>NC_090922.1:238396836-239077193 GCF_040938575.1 Ambystoma mexicanum | reverse complement strand
GCCGCTGAATCTCCGATGGTACTGCTGGCAGTGGATACAGAGCCTTCAGGCACTGGCTCCTGTGTGGTGGTGCTGGTGTGGGTGCTGTGGTGGTGGCCCTATTGCACATTGGTGCTGTAGGTTTGTGGGTTGTGTTGGCCTTGTGAGGTAGTCCTGGTTTCTCTCTTCCCCTTGATGTTGAGGGCCTGTTTGCCCCCTCCATGCCCCCGGACTTTTTCACTGCTGTTGCGGGCTGCTCCGTGGGGTCCTTATCATCGCTGTCAGATTGTGTGCCTGTGGGGGACCAAGAGAGGGAGAGCATTAGTGATGGGTCTACGTGCATCAGGCATGCATTGTGGTAGCTGCAATTCTATGGAATGACAGGTATTTGCCATTGGAGTAGTGACATACGGGTTGCTAGCCTTATGGGTGGGTCATGCAGGGATGCGTCTGGGCCGACACATGTATGGGGTGCATCATGCATGTGGACGAGATGGTGCTGTGCACTGCCTGTAGGCAGGGTTGCATACATGTTTCTGGTGGCCCCTGCTTTGCATCATTTCACTGTCAGTTCGGGGGGACATCTTCAAGGTTTGCATTAGAGTGGTTTATTTGGGACACCTACTTGCATCAGCCGATGACAGGGCTCCACGCTCCATATCCCCCACTGCCTCGATTGCCTCCATTCCGATGGTGCTCGCACAAGTCTCCTCCCAGCGAGTCATCTTTATGGGTGAGCCGCCTCCGCCACATGTTGCCATTCCCTGGCTACGGTTTGCTGCGCAGATGTTCCTTACATGTAGGCGCAGGTCATCCCAGCGCTTCCGGACATCTTTCACCGTGCATGGGGTGGTTCCAACTGCACTCACTTTATGCGCTGCCTCCGCCCAGATCTCTTTTTTGCGCAACAGTGCTGGATGACGCATATCATTACAAAACACTACATCCCCATTTTCAGCCAAAGTGTCCACGACCATGTTGAGCTCTTCTTCGGAGAAGCGCTCCTTGCGCCGGTGCGCAGCTCCTTTTTTAAGTGCCTTAGGCATTCTAATATGCTGCTGGTTTATTTTGGGACAGGTGTGGTGGCGATGTGGATCCTGAGTGCAGAGGATGGCAATGGATTGTGTTTTTCAAGATGGCCGCCATGCTCTTTCCCGTTCCTGTGCCGTGACGCTACTTCCGGTTCCGCTTATTTACAGTCACGGCTAATGTCAGAGGCATGGATGGCGGTGGTGCTATCTGCACTTACCTTGATGCCGCTAAGGGTGATTTTTTGGTCTTTACCGGCATGGCGGTAAGGTTGTTACCGGCATGGCGCAAAGCTTGTGGCCGCGAAGTTGTAATAGCCCTCTAATAGCAGGCTCTTTGCTACACGGACACGTTATTTGCTCCATGCCGATAAAGACAGTTACTTACCTCCAACCTCGTAATGACCCCCCACACCCATCCGGAATGGTCCCTGCCTCTCAAGGTCAAAAAACAATAGAACCTTATACTGTGCGCGGGACGCGTGGGCCACCCAGCTCCAAAGCAAACATTCAAAGCTGGTGACCTTCACTCAAAATGAACATATATTCTTACTTTGCAACATCCCGTGTCAACGCATCCATGAGAACATGAATTTTGAAGTACGGGCACAGGAAATTGGGGGCTGTCTCTGCTCGTTGTTCGTGGCGCTGCTGAGCTGTAGGTGAAATTTGCCAATGACAGAATGCCCCCTATTCCCAAATTATAGTCGGTGTAACACAAAAACTGAGTCAAAATGTGTCAAGTAATAGGGCCACCTCTGCTTATCTCATGTCCTCCTACCCCAAATGCATGTTTTCACAGTCAGTACTTCTTGCATGCCTAGAATGTTTTGTGGCCTAGGTATAATACCTTTTCTAGGACGAGCAGATATTCAGCTTTTTGCGGAACTTTATGTCAGGGCAACTGCCAAAACCCAAAGATTCTAACACACTGTTATCCATTGGTCATTAACATGAAAAATGAAGGTCCCACAGTAGCTCGACTAAACTGTGAAATGTGAAAGCAATTGTAATAATTGTAATATTTTTTTAATAAAAGGACTAAGAGGATAGATTTCAAAAGACAAATCGCATACTTTATTTTTACAGTTTATAAAAAAAAATGCAAAAATTAAAACAAATGGTAATCATTTATACCGGCTTTTGAACGATTTAACAAGCTCTTCTTTGGGTGGACATGGCACGTTGGCAATGTTTGGTGGTAATGTATGTGTGCTCTGAACAGATTTGTGCACAATTCCATGAGTATACATCTCAACGACATTAACAATAAGATCTTTCACAAAATCGAATTCCATTTTCTCATATACTGGTTTGACAACCCATTTTTTGCTTCTTTTCGTAAAGGCCATATTGTAGCGAAGCATCCCTAAATTTCCTGCAGTCCTAGATTGTTTCCGGCCTACATTCTCGTTATGCGCTAATACCGCTAGTAAAGTCCTGGCTTTCATCCCTTGGATGCCGAAATGCAATCTCTTTGGCCTGTACTTTAGGCACATATTGTGGAACACCTCCAAATCTCCAATGTGACAGAATTCTGTGAGTCCCTTCAGATCTCTTGATAGAGTTTTATCAAACACAATCTTCTCAAGGGCTTTGTGTGGAGGTGAAGATGGGATCAACCACTTCTTCTTCCGTGCCTGCTCTGGGGACAAAGAGCCATGTTCACATTGGTGGAAATGTTGGTTTTCTGTGCAGTGGTGAACGTTGGTACGGTGGTGCATTCGAGAGCGCAATTTGTCCAGTAGAATTTCCACAGACCCATCACATGTTTTGGAGCTCCACCAAATATGGTTGCTGAAAGACTGGGACCATTGTGAAATACTTTCAAAACCTTTTTTTTCCCTGCCGCCGAGATTTTTTTATTTATTGATTTGGCCACATGCCATACATCAAATTGATGTTTAATATTTGGATACTGCTCTCTCGTTGTCTTGGCTATTGAAACCTGTCTGTCCGTGGCTATGAGGTCGATTTGCATTCCCCTCGATTGTAGATCTTCCATTGATTTTATAAAACCGAGTTTCTCCTTGGCCACTGAGGATTTACATTGGGACACCTGCACGACCACCAAACTCACAATTTTCTTGCTTTCCATGTCCTGAAAATGGTAGGTGCAGTACTCGGCAGAAAATCCAGGGCTGTCACACTGTCCATCACCGGATAGCCTGAACCGTTTGTCGGCGAATGTAGTTTTAATAGCCAATTGTTCAATTTTCCAAGCTTCACTAATGGCAGGGAATAGATAATCACGTTGGTATTTGTAGTATTGCCTTTTAGAAATGAAATGTAGTCCCACAAACTGAAAGAAACTGGATAACTTTATGAAACTAGAGCCACTGAAAAGTAAAGCTGCTGCACACAGTAGATTGCCAGCTGGCAGTTTCCCCAGCATCGGTTGAGCGGACCATGAACATATTTTATGTGACTTTTCACAGGTGGCATGTATTTTGAGGTTACTGCCTTGTATTAGACGAGTCACGCTCACCAATGGCTTCCCACATCCTTCCCGTTGCACTGAATGCACACAGTTCAGCATCTTTATAAGCTCCATCAAGCTGATGTCGAATACTATGTATTTGGCCTCTTTTATTAGACTGTCATCCGGCAAGACCGTTGTTTCGGACGGAACCGTTGTGGACATATCAGCCAAACTATACATACTGTAGTCGATATCTTTGTCTGTTTCGTCGGTCAATAGTGTTGATGCTTCATTCTCTGTCATTTCAACATCTGTTACTTGACCATGGATAGGAGAAAACATCAATGTGGACTTTTTTTGGGGGGCATTTTTCTGGCGGGTGTCGATTGTGTCAAGTGCTCATTTAGTAATGTTAAACTATCATCTATAAATTCAATTTCGCCTTCCTCTGGCGGAGCAGGCGCATTGTAGGAATGGTCCAAAAACACTTTGCTGGATTCGCCAGTCATATTAGATTCATTTTCTGGACATTGGACATAGGCATCTCGAGTGTGAACACGCAGCGCCTCAATTAATAGTTCCTCCATGGTGAAAACAGTTTGGCAAGCAGCATCTGTCATTTGTATCGCTATCTGTGTCTGCATAGTCCGTACTCTAGCGGGCAACTACAGGACAGATAGGAAAAGGGATGTTCAGTGTAAATCCTACGTACAGTGTTGTACAATGTACATTAAAAAAACATATAATGAAGGCCTCAGCACAAAACAATTGCCAACAATATAAGGTGTTTATAACTAACCTTATTTTTATTTCTTTTCTTTGAAACCTTCTTTACTCTAAAATCAACATCAGCAAGCTGGCGCACTGACTCAGATCCACGTGCCTCCGGTTCAATATACGGATCTTGTATACATCCCTACATAAAATAGTATCCATATAAAATAAGTCATTTGCATTACACATACAATTAGACTGACTTTCTTTCATTAGATGGTACTGTCAGTATGCATACCTCTAGCTCCTGATCAACTGCAAGGTCTGGTTCCGGAACAAATACAAGGGATAATGTAATTGTCGAGGACGCCTCAGCATCTCCCTGAAACACAGTACTTGCATTAGTAAGGACGAAAATATTGGAAACTGGACACACAATATGAAAAAACAACAAAGGTACATATCAATAGTAAAGTACGAATGAAACATTGTGTAAAACAATTACACGATATGTAATATGATCAGATTATCTCCTCCAATTGAACTGTGAAGACACATACCTCCGGCACCAGATCTACTACGAGTGGATGATGTTATTGTAGTGGACACTTCAGCATCTCCCTGAAACACAGTACTTGCATTAGTAAGGATCAAAATATTGTAAACTGGACACACATTTTGGAAAGACGACAAAGGTACATATCAATATCAAACCACGAAAAACATTGAGTAAAGCAATGATACGTTGCAAAAATATGATCACGTTATCTAGAATTCCATGCTTAAAACCAGTCTGGAACAGAATAGCTAGGTAAGATTACCTGATATGGGCTGGAAGTGGTTGATGACTCCAGGCAAGACATGGATGTTGAATCTTGTTGCTTCATATTCGGTGGATAGTCATGGAGTTGTAAAGGGAAAGTATTATTCGATTTAGAAATTCCAACATTAAAAAGTGGCATGTAAGGAGACCGAATACGAGAAAATTATGCTTATGTAAATGCATAATATAGCATGGTTATTTGTCCACATAAATCAATTTTCTATGTGAGTTCTAAAAAACAAGGACTGATGTTTAGCAAAATAGTCATTATTTAAACAGCTAATCAATCACATAAATATCGGAAGTATTATAAGTGACATTTACACCGAAAATACTGGTGTAAAGTTACATTCAGAAGCGTGTCTCACCTGTGGCGGCATGTGAACGGATAAAGTCGGAATAGCGGTTGGTAGCAATTTTCGAGTTGTTCTCAGTTGATTCCTCTTTGTGTACAAGGATGTGTCGTACATATCTGGGCTGAAGTGCAGGCTGTAGATGTGGTATTGATGACCCCTCTTGTCCTCCAAGACTTGTTTGACTCTACTTTCAAGCTCTTCCAGTGGATATCCGCAATGTCTGAGCCATTCTCTTATTCGATCACCAGTCTTAGGGAATATATGCATAGTAATGCCTTCGGATGTGTCATGGGTCTTCGAAGGGCAACCGAAAATAGAACATGCAGGCATTGTTGTAAATTCTGCAAAATAAAGGTCAACATGATTAGAAAATTATTTTGCATAAACATGTGAGAATGAATGAATTGGACCATACATTGTTCATTGCACGATTTCTCTTGGACACCACAGCAAAACCAGTGCAGCGTGTGCGGCTGTATTATTGGATACATTTCACAAACGATTCACTGATGTGTTGAAAATCAGAACATGTTACTCGCCCCTTGAATGTTCTATCGTGCACGAAAAGGAAACATGCTTATACTATAGACACACTCCGCGAAGGATGCAAAACCATGCCAATTGACATTGATGAAAAATTATATATCGATAAGATAACAAAAGATACTCAGATTAATAGCAATGAGACAAATTCACATAGCACTGCTGAGTACGTTACTTCGAAATAGATTTTACGAACGAAGGAGATATGATTAGGATTTATGCCCTTACCTTGGCCAACAAACAGTTAGATTCAGCAAGCAGAGTAATTAGTGGCAGGAGAACAGGGAGATGTTCACAGGTACTGACGAGTTCACTCCAAGCGGTCGCAGAGTAGCACGTTCACGAGTTGACTTGCAGTGCGCAAAGATGTTCTCATGGTAAATATCAAGTGGTGTATAAAGAATACCAAAAAGGGGTGTTTTACTGAATGAATGACGTGTATATGTCGTGGTATTATTTGTATTGCAGGGGCGCGGCCTCCTTGAAGGGGAGCCTGCCTGGAGACCCGAAGCCATGTGAACAATGGCCCCTGGCTGTAAGATACCTTTTGAAGTGTACATGGTGTTTGGCACCTTGGCCGTTCGCGCCCCTGACAGCACCCCATGGAAGCGCACATCCACTGGTGGAAACTGCCTTTGATAGTGTACGGGGGATGGCTGGGCTGGTGGCGTGCAGACAAGGCACCGGAACACTGCAGAATAGAGACACACTTATGTGTATTGCAGGGGAGCGGCCTGCTTCAAGGGGAGCCTGCCTGGAGACATGGGGTCTGAGGAGGCCATGTGAACAATGGCCCCTGGGCGTAAGATACTGTAACGCTCACCTGGTATCCACAGGGACGTCACTCAGCCTGTTCTGACCTGTTACGACCTCGAACCCTTCCCTGGAGTCTACTCGACTGGAGACTGGGCCTGAAACACAGGATTGGTAGAGTTTAACTCCCTATTGTCTCTGTGTGCTTGAACCCCTTCTTCCCCGGGGTCCAACCCTTCCCTTTGATCCACAGCTCACCTTGTTTTCTTGGAAAGTGTGCTCTCCGTCCTGCTTTCAGTGCAGGGGCGCGTTGATTGATGCGGACTTGTTGCTGCCTAGTTACTTCACTGGCAAGAGTCCGACAGGTAAGTATAATGAGTTTTTTGAACAGTTCTCTAACTTCGTTCCGTTCCCTCCTTCGATGATGGCCGGCGTCCAGGGATGGCGACGTGCTGCTGAGATGAGTAGCGCTGAAGGTGAGTGAGAGTGCGATGCGACCCTTTCGTATTTGTATTGAACCGAGTTCTTTTTCTGTGTCTTTTAGGTGCCGCAACATTTTCAGCGTGGATGCCGGTTATGAAGAAGAAATGCGGTGAGTAAGCGCGGTATGCGGCGCCTCTAGATGTTTCCACGCTAACCTGGAGTGTCTATTCCCTCTTGCAGATGGATGAGACGTTCTGGAGACAGAGTTCCCCCAGAGCGTCTGGGATTCAGGTAAGCGTTTGAAGCTTGTACAGTCTTTAAAAATAAGCAAAGATTTGCTGAATGCTTACTAATGCCTTTTTTCTGTTCTTTTCCCTTTTCCTTAGGAAGCGGCGTGCCGGGATGGGAATGACACCATCGAAGATGCCCGCAGAACAGAAGGAGCGATGAATGATGGGCAGAAGCGCTGCAAGGTAAGGCTGTTCCTAACGGTGTTCTTGTTTTTGCAGGAGCTGAGCGCAGAAGAAAGATGCAGGCCTACTGGAGACCGATCCGAACACGGTGAGTGTCACGCTGCAGGTGCAGAAAACGCAAAGCATGTTTCTCAGCCTGGGCGTGGCTTAAATTGTCTCTGGCTATCCCAGGTGTCTCTGGGCTGAACCACACCCAAAAGACTAGACTGCACATGCAGTTATGGGAACCGAAATATGTGGGGGCATCCATCTTGTCCCCATCAATGTACTACAAGTCCAATCCCCAATGTTATGCTATGAGAGTGAGTGAGTCTGGTGCCACAAGCGCCAAGTCTGACTCCAAGTGGGTCTTTGGAGGGATGGAGAGGCCCTTGAGGGCCATGTAGGTGATCGTGGCGTGGCTCCAGCCTGACATCTTGGAGGGCTAGGGACATGAGGGGCAGGAATCTTGACAGATACCTTTTGAAGTGTACATGGTGTTTGGCACCTTGGCCGTTCGCGTCCCTGACAGCACCCCATGAAAGCACACATCCACTGGTGCAAACTGCCTTTGATAGTGGATGGGAGATGGATGGGCTGGGGGCGTGCAGACAAGGCACCGGAACACTGCGGAATGGAGACACACTTATGTGTATTGCAGGGGAGCAGCCTGCTTCAAGGGGAACCTGCCTGGAGACACGGGGTCTGAGGAGGCCATGTGAACAATGGCCCCTGGGCGTAAGATACCTTTTGAAGTGTACATGGTGTTTGGCACCTTGGCCGTTCGCGCCCCTGTCAGCACCCCATGGAAGTGCACATCCACTGGTGTGAACTGCCTTTGATAGTGGATGGGGGATGGATGGGCCGGGGGCGTGCAGACAAGGCACCGGAACACTGCGGAATGGAGACACACTTGATTCACTTAAAAAATGAAACAACCATTGATCAAAAATATTTTGTGTTTTATTTGGTTTCTTATTCTGATGGCACAAAAATACTAAACATTGTAAAGGTCTGGTTGCAGCTCAGCGAGGGAAAATCCCCTGTACTGACCGCTGTCACTTGGAAAAGTTTGTCTAATGGCACCAACGACACAGGCAGGTATTACTCGTCGAACGCGGTGTCCAAGCCTCTCATGAAGCCACCATGTGTACGAACGATAGGCCACCAGCCGGTACCACCTGTGAAAGAGAAAGATACAAACTGTTTTTAAATGACCAAGATAAGTGTATTAAATCTTAGTTGTCAATGACAAATCTTGTATCCAATGGCATTATTGCCAGGACAAATGCTAACTAGACACTGCACAATATTGAACTACTTTTATGCTAGAGAATTGCAAGACTAAACTGATATGACAATGATATATTGAAGTTACGAGAATATAGGGGACAACCATGAAATAGTAGTGGCCTAACCGACATCACAACCAGACTATACTTACTCGTTACTTGGATTACGAGGCCAAACTGTTGCGCGAAGTTCGTGCATAAGCACCATCAAAATCCTCAACACGGACCGTGTGAGGCAGACTGCTGTGAAGTGTGGCAGCTCGGTAACGCATTGCGGCTGTGGATCGCCTTGCGATATGTAGGACAAGCATCCAGAGTTTTCTCGGCAGCAGCAGTTCTCCACCTCGGTTGGCATCAGGGGAGTTGCTAGGTCTGGAAAAGACCCGGGGCTAAGCTGATGTCAGAACTGTTGGGACTGGGGGCTAGCTAGTCTTTTGGCTGTAGCTCCTGAGATTCTATCCGGGGCTACAACCAAAAGATCAGGGGCTATAGCCCCCTTAGCCCCCCCTAGCAACGCCCCTGGTTGGCATTAGCGCACACCGATTGCAGGTACAACAGGTGGAAACACTGTCCATGCGACTAGGCCCAGGCTCTTCATCTGTTGAAACGTCCGCCCAACTGTTGTCCAAATCCCCATCGTTTACACAGCTTTCTCTTTCCAGTAATTCCTCCTTGGAATACTCTGACTCATACAGGTAGGGCATTATTCTTGCCATTGTGTGGTAAACAAATGAAAATAATTTATAACGGTGGTACTTGGATCTGTTCACATGGGCTACAAGCAACAAAGGTAGCTGACCAGAGCACAGAAATGAGTCACAGAATACTCAAAGAAATACAGTGAGAGGAATGGAATAGAAAATCTGCTGTTGTGTGTTGTGAAACGGTCTGTTTATACTTATCGAGGAAAGAGGCTTCCTGCCGTTTCCATGGCGACGCGTCATTTGCTGAGGCGCAGAGAATGTTGACACGAGACGTGCTTTGGCGTTGTAAAATGGGCGGTACGCGTCTAGTGATGTCAGGCTCAGGGGGATATGATTTAGTGCCGCAAACGCAGGTACCCAGGGCGATGCGGCAAGTGATAAGATTATCACAAGATGACCACGCCCTGCTGCCTGATTTCGCTTGTGCTCAAGAGACGAAAACTCGGGTAAGGTGCATAGGAAATGTTTGTACGATCGATCGACTTATGGTTAAAAACACATGGCCGAACCATAGGGACAATAATATTTCTGACCGAACCATTCCTTTAAAATGTGAAAGACTTGAGGAGGAAAACCTACGTTGCTTATTTCCTTTGGTGAATTTCGACTTAATTGATTTTTTTAAAGAGTTTTTATTAGCAACTTTTTTATAAAGTTTGGCTATGTAAGATTTCATGAAAAGTTGTTTGTATAGTATTGCAATAGTTAAATAATATCCAAAGGTCCGTGTGCAATAAACATCCTTAGAAGCAAGATGTAATATTGAAACCCAGAAATGGCGGCCATGTAAACAAAATGTAAACACATGTAAACAAAATGAACCACAGTAGCACTTGCTTCCTGACTATCCCTGATGTCAATGCTGGCCCCGCCCTCATCCCTGGAGTTCCCCACATCCGTGCCCTCAAGGCGCGCGGGCGATTCAGAGAATGGAAAACATCTGCCCCAGGCAATGTTATGAAGAATGAGGCGTGCACACGTTTAAGAATTGTGATGAAGGTCGCCTCGTGTTGAAGCAAAATGACAGAAGCCGCTCCTCTAAATGCCAGACGCGTTCTCAGTGGCGGGGCTCCTTGTACTTTTCCTCAGCCAATGAATGTGCTTGAAGAAATGGGTGTCAGAAGCCACTGCTCAACAAATTAATCTCTTCCCTCTCAACTGGGGCCCACTGACACTTCGAAAGTCTGGACCCCCTTTCCTCATGCTTAGGCCAATAAATTCAGCACCTTTCAATGGGTACTGGGATTTGTTACTGCACTTAGAAGCCGGAGTCTGTGGCCTGCATCCCTAATTAAAAGCCTGACATTTTAAAATGTATTGTCTGCATTTGCTTTTGCCGCCGTGAATACTAATCTGCAGGATTAGTTGCATGCGTTACTTGCTAAAAAGGGCGCAGTTGCATCAATCCCACTGCTGGATATTCTAAAGCAGAAATTCCTTGTAAGTGAATCACCTTAAAAACGATGAAGTTAACAGCAAGTAATGCAGGCCTTGCGACTCGCAAGGATGTACCGATGTAAGCATCTTTGCATTGATATGATATGATAGGTTATTTATAACGGGCGTAATACCCAGATGCTTCTAAGCGCAGAACTAGGGATCGAACCTGTGCTGCTCCATGTCACTTTTTTTCCAAGCCGAGCACGTAGCTCCTGAGCTATCCTCCCGAGACGACCTTAACGTTCTTTCATAAGCACTGCCGTGGCCTCTATTGGATCTATTCAGGGGTCAGAGGGTGTGATGTCAAAATAATGAATGAATCCTATAGAAATGTGTGCTGATTTCTTGAAAAAAACAACCACTACCTTGAAAATGGCAGGCGATGAAGGTAAGGGCAGATTTCCAACATTGTGCAAAATCTCACAGACACAGGTGCTAACATAATTTCTAGGAAAGCCAACATTGCTAAATTGTAAAGCAATAACAGTGTACCACAAATGCTGCGGTGTATCATTTTGGTCTGCCAACTCTTATGCAAGGATCTAGCGTAATCAAATATTAATACTGTAATATCATACGTTTTTCGGGGTCAGACATGGCCGTTAACTACCCATAAGCCCTAGCCTAACTTACCAGCCCTTTCCTCTCTGAGCATGGGGGATATCACTATTCACTCCCTGAGGTTCAACCCGGTGTGCTAATTTTGATTTATTTTTTTCTTTTGGGGAAATGGGCTGAACGTGTATTGTGTGTGCCCAATTGCCCTTAAAAAAAAACTACCAACAAACATGGCCACCATGGAAAATACGAAAGGGTCCATGTCCCGTTTCCATTTTCCATTGTGCCCATGATGGAGAAGGATGGCGGAGGAGGCAGTCCACGAGGCAGAGATGGATGTAGGGGTTTATAGTCATAATACCGAACGTATAAATCTCGAAAAAAAAAATCTCGAAAAAAGGCCGAAAAAAAAAAATATCAAATTTTTTTTATGACTTTTTTTTTTCGAAATGGGGGGGTTCCCCCCCAACCCCTCTTTTTTTCTATTTTTTCCCTTTTTTCTTACTTACCTGACCCAAAAAATTCGATATTTTTTTTTTCAGCCTTTTTTTTCGAGATTTTTGTTATTCGAGATTTTTTTTCGGCCTTTTGACCGACCACCGGATGTAGGTAAGTCGAGGGAAGTGTTTGGGGGCAGTTTGCAGGAGTTTGTGGTGGAAAGAGTTCACACCAAAGGGATGGGGAGTGTGTGAGGGGCTGCAACAATGTTAAATTAGTTGGCATTTATATAGCGCTCTATATATCATTGGAATGACCTCAAAGCGCTGGTAGGTTGAACGCCCTAGGGAACCGTAGTTCTGGTCAGTAGAGAGAGGTAGTGTCCGAGGGTGCATGGGTGCACCAGATATGTGTGGAGCTGATGTAAATACCGAATGGTATCTGCATTCTAGGGTAAGGTGTGGTGCTGGTGTGGAAGGCAACATGCAGACACTTGGGGGACTCGATGGGGTGGCTAAGAGAAAGTGGGTGGTTACTGTTGGATTTGCCCCGCATTCCTGGCTACTTGATTGGCCATCAACAATATTAAGGGGCACCTGGCACTTCCCTGATCTACACAGGTCGTAATGTGTATATATACGCGAATTATCAGGCCGAGCCTGGATATGGTGTGACACAATCTTTTAATCCATTTACCTGATTAGTAGCAGTAAAGGTGATAATACAGCAATACAATGCAATGCAATACGAAAATGTTGTAAAAGAAATGTGGCACAGGAAAACATAACACATACATTACATGTATAGAAACAATCAATAAAGCTTGTCAAAGTGATCTACAAAAAGTGACTCATATTAATCTAGAGCAGTCCCTTTGCATTTTCTTGGGGCCGTATACAAGTGGTAATTGCTCCATTAGTCAGCAAATTATACAGTGTTGAGGTTAAACAACGTGTTATGATTGGGTTGTCGACACAACTGTGTTTTGGCCTGTATCACAGTTGGAAGGTGCTGTGGTTACATCAGCCTTCATCGGGATGTGAATTGGTAATGGTGTTTCGTTCACTGGGATATCCTGTGTTCTACTTCTGAAAGGACAGAAATGAATCTATAAGTAGTGGGTTCTATATCCAGGGCATATTAGAATTAGGCATTAATGCCAGTTAATATCTTACAAAACTCTGGTTAGAGCAATTTACCGTGCATTGTGCACTCATGCACGTCCCAGAAGAATTCCGGAAGTGTGCAACATCTGTAACACACATGCAATATTTTTAGTAATCAGAACAGATTAGTTGACATTACTAATCTTGTGGTTGAGATAGTGGATTTAGCTGTGAATGACGACTGGTATTTAATGAGTCCTGGGGACCGCTAGGAAGTAGTGGGATTCTGTGATACCTGTGGGGCGATAGTGCTTGATACTATCAGGGACTAGGCTAGACAACACTCTTCATGTGTTAAGACATAGTTTGTAAATATATCTAGAGTAGGTAAGGTCACACTTATCCTATTAGGAAAGGCCTGAAACTAGGCCACTCATATCCGGTTGCCGACTCCCTGCAATCTATAAAATAAAGAGTACAGTATGAGATCTGCGTGCTACCGCTATGCAGTCCCAGCGAGGGGGATTACATGTGACATGGTGATATGCCTCCTGGTTACTGTCAGGAGATGGCAAAAGGACAGAATTCCGATGGTGCTCGGCCAGACGGTGGCCCGCTTCCAGATATTTATTCAAATAGTCAATGGATGCGGCTTACTCTGTGCCACACTTCTATATATGGATGCCGCTTAGTCTGTCTCCCAAAGTACAGGTGAAAAGGGACCCAGTCTAGGCAAACAAATCACCAATGCTATGTGTGCATGCTGAGAGGGACCACGTGTCAGGATCTCGTCATGTGTTAACCAACGGCAAAAGAAAAAGTAAACTTGCCGAATTACGGGACGGGCTGCAGCCAGGAAGAAAGCTACTTTAGCAACGCCTTTTGTGGCACCACCTCGCTTAATTTGTCCTCTATTGCCGCGATGCATAGGAAATAGGTTGCCATAGCGACTTTGGCATCCGATGCATTCCTGTTTCAGCATGTGACATTTTAGGGGAGGACTATGTTTCCATGTCAAGCCATAAAAAAGATCCGGGTTACGCAGATCCCTGCTTCTGATTTTGCAAAAATCATGGCTTTGTACTCTTTGGTACTCTGTATTGACTTCTTGTGTTTTGTACCTTGTCTTGCCTTCTCTATATCCCATCCCTGACACGGTCAGTTGAAAAGGAATTGCTTTTTCCCGCTGAACTGCTACCTCGCTGCCTGCACGTTAACAGACCCGGACTGTTGTAAAGGAATTGCTTTTTGCCCGCTGAATTGCTACCTCGCTGCCTGCACGTTAACAGACCCGGATCATTGTAAAGGAATTTCTTTTGCCCGCTGAACTGCTACCTCGCTGCCTGCACGTTAACAGTCCCAGAATGCCTCTGAGATTCCCTTCTGCCTACTGAACTGTTACCTCGCTGCCCGCACATTAACAGACCCGGAACGCCTCAGATAATCCCTTTGTTTATTTCACCAACTGCAACATTAGCTTACCTGTGACTACGCTGCATTCTTCATGTCCTGTTTGGATTGGCTTTATTGAAACTTCTCCACACTGCACCAGTGTATTTCCTCAAGGCGTGACAAACTGGAGACTGGAACTACTTGGCGCTCAGGTCGTTAGGCATCCTCATGCCGGCGGGATAGTTCTGGGACTAGAGACTTTCATTTCCGTCCATCGTCCTCGTGCCGTCAGGTTAGATAACACACTGGTTGCACCGTGGGGTTTTCCAAGACTAACAGAAGTCATCCTGGTAAGTCATTGTTCTTGACCGTGTCCTTCTACTTTGATAGTTTAGAATGTTTACTTAGCTGATCTTGAATCTTGATTTCTTTAGTGATTTAATTGAGGACGTCAGTGATGGGGATTGAAACCTCCTAAACCAGATTAGAAAAACTCATATAACTTTTGGTTAGTGTTTCACCAGTTCTTGTCTAAGATTAATGCCCTGCTACTTGCACTGTTGATTGTCCTTGTACTTTCAGACTAACATGCCATTGCTCCCTTCCAGAGCCTGGTCCTTCGTCTGGTTTTCCATCTTTCGACTAATTGACTCCTCTGGGTTTCACCTTGGGCACCCAGAGGGGTACATTGGTAGGAAGAACTCTACTACTACACTACGAGTTCAACTACCCCGGATTCTGACATAATCAGAAGCCTTAAAAAAAATGGATGCCAACGAAACCCTGGCTGCCCTTATGCAGTTAGTGGCTGAGCTCCGCACTGACATGCAAGCAGCTCATGCATCCACACAGGCTCGCATAGATGGGTTACAGGCAATGGCTGCCACTCAAGGATCATCCCCAGCCGATGCCTCCGGTTCTGGCGAACCTGTGCTTCAACCCACAGCTGTAACTCCAGTATCAATGGCGACACAGTTCCCGCTAGCCCCACCAGAAAGATTTCACGGAGCCCTAAGGGTTTATCGTGCCTTTTTGAATCAGTGTTGTTTACTTTTTTTGTGCCGACCCAATGCTTTCCCTGATTCTGCTACGAAAGCTGCTTTTGTTCTGTCTCATCTAGCAGGTACCGCAGCTGCCTGGGCTAATCCTCCACTGGAATTTGGTAGACCTCTCCTGTTTGACTGTGATGCCCTGCTAGAGGCCATGAGTCGGGTGTTTGATACCCGTTATAAGACCTAGACTACAGAGCTGGAATTACTTGGGTTACAGCAAGGAGATACTACTCTTCTAGTTTATGTAGCCAAGTTTAACCAACTTGTTGCCGAGAACGTTTGGCCTGAGGACAAGAAAGCCTCCTTATTCTATAAAGGATGATCTAATTATCTCAAGGACACCCTCGCTACAGTACCAGTGGTTCCTACTGCTTTTCATGAGCTCCTGAACCTTGTTTTGCAAATCGATGCCCGACGAGCAGAAATAAAAGGGGAAAAGAGGCTCTCGGTGCTGGTATTTCCATTGCAACCGACTCCTTCGGTTGACCATTCTGAACCCATGCAGATAGGTGCTGTGAGAGGTCCCCTGACTCCTACTGAGAGAGAGAGAGAGGAGACGAGTGGATAATCTGTGTTTCTATTGTGGCTCCTCGGAGCATATCTTGAAGGTATGCCCGAAGAAACCCAAAAAGTCGGGAAATGCAAAAATTCGGTACCAGAGGGAGTCCAGCTGCCGGGTTTTATGCATTCGGACTCCACCATGGTTGTACCGGTCGTGTTTAAAGTTTCTCTTCAGCTCCCTTCAGGTCATGTCTGGCAAGGTGAACCTGTGTTGGATTCGGGAGCCACATGGAATTATATCGACCTTTCATATGCTCAAGAGAACAACGTCCCTCTCATTCTGAAAGATCTCCCAGAGATGGTTAATGCCGTCAATTGTAGCACCTTGTTGTCTGGTTTAGTTACCCAGCAAACTGTTACTTTGGTTATGTCCAGTGATTCAGGACATACAGAGTCTGTCTCATTGGATGTTATTGCTGCACCCCAGTTCTGAATGATTCTAGGGTTGCCTTGGATAAAATTACACAACCCTGTTATCAATTAGAGATCAGGCGAACTCACCTTTGTTTCCTCATACTGTACAGATCACTATATTCAATCCACGACTACAGCTATGTATCATTGCAGGGCATTACTGGGTAAAACCCCTACAGTTGGTGCGTTATCTTCAGTCTCCTTACCTCAAGTATATTCAGCGTTTCAAGATGTTTTTGATCCCAAAGGAGTTGAGCGACTTCCCCCTCATAGACCCTATGACTGCCCCATTGATCTCATTCCTGGGGCCAAAATTCCAAACGGCCGTATTTATTCATTAACCACTAAAGAGGATGTTATCCTTAAACAATATATTGATAAAGCCCTGAGTACAGGATTCATCAGACCTTCACGTTCCCCGGCATCCTCACCCATGTTTTTTGTCCTGAAGAAGGAAGGGAACTTACATCCTTGTATTGATTATCGAGAGCTCAATGCAGTCGCCATCCAGAACCAATACCCGATACCTCTGATCTCGGTTTTGCTGGATCAAATAGGTACTTCCAAGATCTTCACTAAACTTGATTTACGGGGTGCTTACAATCTGGTGCGTATGCGCTCTGGTGACGAATGGAAAACAGCATTCAAGACCAAATACGGTCTGTTAGAGTACTGCGTTTTGCCCTTTGGTCTGTGCAATGCTCCTGCCACTTTTCAACATTTCATCAACAATGTGTTTAAGGATATGTTGGACAGATATGTGGCGGTTTATCTAGATGATATTCTGATCTATTCCCCAGATTATGAATCACATGTTTCCCATGTCTCCTCTGTCTTGCAACGACTCAGAGAAAATCTATTGTTTGCCAAGTTGGAGAAGTGTATATTCCATGCCAACTCTGTGGGATTCCTGGGTTATGATATTACCGATAGGGGAATACACATGAGCAGGACTAAGGTCAGGGCTATTCTGGACTGGCCTATTCCGGCTACCTTGAAACAACTGCAGTCATTTCTCAGTTTTGCAAACTTTTATCGCTGCATTATTAAAGCATTCTCTACTCTAGGAGCTCCTTTGACATCTTTTACCAGCTCCAAGAATGCTTTTGTCTGGAGTAAGGCAGCTCAAGAGGCCTTTGATCTACTAAAATCGGCTTTCACAACAGCACCTGTTTTACTACATCCTAATCCTGCTTTGATCTTCATTGTAGAAGCGGATGCTTCTGACGTGGCGTTTGGGGCTATCTTGTCACAAGAATGTGTGGATACAGGAAACCTGCACCCAGTGGATTTCCATTTGAGAAAACTGACTTCGTACAAAGCCAATTATGCCATCACTGAAAAGGAATTGTTGGCCGTTCGTGATGCTTTCTTGGTTTGGCGGCATCACCTTTTGGGAACTATGACTCCTGTACAAGTTATCACAGATCATCATAACCTTCATGCCCTACAGTCGGTGAAATGCACTACGGCCCAACATGCTAGGTGGCATGAATTCTTCTCCATGTACCATTTCGAAATTACGTATCGACCTGGTGTAAAACATTCCAAAGCTGATGCTCTGTCCCGCATCCATAGTGCTCCCTCTCCAGAGCATGAAGGTGAGCCTCTCTTGCTGCCATGCTGCCACATCATGTTGTTTGCGCTTGTGTCATAAAGAAACCATTACGTACCTTGTTGTTACAATGGGTTCATTCCAATGCAAGGTCTATACAAGAGTTGGACTTGACCATTGTCAAGATTCTTCCATATCATATGGGTTTAATTTATCTCCCCAATGCCGATACCCACAATACTGCTCTACAATGGTGTCATGTCTCTTGGTTTGTGACACATCCTGGGATACGTAAAACACTAGAGTTGTTACAGCGATGGTTTTGGTGGCCTTTAATGAAGGAGGACGTGCCTGAATACATCAAGTCCTGTGCTGTTTGTGCCCAGTGTAAGAATATCTCTGCTAAACCCATTGGCCTGCTACATCCCTTGCCTGTTCCTGACAATCCTTGGACTATGTTGTGCATGGATTTCATTGTTGAGCTTCCAATTTGTCATGGCTACGACACTATCTGGGTGGTCATTGATTCTTTCTCTAAGATGGCCCTTTTTGTCCCATGCAAGGGTCTTCCTTTGCTCCTGTCCTGGCTGATCTTTTTTTGCAACAGGTGTATCGCTTTTTTGGTCTTCCCAACATTATTGTCTCCAACCGAAGTTCACAGTTCAGATCAAATTTTGGAGGGCTCGCACTAAGTCTTTGGGTTTGGAGGATTGTTTCTCTTCAGCTTATCATCCTCAGACAGATGGTCAAACTGAAAGGTTGAATGCCACTTTAGAACAATATCGAAGGTGTCTTACCCTTCATCATCAAGATACCTGGTTATCTGTTCTGGTTATGGCAGAATTTGCATATAACAATTCCTTGAATACCTCAACGGGTACTTCCCCCTTCTTTGCAATGTACGGTAGACATCCTCATACACTGCCTTTAGAGCCTGTTCTGTCACAATGTAATCCAGCCACTATGGCTTGTGCCCGTGATCTATCTAAAGTACGTGATGCTGTTTCCACCCAACAGCATGAGGCTAAGGCACTCCAAAAGGCTTTTGCTGATGTACATCGATCATCTGCTCTGTCTTATGTGGTCCGCTCGAAGGTGTAGTTATCTGCCCGTAACTTGCGCATCCCGTGTTGGCGGTCTCTTCTACCTCGTTATGTGGGGTCCTTATTGCATCACCTCTTCGGTGAACCCGGCTGCTGTACGACTTGGCATCCCTACCTCTTGGCGCATTCACCCGGTTTTTCATGCTCCTCTTCTCAAGCCTTTTCATCCTTCCACATGGCCACCTTCTTGGCCCCCTCCGCTTACAGTTCAGGGTTCTGATGAATATGAGGTACGGCGTATCCTTGATACCAAGGTTCATCATGGTAGGTGTGTTTTCCTTGTTGATTGGAAAGGCTATGGGCCCGAGGACAGGACCTGGGAGCCAGCTGGGAACATTCATGCTCCGGCCTTGTTGGCTAAATTCTGGTCTTCCCAGCGGGGGCCATCTTTGAGGTGGGGAACTGTCAGGATCTCGTCATGTGTTAACCAACGGCAAAAGAATAAGAAAACTTGCCGAATTACGGGACGGGCTACAGCCAAGAAGAAAGCTGCTTTAACAACGCCTTTTGTGGCACCAACTCGCTTAAATCGTCCTCTATTGCCTCGATGCATAGGACATGGGTTGCCATAGCGACTTTGGCATCCGATGCATTCCCGTTTCAGCATGTGACATTTTAGGGGAGGAGTATGTTTCCATGTCAACCCATAAAAAACTTCTGGGTTACGCAGATCCCTGCTTCTGATTTTCCAAAAATCATGGCTTCATACTCTTTGGTACTCTGTATTGATTTCTTGTGTTTTGTAACTTGTCTTGCCTTCTCGATATCCCATCCCTGACCCGGAACATTGTAAAGGAATTGCTTTTGCCTGCTCAACTGCTACCTTGCTGCCTGCACGTTAACAGACCCGGACCGTTGTAAAGGAATTGCTTTTGCCTGCTCAACTGCTACCTTGCTGCCTGCACGTTAACAGACCCGGACCGTTGTAAAGGAATTGCTTTTTGCCCATTGAATTGCTACCTTGCTGCCTGCACGTTAACAGACCCAGACCATTGTAAAGGAATTGCTTTTGCCCGCTGAACTTCTACCTCGCTGCCCGCACGTTAACAGACCCGGAACGCCTCTGAGATTCCCTTCTGCCTGCTGAACCGTTACCTCATTGCCCGCACATTAACAGACCCGGAGCGCCTCAGATAATCCTTCTGTTTATTTCACCAACTGTAACATTAGCTTACCTGTGAATACGCTGCATTCTTCATGTCCTGTTTGGAATGGCTTCATTGAAAATTCTCCACCAGTGTATTTCCTCAAGGCGTCACGAACTGCAGACTGGAACTACTTGGCACTCAGGTCGTTAGGCGTCCTCATGCCGGCGGGATAGTTCTGGGACTAGAGACTTTCATTTCCGTCCATCGTCCTCATGCCGTCGGGTTAGATAATACACTGGTTGCACCGTGGGGTTTTCCAAGTCTAACAGAAGTCATCCTGGTAAGTCATTGTTCTTCACCGTTTCCTTCTACTTTGATATTTTAGAATTGTTACTTAGCTGATCTTGCATCTTGATTTCTTTAATGATTTCATTGAGGACGTCACTGATGGGGATTGAAACCTCCTAAACCAGATTAGAAAAAACTCATCTAACTTTAGGTTAGTGTTTCACCAGTTCTTGTCTAAATATTAAAGCCCTGCTACTTCTTGCACTGTTGATTGCCCTTGTACTTGCAGAGTAACGTGCCATTGTTCCCTTACAGAGCCTGGTCCTTCGTCTGGTATTCCATATTTTGACTAATTGACTCCTCTGAGATTCACCTTGGGTACCCAGAAGGGTACATTGGTAGGAAGAACTCTACTACTACACTACGAGTTCAACTACCCCAGATTCTGACACCACAGTGGAGATCTATTGCCTGGAGGTGATATGTGAGGCCATGCGGTCCGCATGTGTGTAGCGGATCTGACATCCCCAAAGTCATGCCTTCAAATTCATGCACTCGTGTTAAATGAAATGAAATGATATTTTATTTATATCGCGCTCATACACAAGTGTTTCAGAGCGCGAGTGTCAGATAGGTTGGCGGTCGCTTGCATGCAAATGATACCTGCTGCAATGAATGAGGAGTCCGCCGGCTGGAGCCCCAGGCCACTGGATGGCAGTGTGCCCAGGTGCGTGGTGGTCCTTGTGTATGTGGTTGCCATGGAAACCTGACTTTGTGTGGAGCGTGCATTTCCATGGTGGTCATCTTGTGCTCTCCCCGAGTCACCTGGGTTCAAGGGACAGGATGCTGTTCCACTGCCCTCTATCAGTGATAGCTAGCAAGGAACTGGGAAAATAGATTCATAACATTGAACGGAGCTTATGTAAATAAATAAATAAATAATTGGTCAGTGTCGGGACACATCGGCCACTCGTTGCCTTCTAGGTCTGTGTCTAGGGACCCTGCGCTTCGCTGTGGGGGTACAGAGAACCCTGGATGATGCCATATAATTAGGATCAGTATCGTGAGGCACAATGTGGATTGCCCTGCTGTTGTGTCACAACCGTAAACCATTGCATGTTACTGTGCGGGGTGCAGGGAGGCGCAGACATTATTTTGAATGCTCATGGATTACTGGAGTACATTAGGTGTCAAACCTACGGCCTCTGTGTGAAAACTGGGCTACAGTGTTTCAGATCCTAGAATCATACGCGCCCAACATTGTGCATTGTGCTATAACTATTAATGTAATATGGTGTCATAACATAAACCAACTGAACGGGGAGGATGGAACAAGATATGAAATACTGTATCCACTGTCCCTTGCTTACTAGTACACGCCTGACCTATCCAGATGATACCATAGCCTTAGATATACATTTGTACAGTATTTACAATCAATTTTGACCCATATTCAACATACAGTGGCAATCATTTCAACAGTATTTACAGTCATTTACACTGTGTTCATTGTCCCTCCCTTACTAGTGCATAACCAGCCTGTTACAGCTGATACCCCAGCCATAGATATACATTTCTACAGTATTTGGAATTAATTTGGATCCATATTGAACATACCGTAGCAATCATTTCATCAGTATTTACACTCATTTTACATTTTACTAAGGCTCAACAGATGTACGGTGTGGTGTACAATGCACCTAGGTTGCTGGGAGTGTGTAGCACCGCCTTATTATGTGATTAGGCTGTTCCACTCTACGGAAACGTTCAAAGTGCTTGGCACCTAACTGGGGTTTTGTAATGAATTAACTAGCATTAGTGCCTAATTCTAATATGCCCTGGATATAGAACCCACCACTAATAGATTCATTTCTGTCCTTTCAGACATAGACCACAAGATATACCATTGAATGAAACACCATTTCCACTTGAAGTCCTGATGAAGCCAGATGTAACCACAGCACCTTCCAACTGCCATACAGGCCGAAACACAGTTGTGTCGACAACCCAATCACAACACAGTGTTTTACCTCAACACTGCATAATGAGTTGACAAATGGAGCAATTACTACTTATATGCAACCCCAAGATAATGCAAAGGGACTTTGAGTCCCTTTGTGTAGATCACTATAACAAGCTTTATGGAATGTTCTATACATTTAATGAATGTCTTATGTTTGCCTCTGCCACATTTTATGTACAGCATTTTTGTATTGAATTGCATTTTATTGCTGTATTCACACCTTTTCTGCTACTAATCAGGTAAATGGATTAAAAGTGTGTGTCACACCATATCCAGGTACGCCCTGATCCTTTGCATATATATATATATATATATATATATATTTATTTTTTTATTTTTTTTACTGGGCCTGCGGTAGCGTCCCAGTAGTTATGGTTAAGTTGCTTATCTCATACGAACTGCACTTTTTTGGTGGCTTATAACTTTGCTCCCTCCAGACGAATCCTCACTAAACTTTGCAAAAAAAGTATATGGCCAGCTCTGAATCTCTTTCCAAAGTTTGGTGAGGTTTGGTCAAGGGGGGGGGCAAAGTTATAGGGGGGAGTCCCAACATTTCTTTTTTTCCCATAGACTGAATGGAGAAAAACTTTGCGCACGCCTAAAGCTGAAACCGCTGGACGGATTTTCACCAAATTTGCAGCAGGAGTGGCGGCTTGGTCTCGAAAGCGTGTTTTTGTAAATTTGGTGGAAATCCATCCAGTAGTTTTTTAAAATGACAAAAAAATAGGTGCACATAAATTAGTGATATCTGTGTCCTGTCCGCGGACACACTTCCCTGTTCGCTCCGCGGACAGGACACCAATTGGTCGGTGGATGTGCATCATGTCTGCGGACAGGCAACGTGTTCGCTGATTGGTTGGAGTGAAGCGTGAGGTGCGTCACATTTTCTCGATGCACCTGCCATGTTGGATCCGCGGACATCCACGGACAGCGCGGTGTGGAACAGAGCTGGAATCCAATTTTGGGGAGTGTGTTGGTGTGGAAGAATGGCTGGAGAGGGTGGGCATGTGAGAGATGGGTCAAATGCTGTATTTGTTTAGGTGGGAAAAGGCTGTGATGTGATTGTGGTGTCCACGGTCACCATGGCTGTTCGCGGACATGCTGAGAAGGGCCCAAGAAGCAGTCTGCTGGGGCTGGGTGAGCAGTGTGAGAAGGACCAGGTGTGCAGAGATGGGCCCAAGAAGCCATCTGCTGGGGGCTGGGTGAGCAGTGTCAGAAGGACAAGGGGTGCTGGGAGGAGTCCAAGAAGTAGTCTGCTGGGGGTTGGGTGAGCAGTGTGAGAAGCAGCAGGGGTGCAGAGAGGATCTTGCTGGCATTTGAACCTGTGTCCTGTGAGTACGTTTCTCAGTTCTAGGTCTTGTTCATGCTCCCACTGGCTCTTTCTTTTGCTGCCCTTTCCTAGGCATCGCTTCTCTGGGCCGTCATCACCCCTCCCACTAGATTTTGGTTTGAATATTTATTGTTGTGAATTCTCACTCATTGGCCAAACAGGACAGTGATGTACATCTAGTCAGTCTCTCTCTATATCTCTCTCTCTTTTCCTCTCTCTCTCTCTCTCTCTCCAGTTTTTACTTCAATGAATTGTGGGGAGGAGTACATAGGCTCCAAAGCTCGAGTTCCCAGTTCTGATAAGTTTAAAAAGTTTCATACCGGCAAACCATTGACTGCACTACTGGGTATTTTATTATGCTCTGATGTATTGGTTTTGGGTAGTTAGCTGAGTATTGGGTGGAAATGGCATGCATTGAAGAGTTTGTGCATTGGCTGCAAGTAGTGTATTAGTATGTCAAGTGAAAGTGGTTGTGTTATATTTTTGGGTTGTGGGCAGTTGGCAGGTGTTTGCTTGTATGGGTATGTTATGCTGCAGTGTTTGTGGGCAGAGCCTAGAGTCTTGGGTGCATGGCTGAAGGCCACCGGCCTTTGGCCATGCACCCAAGACTCAAGGCCCTGGCTAGAACCACTGCAGCATAAAACACCCATGCAAGCAAACATTTTGACTGTGGTATGAGGGCTGCATAGGGGGTATGTTTTCAAAATTTTGTTTATTGGTTGCCATTAGTGTAATAGTATTTATAGGACAGTGGACATGGTGTGTGGTAGTTGGTTTATTGGACTGTGTTTAGAATGTTGCTAGCTAAGACTCTAGGCATTTTGGGTTGTAGTTAGTGGTCAGGTGTTTGCTTGCATGGGTGTGTTATGTTGCGGTGGTTGTTACTCCAATCATTGTATACTTACTGTTTGCTTTGTTGAGGCTGTATTCAGTGTTTTATCCACGCCATGCACCCAAGACTGTAGGCATTGGTCACAACCATTGCAGCATAAGACACCCATGCAAGCAAGCATGTTGCGTTGTGTTGAGTGGTCAGGTGCTTGCTTTCATGGGTGTGTTATGTTACAGTGTTTGTGACTCCAATCATTGTTTGCTTTGTTGAGGTTATATGCAATTTTTTCATGGTATGGGAAATTGGAGCAGACATTGTTTTTTCATTCTCTGTGATAAAAGAAAAGATCACATGTTACTTAGGGTAGTTTGTAATGAGTTATTGCATTGCATAGCAGACATTTCGGTACTATGTCGATGCTCATTGTTAGTGCTTTAGAAGCACTATGCTTCAAATCAGTGTACTGTGCAATTTGCCCAGTTTCTGTGTTTGTTCGTATAATCATTGGGTCTGTGGGAAAAGAAATCCATGAGAATTAAAAAAAATCCTTTCTACATTATGGTACAATATTTTTCAGTGGTTGATTTCATTAGGAGGAATTAAATAGGTGTATGGTTTTTGCTTTGGAAGTGGTGGTACTATTGTTGTAATTAGATACCAGTTGGTGTATTCTAATTGTTTATTTCTTGTTGCATTTTAGCAGTATTCATTTACCTGTTTGGCTGTTGCAGAATTTTGGGGCAGTTAGATACCTGTTGGCGTATTCTAACTGTTGATAGTTTTGAAGTTGTTGAGAGTTTTTATTATACATAATAAGTGTTGTAGGGTTTCCTTAGAAAAATGTATATTGCTGTTGTCTGGTTGTAGTTAGATACCGGTTGATGTTTTCTAACTGTTTATAGTTTTTCACTGTTAGATAGCTGTTGTCCTATTCTATTAGTTTATGGATTTAAAGGTTGTTGATGACATTTTGTAGATGTTTATATTCACGTTAGTGAATACATTTTGGTCTTAAGAATATTACGTAAGCATTTACAAGGTTTGCTGGTAATCTTTGTTTTAGAGTAATGGAAGTAAAATTACATTTGAACCATCCACATTTCTTTTTTATGTATACAGTGTAGTGACCTTCATTGGTTGTGGCTCTTGCGTGGAAGATTATGCCTACTGTTGTTAAGGTTGTCTTACCAAGGGATACTTGTCCATGTGTGAATCCAGTCAGCTTGCAGTTGTTTTGGTACCATCTGCATTGTCAAAGCATTACTATTACGTATTCACTATGTGATTGTATTTGTAAAGTGGAACGATTATCAGAATTGCAAGTAGTTCATAATCTGCCATGGTTTGCATTTTGTACAAGTTGCTGAAATGGAATGGATTCACAGTTGGGTATGTATACATTCACAAAGCGTTCCTTAGGGATTTGTTCCTGTGCCACATGGTTGCAGAGAGTGCATGTATGTTTGCATATGTAGGAAATCTCAAAGATTTCATTTATAGGTATGTTTTAGTTTTCCAGTACTTGTAGTAAGTACATTAGACATTCTTGTGGATCTTCTTGTGTGTTTATAGTGAATCTGACCATTCCAGCACAGAAGTCCAATTCCTGCCTTGTTCCAGAAGCACTGTAAGTTTTTTCAGGTTTGTTGGTTGCATTTCTGTGAAGGACTAACATTTGCAAACATAATTGGTCTGTCCGATTTAAGTAAATGTTTTCACTAATTGGTTTAAATATCAAATAAAATATTGATTGCTACATTTGCATAGCAATTTACACCAGTTCTATTTGAAAATTCGAATGGACAAGACAGTTCTGTGTCTAAGACATTTGTTGGAAGTGTGCGTTGTTTCTTTGAAGATGCAGTTGGTTTGGTCTGTGCAGAAGATCCTTCTTTGGTTGTGGTCACTGATGAAGTATTAGCTTCTTTTAATTTCTTTGGAGGTATGGTTGTTAGCTCCTGTATAATCTGATTCTGAACTAGTTTTCTTTTACAAACTTTTGCTTTTTGAGGCACAGGATAGGTGTTAAGATGGAGTGCATAGAGTGCACGTAGTCTATTGTATTCTGGAATGCAAGGAATATCAGAGTTTACTTTAATTGCATCAAAGTTGACTAGAAATAGTCCTTGAAGTGTACGTAGGCATGTTAGTGCTACATAGCTCATGCCTTCTTTAAACACTGTGCTGCCAATATCTATCAATGCTTGATCTAGGGTAAGACCTTGTGATTTATGAATGGTGACTGTGTATGGTAGAGATAGAGAAAATTGTTCTCTGCATACATACATGTCTTTGAAAAGAAGGAATCGGGCTGTTGAGCATCCTATCCTTTTAACCTCTGATAGTTTGTCAAAGTGAATATTGACAAACTGAATGTTGTTGTCATGTGGGTATGTTTGAAACCCAACAACTGTACCAAGTGCTCCATTAACTAGTCCTTGATCCACGACAAGGTTACCTTTGAGCATTACACTACAGTTTAAAGATAATTTTTTAAATATTTTCTCTAAACCAGCTGTGTTAGAGATAGAGTTTTCTAAGGTATTTAGTCATGCTGTGGCTTGTTCACACATGGGTAGTGTCATACCGTGCAAGTCCAGTTTGTCTGTGGAGCAAATTTGAACTATTGCTTGCATTACTTTTTTCAACATTGTTTCATTGAATTGTGCACAGCTTGAAAGAGTTGGCATCAAGGACATACAGTTTTCATTTCTGTGTGCTAATTGTTCCATGACATCAGTAGCGCATGAGTTATGGCCGTATTGGTCATGGATGCGTCTGATATTCAAGATTCTCTGTGCTTCTTTAGATAGAACACCAATCCGAATACTTTTCAAAATGTTGGCATAGGTGAGGTCTGTAGACTGACGCATGTTTTCAGTTAATCCTTTGTATTGGAAATATTGCCAAAGATTGACACTTCCTATGCTGCCAAGAGTTTTACAGCATAGTTTGTGACCTAAGGTTTTAAAAATAGGTTCACCTTTAACTGGTGTTAATTGCAGAAGATCTCTGAAAACAATAAGGTGTTTTCCTCCAAAGAGCTCTTCGTAGTCTGTTTTGAGGACCTCTTGTAATCTGAGGTGAATCAAAGCCAACATTAGGTTGGAGACCATACTCACTGCATCTATTAGCAGCATTTTCATTTGTTTCAAAACTCTGCGTAATTCCATTGCAGCTTCTGGAGAAGGTTTATAGTAGTCTAATTTGTTTTGGTGTTCTACTGGAAGGAGTAGTAATCGGTGTAAAGTGACACTGCCTATGTTGTAAGCAGCTAAACCTGTGGGGGCAGTTACAACAGCTGACAGTTTGTTGTATGCCAATTGTTGGAAGAACTTGCTGATGATTTTTATTAAGTATGTTTTCCTTAAACCAGCCTACCCACTCACATATAGCAGCATAGGGTTGTAGACTTGGCAGGTACAAGTTTTAGTTTCGTGCTGCATACCATGTTCAATTTGTTTTGTTATTTCTATGAAAATGCTATGCTGTTCATTGTTTAATTGTGATTTGAGCATAGCAAAGTCTTCTCTAGACTCTTCATACTGGTACATGGTGTTTTCTACTTCAGTCATGGCTAATTCAGCCTCATTTGCAATGAGTGGTTGTCCAAGTGATTCTTGGCTTCCTGTTAGAGAAGGTTGACTGCTGTCACGAGTGTCTATATTTAGTTGTGCTTGGAGTTCTTCTTCTTGTTGCTGTTCATTGTCTAACATTGTTTTGTACTGCAAAATGTTTATGTCTGTTATAGTGCTTGCATTTGCTTTGAAAGCATCTTCATAGGATACATGGGTATATAATACATCATCTTCTTTTCTCCGTGGCTTGGTAAGTTTCACGAGGCTGCCTTCACAATTTTTGACTTTGTATTTACCTTTCTTCTCATCTTGTTTAATATTATTTTTGTATGTGCAGTTTTGGGCTACGTGGTATAGACACATGTTTACCAAAGTGGTACTCTTGTTTGGGTAGTATGTGTCTAGTAAATTGTTTTTCAAAATGTCTTGGCTGTTGGGATCATTTTTGGCTATTGTTTCTTCATATGATTTGAGAACTCTCTTTCTGGATTTAGCAGAACCAAGGCTTAGCCATACTATGTTTTCAGATTTTCCATACAAGGCAGTACCAGTTAAATGGTCTGCGGCTTAATAGCAGCCACATTTTCTATAGGAGAACATTTTTATGCCTAGTTGTTACAATTTCTGTGACAGTGTTTTGTCAGATGATATGTCGTCCTAGAGGTCTTTGAGCTCTATTTTATCTGCTTTGGTTAAGTAGGCTGTGACATATCGTGCAACTGCAGTGGAATTGTCTGCAATGTATTGCACATCTATATTTGCATTCCATAGGAGGACAATGATTGCCTTGTAATCATTGATATACTTTGATACTTCTGTTCTTTTTATGCAGTATGTGTTCTTAGGTGATTTACCTTTGACACTATGTCTAACGGAAGACATGAAGTTGTTCACTTGACCTGTTGAAACTGGTCTAGGGAAACCAAAGCCGCATTTGGTGTAGTATCTCCCTTTGTTTTTATATTTGTGCCGACAATACTTCCCACACTTGTGTTTTTGAAATTGTAAATATTGTGCATGTAGGTCACTATGTGTAATTTGTGAAGGGATTTCACAAGTGACATATTTCTGAATGAACTGCAAAACAGTGGCATCACTGTCCTGACCAAATTTAGGAGCATCTTTAATCCACAAAAGCATGTGGATGTGTGGTGCTCCTCTGGCTTGGTATTCTTTTCTCCAAAAGAAGTGTTGCTCTTCTCTGAGGGGAGGCACTGTTTTATTACAAATGAAGTGTAGCATGGCAATAAAACGATGATGCAAATATCGTGAACTTGGGGTTGGTCACCCTGAGTTACCTGGGGGCAACCAGACATGGACTCCCTGCTCACTGTGCTCAGAGAGGCACAGCTTCACCTCACTGATGAGGCCCAACAGGGCTGAAACACGTGTATGGAGTTGCTGTTGGTACTCTTGTTCAGAGAGGAATTGCCATAGCATTTCGGTGCTGGACTGCCCATGTTGGCGGGACAAAGACTGATCTGCAAATGGATATTTCCCATCTGTGAAAGGTACAGTGAGCAAAATGTGTGTGCTGCAAACTCTCATCTCAGAACAGGTTATCATACCATGTTCTTTCTGGAGAGTAGCGCCTGCTACCTTTTTTGAAATATTTGCAAGGAACTTGGGGTTGGTCACCCTGAGTTACCTGGGGGCAACCAGACGTGGACTCCCTGCTCACTGTGCTCAGAGATTTGCACATGGCTGGTCCCCTTTTGCAATGGCGCAGACGGGCTAAAAAACGGTGGTGTGGAAGGTTACCCAGAGCAATTGCCAGTGGTTTAGATTCATTTGAAACCTTCCACCCATCACTTTTGTGGTCAGTTTGTTTCTCCTTGTGAGAGAGGGTATGCCCAGACGTGGGTCCCTTGCTCGCTCCGCCACAGGGAACCAGGCTGCACCTCACTGAGGAGGTCCAACAAGGCCGAAACATGTCTGGGGTTGCTTGGTTTTCTGTGCAGAGGGGACCTGGCCTAGCAGTTCAGGCTGGGCTGCTACCTTCGGTGGCGGCAGCTGCTGACTGATTTGCACATGGCTGGTCCCCTTTTGCAATGGCGCAGACGGGCTAAAAAACGGTGGTGTGGAAGGTTGCCCAGAGCAATTGCCAGTAGTTTAGATTCATTTGAAACCTTCCACCCATCACTTTTGTGGTCAGTTTGTTTCTCCTTGTGAGAGAGGGTATGCCCAGACGTGGGTCCCTTGCTCGCTGCGCCACAGAGAACCAGGCTGCACCTCACTGAGGAGGTCCAACAAGGCCGAAACATGTCTGGGGTTGCTTGGTTTTCTGTGCAGAGGGGACCTGGCCTAGCAGTTCGGCTGGGCTGCTACCTTCAGTGGCGGCAGCTGCTGACTGATTTGCACATGGCTGGTCCCCTTTTGCAATGGCGCAGACGGGCTAAAAAACGGTGGTGTGGAAGGTTGCCCAGAGCAATTGCCAGTGGTTTAGATTCATTCGAAACCTTCCACCCATCACTTTTGTGGTCAGTTTGTTTCTCCTTGTGAGGGAGGGTATGCCCAGACGTGGGTCCCTTGCTCGCTGCGCCACAGGGAACCAGGCTGCACCTCACTGAGGAGGTCCAACAAGGCCGAAACATGTCTGGGGTTGCTTGGTTTTCTGTGCAGAGGGGACCTGGCCTAGCAGTTCGGGCTGGGCTGCTACCTTCGGTGGTGGCAGCTGCTGACTGATTTGCACATGGCTGGTCCCCTTTTGCAATGGCGCAGACGGGCTAAAAAACAGTGGTGTGGAAGGTTGCCCAGAGCAATTGCCAGTGGTTTAGATTCATTCGAAACCTTCCACCCATTACTTTTGTGGTCAGTTTGTTTCTCCTTCTGAGAGAGGGTATGCCCAGACGTGGGTCCCTTTCTCGCTGCGCCACAGGGAACCAGGCTGCACCTCACTGAGGAGGTCCAACAAGGCCGAAACATGTCTGGGGTTTCTTGGTTTTCTGTGCAGAGGGGACCTGGCCTAGCAGTTCGGGCTGGGCTGCTACCTTCGGTGGCGGCAGCTGCTGACTGATTTGCACATGTCTGGTCCCCTTTTGCAATGGTTCAGACGGGCTAAAAAACGGTGGTGTGGAAGGTTGCCCAGAGCAATTGCCAGTGGTTTAGATTCATTCGAAACCTTCCACCCATCAACTTTTGTGGTCAGTTTGTTTCTCCTTGTGAGAGAGGGTATGCCCAGGCGTGGGTCCCTTGCTCGCTGCGCCACAGGGAAAAAAAAAAAAGTGTTGCACTTCTCTGAGGGGAGGCATTGTTTTATTACAAATGAAGTGTAGCATGGCAATAAAGCGATGATGGAAATATTGTGATACATTTACTGGATCTAGAGAGCAAAGTTCTCCTGGTGTTTTTATATCTATATTTGTTTTGTTTTTGTTTGCTAGGCATAGGAAATCGTGTAAATCTTCCCATGCATATTCTGCGCAACTTAATGCCACAAACCATGTGGGTGGGCCAAGGTTTCTTATCATACACTGTACTTCTGCGTGCCGTCGGAACCAGTATTCTTTTGTACCACGCATGTTTGCTAAAAGGTTTGTAATGCTCGACTGTAAAACTTATCTTTTTCTTGCACTTTTTGTAGTAATTGCATAGCAGACATATTTTGAAAACTGTTACCTGATTTCAATTTGTGTGCAACTCCATAGCATAGAGTGCCTAGTTCACTTTCAAAGAGAAGGAGGAATATGTATTCCACGTTTTGTCTGAATCTGGGGTCTTCAGAATACATTTGTAAAGAGCGGTATTCTGATGCTGTTATTTTTATGGGTCTTTCATTGTACCTTTCTCTTTTTCCAGTAGGAAAGAGTAGAGGGAAGGCTCGTGCTTCTACACTTTTTTCCCATGTGCTGATTGGAGATCCTTTGGCTTGCCGCATTTGGTAAGTTTCCAGTGCATCATCTATGGTGTCTTTAGAGTGCAATGGATTTATTTTATTTTTATTTTTTTACATTTGTATAGCGCGCAGGCAGCCCAAGGGCATTGTGGCGCTGTTACTTGCAGAAAAACTTAGTTACATTATGCATAAGTTACAGCATTGGGCACATAGGTGTAACACATATTATGCATGCAGGCGTACACAGGTCAGATATACATATGGCGGGTGTACATGAGAAACGGTAGAGAATCAAGCAAACCGGGTGGTTTTCAAGGTTTTGCGGAAGGTGGTCAGAGAAGGGTCAGCTCGCAGGGCAGTGGGGAGGGCATTCCAGTGTAGAGCCGCAAGGTAGGGGAAGCTGGTACCCCCTGCTCTTGCTTTTTTCACCATGGGTACAGTGAGTAGGTTGGTATAGGGGGTCCTGGTTGGTCTTGAGGACATGGCCGGGTGGATCCTTTGTGCCAGGTATGCTGGTGCTGCAGAGTGGATGCATTTGTGGGTGAGGGTCAAGATTTTGAAGATGATCCTCTCTTTTATAGGTAGCCAGTGGGAGGCTCTTCTCGCAGTAGATATATGCTCTCTTTTGGAGATGCCTTGTTCTGCGCGTAAGGCTTTGTTTTGAGTAACTTGCAGTTTCTCATGAATTGTATAATGTTCTAAAATATTTGGATTCTGTCGTAGGATCCTGAAGTTTAAATTGGCCAGTTTCTGATGAGTCTTGAATTATTTCAGTTGTTTCCCTCAGGTTTTCCTCAATGTCTTTTTCTTTGTAGTATTCATTGTTGTCTTTTAGCTATTGCAGGGCTTTTCTAACTTTATGTAAATCCACTAGTTGCTGCCAAATTTCTTTGTCATTTGTAGGTACGCCATTTACTAGGATAATCAAAGATTTTCTATTGGTTGTTGCACTCCCAGAGTGTATACATTTTCTTTAAGATCTAATGGCAAATAAATGACTTTGCCACGAATGCCTTTTAGTAATTCAGAGGGAGGTAGTTTTGCTGTTTTTGGTTGAAGGCGTATTATTGCTTGGTGCACTGTTTGAATTATAAGCTCTCATACAAGTTAAGTTGTTTCAGTGGTTTTAGTAGTGGAAATAATTCAAAGTTATTAATGATAGCATGTGAAGGTATTTGGTTGTTGTCAAGTTTTGCAGTGCAGTATGTGCAAAGTACTGAGAGGTTAGTAATTTCGTATTTGTTTTCTGCTATGAGATAAAGAGCCAATTGGAACCACTTGGAATCCTCCTTGTCTTCAATTTTGTACATTATGTCTTCAGTTTTTGTACTATTTTTATGAAAAAAAGTTCTGCAGCAACACACACACACACACACACATGGTTTGGTACTTCAGCAGATGTGCATTTAAACTTTAGTATTTCTTTTTTGTATGTGTGTATTAGAAGGTTGCCATCTGTAAAGTTGTTTCTAGTCTGTTCTAAAGATATTGAATTTTGTAAGTGGCTTTCATGTCCAAAATATTTTCTCTGGATATGCTGTATTTCTTCGAGTAGTTCTTTGGCTGTACCATGTAGAAGATTGTTATTTAAGATGGCCAGTGCTAAAACAGGACTTTTGGCATAGTACAGTTTATGAACGAGATTTCTTACAGTTGAACGGTGTGTTCCTATCATTTTGATATGGTAGAAGGTGCTTTTACAAATAGGTCTAGAAACGCAGGCTAATGAATGTCCTTGTAGTCCTGTGTATTTGTGCACTGGACAGGAGCCCATAGTTTGTAATAGTTTTATTTTCAATTTGTCTTTGCCTTTTACTGATTGAGGAACTGGCGTAAAGATGTAAAAGATGTTTTGCCTATGATACACATTGATGTGCACAGCCATTTTTAGACTATACATATTGGTTCAGTGGAATGGAGAGTTGATGCTAAGTTTGCTGAAGATATTTGTGTGAGCAGCATTTCTTGTTCTATGATGGTATTATTAACCTTTTTATAACCTCGTCCACTGCTATGTATGGCAAATGGGTGTGTTTGCTTTTGTTGTATGCTTCTTCATTGAAAATTGGTTCTGTGCTGGTGGTGTGATATTCCATTTGTTGAGAAGTCCTAATTGTAGTTTAGTAGTTTTTGTTAGTGGTTTCATTCTGTTTAAAACTAATAAAAATAATTTTCTTTTGAGAAGGATTGCACTGTTTATGAGAGCTTCCAGGATTAGTTTTCTGCGGTAGGTTTTAAGGGTTGAGCATGATTTCTCTCCTGTATTTATAAGGTTCTGAAGGACTGCTTGGTGGAAAATATTTTGTAAAATAATTTTTTGGGTATGCTTACTTGTGACTACATCAAGATTTATAGGTGCAGTGTTAGCACTAGTGGAAGCTGCAGTCTTTTCAACAACTGTCTGTTTAGTTTTACATTTTGAAAGAGGAGTCAAAGTTTCTTTACTGCAAGCTGCTTTAGTTTAGCTTAGTGACTGTATTAGCTGTTTTGTTTGAATTTTTTGTATAAATTCTGCTAGAGGCAGATGCCTATTTTGTACACTTTTATTTTGATTTGCTCTATTTTTTTGCTTTTTGGTAGGCATTCTTTGGTGTCTGTTGGAGAAAAAAGAAAGTCTGGGTTGGGACGTTGTGCAATGTATGTGTGCATTGTGCATGAGTGTCTGAGTATGATGGTAGGCATGTATCTAGAGGTGTGTGGTTGTTGAAGGGGCTGATACATCAGGTTGGGAAAGCTATTCTCGTATTTGTGTGTTACTATACTGGCGTTGAGATAACAATACAAAGTGTGCACCTGTTGAGGTGAATTAGTAATACTGAAGTTAATGCTGTAGGGTTGATACAATTGTTTGTTCTACAATACTAGAATTACAGTGTTTGAGTAACAGTTAGAAAGTTATGACAGTATTGCACTTACTTTGTTGGATGCAAACAGTAGGTTTTTTTCTGCATTCTGTCTTGTACTTCAGATGCTGCTGGTTTTCAGGAGTGTGGTCTTCACTGCAATTGTGAAAGAAGGAAGTTAGTACATATGTGTGTTAATGTCACAGTAATTTCACTTGAAGCATAGATTAGTTACATTTGCAAAAGGAATTATTTCTAGGAAGAGGTACTGTATGTGTTAAATTGCATAGCTTTGTATATGAATGGGGATTTTGGAGCATCAGCTTCATTGCTAAGGGGGTTAGTTGAGTATTTATAGGTTTGTTCTTTGAGGTGTCCATTTGAAAGTATGTGTTGCTGTTGCACTGTTTAGTGTGGTAATAAATTAGTGGAAGTTGTAGTAGGGTGAGAAAGAAAGCTTGGAAACTATACAGATTGAAAGGGAGAATGTTTGTGTGTGTGCAAACCGTTAATTTTCTTTCTGCATAGATGTTTCCTACATGAGTACTGGAAGACTTTCAGTTCTTTGACTTTGTTATCCACATTCCTATTACCACTGTTCTGAATGGACACTTGTATTTGTTTGCTTTTGCATGTATGGCAAGTGTCAGGCATTCTGTTTAAATGAATGCATTTTCTGTACTTGCAATGCTTTTGTAAGATAAAAGCTGGTCTGTTGTTTTGTGAGCATTCTAGGAATGTATAATAGTGTGTTAAGGGGTAAGTGGTTGTGAAAATGACAGAAGGCAATAAGATAATTATAGGTTGGACAATGCAGTGAGTAATATGGGTAAAATAAAATTTGGAAAGTAGACAGATTTGTAAGTAAACTTGATTATAGGAGATGGGAGGAATTAGAGTATGTTTTTTATGCAGATTTTGCAGGGTGAATGGCAGGTACCCTGTTCATATGCATTTATAAAAGAGTTGCAACTTTACTGTAAACAGAACATTCATACCTGTAGTTTGTATTGATGTATGTAGATGTAGTTGAATCTGGAAGGAGAAATCTTGAAGAGTTTTACAGTAGTTTTAGCTGTAGGTACTTTGCAATCACATGGCACTTGTAGTCAGAGTGATGAACAGTTCATCTAAAGTGCTCAATTGTGATGACAGAGTTAGATGTAGAGTTCTTGGATGTGATTGGTGGATGTTTGTGTGACTCTTTATGTGTATCCAATGAGAGAGTGGTGCAGACAGGGATGTGGAAAGGGGAAAAGGGCTGCCCCTGTGTTGCGAGCCCATGGATAGTGCAGCTGTTCGCAGACAGGCCGTGCCACATCTGGGGTTTCTCAGCAAATCCAGCATGGAAAGGGGCCTGTGGGGATTAGCCAATCAGGTGTTTGAGTTGTTCTTTGCAGGAAGAGAGGCTTTGTGTGCAGTGAAGATGGCAAAGGTGAAGAAAGTGAGGGTGTTGGTTATTGGAGATCTGTTTGTAAATGGTTTGAAGAGGTATGCTATGTATAAACATAAGTCTGCCAGTTTTGGTTTTGAAGGAGTGGAGGGTTTCGGGTCAACTGTGCCTGGTTCCAATATGCAGGCAGTGTCTGGAGCTTGTAAGAGTTTCTGCATGTGGAAGAGTCCTGATGTAGTGGTACTGCATTGGGGTGTTGTCCATTTGGGATACATCAGTGTTCCTAGTTTGTTGAGTGCTCTTGAAAACTTGGTTCAGGCAGTGATGGAGGTTGTTCCAAATTCTAAGGTGATTTTTTCTGAAATGTTGCCTAGGGTGGTATGGGAGAATTGTAATGTTTTCTGTCCCCAGCAAAATCGTGCAAGGTGTTTGGTGAACAGAGGGATGTCTGCTTTCTTGTTTAGAAGTGGGATGTTGTCTTGTAACAATGACAACATTGATTTTGTTAATGATGACTATTTCAAAGCAGATGGCATTTCTTTATCCATATTGGGAAATGCTATGTTATTTCAAAATATAAGGAATGTTTTTCAGAGGATAATGTGAAGCCACAGGAAGAAAATAAGTGGAAAAAAAGAATAAAATGAAAGGTGGTTTTTTATAAGCACTTTAAAAAAACAAATAAAAGGCTCTTTTCAGAGCCACTCTCAGATTTCACGATCTGTCCGCGGATCACGCGTGTTACATATGGGTATTTTGAGGCTGAGAGGCATGCAAATGAGACTGTGCAGACCAAGGGATTTGTCAATAAGGTTTACTGGGTGTGATGTGTAAGGAGAGACTTTGGCAGAAAGTCTGTTTCCTGAGAGGAGAGCAGATAGCTATGGCTGTGTCTTTTAGAAGGCAGATGGTCTGGATCTTGGGTGACTCGTGGATACATTGGTTGGAGGTGCATGCAGATCGCTATGGAGTGGCTGGATATCTTGGATTCCCTCATGTGATTGTGCACTGGCATGGAGTGCGCGGAATGAAGTGGTTAGATTTGGTTCTTCTTTGTGCCACTTTGATGACACACTGTCATCCAGACATTATTATTATTCATTGTGGAGGGAACAGTTTAGGACATGTCTTCTGAAAGAAGGACTTGGGAAAGTCATGGACATGTTTCCAAACTCCCGAGTAATTTTTTCTCTTATTGCGCAGAGACAAATGTGGCTGCGTTCTTCTTCATTTAGTCCACAAATGAAGAAAGCGAGGTGCAATGTCAACAAGGCTGTTTGCGCTTTTTTGAGAGATGTTGGTATGTCCTCTTTTCACAATGAAAATATTATGTTTCGTAGCACATACATTTTTCGCAGAGATGGAGTACATCTTACTCATCCTGGGAATCAGATGTTTCTGCAAAATATACAAAATGCATTGTGACCCTTTTTCCAGTAGGTGCTGACCACTTGAAGTTTTTGAAACACAAAAAAACACCACAAAAAGGCTCTTTTCAGAGCCACCACTTTTTCCTGGAAAACAGTACAATGGCTTTGATAGCACAGTACCCCAAAAATGTGAATGTTCGCAGACTTTTGAAAATGCACAGGGCCCTGCAGCATTTCATTGGCACTTCTATTTTTAAACTGTGAAAGGCAGCTCTGAAAATAGGCTTTTTTTGTTTTTTTGTTGTTTTGTATTTCTTTTGTTTTGTTTAACAAGACACACAAGGAAAGGAAAGGAGGGGAGGGTAAGGAAGGGGCACCAACATGGGGATAAGAAAGGGCCGGTGAAGAGAGTAAGATGTTGGGTGGGCCTTAATCAAGTAGGTGGCAGACTTTCTCATGCTCCCGGACCATAGGCTTGAAAGCACTTCAAAGTGTCTCCCCCCTGCAGAGTACTGCGTTGCACTACATACACAATATTGTGACCCTCGAAAGGTAAGGGTCCACTGCATCATGTATGGCCTGCAATGCTGGTTCAGGGATGCGCTGCCCCACAGGAGTGTTTCATGTGGTGACAGGAGCCAAATCGGAGCTTGCTTTATAGGAATTCAACCTACTACTTTTATCGCAGGGGACGACCCTCCGTATTGTCACCGTGTGGAACGATCTTAGGTGTCGCCACATGGAGGTAGTCCCATAACTGTACAAACCCGGTTTGCCATGACAGAGCTCCATCTGGCACTCAGTGCAGTGCACCTTGTGTGCACAAGCTTTGGGTACCCCTCCAACAGTGGTAAACAGCCTCCACACCCAAGATCCACGGGGCTGCTAGTAGTAGGGACTTCCTCTACCTCCACCTCGTCATCCTCTTCATCACTCTCTAAATATTCACATCTGTCCCCCTCTCCAGGCCCTTGGGAAGGTGGTGGTGATGGAGGGGATGGGGGTGGTGCTCAAGCCGGGGCAATAGTAGCAAGAGCAGCCTCGGATGCCATCAGGAAGTTATCAAGAACCAGGAACAGTAGGAACACAACAGCAACCTGCACCAATTGTCCTGTTGAGTTATTAGGAATAGCTGTGAAGACAGGAATGACAGCCAATTCCAGTGAATGCCAAAGAGAAGCAGTGGTCTGTCTTGGAAATCCAAAAGCAGAATGAGAAGCAGCTCTGGGGTGTGGCTTTTTACACGGGTGCTGGGGAGCACTCTGTGGGCAGCCGTGCCACCTGCGGACAATTCAAACATGAAAAAGAGGTCAAAAAGTTCCAAAAAGTATCCAGATCAGTAGGGACATTGTCTGGGACATGTGCAAGGGTGAAATCTCACAGTAAAATACCTTGGATTGCTCAAAAAAGCACTTTTTTGGTGTCCGGGGGCCCAGACTGGGTTCGCGGACAAGGACCTGCGCTTAGCGTGGGTGGGGTCACATGATGACTTTGTGTGCACGTTCGTGAATGGGACAGCTGTCCATAGGACACCGAATGCGCAGGGTCAGTTGTACGCATGCGCACAGTGTTCTACGGACAGTGTTTGGGTCTCCGAACTAATTAAAAGTGCAACACACGTGCGGCGAGCAGTTACGGGTAGGCGCATTGTTCGTAGGACCCGAGGGTGGGATGCACATGTGCACAAGTGTCCACCGGACAGGGTTTGGGTCCCCGAACTAATTAAAGGTGCATCACAACTTGCCGATATGCGGACGGGTTATGTATTCTACGGACATCTCCACTTTGATTGCGGACAATACGAACAGGGGGGGTGTTCTTAGGACACCCCATTTTGATTAATTACGGAAAGGCGGACAGATTATGTGTCCTATAGACACCTCCATTTTGATTGTGGGCAGTGCGAACAGGCATAGTGTCCTTAGGACACCCCCATTTTGGTTAATTGTGGACATCCCAGACAGCCGCGCCGTCCGCAGACACCCTAACAGCCTTTAAAAAAAAAAACGAGAAATATAGGAACACTATACATAATACTTTATTATTGTACAAAAATATTGAAATTATGAAAGAGAGAGGGAAGCAGAAATGGAGATATATACAGGGGAATTAGGGTTGGATGGTAGGGGAGGAAGGGATTGAGGTCTCATCATAACATTTTTGGTGATGGGGATTTTTTGGAGATGGTTGACTGGGACATGGAGAAGGGGTACAGGTGCACTTGGGGCAGTGATATTTAATTTTTTCCATGATATGGTTTTCTACAAAGTTCTTCAAAATAACGAAATTGGTCATTAATTGATCAATTTTTTGTTCTAAATGCTGTAGATGATTTTCCACAGTGTATGTTTGTTGTTCCATTAGTACATGATGTACTGTTTCAGTATTATTCTTATTTTCTATACGTTCTGTTAAAGAAAAAAAATGTGTTAGGTACATATAAAATCAAGTGTATAGTTGGCTTACTTTGAAAACTGCAGTATCTACCATTAGTATCACTGTTTTCATTCATTTCATCCTGGGGAAAATTGTCTTCAAGCCACTCCCGAGTGCTAGCCATTTCTGTGTAAAAAAAGATAAATTATTTTTTAGTGTATCCTACTAAAGAAAGTTTATAACTATGGGAATTAATGTAGTGTACTTACCAGTTTGTTTTTCAGTTTTCCTGTTACTGCTTTGTAGGTGTGCTGTTGATATTTTTTTTTTTTTTTTTTTATCTTTTTGTTTTAATTGTATCACAATTTTTACAAAAATAAGACGTAAGTAGTCTACAGACACCAGACAGCAAACTTCCTTTAAAACAGTTCTTTGTTCTTAATCTTTTTTTTTCTTTTCTCCCCTTCCCCTTTTCCCCTTCTGTCCAAAATCCAGTGTAACAAATGCATAGTAGGAATTCCTCCTACTCAAGATTCAGGGATTTAAGAAAAAGTGTTACTCCTATAACACATCTAGTGTTATTCCCATTCGTCAGCAGTGACCAGAGGTTGTCCTCATCGAGAGTTGAATAGTTTTTCAGCGGGTCTGCAAGAAACTTGGCTCTTTCCGTTTTTAGACTAGAGCATTCCATTAGTAGATGTTTTGTGCTTTCTATGACGTTTATAGACTGACAGAAGCGGCAGGTGCTCAATGGTACTTGATTACGCATAGCCAAAATCTCGTTGGTTTTTATTTGGTTCAGCTTGAATCTTAAAAACAGACGACTAAGATTCTTATCTGGGAACCTAAGTAAGTAACCACGCGTGGCATTTAGCTTCATTGAAGCAGTTGGTAACTTTGCTGTGATGGAATACGACCAAGCCACTTCTTGAGTATGGATCCAGTCGGCTTCTAAAAGTTTTTTCGACACTCGATTTGGATTGTGTATGAGTGTCTCAACAGGCAGGTCCAGTACTTCCAATATTCTCCGATTAGATTGTTCCCAGGTTACAAGCGTCCGATTGTCGCCCTCAGAAAGTTCTTTCCGTATGAGGTCCAATACTCGGGCTTCTGGATTATTTATTACCTTACGGTATAACATCAAGGTGGCTCTCAATTTTATTGCCAACATTGAGGAAGTACATAACTCTCGTCTTATTAGTGCAATAGGTGTAGATTGGGCTAAGCCAAGGACCCTTCGCCAAAAGAAAGCTTCCAATTTCTCCCAGATGGTATTCGGAGCCAGCAACATTGCATCCATGCCGTAAATTAAGGCCGGAACGACCTTGGCTTTGTAAAATCTCACGATAGGAACGATCGAAAAACGACCGTATTTCTTATCCACAGCCTTAGCTTGGGCTGTGAGATTTTTTAACTTTACCCAGAGTGTTTCAAGCATGGTCTTTTCATCTTTGTCGTTGCTAATTGTAATCCCAAGATATTTAAAGGCTTCCACTCTTTCTAGCTTCTTACGGTCACAGTGCCAAGTGAATTTAGGATTCTGCTTTGCAGGTCTGCCGAAAATGAGCACTTTTGTCTTTCATTATTTAAACGCAGGTTGTTTTCAGACATATATGATACCATATTGTCCAATTGGCGTTGAAGGCCTATAGGTGTTAAATCCATCAGGATGATATCATCCGCGTACAATAGGCGATCTATCTTCTCCCCTCCCATCGTCGGGGGAAAATGTCTAACCGTGTGGATGGTGTCTCCATAGTCTGCAATATAGGAGTTGTACAGCGATGGGGCCAGAGGGCAGCCCTGCTTGACTCCACGAGCTGTTTCAATCTCTTCCGAAAGTCGACCTTCTGCACTCAGGCGAACTCGAATTGAGGTCCCTTGATGTAGAGCCTTTATAGGATTTAATATTGACTCCGGACAACCTTTTGATTCCAATTTCGCCCAAAGCCGATCCCTATCTACTTGGTCAAATGCTTGAACCAGGTCGATAAAGACAACGTAGATTGGATTACAACTTTGAAGAACCTTTCCCTTTAAAGCACTCATAAGTAGGATGTTCGTCGATGTTCCAGAGTTTCTGATAAAACCGTTCTGGAATGGGTCCATTACTTTTGACGAGCGCGTCCAATCTTGGAACGCCTCTAGGGCCAGAGACGCAAATACTTTTCCCATTACGTCCAAGAGGGCAATAGGCCTGTATTGATTCGGATCGTCAGTAGCACCTCTTTTGTAAATGGGCACGATGTTAGCTTTTCGCCATGTTATGGTATTGCTCTTTTTCTATTACAATTTGCGAAAAGCTCACTCATGATGTTGGCCCAACACTCAGGATTTTTTTTCAGTTCCAAGTTACTGATCCCATCAGGTCCTGGAGCCCTCGAGTTGTTTAATTTCTTGAGTTTGTCTAAGATGGACTCTTTATCGTCGGGGATTGACCATGGGGTTGTCATTTTATGGCGATCGCTCTTGGAAATTTCAATTATATTCACTACCCTGATGGGTGCGAATAGTTTTGAAAAGTGTTCGATCCAACGTGCCTCACCCACGTTGTTCTGGATACTCTCGTTAGCATTATTTTGTGTTCCTTTGATCAAGTTCCAGAACTCTTTAGGCTTTTTGCCGCAGATGGTCGACAGCATTTGCTGGGAATCATTCAAATACAGCTGATGGCGATGATTTTGAAGCCAGCTTCTGTAAAGCCGTACCGATTTTAGCCAGTTTTCGTTATTCTCTAGAGATGGGTCCCTTTGTGCTAGTCTTTTAAGTTTTCTGTACTCCTTCCTTTTCTCTACTAGATCTTTACTGTATGCATGAGAATGATCTTTCTTCACGGCTGATGCTTTCGCTGGGGCCATTAGAAACCTAGTTAGTAAGGGTGTATAATCCAGGTCAATCCCTTTTCTTTTTTGCTCTGTCGATCTTAGAGTTTGAGAACCTACAAATTGGGCTTCCAATTCCCGTAGGCCCTTTGCAGATATTTTGACTCGCTTGCCTTTTTCTGTTGTCTCCAATGACAAATCGCTCAGGGTCATTTGAGGTTTGGCTGCCCACACTTCTACCACTAAGAGATTGTGATCACTAAAAGTTGTTGGCCTGATTGTAAAGGAGCGAATCTCTGGCAAGATGTCTCTCGAGACGAATATATGATCTATCGTTCCTGTTTGTTCGTCTCTTTGCCATGATGGGATTGCCAGGTTTGCCTTATTTCGCTGCCAGTGCAGGTTGTGCATATCTCGTTCAGCCATGATCTTTTCAAGGAATTTGCCTCTCTCCCGTGCGGGAGACTTTTGGGTTAGCGATGTAGAGCGATTTCCAATTCCTTCACAGATGGCATTGAAGTCCCCACTTATGATGGTACTATGGTCAATCCGTATCTTCTGTGCTCCCTCCAAAACGTTTTGAAGTTCATTAATTAAATCTTCGTTAGTTTTTAACTGGGGATTCCAGTAGACGTTGACCAAGAGAACCATACTTTCCTTTCGGTTCATAGTGGAAGGTTTTCTTATGAGAAGCGAGGCCTGTATCCAGTAAGGAGATTTTAATGTTTCAAAAATTTCCAGGCCTGACCCTGCTTTGATGGCGGTAATAAGTCCTGCTGACGGTCTTCCCGATACTCCTTTTCTGGCACACGTGAATACTATGTCATAACCATCTAGTTGGGGTTTGGTGGTTAGCCAGGTCTCCTGTAGGCAAAGTGCGTCAAAATTTCCCAGGTTAACATCGGTTTCCTTTGTTAAATGAGCAAAGCCTCTCGTGTTCCAACAACCAATTCTTAGTGGGTTTGGCGATGGAATTTGTGTCTCCTTTACTTTAAGCTTGCCCAAATATGTGGAAGTCTTCTTTTCCGTCGTTCGTTGCTAATGGTCTTTTCTATCTATTGCTTCAGTTCTATGCCATGTCCATGATTCCACTTCGTTTAACCTTAATCTACCATCTTTGTTGGAAGATTGATTATTACAATTAGATTGCTGAGGTCTTTTGTTTCGATGAAAGTTTTGTTCCCGTTGAGGTTCCTTTTGAAGATTTGTCTCAGATCTTTTTCTTTCTTTCTGTTTGACCACTCCTGTTCCTAAATTGTATGGTCCTCGGCTCATCTGAACAGGCTGCGCATGAGGCATTTTACTGATATATCTAGTACTCGTTTGTTGGGTGGCCTTTTGATTTCTCGTGTCTCTATCACTTCGTTTAATTGAATCCTCTTTTTCATGTGCACATTTGGGTTCTGATAATTCAAATCCCATGGACAGCAAATTTTCGGATTCTCTCAATAGGTAGCGTTTGGTATTTTCCGAAGAGAGATGTATGTAGGAATAATCAGTTCTCCCTGTGGTACTCGGTTCTACTATCCAGAGATCTTTATTGCCAATGTGCTGCAGGCTTGTAATTTGAGTTAAGATTTTAATGATGTTAGTTCTGTTCATGATTATGTCGTCTTGCTTTGAGTTGATGTTTTTCAGTCTTAGCATATGGGCACTTATAATTTGTTTTGCTGCTTTTTTCCGCTCTCGATCTTGTTCTGATTTGCTTTCTCCTTTTTTTTTCAAATTCACCTCAGTGATGTATTGGAGGTAGGAATCGGATGTCTTTTTTTTGTTGTCATGGCTAAATTTACTAGGCTTTTTCCGCTCCACTTTGTCATCCTGTCCTCGGGTATAAGCCGGAATAGACCGGTTTTTATTTTCCTTCCATATATTTGTAACGTATTTACGTCCCTCGTTTGATCTTTTTTCTTCCTGGACGTGAGGCCTTGGATTTATGGTAGACGTGGATTCGGCTTTTTGAGATCTTAGGTTTTTCACTGTTGCTTCTGTTGGCGAGTCAGGAATTTCGTGCACTTGGACCTTGTGTGGTGGTTCGTTTTTAGGAGAGTCAATAATCACTTTGTGTGCCTTTCTCTTTGATGATTTTTTTGGGTGATTTTCGAACCCTATCTCATCCACTGTCAAAATGCTCCAATCCGACTGCTCCTCTACCACAAAAACGGGCCCTTTTTCCTTTACACAATTAGATCGCTTTTCTCTCCCATCGATAATACGAGCAATAGATTTCGTCTCTGGTTTGGTTGAAGGACCGTTTTTCCTAACGGCGACTTTTTGCTGCTTCAGCAGTGATTGAGGAGCCAGTGAAGCAGTTGGTCTGTTCACGTCCTTCTTCAAATTTCGATTGACGATGGATTTTTGTTGCGAAAATATTCCAAATGTGAAGTTCTTTGGCTTTGCATTGATGTCTTTACTAGGTTTCCAGACTTTTTCCCCGGTCTTGATACAGGAGAAGGGATTAGGTGCTTCTTGGGCTGCCCAGAGCGTATCTACTTCTTTTTCCGTCACCATGTGATTATCTCCTTCCTCAAGAATGGCTATAATGGCATCCAATGGCTCGTCCCCTTGTTTGGGGTTGGAGATGTTGGCGATTCTTTCGTCATGAGCTAGTGATCTTGCAGTTTCGTCCTTTGTGACAGATGAAGCTGTCTGATATATATTGGGATATTGTGATTGTTTGTTCTCAGGTTCATCAACTGACGAGTGGGATCCATGAACGCAACAGCAAAGGCGGGTTTCAGCCTGCCTTTTTTTTTGCATTCTTCCATCCGATTCAGGATTTTGGGCCCCCATAATGTAGCCTTCCAAGTATTGCAGTTTAGATTGCATTATGGTAAGCATAGACACCTGGTCCCGGAGTGTATCATTTATAGTCTCGTACATCTTTGTAAATGGCGCCATTGCTATCGTCACTGACGACATTAATGTTGATAGGTCCATACTTTGCTGCACGAGATTTGGTGGAGGTAGTTGTTGGGTTTCCTCGAATCTCCGCGTTACGACTGGGGCGGGATGCAGTGAAGTTGTATTTCCCCCGTTGATCTCGTTTTCTTTCGGGGGGGTGATTGGGCCCCGTTCAACTAAAGGCGTCAATGCTCCGATATCCATCTCTTGCTTCTCGTCTGCCTGTGATCCCTTATTCTCTTCACTTTTAGAGTCCATATCTCGAGGCTCTTTGGTAAAGCTGCATTCTATAGGTATAGTTTCGTGCAGGTATGTGTTGGGCTTTCGCTTCAAAGCCTCTTCTTCAGTGATCTCTATGTCTGACCTTAGTTCAACCTCAGGTAAAGCTTGGGTGCTTATTTCAGTGATCTTTCCCGTTAATTCGCTAATTTCAATCATCTCCTTGTGGTTACTTGAGTAATGCCATCTTAGAGAAGGGACAATCCCTCCTTGTGTCTTGGTTGATGTGCTGTTCGATGCTTCTGGACTTGCGGAGATCTCTACTGTATGGCAGTCTAGTTATGATGTGTTTATTTCTGCTTCACCTAAACTCTCGAGAATTTCACAGTCTGACAACTCTTGTCCTTGATTTAAATTTAGCTCCATCTTCTTTTTAAAAAAATCATTCATGGCTGCCGCTGTGCAGCCTTTAATAGGACCGATTTTTGGCCCCAGTTTTTTTTTTAAGAGAGCTTTGGGTCTTGAGGTCATTCTACTTCTCACTTTATTGTAATTATATCGGTGCGGTTTGCAGGTCGTCGTTAAGGGTATGCTGTTCTGACACTCATTATCCACTCCCGTTTTTTCTTTTTTCTTTTTCAGTTGGGTTTTCATTTGAAAATATGCAACTTTCGGTTTTTCAAGAATCTTGGGTGCAATGTCCAATTCAGTGACGATTTCAATATCCTCAATGCTTCCATCCTCTGCGGAGTCGAAAACCGCCGGGTTTCGATGTGCAGTTTTACAATTAAGTGCTTCTCCAGGCTTTTCGTTGGCCAAAATTAGTATCGGCCGATGTTTCTTTAGTTGACTCTCTTGGTTTACTGCTGCTGATGCATTATGAATTTGCACAGCGCATAAAGTTTTCATTGCAAGCCCTGATGGCTTAGACATTGGGTCTTGATTGCTGCCTGTGTTATTTGAAGGCTCTGAAGACTCACCATTGGCGGCCACGGCCATCCTTAAGCATTGTCCAACATGGTTCTCAGTTTGTTCTTTTTCTCCCTTTGGGCTACTGTAGTTCGTAATGTCAACAGGCAATGCAGCGTGGACTGTGTATTTTCTTATAGTCTGGTTCCCCTCCCCTTCTGGGCACACGCGTGCGGATCGGGGGGCCGGCGTCGTTGACTCAGTAGTTCCTGCCAGCTGAGCCTCTGCTTGCAAGTCGCCTCTCAGGTCCACCGAAGGCAATGGCCAAACTTGTTCCATTTCCGGTATGAGGGGCAGCACTCCGCCGCTGGAATTATTCAGCAGCAGCCTCGCGTTCTTGAATTTGGGTGTCACAGGAAACTCGGATTGATCAGATGAGTTGGTACGCTTCGGCACCCGCTTGAGAGCCGTGATCTTCTCTCCGCGCTTCCTGGGATTTCCTCTTCCCAGACAGGACTCCTTCAACGGTCTGAGCACCCGGTGATTTGTTGCAGTCTCAACCTCGGTGAGCGGGCAGGTAAGGGAGAGGGAAGGCGGGGAGATGACAAGGGAATTGGGTAAGATAACGGGAAAACAGGTAACGGGAAAGGGGGACTTCTCCGAAAAGGGAAACGGAGAGGGAGTGCGGGAAACATGGGGGGCTAAAGAGTCCGAGGCTAAGGGACCCTTTAAAGAACCCTCCACTCCCCAAATGAGGTAGGTAAGAGGTGCCGTACCTGTGACCGCTCCTGATTGTGGTAGCGGTGACTCCTCCCTTGCAACTGGGGTTTCGTTCAAAGTATTCATTGCAAGGGTAGTCCTCTCAGACTCGTCTGTGCACGGGTGTGTGTCCATACCAGTAACTTTTCCTTTGGCCCACAGTCGGGCCACGGTCTGCCACTGTCTGCGACCTCACTCTGCTGCTCACTTGATATTTGTTGTGCAGTTTCTGTATAAAGTAGCAATGAGGTCATTCTGCTGGAGGCATATGTTATTTTGTTTTTTGGTATGTTCCATTGTTTCATATGCTATGTAATTGGACTGTAGGTGCCTTACATATACAGTTTGTACATCTTATTTATTTTTTAATGTCATTTATTTATATGCGGCTCTTTTAACATGTTCAGTGTGTTTGTTGTATGATACAACAATGTAAGATACCCCCTGAGCTTTTGGACAGTGTTGATGTTGACCGAGTCCATCCACGGACATTTGCATGGTCTGCAGACATTTCAGCCACTAACATGGAACATGGGGTTCAGTATGTTGTATGGTAAATCTATATAAACTAAGGGTATTCTAGTAAAAACCGATAAAATTCATGATATCTATATCTATATTAATTGAAAGAAATGTGTTTATGGGATTTTATGGTTAATTTGCGCTACTAAAAACCTAACAAATTCAGTGAAAAAACGTTGCTATCCCACCTTAATGGAGATCATTAATTATGCACACTGAGAATTGGGGGTGGGAGGAGGTTGGTGAAACATTAATTCAAAATATCCTTGTGATATTGGTGTGTGTAGATTACTGTACATTACATTTCCTTGCGGGAGAATTTGTTGTGTTTTTTGCAATGCATTTTGCTACATATATATATGGGGGGGTGGGTTTAGGCAGCTTAAGAGGGAGGTTGCAGGGGTCTCCCCCAGCACATATATGTGGCAAAATGCACCTGACAAAAAATAAATGTGCTGAAATCTTCTACGACTAAGGGCCTGTTTCATGGAAGTGTTTTATAATGGCGCAATCCCATAGGAAAACGTTCCATGAATCAGGCCTTAAGTCTTTTTGACCGAATCACAGAAAACCGTGATATCCTTGTCCACACTGCACACAAAGATCAAGTTGAAAGGCAGTCTCCTGGAAGGGGGACGGTGGGGTTCTCTGGACAAGGGGATCAGACAGGGCTGCCCTCTGTCCCCATCACTGTTCGCAGTTACAATGGAACTGTTCCATCGCAGGTTAAGGGCAAATTCCAGGATACATGGGATTTATTTTGAGGAGACATAAAATATGTTGGCAATGTTTTCAGATGATTTCCTTGCCCTAATTTCTGGCCTTTGGCGCCAGGCTCATAACCATCATGAAGACCAACATTAGAATGGGACTATTTAACTTGGGGGGGTTCAGCCAACATGGAGGTACACACATAGCTCAGTTACAAGGAACTGAGCTATGCGGTCTAGTCTTTTGGGTGTGGCAGGCCTGGGACTACTTTACCTGAGACTATTTAAACCACACCCAAACAGCAGAAAACGCTTCGTGTTATTCTGCTGTGGGCAGCGTAACGCTCACCGTGTCCAGTTCTTTGATGCCAGCTTACCTGAAACCAAGGACCTGCAGAGAGAGAAAGAACACTACGAAACTTACCTGGAATAGTATCCTGTCTTCAATCCATCGCCAACTTCAGTTCCACTCACCTGAAGGTACGAACTCCATCATCCAGCACTGCATGCATCCTGGAATACCATAACCTGGAAAGAGGAGGAAGAAAGACAGCATTAATAAGCGTTTACTCACGTTTCCTCCCAAGCGAAGAAAGCCACACAATTCTTACCTTGGTAGTCATCTCCTGGTCAGTATCATTGCTGGAACATCATGGCACTCGGCGAGGAACATCGCGACCTGCAAGGAGAGAAAAGACACAGGTTAGCAATATAAAAGGCAAAACAGCGCTGCGCATCGCGCATTACTCACTGGACAGCATCGCGCACACCGCGCTTTCGCCTACCGGCCCATGTTCATCTTCAAACTGCATGACAACACCAAAATACCTTTCCATACCTAAAAGGAAAGAAGACATTATTATTCGAACTAAGAGGAACATAAGAACTGCATATAAAAACTGTAAAGCAGCAAACCTATGGAGTCGCAGCAGGCCTGGATTCCCACAGGGGGCTTGCACCAGTGAAGTAACTTGGTCGCTGTTCGCCCCCCACATCTACGCGCCCCTGCCACGAGAAGCAGGATGTAGAATCCACCTTTTACAATATTAAGGTGAAGAGAAGGCCCAAGAGGGAGGAAGGAGTTGAGACCAAGGGAGGTGGGAAAACATAAAGGCAATCTGGTATTGAATCCAGCTCTCCTATATTGCAGACCCATCTTTAACCAGAGGCCTTACCAAGGGACCAGGAGAGGGTTTGAGAGTGCAAATCATCCAACCAGGGCTGGGTGGCGTCCCCGTGGACACCAGGTGAGCGTAACACAAGCATGTCTGAGTGCAGAGGAACCTTTGCACCTCTCCTTCCAGAGTGACTCTGAGTGATAGCTGAGCCTGGAAAAGAGGATTGTATGCCGCTTGAGGACAGCTGCTCTGAACAAGAAGATCTTGCTCCATCTGAGTGTTCGTCCTCATCACAGATGATGAGTAGCCTGCGGGAATGCATCTGTGTGCTTGCTGGTGGTAGGTCCCATGGGGATTCAGATGTCAGATGATGTGGAAGAAGCAGTGGGCGACGTGAAGTTGGGTTATCATTATGATCACCTGATTCTGTCCAAGGTGAACAACATGGTAATGCAGGCACCTTGAACAGTAGAAATGGGAGGACCTGACACACAACCTCACAGCCATTTCATTGAGGAACAGCCAGAGACATTGTGCTTGAGAGCCCCCGTTGGACAGAGAGTTGTTAGGATGGATTTCTGAACTCTGACTTGGTGGGCAGAGGTTCAGAAGGCCAGCCTCGTTTCTTGGAACAGGGTAACCTTCTGGACAAGCCAGACCAATCAAGGTAGCATTGGCAGCAGTCAAGACTAGGTCTCAGGAGGGGTGAGGGTGACTGAAAGACCTTAATGAGCACACAGAGTAAAGGACACTACAAATCACTCCCATTCAGGTGTAGATATATTAAAAATGAAAGGAATACCTGAGTACACTGTACAGTAAGGTACATTGTGCACTTGTAACATGTTGCAGAAAAGTTCCAACATTGCAAAGGACTAAGGGAAACAAAGTCTTCCAGTACTGACTGCTATTTAAGGGCATGTCAGTTTACCCATAACAAAGTAAGAGAAAGCCCAGTGGAGTGCAGCTGAAGGCTGTGCTTCACTGGCACAGTTAGACTATGGTGTTGAAACAGCAGGAAAACGTTGGGGGGTACACAACTGGAGGGAAACTTCACATAATTGTGAATCTTTCCTAACAAGAGTGGTTAAACAAAAGACTAACTTTGAACGCATTTGTAGCCTTTCCATCCAAGACACAGGGAGGCAGGGTGGTTCACCAGAGAATGGAACACAAATAAACTTGTCAAAAGCCATCAGTCAAAGCACCTGGATATTATACAGTTGAAGGCTTACGTTGTACAATTACTTCTGGTGGGGGCGTTCCACGGTCTTAACAATTCCTTGGGGGAACTTTGAGGTTCATCTTCAGGGCACACCTTCTTCGGAGCGACTGCGAGCCTTGACATATTTTGCAACTTCGCCAATAACATGATAACAAGAGAGACTTGTAGAGTCACTGAGCACCTTGCTGCCTTCCCATCGATCTGCATCATATTTGTGGAGGGTCTACCCAAGGAGCACACACTAGAGACAGATGTCATTGTAGATGTGCAGCTGCTGGAGTTCAGGGGGACAATGTTCAAAATAATGCATGCCAAGCAAACTGTGAAATGTGACATATAGTTGTGGCGGTGCCACGATGCTGGTACATTCTACCTTCACGGGAGAAATATGTTGTTGGGCAGCCAGCCCGGACCTCCACCGGGAACTCAGCTTGTGGTAAAAAAATATCCCTACTTCCATGCCAAATGAATGCACCACAATTATTTATGTGTCTGAAGCATTGAAGGGAAAATAATGAACTTCTGTAGGCACACTGAGATAGACTAAACCATATCTCCCGAGGCACAGCCACAGCCATGCAGGAACCACTGCCATTACTCTTTGGTTTTGACGGGGACTATACTTTGGTATCGTGCACCCCCAAAAATGGGACAGCTGCCATTCACCTTCTCCTGCATTATGACATTGTGGTGCAGAGGGAGTCCAAAAAGCCAACTATCACGGTGCATTACAATAATATGATATGATAGGTTATTTATAACGTGCTTAGTTCCCAAGGTTTCTAAGCGCGGACCCGGGGATCGCACCTGTGGTGCTCCTGTCGTTTTGCTTCCAAGGCGAGCACGTTGCCCCTGAGCTATCCTCCCGAGACAATGCCACCAAAAGTGGGGTGAATGCCCTGGCCCACATAACGACCTACACCTGTCGGCGTCAATTGAACAGGTAGCCAATGGTGCCTGTTAAGATCTGCTGGACATTGCAGTCATAGGCAGATATGTGCTATGGGTTCACACGCACATGCTGAGGCTGAGGAAAGAGTGGCACGTGGCAGCGGGCGTATTCTCCTCACAGCTCCCTGGAGGAGGCTGCGATGCCCCGAAGGTGCAAGCCATGCCAAACCCCAGTGCATGCATCAGGCCTCATGCACATGTTCTGCTTTACTACACCGACGTCTACCATTATCTGCGCGACCCTTTCGACTAAAAAGGACGCAGCCACTTCTGTGCTGGAACAGCAGATACCAAAAAAAGGTCACTGGGCAGTAGCCTGGCTGTGGGAGGTATGTCTGCAAGGAGCACTGCGTCACTAAAATGACATGCTCTTTCTACCGGTGGGTTAGACGCAAATAATGGCCTTTTATTCTGAGCATTTACTTCACCAGAGAGCGTTCTGTGTATGAGGTAGGAAAATGACCCCAAAGACGAACAACAAACACTAGTGTTCACGGATTAGAAATGTGCGTTTGTTCCCAGGTTATCCCAGTTTGTATTGCTTTAATGCCATCTTTGGTTCAAAAACATTTTTATGTATTGGCTCTACTTGAAAACATTTTTTTTTGGGTGAATACCCAGAAATGATGTTGGTTACTCTAGGCACAAACGGATGGTTTATTTACATCCAAAGCAACATTCCACCTTATATGATTGTGGGCTTTCTAGATCTGGGTTTCTGGTGATGTAAACACAGTTCATTAAGATGAATACCAAACAGGGATGGTGGGGAATTTGTTACCCCAAATATTTTAGAATTCGGGTTAGGTGTCCGAAAAGACCCCATGTGTGACATGTGCTCTTTTTGTTTTCTAGAAATGGGTAGAGGATCAAATGCATTAAGTTTAATTATAAGCCAGATACTAATAAGGATTTCAAAAGATACATAACCCTTGGCAACCTCATTACCATGGTCATACCTGTATATCAACTTATCCTAGGCAGGCCTCCTTCCTAATTCAACCTCGCTCGCCTACAAACTCGACTTGCTCAAGAAGACCAAAAGAGCTCTGCAGTTGATGGCTGTGTATATTTGTGTGGATTTGCATCCGTGCAAATTTGACAAACCTGAAACTAAACCTCCGCTGTGCTCAGTCTGCGCTTTAGACAACAAAAGATGGTCTGCCTGTGATGGATTGCCACTTGGCAAGGGTGCAGAAGCCCTGGCCTATTTTATTTTTATGAATTTAATAAAATAATGCGGTAATTCCATCTCTGAAAGGGAAATGTGCTCTTCAGATTCCCCTTCCCTAAGCTCCACGCCAAAAGCATAGTGTGTACCTGCGCCCTGCTGCATCAGTGCCCTGAGCTGCAGCGCCTGCTCTCCAGTGGCACGGAGCAGGTTCAGAGATCACAGGTGCCCCTTTGACAGCTGCAGTGTTATCCAAGTCTCTGCAGTGCAGGGGCCTCATTTAGGATATGCACCCTGTACCATAACTATGATGATTATAGGTGGCCCCTCTTCATTGCAGGGTAAACTCTAAATATAAGCCAGGTCCGAGTTAGGGCTTGTGTATGGCAGTGCTCATAATCCTTTTAGCCACATCCTATTTGATGTTGCACATGTGTCAACACTGTAGCTCCAGTCCAGCTGTGGAAGGGTTGTGTGCATTCTCTAGTGACTGGCCTGACCTTGCCCTACTGGCTGGAATTTAGCCTGGCGGGAATTCCTCTCCTTGTTCCTTTGAAAGGGCAAGTAACTCCCTTTGCTAGGGACAGCGACTCCACAGAAAGATGGCATGGGAACAGGAATCAAAGGGTCCATACATTCACAAAAGACTTGGCCTCACACCAGGGTGCTGCATATCTAAAGGCCTTTGATCCTATTCAGAAAGGAAAGGAGCGGGGTTAGTGTAGACCAGGAGAGCTCTGTACAGTTGACGGCAGTTTCCACCATCTTGTTTCTCTCTGCCTATTCCTCTCCTTCCTGCTCCCCCTCCCCCACTTCCACTAGCACAAAGCACTTTGGGAAGGATGATCAGATTTTCAAGATGAAAAACCGGGACAACTAACAACATAAAAGAAGGACTACCCCCTCACAGCCCATACCCCAACCCTGCATCCCCCCCTTAAACTGCCCCTCCACACCACCCCCCCTGCATTCCACCGTATTTCCAGCACTGCTTCTGTGCCTATAAATTGCGCACTTTTGACTGCGGATATAAGCGTACTAATAATAAAAAGAGTGCTTGCATTGAGACATGTTACAAGCCTTGCTGTTCATTCATCACCAGCTAGTCTCTGTGGCACAATTAGTTAATGCATGTGCCTGCTGCCTATAAGGTTGGGGGGTTCCGGCCCAGCCTGCCATGGCAAAATTCTATTTGTAGTTTAAGATATACTTACTTTATAAATGTTGCCGAGCCTCCCTTTCCACAAAAATCAGGACACAGTATTTAAATAAAAAAAAACTGTCAGGATGGGGATGGGAGGGCCCAATTCTGGGACTGTCCCACAAAATCAAGAAGTCTGGTCCCCCTAACTTTGGATGTGATTTCAGAAGGACAAAGTCCACTTCTTTCAAGAACAGCTATTAGACCCCTAAATCAGGCTAGCTTTAGCCCAATCACCTGTGGACTTTCACTTTTAAAAGAAGGGGTCCATTACCAAATGGTGCAATTCTGCTTGTACTCGAACTGCCTCCCTGCCGAACCGCATACTGGAATATCAAGATCATCGATTCAAACCCATACCAGACCTCGACGGGAACTGCTGGAGTAGCACTCATCAATCCTAACCAGCAGATACACATGTCTCGAGCCGGTTCGACTTCGAACCAGCCCTAGTACACATTCTGACCTGCACTGCTCAAGTGTTTCCTTCGAAAATCTGAGCTCCCATTTTCGACCCGGCTCGACGCCTGCTCCACGATGGATCGCCTACGACGCACAATCCTCAAACTTTGTTCGGCCCACTTGCACAACAGCTCAAAACCTGGTTTTATGCTGTCGAACTACCAAGAACCACAGGAATGTAATATTGACAATTAACTGCTCCCTTGGTGCAGTTTTAGGCCCTACATACTGGTTAGGCCATTAATCCCTTTTTGCATGCAAGAAACATATAATTTTTAAAGAGCATTGTGGTTTTTACTTGTCTTGAACCCCTGCTTCATTACTCAGAGTGCTCCATTGTGCTATCTTTGATTACTTTCTGTTTTGTTCTCAGGTGTGTCTTTTTTGTAGTGCTTTTCTATTTAGTTATTTTGCAGCTGGTGTGTTTTATTAAAGTGTAACTATTTGTATAGAACCTTGTTTGCACATTCCCTTTATTTTGGACTGTTATGCTTTGCTCTTGGGGTCACTTCTTAATCACATTCACACCCCTCTTGAAAGTATGGCCTTCCCTCAGCCACATTACCCCAAAAATGGGGAAGAAGGTAGATCTCTTAACTGTGGCTGTTTTCCCTTTATGGTTGTGATGGCTCTGAGTGGGCACTTCATCCACTACTCATCCTTTTACTCCTGCAGCGCATGAGTCAATTAGTTCCAGGTAAACTAAAAACGAAATAGCACAATGGCCCTCATTACGACCCTGGCGGAGTGGGTTTACGCCAGCGGTATTCGCGGCGGACCCGTCCGCCCTACTACGAGTTCCCGTAGCGCCATGGAGCCGTTTTCCGCCTGGTTTTTCCCGGCGGAGAAATCCATGGCGCTACGGGACCTTGTTGTTAATTACGCCACCGTATTTTACGGTGGCGTAATTAACGCCTTCCCCACTCCCATTATACCCTATGGGGCAAAAATGGGAATGGGGAAGGGTAAAATGGGGAATGGGGATTTACCGCCCCGCCGAGGTCGGCATGGGGCGGTAAATCCGCCAACCCCCATGGCGGTATCGGCAGCTTTCCGCCGTGCTTCATGGTGCATATTGCACCGCGATCTCCGCCAGGGTCGTAATGAGGGCCAATGTCTTTCTGTTATGCTTTTTAGCTTATGGCCCATTTTAGTGTTGCATGCTTTCGAATGTACTTTGAACAGGCGAAATGCACTTAGAATTTGAACTGTAAACTTTGACATGATTTCTCTTATAGCTGCTTATGCTGAATATTGTTTAATCCTTTTGGTATTTTTCTTTGAAAAGAGGAGAGAAGAAAAGGGGAAAGCTAGGAAGGGGACATGGGGTAACAACCACAAATGAAACATTTGAAAAAACACTAAAAACACAGAAATGTGTTGACTTTCGAAAAGGACACTTGGAGGTCCACTTGTCTCAAACGATGCAAACTCTATGAAGTGACCTTTGGGGAGGTTGGCTTTCGGCACATTCATTTTAGAGTGTGTTGGCTTTTTACAGTGCACCTTTGGACATGGAAGCAAGAGAAGCGTGTATTAGACTACGAGGGTCAGGTGACCACGGCGGCCATCTTGGACACAGGAGCACTGCAGGGCTTGTGTCTCTAAAAGGCCGGAAAGGCTGAGATAGTCACCGCATGCCAGAAAAAGCGTGACATGGCACTGAATCTGCTCCAGTTCAGTTTTGTCACCTTTCAGATCCCCTTGGCTTCCTAGAAACTGTGAAGAAATAGACGGGTCCGTCACTGATCAGCCACTCAGTCTCACCCATTTGGTGTTTATACAGTAGGTGTGGGGTTTCACTTCCGATGTGGCAACGGGTGACTTCATCCCTTAATGCCATGCTTTGCTGGAGAGGCATTTCCCGGACAACGCCTTCATCCGGATGTGCGTAGAGCGCATTTACGGGATTGGTGATCAGCGCAGCAGGCATGTTTACTAGCTGGCACTTGGCCTTAATCTTGTGTCCCATGGTAATTAATGCATTACATGTATCAATAGCAGTCCACAGCATCCCAAATATGGCCCTCCCTCGTCACATCTCTATGTGGTGATCAGCGCTGCAGGCATGTTTACAAGCTGGCACCCGGCCACGATTGTGTGTCCCATGGTAATTAATTTAATGCATGTGTCTATGGAATTGCATCAGCATCCCAAACATGGCCACTCCTCAAAAAACCTTGCTGAGCTCCTTTTCTTCAGACGGGGAATACTACCCTGACAGGTGGAGTGCTTTGCTGACTCAAGCTGGAGGTGGGCGTAAATGTAGCAGAATCCTGAAACGCTTCCCGGAGGAAAACTCCCCTAAGGGGAGGGAGGTTTGTGGAGAAACCACTCTTGCACCGCCATTGTATTGAATTCCTTCAAAAGTTCAGAGTCTCTGAAAAGCTGCCAGCCATTGACTGGCATCAACTCCAGTTCCACGAAGCAAAACCATACAAGGCAACATTATACATTCCATTCGGGAGATGCTAGTCCAGTCCAGGTTTTAACTTTGCACTCTGAAACGGGTACGCCTGCATTTCCTCTTTATAAATCCAAGGGTACAATTCCCAGAATGCAAAATAAAATCTCGGACTGGACTAGCGTCTTCCGAATGGAATAGATAAGGTTGGCATTTATGCTAAACTGTACTGTATAAAATGATGTAGGGAGTCCGGAAGGCCTTCTGCCTGGGCCGATCTGTACCCCTGCTGTATATAACAGAAACATTTCATGTACAACTGGACAATAAACAATCGTACCCACAGACAATAAAGAGACTACAATTTGGCTTTTGTTTAAAAGGCCACACCAGCCTGTGTTCTTAGTAATTGAAAGAGTCAAATGTTTGAGTATATAACCCCCCTTTGAAAATAACACAGGTTTACGCCTGACACTAAGTTGATGGCATATCCTGAGGCCCTGTGTGTTATGAATGGAAAAAGGACACGGCCCTTTAAGGGAAGCCGAAAGGGACAGAGGGAGAGGGGCGGGAGGAGGAGGGAAAGCGGGAAAGTTGGGGGCGTTAGTTAAGGTTAAATAAAGGAGGTGATAAGACGTGCCCCGAGTCCATGTCTCCTTTACGGCCTACCCAGGCCGGCAACAACTGGCGACGAACACGGAGGAACCCGAAGAACCGTACTACGCAGCTGAGTCGAGGAGGGACTCTCCGCTGCAGGAGACGTACGGTGCCGCCGGTGAAGAGGTCCGGCAACCCCACCAGAACATAGCTGGCCGGGAGGGGACACACGCAACAGCGGCACACAGCAGCTGGAGTCGAGGAGGGACCCGGCGGTCCAAGCGCCCAGCAGAGGTGCGGCGCGGGACGTGCAAGATACCCAGCAGCCGGAGTCCAGGAGGAACCCGACACTTTCAGCGCCCAGCAGAGGTGCGACGCAGGATGAACGAACGACGAACAGCCACAGAAGGAGTCGGCGCCAACGGCGGGCAGACCCGCGGCGCAGGGGAACAGCTGCTGCACGCAACCGGTGTCAAAGAGGGACCCGGCGCAGCAACATACGTCTTGAGTCAGCGGAGCTGTATCACGAAAGAGGCCTGCAGCGTGGGAGGAGCCTAGGAGTAGCGATCCAGTGGGACGGCGAGAGAGCGGGAGAACACCGGACGCATATGCACCCAGGTACAGAAAACAGAGGGCCTGGCTCAGTGAAGGGGCAGCATTACAGTGATACTGTAACTAATGTCGGAAGGCTACAAAACGAACATCAGTCATAGTCATAAGCCACTAGAAAGCGAGGAAGGCCACGACACGACCATCAGTCATAGTCATAAGCCACTAGAAAGTGAGGAAGGCCATGAAACACGCATCAACCATAGTCATAAGCCACTAGAAAACGAGGACACAAAACAAATACCAGTCATTATCACAAGCCACTTGAACACGAGGGTACAAAGGCACGTGCCAGCATCTGCAACAGCTGCAACCGAATTCAGTCGACATGTCACAGCCAGCAGACGCAGCAGTGGACATCACAGTGCCTGCGACACCAGGGGTAATGCCTACCAACCCTGTATCGTTCCTTCGCCGCCCAAACCCATTTGCACTAGAACCACAGGAAAATCAAGGCCAGAGATGGCAAGAGTGGATGGACGAGTTCGAAGAATTCATGAGGGCGATAGGAAACCAAGACGCACCCAACAAACTAGACATCTTCACAAACTTAGTCGGGAAAGACATCAAGAGCGTTATCAAGACCATCCCGCAGGCAGAAAGGGTGACATACCCGAAACTCGTCGAAGCCATCAACGTTTGCCTAGTAGTAGTCCCGAACAGAGACTATGAACGCTACATCTTCAATCAGTGCACCCAGCGGCCCCAAGAAACAGTCGGACAATTCATACTGCGCCTCCAGAGGAAAATCACATACTGCGACTTCGCCAACTTTAACGAAGACTAAGCCATTCGCCTGAGAGTCATCAATATTCCGCAAACATCTGCTGAAAAAACTGTTACCTCTGAAGGAAATAGCTGAACTGGCCGGAGTGTACGAACTAGTGGACGTCCAAGCAGCCCACATTGAAAACCCGAAAAAGATAGACTCCATTGCAGCCATCACCACCAACCAAACAAGATGACAGAACGCCAACACATACAGACAAGATCAATGGAACAACGCGAGACGCCCACCACCAGAAAGACAATGCTACAGGTGCGGATTTGAGTTCCCGCACAAGGGCCAATGCCCCGCCATAGGACAAATGTGCATGAGGTGTGGCCAGGAAAACCACTTTCAGAGCATGTGCCGGAAAAAGACAAACCCAATACCAGCATACCGGCCGCCCAACCAACAAGCAACTCCGAGGAGGTTTGAGGCGCCGAGACCTTTCAACCCAAGACCATACCCGGAACGAGAGTACACCAAGCCTACCACTAGCCCCAGACACATGAATAATGCCGGGTTCATCAGGGCGGTAGAAAACCTACAAGTGGACCAGGTAGACCAGACATACGCTCACCAGGAACACATATACCAAATGCAAGCATATCCCGAAGAGGAACATCAAAGGGAGAGGGCCGCCAGGGACCCCTACGAAAACCTGACAAATGAGGAACACTCGATGGAACAGGCACAATATGCAGAATACGACCGGTATAGCAGGGAATACGTCCGGCTCATCTCAGACGACTCAGATGACAGTGCAGCACCCAGAGTGACGGTTCACCTAGGAGGAATATACAAGCCATTCCTGGTGGACACGGGCGCAACCGTAAATGTCATAAACAACCTGACATACCAACTCTTAGAAGACAAGTTCCCGCTGCAAAAGTCACACCCTCAAATATTCCAATGGGGAGCAGCATAGCCACTAATGTCGAAAGGACAATTTGCGTGTGACCTCATCCACAGAGGCAAAAGAATACAGACAATGATACACGTCATCCACAGCCCAGCAATGGGAAGATGCCTCCTGAGCCACAAAACTGCTCTCGCTCTAGGCCTCATTGACATCCACTACGACGAATCAGAAGCCATTCAAGGTATACCGCCTGGATCTCAACTGATACAAGCCATTCATCACAGGGCCCTAAACATTGAAGACCTGAAATCCACCTATCCAACCTTATTTGAAGGAGTAGGCATGCTAAAGAACAATGTCATCAAGCTCCACATTAACCCAAAGATACAACCAGTACCACAGCACCCCAGGCGAGTAGGGTTTCACTTACAAGCGAAAGTAACACACGAACTGCAGACATTATTGGACAATGACATCATAGAAAGGGCGACAGGACCCACACCATGGGTGTCGCCACTCGTCGTCGTCCCCAAGGCAGACTGACGCCTCTGCCTATGTGTGGACATGAGGATCCCCAACACAGCCATACAACGGGAGAGACACCCCGACCCCAACATCGAGGAGATGTTGATCAGACTCAACCAAGCCACCAAATTTTTGGAAACTGGATCTCAACCAGGGATACCATCAACTTGTCATCGACCTCGCATCCAGGCCCATCACCACATTCACCACCCATGAAGGCCTGTTTCGTTACAAACAACTTAACTTTGGGAACTCGTCCGCAGCTGAAATCTTCCAGGAGACAATTCACCGACTAATTAGCCCTGTCACCAACACGTTCAATTACAGTCACGATATCCTCATATTTGGCGTCACCCAGGAGCAACACGACACACCCCTGCACCAGGTCTGCCGCATCCTCCATGACGCCGGACTTACACTCAACAGCCAGAAATGCAAAATCAACACCAACACCTTATGCTTCTTCGGCCACATCTTTTCGGATCAAGGCATCAGGGCAGATCCTGAGAAAATCCGCGCCATAACAAACCTGCCCAGTCCAAAGGACGTATCCGAACTTCGCTCATTCCTGGGCATGGCCGGTTACTGCACTCGCTACCTCCCACAATATGCCTCACTCACGAGCCCACTGCGACAGCTACTGAAAAAAGACCAGCCATTCCTGTGGACAGACCACTGCCAACAGGCTGTCTCCACCATTAAGCGAGAGCTCGCTGCCAATCGTCCACTAGCGTATTTCAATCCGCAATGGCAAACTGAAATAACTGTGGATGCCAGCCCAGTGGGGCTAGGTGCAATTCTTGCTCAAACAGGCCACAAGACAACGCCACTACCCACATTGTCGCATACGCCAGCCGTGCGCTCAACACCACCGAACAAGCATACTCACAGGCCGAGCGGGAGAGCCTGGCTGCCGTGTGGGCATGCGAAAAGTTCCACCATTTCATCATCGGACAAACTTTCACCCTCATAACAGACCACCAGGCCTTGCTGGCTCTCTTTGGCAACCCAAGAATCAAAAAGCCCCTGTGCATTGAATGATGGGGCATCCGCCTCCAAGAATATTACTATACCATCATTCATAAACCCGGAGGCGATGTGAACCCGGCAGACTAACTCTCGCGACACCCGGAAGGGGCGCCCAACACCACAATGCAGGGAGAAGCCGACGGTTACATTGCATACCTGTCACATAATGCCCTTCCCCCAGCCATCACTGCACAACTATTTGCGGAAAAGAGCAGAGCTGACCCCACCATCAAGGCAGCAGTCTACCTTACCAACACGAGCAAGTGGCGTCAAGCGGCCAACAAACACTTTGAGCTGGGGGAGGGGGTGGAAGTTGACAGAAGAGACCTAGCCAGAATGGAGAGGATACACAATGAACTGGCCACGACAAGCCAAGGCACGTTACTCAGGGGGAACCGCCTGGTAGCACCCAAAAGCCTAAGGAAGCCTTTGGTCATGATTGCACACGAAGGCCATCGAGGCGTGGCCAACACAAAAAAGATACTGCGGAACCAATTGTGGTTTCCCCGCATGGACACTATTGTGGATGACATACTAAAACACTGCAACCCGTGCCAAGTGAACGCCGCTGGTACACCACCCTGCCCCCTGCGCATAGTCCCACTCCCTGATGGACCGTGGCAGCGCGTAGCACTCGACTTCTACGGCCCGCTGGAAGAGGGAGGCTAACTGTTAGTGGCCATGGACGAATACTCCCGATTCCCGCTGGTGAAGCACGTCCAGTCCACAGCCCTCCACCACGTGGTAGGTAAGGTAGATGAGCTGTTCAGCGAATGGGGCATCCCCAATGTGGTGAAAACGGACAACGGATCCCCATTTTAAGGACAGGAGTTTAAGAAATTTGCGGCACATCTCGGATTCCACCACCAAAAGATCACACCACTCTGGCCCCAGGCCAATGGGATGGTGGAACGATTCATGGCGAACATCAAACGCACACACCAGAAAGCGGCGACCGATCAAGCCTCGATGCCACAGGCCATCTCACAAATGCTGCGAAGCTATAGGCATACGCCACATGAGGCGGCTGGCCACACTCCAGCCGAACTCATGATCAAATATAAGCCGAGGTCCCGGCTTCCCCAGCTCGAGGACTACACACCAGAGGAGGACGAGGAGATCCGGAGACGAGAAGCTGAAAAAAGACAAAGAGCCAAAGAATGGACTGATAGAAAGTGGAAAGCCAAGGAACCCCTGATCCCGGTAGGGGAAACTGTACTGGTCAGACAAACCCAACGCTGGAAAACGGACTCGAGACATCGTCCCGAGCCAATGATCGTGACGGAAGTAAACGGGCCCATGGTCACAGCCTTAGGAGACCAAGGCGAAGTGACCGAAAACGCATCATACTTCAGGCGGGTGTTCCAAGAAAATGAGACTGAGGACATGCCTCTAGGGGAAGAGGATCCAATGGACCCAGAGCCTCCATCCGACCCACCGGAGGAAACCCTGCCGACAGGCCGGGACAACGACAGGAACGAACCGACCGGGCGGCCCCACAGGTCAGTCAAGAAGCCCACCCGGCTCATTGAGGAAATGTGAACACGGACTTAGGTGATAAGTAAGGGGGGGATGATATGAATGGAAAAAGGACACGGGCCATTTAAGGGATGCTGAAAGGGACAGAGGGAGAGGGGCGGGGCGGGAGGAGGAGGGAAAGCGGGAAAGTTGGGGGCGTTAGTTAAGGTTAAATAAATGAGGTGATAAGACGTGCCCCGAGTCCGTGTCTCCTTTACGGCCTACCCAGGCCGGCAACACTGTGCCAGGGGAGGAGGTTCACTGGGCACTAAGCAAGCTCGTAGTCATTGGTTGAAGAGTCCCTTTGTACCCGCTCCACTTCCATAGACTTTCCTATGGTGAGGTTTGTTAGGTCAGTATTCAGGTTTGCTAAGCTGACCCATCCATAATAGGTGGCCATCATGGAGCTACCCTACTTCAAAGAAGCTGGTGCCACCAGGTGCTTCCTCACTGACGACAAGGACGAACCTCAACTCCATTCCACTAGGCACTAGAAGAACAAGTTGCTTACCCCTGGTAACGTTCTTTCGACTGGATGTTCCTCCCACATATTCCTCATCTATGACATCTCCTATATCCAGCTTCAGCTGCTTCAGGAATAGTTTTTCGGCACGGGTGCTGTGCGTCGATGCAGTCGACTCGATGTCTCTCGAAGGCCTCCACCTTGAGGATGATGTCATCGAAGGTATATATGGAACGCGCAGCGCCCGCTGGCTTCAGTTCAGTTTTTTCATGTTTTTCTTACAGTAGAACTACCAGCATTAAAGTGGCTTAGACCATACTAGACTCTGAAGGCGCGTAAACTGCAATAACATGGAAATTCTACTGCAGGGTAGGCTGGTAGGGGCGATGAGGAATACGTGGGAGGAACATCCAGTCGAAAGAACGTTAGCAGGGGTAAGTGACCTGTTCTTCAAATGGATTGTGTTCTCCCACGTATTCCTCATCTATGATAGACTCCCAAAGCAGTATTAGTTTTGGAGGAGGGAGTACAAATTTTGTCATCAAGGGTTGTTATGAACCGAAAGAAGGACTGCTTTTACAAAGCTTACATCCTGACTTAAGGTAGAATCAAGGCAGTCATGCTTTGTAAAGGTGTGAATGGTAGACCAAGTGGCTGCATCACAAATATTTTTGGAACCCCTCTTTGCAGAGCAGAAGAAGTAGCCATGCCCCTAGTGAAATGGGGTCTCAAGCCTTCTGGGGGATCTTTCCCGGCCAGTCTATAGCATTCAGTAACAGCTAAAATAATTCATCTGGACAAGGTTTGTTTAGTTACAGCATGTCCCAGTCTTTGACCAGTATAACCTATAAACAGTTGGTCATCTAGACGAAACCTTGACATCCTTGAAATGCAGAAACTCAGAGCCCTTCTCGGGTCAAGTCTGCGTAACCTTTCCTCTTCCTTGCCAGGATGAGTTGGTAAGTAAAAAGTAGGTAATACTAACCTTTGTCCCAGGTGAAAATCTGATATAATCTTAGGTAGGAATGAAGGCTCGACCTTAAGGACAACCTTGTCCTTATGAAAAACTGTAAAAGGTGTTTTAGAAGATGGTGCCTGCAACTCACTCACCCTAGGGGCTGATGTTAACATTACTAACAAGTTCATTTTGAATGTTAGTAGCCTTAACGGACATGAATGGAGTGGTTCAAATGGTGCACACATGATAATTTTCAAAACAAGATTAAGGTCCCAAACAGGAACCTGGAAAGGAGATGGAGGGAACACAATAGTGAGTCCCTTCAGAAATGACGTTTCATCAGACGAGGGCTTGAAGATGGAAAGCGCCACTAAATAACCTTTAATGCTTCCAATATGGATCCCCAGATTGGCCAAATGCAGCAGAAAAGATAACACTTCCAGGGTTTTGCATAGAAAAGGATCCATATTCTTATTCCTGCACCAGTTGCAGAATTTGTTCCAATGGGAGCGGTACAAAGACTTCATTGCTGGCCTTCCGGCGAAAGCAAAATCTCCATTACGTCATCTGTGAGGTCCCAATTTGTGTACCTCCGCCTCTCACAAACCATGCGTGAAGGCTGAGTGTCTTGAGCTCTGGATGGAGAACCCGACCCTCCTCTCATGAGAGAAGGTCCTCTCTTTGTGGAAGATGTACTGGAGGGCAGATGGACATGCCCAGAAGGTCCAGGTACCACGTTCTCATGGCCCAATCCAGGGCAATTAGGATAATGGATTTCCTGAACTTTCTCAACCCCCTGATCAAGTGAGGAATGATGGGGACTGGAAGAAATGCTTACAGGAGTGGAAACTCCCAGTCCACCACAAACGTGTCTCCTAGAGAGCCACTTGAGGAAAATTACCTGGAGCAGAACAGTTCGCACTTCCAGTTGACACTGGTCATGAACAGATACACTTGAGGGTTTCCCCAAAGGGCGATGATCTCTTGAAGGACTTCCTGAGCTAGTTCCCACTTGTGGGAGACTGTGCTCTACCTGCTCAGAGCGTCTGCTGCTGTGTTCTTCTCTCCAGCTAGGTGAACCGCTGATCGAGAGATTCCTTCTTGTATTGCCCAGAACCAGAGCTGCATTGCCTATATGCACATTGGTAGTGACTCTACTCCTCCTCTCTTGTTGAGGTAGTACATGGCCACTGTGTTGTCTGTCCTTATTAGGACATTCTTTCCCAGTACAGAGAGCAGAAATGGCTTCCGCGCTAGTCTGATTGCCCTCTGCTCCAAAAGATTGATGTGTATTTTGGACTCCGATGGAGACTCATGACCGTTGATTTTCAGATCGTTTGCGTGGGCTTCCAACCCAGCGAGTGAGGCCTCTGTCACTACTGTTATCTCTGGCCATGGTTGACAAAAAGGTTCTCCCTTCAAAATGTTGTGCTCGCAGGTCCACCACAGGAGATCCTGTGCGACCCTGTTTGGAACATGAAGTATATCTGACATGTCGCTCGAGAATTGACAACTGTGTCCTGAGAGCCCATTGGAGGGATCTCATTCTCAGGCGAGCCTCTGGCACCAGAAAAATGCAGGATGCCATGAGGCCGAGCAACGTCAATAAGTCAAAGGCTGGGAGACGCTGGGCACTCTGAAATTTGGCTGCAGAATGTGTTGAGCCCTCATCTCGGATGGTGAGGTTTTTCCCAAGGATGTATCCAGTACAACCCTGATGAATTGGAGCTTTTGAGATGGTATCTGTGGAGAGAGTGGCAGGTCATGTTGAGATGATCCAGGGCTTGGTCGGGAGAACATGTCCTGATCAGCCAATTGTCCAGGTAGGGGTAGATGTGAATCCCCCTCTCCTGAGATTCGCTGCCACCATCGCCATCAGTTTGGTGAATACCCCTTGGGCGAAGTTTAGCCCGAACGGCAGGACTTGAAACTGATAATGAGAACCACCAATGGCGAACCTCAGGTACTTTCTGTGTTTGAGATGGATTGGCACATGAAAATAAGCATCCTGAAGGTCCAATGGCACCATCCAATCGTGGAGCTGGAGGGCCTGAAGGAACTGAGAATGTGCAACCATCTTGAACTTGTCCTTCCTGAGGAACTTGTTCAAGTATCTCAAGTACAAGATGTGTCTCAGTCCTCTGTCCTTCTTGGGGATAAGGAAATATGGAGAATACCATCCTTTGTTCCTCTCCGTTACAGATACTGGCTATATAGTACCTTCCTCTAGCAGGCTCAAAATCTCCTGCAAAAGGAACGGATCTGGAACCTTTAACTAATGGCTTCCCAGTGGATGATTCTGAGGTCTCTGAATGAAGAGGAGGCAGTAACCATGGGCTATGGTTTGTAATGGCCAAGCATCTGAAGTAATACCCTGCCATTCTTTCAGTTGCTGAGACAGCCTGCCTCCCACTGGGGTCTTGTGAGTCAAGACCTCAGAGAGGTTTTGCAGCGGCTGAAGCAGAGGTGATGGTAAAGTAGCCATTGCTTGGGCAGGCTTTGCACCTCTCCCCTGACCTCCATGATGGAATCTTCTTTGGCCTCTTTGACCAGCCATTCCTCTAACTCTTCCAACTGAGGAATTGTAACAAATGGATTTACCCCTCCAAGAAGGTCAACTGGGGCGAAAAGACTGAGGCTGCCTGATGTCACCACCTAGAGATTTGGCTGCCGCCTTTCGAGGTCTGTAGCTTCTCAAGGCTTTTATCAGCCTTGCTGCCAAAAAGATAAGACCCATCAAAAGGTATATTAAGGAGTCTAGACTGCAGGTCCGGTGCAAATCCCGACTTCCTTAACCACGCAAACCTGCGTATCACAGTGCTTGGCGCCATGGGTCTGCTGATAGTGTTAGCTGAATCCAAACCTGACCGTAAAAACTCACATATGGCCTCTTTCCCATCTTTTACAATGGCCAGGAAGCTGTCTCTTTCTTCCCCTTCGGGAATATGGTCAGCTGCCATGGATACACAGTTTGCTTCTTTGTTTTATTTGCTTATATAGCGCACCGAACCCAAGGGTATCTGGACGCTTTACTTGTGGAACAACATGGTTACAAAATAAGATGCAAAAGTACAATAGTATTTACAGAAATATACAAGGTAATATACAGGAATATACAACTCAAGAGCGATACAGTTTGTACAATAATCATGGGCTACATAGCTTAGGACAGTAATATAGGACAGTCCCATAGGGTGAAGGGACATTTTGCATGGGCACATGTTTGGTTGGCAGACTTGAGAGCCATGCTCCTGGCAGAAAAGATTTTCCTTGATTAGACTTCTATACGCTTATCATCCGGATCTGATGGAATGGTCGGAAAAGCAGTTTGCTTGGAGGTAGCGGGTGCTGCTTGCATCACTAGGATTTCTGGTGTAGGATGTTTAGACAAATAGCTGGGGTCACCACTCGATGGCCTATATTTTTGTGTCACATTTTTATTGACTGCCGGACTTCACTCTGGTGCTTCCCAGTTTGCACTTACTCTCTTTTGTAGAGCGACATGAAAAGGTAGGATTGGATCCCTTTGAGGACCTTTGTCCAGGATATCTGTGAGGTCATCCTGTTCGAATGGGAGGGCAGGCCTGCTCCATCACGGAAAATCAGTGAACCTGGTTATTAATTGCCTCCAAGAGGCATCTGCATGATCATCTGGGTCTGGCTTGCCAAAATCCAACTCTGGTGAGATGTCCACTCCACTGGCTGTTTGTAAATTGTCATGCAAGTCCTGCAACCTAGATTTGATGGGAGGGATTTGAATAAATACTTTTTTGACAATGGTGTACAGGCGTGTATGGCTTTGATGGTTTTGAGCCAGATTCTGATGGAATCATCACCAAACTTGATGTTGGAATCAATGTCTTTGTTTTTTTTGATAACACATTTTATTGGTTTTAGTTGAACAATCAATAACACATTAAAGACATATAAACAAATACACAGATCTCAGACTTGAGTTATGGTGCGGGTATCTTGGCTTAGTTCCACAGGTGCATTACAAATTGCTTCAAATTATACACTTGTTGGTTTATTGGTCAACATTTTAGTTAGCATTATGTTAATCGTCTTCCCATCTTTGCCAAATCTTATGCGCTTTGCCGGGCCACCCCCTGGCTGTGTATATTCGCTGCTCCTTTATGATGGACACATCTACGTCTGACACCCAATTATCATATTATGGATCAAGGTCTGCGCCCCACAGTTGTGCCACGTTTCTTTTTGCGAGGCCAGTGACCGTCAAAAACATTAGTTTTTCAAATCGCGTCATTTCTCCATTCTCTTCCACTCCCAATAGGAACTATTTAGGATCCATGGGAATCACCTGGCCCATGACCCTGGAGAGTTTTTTGCAGCATTTTCGCCAAAAAGGTTGAATCTGTGGGCATTCCCATAGTATGTGGAAAAGGGTTCCTTGCTCCTGTTGACATCTCAAGCAGTTAGAATCCGTAATTTTACCCCATTTATGTAGCGCCACTCGTGGATAGTACACTCTATGTAATATTTTAAACTGTACAAGTCTGATTCCAGCAGATATGGCAGCCTCTCTGGGGTACATTAGGGCAGCAGTCCAGTCCTCCGGTTGTATGGGGCCCAGGTCTCTTTCCCACTTTGTTTTGAAGCTGTCTAATGTCGGGTTTGCAAATGAGGAGATAACATTGTACATCACAGAGGTTGTTTTCACATCTATTTGTTCTAGTACCACGTTTCTCTCAATTGGTGTGCATTCAGTCATATCTGACAAATCCGGTAGATGCGTTCCCAGTGCGTGTGACATTTGCCTGTAATGGTAGTATTCAGTTAACGGGAGGTAACATTTTTCAAACTGGACCATCCTACCCTGCTGCATCACATCATTGAATTTGGTTATCGCAGCCGCCTCCCATGTTGCCCACCTTGGAAGCCCATCCAGTTCAAACAGATGCCTATTCTTCCACAAGGACTGAATCGGGGTGATCTTCTCGTCCCAGCCCATGTCTTTATGTGCCTCTACCCATATCTGTGTTGTGTGGGTCACCATTGTGCAAGCGGGGGAGGGGGCGTTTGATGGTCTGATAAAGGCTTTTAATGGGAAGATTCCCTGTGTTGCATGCTGGTCTGCTCGAATGTGTGGGAGTTCTGGGTTGCCATGAAGAATGTCATTTACAACCGACATCTGGGTGGCCCAGCAGTATGTTTGTAAGTGTGGGAGACCAATGCCGCCTTCCCAGATGGAGCGTTGTAAAGTATGGAGAACAATCCGCGGGTGTCCTTCCCTCCATAGTAACATCCTGAGTATCCTGTCGATTCTACGAAACTCTCTAGGGGAATGTGTTGTGGTGCAGGATGTATAGAAAACGCGGAAGGGCCAGCATCTTAAATAGCGCCGCTCTCCCCAGTAGGGTGAGAGGTAGAGACATCCAATGTTTCACATCATTTGCCAATCTTTCAGTGGTTGGGTTCAGGTTTTTAGATATGTATTCCCTGAGATTTGCTGTGATTTGAATAACAACATAGCAAAATTGTTGCATTTCCATCTGGTACAGGCAGGCGTTTGGGGCGATATTGATGATCCCCTTCAATGGAAATAAAGTTGATTTGCCCCAGTTCACCCTCAGCCCACTGAACAACCCATATCTTTGCAGTATCCTTGTGACGATGGGGCACGAGTCTGCTGGATCAATTAGATAGATCAGTAAATCATCAGCCTGTAGTAAAACTCTATCCTCCCAATCATGAGCCCAGCGAAAACCCCTCCATGCCTGTGAGTCTCTCAGCATCGCCCCCAAGTGTTCAATCACTAGAGCGAACAACATCGCCGATAATGGACAGCCTTGTCTTGTCCCCTTGTCTAGGCTAAATCTGCGTGACGGCCATCAATTCACCCTCACCTCCGCCGTTGGCGAGTTATACAGGAGTTTCACCCAGCCTATGAATTGTTCCCCAAAACCAATTCTCTGCATTATCTCCCATAGGGCCTCCCAGTAAACCGAGTCAAATGCCTTCTCGAAATCAATCGTAAGCAATGCAAGAGACTCTTGAAGTGTTGGCGCTCTCTCAATGGCCAGATAAAGCCTGCGGATGTTCATCCGTGTGGAACTTTTGGGCATGCAACCGCATTGATCTGGGTGGACCAGGGACGTTATCACCCCTTGGAGTCTATTTGCAAGTCTTTTGGCTAGTATTGTGGCCTCTCCATTTATGAGAGAAATTGGCCGATAGGAGCTGCATTTGTCAGGAGGTTTACCTTTTTTGGCAATTACTACTATGGTAGCCAGTCTTAGGTCGGGTGGAGAATTCCCAAGCTTTTTGAATGCAGAAACATGCTGAGCATATGTGATGCTATCTCATTTCCTCCTATTTTCTTCCATGCCTCTATTGGGAACCCGTTTGGTCATGGGGTTTTCCCAGTTTGGAGTTGAGCTAGCACAGTCAGCATATCTTCCTCTTTTATCTCCTCTTCTAGGTTCGCCCTTTGTGTTTCACTAAGTGCTGGGAGGTCAATCTCGTTTAGGACAGAGACATCAACCGGGCCCACTGGGGCACTGTATAATTTTTCATAATATGCCGCAAAGCTCTCTGCAATGTCACGGTCGGTTGAGGCCTGTCCCTCGGTGTCTGTGGTTATGCATCTGATCTGTTGGTGCCCTTCATCCCTCCTCTCTAACCAAGCCAACATTTTCCCAGCCTTGTCCCTAGTCTCAAAGTCGTGCCCGTATCGCTCTATGTGCTTGTTTCGCACAGTCTGGTGTGATGTTGTGTAGCTTTTTTTGTGCTAGGATCAGGGACCTATTGTCCTCAGGTAGGTTAGTGTTAAGATATTGTGTTTCCGCACGCTTTACCTCAAGTTCAGCAGTCTCAACATCTTTCCTATGTGCTTTCTTGTGTGCCACAGTCCACCCAGGCATCTCGCCCCTAAGGGAAGCCTTATAGGCTTCCCAGAGCACAGTAGTATTGGTTATTGAGTTCTCATTAAACTCAAAATATAGTGACGAGGCTGTCTGGATCTTTTCCACTAGGTCCGGGAAACCCAAATAATAATTATTCAGCCACCAGGTGGGTGGGGGACGGGGTCTATTTGATTCAAGAAGTATCAGCAGGGGGGAGTGATCCGATATGCCTCTGGGGAGCAGGGTCGCCTCTGTCACCTTGTGGACATTTGCTGCCGGTAGGAAAAAATAGTCTAATCTGGAAAGTGATGCATGTGCCCCAGAGTGGAACGAGTATTCACGCTCTGTTGGGTGTAAATCGTGCCATACATCTTTCAACCCCAATGCCTCTGTGAAAGTCGTTAGCTTTGTGGGTAACCCAGGGTTTCTTCCCCTTATGTGTGTGCGGTCAACCTCGTTATTCATGACCTCGTTGAAGTCCCCTCCTATTATCCAATTGTCTGCTGCGTCATTAGTTAGTATGGGTGTGACGTCTTCTATTAATGCTTGCATGAGGCCGGGGGGTGATTAAACCGATAGGATGGATAGAGATTGATTCCACAGTGTGCCATGAATGTATACAAATCTCCCTCCTGTGTCTTGGGTCATTTGGAGATCACAAAGGGAATCCTTTTATGGAATAAGATCATGACCCCTCTTGATCCCATGGAAAATCCAGAGTGTATTCCTGTACGGTAATTTGTTCTCTTAAAGAATTGGCATGAGGTACTCGCAAGGTGAGTTTCTGTAAGGAGTACTGCATCTGGACTATGCCTATTTAAGAATTGTGTCACCAACCTTCTTTTAATACTATTACCAAGACTGTTTACGTTTCACGTTAGAAACCGTAACTGTTTTGTCGTTGAACTAACCTGTGTCAGCATGTGACTTCTGAGGGTTTGTGTGTAGCATTGCGTACCTTCCCTGGAGGGTGCCTATGGCCTTTTGTGCCAAGATTACCCATGTGTGCCCTATGTATGGTGCAAACAATTGACCTGTTTGAATTAATTGCAATCATTCCAACTCCCCCGTCCCCATACTCCAACCCAACCTGAAGCATCTGTCGCCCAGTAAAACTAAATGGAATCGTCAGGTTGACCAAACAGTACTCTGCATTCCAGTCAACCCAACTTACAAACCTTGCCACACAATGCCTAAAACATTTGCCAACTGATAGTGGTGGGGGTCTTTGCGGTCTGGGCCACCAGCTATTATGACATCAAGTATTGTAGTAACGCCAACAGGGCGTATTCGTTGATACATCGTTCTACTTTATCTCAGCGTATCTTGCATAGTAGTTTTGCGGTCTCTTTCGTGTCAGACATTTTCTCCTTCCGGTATCGCTACCGGGTCCCTTTGTGGGCGCTCTGCCGGTGCTCTCTCTGGCCTTGGGCGGTTTCTGCTGTTGTCCTGTCTGCGATTTGGTCTCCAGTCGCCCTCCAGATGTCCTTCAGCCCAATTCCATGCCTCTCTGGGATCTGTGAAGGGTACAGTTGTTCTGTTGTGATATATTTTTAGTTGTGCGGGGAACAAAAGTCTGTACTTTATGTTGAGAGACTGAAGGCGTTTCTTGAGTGGATCGAAGGACTGCCTTGCTTTTTCAACTTACCTAGTGAAGTCTGGGAAAAAGGCAATTTTAGAGCCGCTGAATGTTATGGAACCTTTGGTTCTGGCCATCTGAAGTATAGCATCCTGGTCCCTGTGGTTTTACTATTACTGTGCGTGGGGGCGCACCAGGGATCTCTCTGCTTGATGGCATACAATGAGCCCGTTCTCTTGAGAAGACTTTTGATAGGGTCTTGGGAGCGAATAGATCGGCGAGCCATTGCTCTAGGAACAGCTCCATATTTGGGCCTTCTGATTTTTCGGGCAACCCAAGAATCCGGATGTTTTTCCGTCTTGCCCTGCCCTCCCCCTCCTCCACACGTTCCTCAAGTGCCTTGAGACGTGCTAGAGCTCCAGACTTGGTAGTTAACAGTTCTAAGGCTGTCCTCAGTTTCCGATGTGGCCCTCAGCTTCCACCGTGCGTGCCGTTAGTTTCTGCAGGTCGTGGCGCAGGAGCGATACCTCGGTGCTCACACCATCCATTTTTTTTTCATAGAGGTTCTTGAACTGTCAATAGCATTCATGATATCTTTGAGGGATAGGTGGTCTTCGCCCGCTCCCATGGAGTCGGTGGATTGGGCCTTTTCCTGTGGGGGTGCCTGAACAGGGGTGTGTATTGATCCATCTTACTTTGCATCGACGCGTTTCTCAGTCTGTCTTTCCCCATGGTGCCCGCGGTGTGCTGCTTCAGGCGGTTACTCACGTTGTTGTACTGGAGGGCCCACAGGGAGAGAAAATGCGTGTGAGATCTGTTTGTGTATGGTACCACAGGGCGGCTGTCCCTGGCCGTTCAACTTTAAGAGCTAATGTCCTGCCCTGTTACAGTGTCTGTGGTAGTCCCACGCACTTCCGGGTTACCACCGCAGCTTCAGTGCTCCTTCCTGTGATCTCCTCTCCCACAGGTGGCGTATAGGACGTTTCAGGCTTATGTGCGGTTGTTAGTACCATTCAGTGAGTGCCAGGGGAATTCTGACTCAACCTGGTGTACCTTCGTTGCTACGCACCGCAGTTGGGTAGGTTAGTATCGATGTTGACTCCTTTTTGTGTGAGATGTGACCACTCTGATTGCACCAGGATAGGTCTGTGTTCCAGGTCGATGTTGTCGCTGGAGGTGCACTCTCCATACACTTGTGTTGCGTTATACGCGGGAGTGGCAGCGCCCCCACCGAGGTGTCCTGATTGTAGAGGCAACCATTACCTTCATGGTCTGGAGGGGGTGGCCCCACCAAACCAGATCATGGGCTGGGAGGGGTCGCCTCTGCTGGGTTTGCTGATCGTGTGGCGCTGACTTTTCTGTCGCCGCGCATCTGCGTATCCTCAAGTCAGCCGATCCTAACAATTGGCTGTGCACATCCACTAATATCACTGTCTGGATGTCAACTGTAAATCTGTCAAGCACTGCATGTGCAGTTTATGTTACTTGCATCACAGGTTTCTTACCCCGTAACTAATCGTGACAGGGAGGTGACCACATTACAGAAGCATGCCCTCTATCCGTCGGAGACTGCTGCCCGTTAAATCAGTATATTAGTTGGATTCAGTTTCGCTTACCAGGATGGCATCGCGAGCGCCAGTGGTTCAGGCCCGTACGTGGTTTCAGACTGGAAAACAGTGTAAGTTATCCGTTGGGAGTAGACTGCCGCTTGGGCCCGTAGATCTCAGACACCCTGCCAGCCACTTTCCTGCGTGTTAGGTGTGCTGAAGGTTAGTCCATTGCTTCTGTGCATTCCAGGCGGTATCTACGTGTCTAGGCTGCTCAGTTTACCCTCTTCTTTGTCAATAGTGGAGACACATCGATGGATCCCCAAAGTCACTTCTGCCGTATGGGCCGCTCATCCCGCAGCCAGTCCGTTTGTTCTGCGGCTGGAGCATTCAACATCCACGTTGCATCGCTCGCTTGTCCCTGTGGGCTGGCCGGTACTTGTTGTATCTGGGGATGCACTATGACGTGTTGCAGTTAAGTATTTGGTCACTGCACCATCTGCATCTCAATCAGTTAATAGGCCACAACTGTCTAGTGTATCACAGTGGGGGGGGGGTGAGAGGAAGGATCCCTGCTGCGCCTCACCCCGCCGCTGTGTTGACCAAGATCCGTACACGGCAGGGGACACCTCGCCTCGCTCAGAGCAATAGGGCCGGAGTCTGTCGACCTTCTCAGCTGTACCTGTCATGAACTACAGAACACGTCCCTTTCGGACTTCCTGGTCCTTGTCACAACGGGGCGTGCACTCCATAATACTCCCAACATGGTCGTCCAGCATGAACCCCCTTTCTCGCTCCACGCGCTGGATGTAACATATTCTATTAATAGACCACGCCTTCCGCAGCTCCACGCGTCTCAATGCTATTGCAAAGTAGCGATCCGACGTGTGTCCCGTAGCTCGCGGTATTGTTTCCTTGTACCTGTCTATCTACCCATTCCTTGCCCCTTCCTTTCCTCCTATTTCCTGGACTCGTGTGCTAGTTGAACCTTTCCTAGTTCCCCGGATTCCTGGATCCACATCCTGGAAACTGAACGCACTCTGGAGTCGGAAGAGACTCGGGCAGCCTTGTTCAAAAACATGTCCGTCCGCAAGAAGGCAGCGACCAAGGACTCCAGCAAAGAATGGACCCAGGTGAGAAGGGGGAAACTCCTTGACAGTTTGAGACGCCACCCGACCGAACTTGACAGCGACATGGAAGCCGCCGTTCAGAACCTGATGCGTCGCATGCAAGAACTATCAACCGAGGTCCAAAATCTAAAGGCGGAAAACGCCGCACTCAAACAATTGGTCCTATCCCCGTATTCGGCCACAAAAGAAAGAGTCTTGTTGGGCGGCATTGTTGACAAATACGATGGGTCAGCAAAAACCCTTCGTGGATTCCTGGATTCATGTTTGATCCACTTTACATTTAAGCCTTATTACTTTTCGACTCCCAGGGCTAAGGTGGGTTTCATAATTTACCACCTTTCCGGGAATGCCTTAACCTGGGCTACACCCCTCGTTAACTCCGGCGATGCCCTCCTAGATGACTATGATGGGTTCATGCAGGCCCTTAAAAACATGTTTGATCGCCCTGAGCAGGTCTATAGTGACCAGGAACGTCTGTTAGACTTTCAGCAGGGTTCCCAGGATATGCTCACTTATGTGACCCGATTCAAACAACTGGCCAAGGAAGCTGATTGGTCCTCTGAGGCGAGTTTCACCCTGTTCAGGAGAGGACTGAATGATGAGATTAAGTATGAGTCGGCCAGAGTGGCTCGACCAAATTCATTCCAGGCCCTAATGGACCTTGCCATGCAAATAGACTTCCGTATCCAGGAAAGAAAGGCTGAAAAGAAGAAATCCAGGCGAAATCCTTCCAAGGTGTCCTTTGAGAGCACCGTCAGAACGGACACAAACCCAGGCTCAGTCACAGAACCAGAACCCATGCAGATAGGAGCCTTCCGTGGACCCATATCCCCACAAGACAGGATGAGAAGGATTCATACGGGGTTGTGTATGTATTGTACTTCGGACAAACATTTGGTTAGGGAATGTCCTCTAGCCCCCCCCTCAGCGTTTGGGAAACGCCAGCTCCCGATCCTAGATGGAGCAGAGCTTCGGGAGAGAGATGTTTGCTCCACATCAATTCCATCCTTGAACTCTCCTTGACAAAACAAATTGGTCATACTACAGGCATTTCTATCACCCTCCAAGAGCAAGACCTATCCCATTTTGGCCTTGGTAGACTGCGGAGCTATGGGGATCTTCATTGATCATGATTGGGTTGCTAGTCACCAGATTCCGTACGAGACACGAAGTACCTTGCAGCCTGTGGAAGCTATCGACGGAAGACCCCTCATTTCAAGGCCCATAAGCCTGCAGACCAAGATGATCCAGCTCTCAATAAATCACCATCAAGAGCTGATTAGGTTCAACATCATTAAGACAGCCCACTACCCCATGGTATTGGGTATGCGCTGGTTACAAAAACACAATCCATATATCAACTGGACAGCAGGATCACTATTCCTAGGCTCAGAGTTTTGTATGTCTCACTGTCTATTCCTGGAACCTTCATTAACACCCCCTAAGGAACCGCATAAAGACCAAGAAACACCACTCATGGTTTCCACTATCATACAAGTCCCTGAGGCCTACCAAGGTTACGCTGATGTGTTTTCGACTGCCATAGTCCAGGCCTTACCCCCACACAGGCCTGAAGACTGCGCAATAGAAACGGAACCCTCAGCAGTGATTCCCTTTGGTAGGATGTTCATCCTTTCTGAACCCGAGAAAAAGGCCCTCAAAGAATACCTGGATACCAACCTTGAAAATGGCACCATAAGACCTTCAAAATCTCTAGCAGGTGCTTCGTTATTCTTTGTTCCCAAAAAGGATACCCAGGAACTCAGACCCTGCCTCGATTATCGTAGCCTAAATCAATGCACCCTCAAAGACCGATACCCACTACCCTTGATTTTGGATATCCTGGAAGCCGTAAGAGGCGCGGTAATATTCACCAAGTTGGATCTCCGGGGTGCCTATCATTTGATCCGTATCCGGGAAGGAGACGAGTGGAAAACCGCCTTTAGAACACCATTTGGCCATTACGAATACCTGGTCATGCCCTTTGGGCTAGCTAATGCCCCAGCAGTCTTCCAACGTTTTATGGATAGGGTGTTCTCTGACATGTTGTTCCTCTTCGTCATTGTATATCTGGATGACATATTGATCTTTTCCAAGGACCCTCAAAAGCATGAAGAGCACGTAAAGGCAGTACTATAAAGACTCTGTGAACACCAACTCTTAGCCAAACCCGAAAAATGCTTGTTTCATGTTACCTCTGTTCACTACATAGGATTTATCCTTAGCCCGAGGGAATTGGTATGGACCCTTCAAAGGTAAAGGCTATTCTGGCATGGCCTGCTCCTACGTCCGTGAAACAAGTTCAATCCTTCCTGGGGCTTGCCAATTTCTACCGAAAGTTCATATCCACCTTTTCCGAGATTGTTCAACTGATCGTTGCTCTCTTAAAGAAGGACACCCCTTTTATCTGGTCCACACAGCAAGACACAGCGTTCCAGCGTTTGAAGACTGAGTTTACACAAGCTCCTATTTTAGCCCAACCTGACATAAGCCGACCATTTCTAGTGGAAACGGATGCCTCTAATTACGCCATAGGAGCAGTGTTGAAACAGAAATTAGAACATAAACTGGAACACCCCATTGCTTATCTTTCACAAACCCTGGCTCCGAGTGAAACACACTACTCCGTCCTGGAAAAGGAATTGTTAGCCATCCGCCAACCCTTCACTGAATGGCGGCATCTACTTCTGGGAGCTAGACATCCAGTCCAAGTCCGTACGGACCATCGGAATCTTCAGATTCTACAGTCATTGGAATGTAGAAATAGTCGTCAGGTGCGTTGGGCCTACTTTTTTGCCCAGTACCAGTTCCACATCACTCATGTTCCCGGATCACATAACCTGATTGCTGCCGCCTTGTCTCGACGTCCTGACTACGCAACCACTGAAGATAAGGCATATCCTAAGATGTTTTCCCCCACGATCTTTGTAACTCAAGCAGTCAACCTCCTGGAAGAAATCCGAGCGCAAACCCAATCCTCTGAGTTATGGAAGGATATGTCAAGGAAAAACCGATGGAATCTAAGAGCCAAGGAAGGATATTTATTCAAGGACAATGCACTGCTCATTCCAACACAGAAATTACAACAGAAAATAATAAACCTCTGTCATGACACACTTCACTCCGGGCATCGTGGCATCACCAATACCCTCTGTCTTATACAGAGACAGTTCTGGTGGCCTAAGATGAAGACTGACGTACAGCAGTACGTCCAAGCTTGCGTTGTCTGTGCTCAAAATAAGCATGATAACAAGAGACCGGTGGGTCTTCTACTGCAACCAACACTGCCAACTAGGCCATGGGAATTCATCGCTACAGACTTCATTGTGGAACTACCACCATCTCGAGGATACACTACTATCATGGTTACCATAGTCTTGTTCACTCATATGGCTCATTTTACGCCCCTCAGTAAACTACCATCCTCCTCCGAACTAGCTGGAATCTTTCTGGAACACATATTCCGCCTGCATGGACTTCCTTCCAAGATCATATCTGATAGAGGACCTCAATACGTCTCACAATTCTGGAAACATCTGTCGAGTTCGGGGAATTCAATGTGCCCTCTCTTCAGGGTATCACCCCCAAACCAACGGAGCCACAGAACGTGCGAATCAGACCCTGGAACAGTATCTTCGATGTTTCGCCACCAAGGTCCAGGATGACTGGTCACTCCTGATACCCGTTGCTGAATTCGCCTACAACAACTCCGAACTGTGTTCTTCCTCATTCTACACCGGTACCTACTGTTGACCCCTTGATCGAAACTCTCATCAACATACACCAGGAGGCCAAGGAATACTTAGAGAAGGCCAGAACGCAGACCAAGAGATATGCGGATTCCAAAAGAAGACCAGGCCCCTCTTATGCAGTCGGTGAACAAGTATGGTTGTCATCAAAATTACTACCCCGACATCTACGACCAAACAAATTGGCCGCCCGGTACTATGGTCCATTTCCCATCAAGGAAATTATTAACCCTGTCTCAAACCGGATCAAACTACCAGACTCCTGGAAGAAAATTCATCCAGTTTTTCATACCTCCTTATTGAAACCCTACATTCCATCCTCCCAGAAATCCTGTATACCTCCTCCTCTGCTGGTCGACAACCAACTGGAATATGAGGTATCCCGGATTCGCGATTCCAGGTATAAACGGGGCCAGCTTCAATACCTGGTTGAATGGAAAGGATACCCTCCTAGTGAAAGAACCTGGGAACCTATTTCTAATATCAAGGCCCCTCGGTTGCTCAGAAGATTTCACCTCATACACCCGGGCAAACCTGGAGGAAAGGGTCTTTGGAGGAGGCATGCTGTCATGAACTACAGAACAATTCCCTTTTCGACTTCCTGGTCCTTGTCACAACGGGGTGTGCACTCCATAATACTGCCAACATGGTCATCCAGCGTGAAACCCCTTTCTCGCTCAGTGCGCTGGACATAACGTATTTTATTAATAGACCATGCATTCCACGGCTCCGCGCGTCTCAATGCTATTGCAAAGTAGCGATCCGACGTGTGTCCCGTAGCTTGCGGTATTGTTTCCTTGTACCTGTCTATCTACCCGTTCCTTTCCCCTTCCTTTCCTCCTATTTTCTGGACTCATGTGCTAGTTGCACCTTTCCTAGTTCCCTGGATTCTTGGATCCGCGTCCCGGAAACTGAACGCACTCTGGAGTCGGAAGAGACTCGGGCAGCCTTGTTCAAAAGCAGGTCCGTCCGCAAGGAGGCAGCGACCAAGGACTCCAGCAAAGAACGGACCCAGGTGAGAAGGGGGGAACTCCTTGACAGTACTGGGGTTAGATTATGAAGCGCCGGTCTCCAAGGCAGCGCTGTGCCATCAGTTGTATTTCAGGATGTCTAGCTCGGAGGAGCCGTCGCTTCAATTCTGCCTCCTTCTCCGCTCTCGGCCCTGGCGTCCATCTTGCCAGGCAACTGCGGCTGTTCGCACCAAGTTTACTTGCGCATATCTTCGCTCTTGTTTTCCGATTCAGGCCGGCAGTATAGCGATCGTGTGTAGAAGGGCTTTACCTTTGAAATGATTCTTTTCTATAGCTTCGCGATGTGAAATCCCAGGATATTAGGCAGGATCTAGCTGGCGGCCGAGAGCAACGAGGAATCACGTCCTCATCGCTCGCCTGCTGGCCACGCCCCACATCAATGTCTTTTTTGAAGACGTCTTGGGCGTCGATAACCACGATGGCTTCGACGTCGACTTGAGTCTTCAATGACTTTTCATTGTGTCGTGTCCTCAAAGGCACTCAATGAGAATCTGGCCTTCGTCTCAGGCTGGAGGGTGTGCAGGATTTGGCTCAAACCCTTTCCTTACCGGCTTCAGAAGGCGCACTAGGAGCATGGCCTACTTGCTTCGAGGGATTCTGACTCTCGAAAATGTTAAGCATTTCCTGCCTGAATGATTCCCATTCAGCCGGAGTAGAGGCCTTAGTAGGGAAAGATATACTCCTCTCTGGAGATGAGTCGGACGAGGAAGATGAAGTAGGCGATTTATGATACCTTTTCCTCGATTTCCACACGAGTGGTGAGGGGCTAGACATTTTAGTTTTCTTCCCTCGAGGAGAGCTGTCTCACGCTTCATCGGAGGAATGTTTTTTGACAGGGTAGTCAAAGGGGATTTTTGGGGGAGTCTACCTACCGCCAATTTCCCGTCACGCTCCTTCAGAGCTTTTCTGGTCATCGATTGACACTTCTGACAGGTCGAAGTCTTGTGCTCCACACCAAGGCACCACAAGCATCCCCGATGTGGGTCTGTCAGCGATATTTTAGGGCCGCATTCTTGCCATTTATTAAACCCAGTCTTCAAGGCTGTCGGAGCCGAAGACAAAGACATTTTCCACAATTTCAAAGTAATAATATGAAGCACACTGTGGTTCACAAAGCGAAAGTGAAAGCTTTTTATCAGAAAAATTGAACTGCAGCCAACGGACGGAGGTCCTCGAGGAACAGCGAGTCGACCGCATTGACCTCTGCCAAATTATTTTTCTGAAGTAGCTGAAGCTGTATATAGAAGATATTATAGATGAGGAATATGTGGGAGGACACAATCTATTCGAAATAAAGTTTTCACAGCTTGCCACACGCATTCACTAGCTCTGTCCTCGCAGGGTGTTTGTTGGAGCATTTTTGAGAAAACAAAATCCCTTGGTGGATTTAACACTTGTTTATGCCCTTGTGACTCACCCCTCACACTTCCGTCAGAGCCACTCCCAAAAGTTAATTGTCGGTGTGGAGCACCCCACACTCCAACAAAAGCCCAAAGCCAAGAAAAGGGGTCTGTGGGGGAATTCCTTCAGAACCCCAGATGGCACAAGGAGCATTGGCTGGAAATGAAATGTCCGCTAGCTGTGATCTTTGGACAGCTGAGGTGGAGAAATACAACTTCTATAGCATCCCCCGCTTCATTGGAACACATTTAGATTTTGTTGCCTTCTTCTTGTCTTCAATTAAATCAACAATGTATACTTTTAGCATGCATCAGTTGGTTATACCTGCTGTTAACGACACAGGGACTTAATGCCTGGTCCTGTTATTGGCCAAATTAGCTGATTTGCACAGGGTATAAGGCTGTTAGAATGAACAGGAGCAAATTTGAGTGATGATGCATCCTCTAATGGAGGATACAGATGAGGCTGCATCATCCATGGGCGCTATGCCTTCAGTTAATCTTATTGGCATTGAGTGTGGCTTTACCGGGAAGTTCTTCAGGATGCATAAAATAAGACCCACAGCAATCATACTGAACTGCCATTCTGAATAAGACGTATTATATATCTCAGTGCAGCAGCAGTTACAGTTCAAGATTGTATGTCTTGTCTTTAAGTGTATCCATGGACTTGCACCAATCCATTTCACATCAAAGATTGTAGCCCATTGTCCAGTTTGTACACTGCGATCTATGGGAAAGGGCCTGTTAGCAATTCCCGCTTCCAGAACTACTACCTGGAGTGACAGACGCTTTTCCTCTGTGGGCCCTCGTGGCTGGAATTTTCTTCCGCTACAGCTATGACAAATCAACTCCCTAGTTTATTTATTTATTTCCATTTATAAAGCGCATAAACTACCCTCGGGCATCGAGGCGCTGTTACAAAATATTCACTTAATCACATTTTATGTGCAGGTATACAGGTTAGGCATATACAGTACTCATGTTCCGAGGTTACAGGGGAACAGCGAAGCGAGTCGGGTCTACTAGTTGTTTTAAGAAAGCAATTAAAAACATAACTGTTCATTTAACTCTGTAGGCTAATGCAGGCATTTTAAGCTCATTCTTTCTAACCTGATCTGCGCCCAGATGTAGTTCTCTGCCAAGTTCCCCGTGGGGATATACGTGTTACAAATATACAAATCAAATCAAAACATTACCGCCTGTTGCCCGGTCATCGTCATAGTCCTTACGTTATGAAGACTGGCTGACTTCCCAGACAAATACATTACAGGTCAATAAAAACACATTTATTTATTTGAAAACAAGTTCCCTTTATGGGATATAATCCCCCTCCTACTGTGTTTCTCAGACCAAGACGGCCATGCACCAGGAAAGAAAGAGGCTGGAGGGACTTCTACTGGCCTTTTGGGAGAACTAGGCATAATAACCATTATCCTATGTAATCTGGCACCACTCGCCCGCTCCCCCTTCATCATTACAGTCCTTATTTTATGAAGGTCTCAAAAGTAGTACCAACACATGTGCCATCAAACAAACCATCATACCCTACTAGAAGACGTGTTTGGATTCTGTTTTTATTGAGGGCTGAACTGGCCCACAGGAGCTCTGCATCAAAATCAGCCGAAAGTGAACCCCCAATCATTAGGCTATAGTGCCCGATAACGGTGTCCAGGGCTGACCAAGCTGCTGCACTGGAGGCTCCGGACTGGACACCCCTTGTGCCTCTGCCCAGTAGGCTACCCCGGTGGAGCGACTGTGCACCACCCTTGGAAGAGGCTCCCATTAACCTATAGATGACATCTTTGAGGTATCTGTCTGGGAAGGAGGTCAGCCTTCGTAACATAAGAACTGTGACGATGACTGATGGTGTGGTGATAGTCTGATTGCTGTGTGTCTTATTGTAAGCACCTTGAAGAACTTGCCATTAAAGCCGTACTCAATGCCAATAAGATTAACTGGAGGTATTGCAACCATGGAGCCTGTACCTAGTCAGCACCGCCTCATGCTCCCTGTGAATGCATTGCTCTATGGTTTTAGGCTCCCCAGCACCCCAGCAATGTTTGCTTTCAAGATATCTCAATGCTGCATTTCTATGTGCTCACCTCTACCACTGTAACTGAATTGTCTGTTCCCCTCTGTGGAACGGCTGTAATGGTGATGTTGAGATGACCTCTGGCTATTGGCCCCTCTCCACATACTAACACCTCAAAACGTATACCTCTCTGAAATCTTGAAGTTAGCAGCATGTTGGCATTTTATATAACCATTCTCCCATCTAACAGGTTACGTCTGTCTGGATTATAGAATGTCCTGCAACGCAAGGAGAACCACCCCTTTGTGGGAGTTTTTATAAGGCATATGCACAACCGGTACATTCTGTGTTGTCCCAATCTTTCTGGTCAACTCCTTGGCACATACCCTGTGGCATCTCTCGTTGCTGGGATGATCACTGTAAAAATGCCAGCAATGGGTTAACAGTGAAGCACATTAGGTAGAAGAGCAGCCTAGATTATTCTAGAACTCGGTCCTACAACATCTGACGCTGCAAATGTTTTGGACTAAGACTTCCATGATCCCTTACCATTGACTATGTTGCATAGGGTTAATGGTAATTGTAGTCCAAAACATCTGGAGAGCTAAAGGTTGCAAACCCCTGCTCTAAAAGTTGAGTGGAGCGACCCAGTCCAGAGGAGTTTCCTGATCTCTGGGACTACTCAAAGGGATACTACTTTTCATGACCTTCCCACTCAGAACACTAGCTGTTTTCTCCCTCGTTTATTTATGTTGGCATTTATAAAGCACGCCTAACCCTGGGGCATCTGGGCGCTGTCATTCTTAATGGTTACATGATACAAGAAAAAAACAATATCGGTTACCGGTTACATACAAATGACATGTTATTGGGGACAGACAGTATCGCATGCAATCATAGGTTTCAAAGAATACATTTCCGCAGTGCATTAATTGCCTTTGGTTGAGTGTGTCGTCATGTGCGGTCAAATGGGTTGCTGACGTGATATAATGGGCAGTGGGATTTGCATGTCATTCATAGAGGGCAGTAGGGGTGTCAGTGTAGTGGGTCAGCGGGAGTGAGTTTAGATTGGTAGGTCTAGTTATGTTTTTCTGGTGTGAAAAGTCGAGTTTTCAGGCATTTGCGGAAAGTCCAGAATGAGGCCTCAGACCTGAGAGATGGTGGTAGGGAATTCCAGTGTTTCGCTGCTAGTACTGGAAAGCTGTTGCCTCCTGTTGCCTCCTGCATTGTGGAGTTTGAACTTGGGAATAGAAAGGAGGTGAGTGTAGGCGCTGCGCGTTGGTCTGTGGATTCGTTCAGTGCGAGATGCATTCGTGGGTGATGGAGAGGGCCTTGAATAGGATGCGGTCCTGTACCAGCAGCCAGTGGGCGACACATCTGCCCTCCCTGAAATGGTTCTTTTTGGGAATATTCAGGGCTGCTCTTAGTGCATTGTTGTGTATCACTTGAAGTTTTGTTTAATTACTTTTGTTGGTCCCCAGGTAGTGGGAGTTGCAATAATCCAGTCTAGATAGGATTAGCGCTCTGGCTAACGTTGTGCAGCTGTCTCCGGACAGGAATGGTCTGCAGGCGATAATGAGTTTGGATACATATGCAGCTGCAGAGGCAGTAGCATTAACTTGCTTCTTTAGGGTGAGGGCTGAGTCCAGGTAGAAGTCCAGGGTTTTCACTTCCTTGGAAAGGTTGATGGTAATACCATCAATTGAGAAGGCCCCATAGGCATCGTAAAGTTTATTTAGGCGGTGCTGGGGGCCTATAAGGAGGAGCTCTGTCTTTTCGTCATTAAATTAAGACAGAGGCCGTGTTGGGCCATCCAGGCCTGGATGATTTGGTAGATTTGCTTGAGGGATTTGGAATCGAGGTCCTGGGAGCCTGTGAGTGGTATGAGTATTTGGGTGTCATCCGCATAGTTAGTGTAGGTGACACCCAAATCCTCAAGGCGGTCGAATAATGGCTTAGTGAATATATTGCAGAGTGTGGGCAATGCGCATGACCCTTGTGGCACGCCACAGGAAACTGGGGCAGGTGGGGCTGCTGCAGTTGGAGAGAAGATCCTAATGGTCCTGTTGGATAGTAAGGATTGTATCCAGAGTATGGCATCCGGAACGAAGTGGGCGGCTGATGCCAGGTGATTCCAAAGTGTATTGTGATCAACAATGTCAAAGGCTGTAGATAAGTCTAGTAGCAGGAGGAGGGATATTTTGCCGTTATCTTTGCATTTGTAGATTTCAATCTTAAGATCGAGTAAGGCAGCCATGTCCTGGTCGTAAGCCCGATTGGCGGAGAACTAGGAGGTCAGAGGTTCCTAGGTGTTTTTGGATTTGCAGGTAGGCTGTGCGATCCAGGATTTTAAGTAGAAAAGGGACTGTTGCGATTGGTCTGTAGTTCGTGGGGATGCTGGGTCAAGTGCAGGTTTCTTGAGTAGGGGTAGAACCCAGACGTCTTTCAGGTTCATGGGGACAGTATTTGTTTGGAAGGGGGCATTTATTAGCTTTGTGATGAATGGTGCGAGTTATATAGCACAGTCTTTGATAAGCGAGACTGGACACGTATCGCCTTGGCATTTGGAGGGTTTGAGGCTGGTGATGATTTTCTGCATTTCGGAAGATGTGATAGGGGTGAAGTTAAAATGCGTGTTTGCAATCTGAGCTGGTAGCATGTGGGTTTGTGCCAGCCGATTCGGGGTTAGATTCCATTTATTTTTGTTACATTTTTGATTGGAGTGTGGCTATCTTGCCTAGGAGAGCTTGTTGAATGTCTGTACACCCGGCGGTGTCTTTCAGGCATTTGTCTTGTGGAGGTACTGGTGCCTCGAGTTCACAAAGAATGGTGAAGAGTTCTTTGGCACCAGAGTTGGCTTTCGAGATTCGTTCATTGTATGTGGAGCTTTCGGTTGGGATGATGGCCTTTTTGTAGTTTTTGGAAGAGTTTGTGAACATGATTTTGTTTTGGTCAGAGGGGGCTAGTTTCCAGTTAGCTTCTGTTGTTCTCTTGGTATTGCGTAGGGTTTTGAGGTCGGGGGTGAACCATGCGCTGTGGTGGGCCAGTGGTTTGGCTTTGTGCACGCTAAGTGGACCTACCTCATCGATGGCTGCCAGGAAAGTCTGATTGTGAAGTTCAACCAAAGTCGGGGGGTTATTGCTGGAATAACTCTGGGGATGAGTGATGGGGTGCAGGAGAGGGATGATGGGGCTTGAAGGGGTGAGCTGGTTTGGGTCTTGGATTTATGTACAGAGAATGAGATAATGTGATGATCCGACCAAGGGCATGGGGTGTTGGCTTGGATCTTGATTTGGCAGTTATGGTCAGCCAATCTAGGATACAACCTTTACTGTGAGTGGGGCTTTTGATGCGGTGGGTCAAGCCTAGAGATTCAATGGTATTGGCAATTGTGGCCAATTTGCTGTCATTGGGATGGATCATGGAGACCCAGGTTGAGGTCGCCCAGCAGAATGATTTGAGACGTAGGGTTGGTGTTTTGTGAGAGGAGGAGCGGCATGTCCTCTTCGAAGGTCAGGGTTGCTCCACGTGGCCTATACATGAGATGTATAGTCACTGTGCTGGAGTGAGTAAGGGATAGTTTAATAGATAGGAGTTCAGCGGAATAGAATGGAATGTTGAATTGGGAATTACTTTGATGGTGAGGTGGCTTTTGGCAATGCTTGCCACACCACCGCCTTTGAAGCCTTGTCTGTCTGACCTGTAGATGGTGTAATTGTCAGGGATGGTCAGGGAGAGTGCTGGTCCCACTGCTGTATGGAGCCAGGTTTCTGTTATGGCTAGGAGGTCAAAGTTGTTGGATGTGATGAGGTCAGCGATGTCTAAGGCATGTGCTGGGAGCGATCTTGTGTTAATGTCGTATGGGTTGATAGGGTGAGGTAGCTGGAATTGGGATGTTGTCACTACTCGCTCCCTTCGCTCCCGTTCCCGCCACTTGGGGGCATGTTTTGGGGTTTATTCCCTACTGGACATTTCCTCCGAACCTAATGCTACAGTGCTGTGATGAATTGGGAGCGCTAAAACCTTATTTTCCAAGCTACTTCCCTTCCGGATCCATTCCAGGTTTTGGCAGCCAGCATGCTACTTTACTCAAATGACTATGCTTCCCAGAATGCCTGGCTCACTGCTTCACCTCCTCCCTTGCATGACAAGGTTGGGTGGAGGATAGGCAACACCTGTGGCTGCAGGTGCAGCAGGCGGCACACCTGAGGGGTGTGCTTGTTAAGCAGCTTTAAAAGCCTCAGTTTACTTCAGTCCAGCGCTGGTCATCGTTGCAGTGGTCCTGTTGTGACTAGTCCCTTGTTCCTTGTTCCTAGCTTTTGTGCCTAGTTCCTAGTTCCTGTTTCTTGTTCCTCCGCCCTGGATTTCGGATTCATGTGCTAAATTGATTTCTGCTTTCTGGATTTCCCTTTCTGTCTTCCTCTGTCTGCAGGCAGCCTTTCTCTGTGCTTTACCCTTTGATGCAGCCCAATTTGCCTGTGTTTTCTATTTCTTTCATGCTGTCCTTTGCTACTGAAAAACTTGATGCATTAGTCTTTCCTTTTTTAAATTTAGTTTCCTGCCTTTTCTCCTTGGGTGGGTGGGTAAGGTTTCCTTTTGTGATATCATTTTCCCTGCTCCTGATCCTTACTTCCTAATGGGATCCATGCCATGTTTTCCATTTCACTTCTGCATTTATTTCCCATTTGATTATTTAGGTGTGGGGTGCTGTAGTAACTAGTCCCTGTGTGAATGCCTTTTGTTTTCCTCACTATTTCTTTAATCACAATTCCTACTTGCTCCTTGACTTAGGTCTTAGGTATTTAGTTATCCTCCACCCATTTCTGTTATAGCCTTCTGGGTCCTTGTTTGATCAACTGGGTTTGTGGGTTACTGACATTCAAGTGGTCTTTCCGGTTCTCATGAGTACTGTTTCTAAGTTCCTTATTCAGTATCATCCAGAGTGTCAGCACACAGATCCTGTCCTTGCTTGCCCTCTAAGTGGGCTTAGCGCTGTCAGTATCTGTAAGAGCATAGTGGGTAAGGAGTTTGCCGACTTTCCTTTCAGTCATAAGGAGGTTCTAAGTGCTTACCCCACATCCCTTTTCATATATAGGTATTTTTGTTTCACTCTATCTGCACTCCTGGGTTTTAGTATTATGAGTCGTGGTTCTTGTGTGCACGTTGTTTGATTCAAGGTTATTCACTGTGCGATTTTGTGCACATTTCCCTTGCCATATTCGCTGCCTTTGTACTCACCTGATTAATCCTGACAGAATGACCAGCCCTAAATTCCCATTGAATATGGCAAGTTTAAGAAAGAAAGGCAGCAAGGCCTCTAACAAATTTGTACAGAAAGCTTCCCCTACATTTACCTGTGACAATAAAATCACTAGTCCTGACTTAAATGAACTCCTTGTCATGAATGGGCATTTACGCGCAGAGTATTTTTCCCACAGGATGGCACATCTTACATTGCCTGATCCTAGTTCTGTCTTTGATTCTGATCCAGATTCTATGTCAGCACAAGCCTTAGCAGCAGAAAACAACACACTGCTATACTTATTATACAAGAGTACCTCTGTTGTTGAACCCCATGATTCCAGTTGTGCTTCACCTCAGATTGAAAAGTTCATGGTACAAACATAAAGAATGGAGAGGTTCCTTGCATAACTTCTGTTTTCTACCCTCAGTCTAAAGCATACTCCTTTGCACAAGTACATACTGTAGTCCCTAATGCCAAGAGATCTAATGTCAATAGTTTGCTTAAGGGAAACACAGACCAAGTTGGTAAGAGAAAGTATAAATCACAGAACCTGCAAGCAGTAGATGACAATGTACAATCGGTGCACATCCAGATTGCTAGTGCAGGATCCAGTCCTGATGCCACTATGCCTCCCCCTGTGCCTACTGATAGTGGTGTACAGTTAATGCAGGGCATGCTAAGAGCTAAGCTTGAGGAGTTAAGACAAGAATTCATTTCTTTACAAGAAGAGAATAAGACCTTGCACTCTTTACTGAATACACCTCAGACTTTATCCGTTGATTTTGATGAAGTGAACACTGTTCAGCCCCTGAGTGCAGAGACTTTGGTAAACCATGATATTAGTCAATATGTTAGATCTATTGGGAGTGAAAGTCTTTCTTCTAGCACAGCGCTTAATCTGAGCACAGTTTCTGACAATTGTTCTGCTGTTTGTCAGGGATTGCAGTTAGCTGAAGATTTACAAGCCACTCCTTTACCTGAAATTTCCTGTGTAGCAGTTTGTCATAATTCTGAGCTTGAACACATACAAGCTTCTGATTTCCAAACACAATCCACAATGGTGACATACACAGAATCAGTCACTACTGTAGGCTTAAGTTCTGCCCTTGATCTTGCTGCTGAGACTGAAGTAGACATTCAAGTTGATGTGGAAAACGATGCTATCTCTGTGTTCACTCTTCCTTCTGCCAATTTTTGTCACAACGAACAGTCAGAGACAGTACAGATTTCAGATTTTGATGGACTCATTCCACAGTATACTGAACCAAAAACCTGGCAGACGATTCCTGAACTGTTGATTGTTAATCTGCCACTTTCAGAAGCTAAGACAGAGGAATGGACAATTGACGAAATCCTGATTAACAGAGACTTTACTATGGTGATTCCTCTGGTTGATATTGACTTCTACAAAGGGAGAGACTCTGTGCCATCCACTAAGGAGAGGGACTGCAGGGGTACAGCTCAGTCTTTGGTTACTGGTGCCAAGGAGTCAACTGCCCTAAAGGTGTTTTCCATTCCTGAGCCACAAATGTGTCTGTCGACTTCTGGGACTTCAGTCTGTCCTCCTACAACCATTGACTCTTCTATTATCCAGTCCACAGCTCTGCAGTCATCTTTGACACACGTGTCTTCAATCAATGAACAACTGCTATGTCTGCCATTCACTCAAGAGCCTTCACCATGTATGTGGCCAGTGCCAAAGACCTTGACAAGTTTGTCTTCAGCTAATGAGATGGCTCCAGCTTGCATGCCTTCAGCCTCAGAATTTCCTCTGGCATGCCTGTCTTCGGCTACAGTGACTCATCCAGCAGATTATCCTTCAGCCATGGAGCCTCCGGTAGTACCTTCTAAGTGCATGTCTTTGGTCCCAGAGCCTACTGCTAGTTTGGCTTCAGTTCATGAGAGACCTGTATCCTTCTCAGCCTCGCGGCCAATATCGGAGGTGTACCTGTCTACACTGTCAGATCCTGCTGCATATTCTTCTGCTCCAAAGATTATTCCTGAATCCCAACCATTTATTACCGATGAAGGTCCAGCCAGCCCTTTGTATGCTTGAGGGGGATCACCAGATTGCCTGCCTTTTTCACAAGACAATTCTCCCAACTGCTTGACTGTAGCATCAGAGCCCCCCGAAGATGCAACATCTGAGTCTGAAACTTCTGCCAGCTCTCACTTCAGAAACATCAAGCTGGATCATGACTCGGGAGAGCCTTACATGCGAGGCCATTGGACTTGCCTGGAGTACTACGAGAGGGAGACGGATACCATCCGCCACGGCCCAGTCACCGAACAAGTAGCCGACCAGGATAGTGGGCTGGGTGGTTCGCATCTGGGGTCCGGTTCGGATCAGCCGCTTGACAGCTTTTTGTTGCCGGATCACGCATGAGCCCGAGGGAAGGGACGGGCACGGCCCCCCAGCAGCAGCACCAGTTGGGTGCTAGTAGCCAAAGGAAGGGAATGACTGCTGCAGTTCAAGATGTGCCTGTTATTGCTCCTGCTGCGAGTGTGCCTGATGTGCCAAGTACTGCGTCTAACACTCCTATCAGTATGCCAAACGTCCCTGCAGTTGTATCCCACGTGCAACAAGGTGGCTACACGACTGTCACCGGGAGTGCCAGCCTCGAACAACCCATAGGACTTCCAGGCCTCCAAGGCATGGAACATATGCAGTCAAACCTTAGTCACTTTCAACCACAAGCCTTTTCCCAGATGGATGACAGAAAAGGATCCGAACCTCTACCTCGGCCGCCACCTTCTTTTTCTGAACATAAACATTTCCTGAAACCTGCAGTTTCCTCACCTCCTGCGAGTCCACTCTCGGCAGAAGGGCTAACAGGGCTTCTACCATTGTCTAAGGCATGTTACACCAGCCTGTCTCCCTCCTCAAAGACTTATAAGTGTCCACTCCCAGTGACTGAGCTTCCTGGACCTTCCAACTCTGCTTCAGGTCCTGCAAGTCCTTCATGCCTTTCTTCGAACCATGAGTCTCTTCCTCACCAGAAGCCTGCCTATGACTCTTCTAGACTGCAGCTTGATTCTATTCATTCCAGTCCATCTGCTTTTGCCCACAGGCCACCGTTTCCATCAGTGCCACCTCCAAAGACAAAGCGCTCCTATCATAGAAGGAAGATGTTTTGTGCGGGTGACGGTCGCCTGGAGACGGCCGTGGAAAGGGGTATACTGTCACGACTCGCTCCCTTCGCTCCCGTTCCCGCCACTTGGGGGCATGTTTTGGGGTTTATTCCCTACTGGACATTTCCTCCGAAACCTAATGCTACAGTGCTGTGATGAATTGGGAGCGCTAAAACCTTATTTTCCAAGCTACTTCCCTTCCGGATCCATTCCAGGTTTTTGGCAGTCAGCATGCTACTTTACTCAAATGACTATGCTTCCCAGAATGCCTGGCTCACTGCTTCACCTCCTCCCTTGCAGGACAAGGTTGGGTGGATGATAGGCAACACCTGTGGCTGCAGGTGCAGCAGGCGGCACACCTGAGGGGTGTGCTCGTTAAGCAGCTTTAAAAGCCTCAGTTTACTTCAGTCCAGCGCTGGTCATCGTTGCAGTGTTCCTGTTGTGACTAGTCCCGTGTTCCTTGTTCCTAGCTTTTGTGCCTAGTGCCTAGTTCCTAGTTCCTGTTTCTTGTTCCTCCGCCCTGGATTTCGGATTCATGTGCTAAATTGATTTCTGCTTTCTGGATTTCCCTTTCTGTCTTCCTCTGTCTGCAGGCAGCCTTTCTCTGTGCTTTACCCTTTGATGCAGCCCAATTTGCCTGTGTTTTCTATTTCTTTGATGCTGTCCTTTGCTACTGAAAAACTTGATGCATTAGTCTTTCCTTTTTTAGATTTAGTTTCCTGCCTTTTCTCCTTGGATGGGTGGGTAAGGTTTCCTTTTGTGATATCATTTTCCCTGCTCCTGATCCTTACTTCCTATTGGGATCCATGCCATGTTTTCCATTTCACTTCTGCATTTATTTCCCATTGATTATTAGGTGTGGGGTGCAGTTGTAACTAGCCCCTGTGTGAATGCCTTTTGTTTTCCTCTCTATTCTATCATCACATTTCCTACTTGCTCCTTGATTTAGGTCTTAGGTATTTAGTTATCCTCCACCCATTGCTGTTATAGCCTTCTGTGTCCTTGTTCGATCAACTGGGTTTGTGGGTTTACTGACATTCAAGTGGTCTTTCCGGTTCTCGTGAGTACTGTTTCTAAGTTCCTTATTCAGTATCATCCAGAGTGTCAGCACACAGATCCTGTCCTTGCTTGCACTCTACGTGGGCTTAGCGCTGTCGGTATCTGTAAGAGCATAGTGGGTAAGGAGTTTGCCGACTTTCCTTTCAGTCATAAGGAGGTTCTAAGTGCTTACCCCACATCCCTTTTCATATATAGGTATTTTTGTTTCACTCTATCTGCACTCCTGGGTTTTAGTATTATGAGTTGTGGTTCTTGTGTGCACGTTGTTTGATTCAAGGTTATTCACTGTGCGATTTTGTGCACATTTCCCTTGCCATATTCGCTGCCTTTGTACTCACCTGATTAATCCTGACAGATGTCTGCTGTTTGTGTGGCGAGGGCTGTAGTACAGTTGGAGTTGGTATTGGCGACGACATTCTTGGAGTCGAGTTGGTCAGTGGTGATGTGAGTTGCTTCATTAGTGGGAGGCTTCGTGCTTCTATTTGTGACTATGTGGTGGGCCAGATGTTCTCTCTGGCTGAAAGTCGGGTATATTTTCCAGTTAAGGTGAGAATTTTTCCAGTGTATTGTAGGAATCAAGTCGGTTGGTGGGGTGTCTATGTCTAGGGTGGGGCTGAGTGTGCGTGTCTGGATAGTGTTAGGTGAGCCTGATGTGTAAATTGGGGGCACGCCTGTGGGATGCTGAAGGGTATGTGGCTTGTGCTGTTGAGAGTAGTGAGTCTTGGTGTTTGTGGATGAGGTGTGAGCTGGGAAAGTGAAGGGGTGGTAGGAAGCATGTGGGGTATGGTTGAGGACTCAGGTAAGTGTGTTGTCATTGTGAGGGTAATGCTGTGAGTGTGGATAGTAGCAATAGTTTGGTGGGGGGTGATTGCAGTTGATGGTGGATGCCCAGGTTGCGCAGAGCAGTGCATGGTGCGAGAGGGTTCCTGCCTAGGCTACTATTTAGACTATTAGTGCCCTAGGTGTTTGAGCAAGCTTGAGAGCAGTGTAAACGTGGGGTGCACGGTATGAGCTGACAAAGGGTGACGCTGAGAGGGTAGTGGTCCTGAACCCAGTTGGCTGGCATGGGCGTGTACTTGGGATGGATGGGCTTGTGTTCATAAGAGAGTCACAGTAGTTGGGCAGTGAGCCTAGGACAGAGGCTATAGTGAGGGCATAGCTAGGGAACTCTGGTATGAAGTGGCCATAAGTCGCAGGCTAAAGGCAGCATACATCGGGTACTCATGAATGGGTTGACACTATGTCGCAAGCGAAAGGCATCATGCATAGAATACTCAAGCATGTAATGGTAATAGGACACAAATGAGAGGCAGAGGTCTTAAAAGCAGAAGGCAGCGGTAGGCTCATACATTTCAAACGTGGGTGCATATTAATAATGAGTCATAGTGATGGGCAGTCTGGCCTGGGAGCCATGTTCTGGGATTGACACATTTAATGTTTGTCGTCAGGAAGAGTAGCCCTGCCCTTAGGAACGTGATTGTGCATGAAGACAGAGGAAGATACGCTGAGGAGGTTCTGGGCCGTGGCGTGGTCGGGTGTAGCTTTGGTGCACTGAAGAAGGATTGCGGCAATGTCATACAGAAGACGGTGGTTAGGGTTAAGTAATATGTTATAGCTGGTCTTACTGTAGGTAGGATGGGGGTGCTTAGCGAGGCAGATGGACACTGCAGACACGGACAGGCACAGACAGGGGCCTTATCAGATGGGCCTTGCCAGGGAGGGCCGGCTTCCGCCTGCCTGCGTAAGGGATTGGCTGCACTTATGCTGCGGATAGCCAATTGTAATTTTGCATATAACGTCAGCTGGTCTGGTGTCTTGGAACAGCTTGCTACTATGGTGCTATAGTGTCGGCCATTTTATCCATATCAAACAATGAAGTGTAGAAGTAGTAGCGAAGCGGGGATCAGGGGCTTGCATGGGAGAGATTAGTGCTTCGGGCTACTTGTAACTCACGCAGAGGCACAGTTCCGATGGGTGTGAATAATTGCACAAATGTATGCAATAGAAGAAGTTGGATTCAAATGGCACACAGCGAGGCTCCGGTGTGCCTCACGTCTTACATAGTGATCTAGGTGGCATGTAGCTGATCCTGCAGCAGCAAGGAGGAGCTTCTGCTCCTGCAGTCTCATAGATGCAACGACGTGTTATGTCATATCATGTCATGAATAGACTACACAAACAGCATCTACCTAGGAATACCAGTGTACCTCACCAAAAAACTACATTGAATACAGAAGAGGGCCGATATACTTCTCTTCAGACTCACTAAGAGAGGACACACCACACCAGCACTGAGAAGCCTATGCTGGCGACCAGTCAAAAAAAGAGATTAGTACAAGACTCTTTGCATAACCCACAGATCGATCCATGGGCAAAGAGCAGAATTCATACAGGAACAAATCTGCAGATCAAAGTGAACCCTGAGATCCAGCAATGACATTCGTCTCGAACCAAAGCAATATTCAAAACTGATATTTGGAAGCTCAACTTTCTCTTCCATATCAGCAAAACTTTGGAACTCACTCTCAAAGGAAGTATGAACAACAAATGAACGCTTACAATACAGAAAACAACAAATCTGACTCTTTAACCCACCCACTTAAATAGGAAGACTATCAAAGAGAAAAATCCGACCGGAAAAAACAAGAGTAGACACCACAAACCATTGTACAAGCAAAACCAAATCACCTGAATCTGGTTTGGGGCAATGACGGGAACGCATAGTAAAGCCAACCACCATGCAAGGAATTGAGCATGAACAAATCAAAGTAACCCAAAGACCTCTCCCACCAGTTACCCTACAAAAACGTGCAGCTATCCCACAAACTCAACCACCAATTAAAACACAAACCCCTACAATAGCACACACTTGAAATCACACAGAAAAATGTACACCTCCTCCAACATCCGACTCAACCCAACACACTCCTCCACAGAAAAATACATCACAGGCACACAAAACAATCCCATGTAGATTCACACACCAAAAAAGCACCAAACCCATACCAACTAGAAGCAAACCCAACATATAGTCACAGTTTTTTCTGAAGGAAAGCTACCAACAGCACAGCACAAAGCTCTCTTGTGCTATCCATCTCTGTCCCACTGATTAACCCTCCTTCCTTTTCATGTCCGCCTGAGTGGCTGGAGACCATGTAAATGACAGCTGTCTACACAATACATCTCAATAACATAGCATAGCAAAGTCATAAGCATAGCAAAGGTGGGGGGGGGGGGGCGCTTGGTTTTCCTTACTTCTCTTTCGGGTTGACTAAGGTTCCAGTCCCAGAAGGGGAAAAAGGTCCGGACTGATGACAGCATGTTTACATACATGTATGACAAGCTCCATGTGTTTAATTCCCTAGGTCTGTCTGTTGTAATTCTCCCCCTCCAGGGATTCCAATGTGCGCCTGACTCCACTCCATTGCACAAGACCAGTCTACCCGAGGAACCCGAATGTAGCAGAGCCTGCCCTCTGACCAATACCAGCCTGCATACACCTCCCCCTCAAAGTCTGTAAGTGTCTGTCGTTTTTCTCCAGGCTAATGGCTTATCTCACCCCAAGAGAGCGTCCTTTCAAGCTGGAGTAACTACTACTCCTGTGTGTGTGTGTGTCCTCAAGAATGCATCTGTTCCAAGCGTTCTTCTTGAACAGACGATAGCACAGGTGCAACGTGTTGTGTCTTGGGAGCAAGACCACCCAGAGCAATAGAGGTTCGAATCCGGGATCCGGGCTTTTGAACTCAGGTATTAAACACGTCATAAATAAATAAAATCTTAGATACTGCTAACAGCAGCCATGAAGATGTAGCGAACATTAAACGCATATCGTCCACAGATCCCTAATGTATTTCACTTCCAAAGCAGCCCCTTTTGAGTAATACTTAGTTTGCAATACAGTTCCTTCATTTAGTGGAAGTACATGTTTTTTACTGGGTATTTTCTTTTTAAAGCATTGGCACATATAGGAACATGATTGGCATATCATTTAACGAGGGGGAGATGCCCGCCCCTGCTTATTTCCTTGGGAGTCTTTTCCTGCACAATGGGAAAAAGCGGAGGCACTCTAGTGCTTAGAAAACATTTAAGGCGCAATAAATACGATCTGCACCAATGAGGAGTTGGATTACAGGGATAGAAAAGATAACTCAGTGGGCACAGCCCTAAACTGTCTCCTGTGCTTCAAGCAGTTCCCGCCACTCAAAAGAAAGAAAGGGTTACATCCAGGCGCTGGGTTTACTGTGTTACCCACATTCATAAAAACATTACATTTAAACATAGTCGTAAAGTAGTTCACCCCTCATCCTTGACCTCATAACGCATCACCCTGATAGGTGTTGTACCTTGATAAAATAACCGGAATATGCTACATTTGGAGCGCATGGTGTACAGGCCCGGCTCCAGGACTATTCATCTGGGTGGGCCAGGTTTGTGATAAGGGGGGCCCAAATTCCACTGGGTTTGGGTCTAGGAGCACCCCAAAGAAAGTGCTTGCGTTGATCCAGATTTCACTGATCTGTAAACCTGCAAAAGACATCTTCCCAGATCTAGAAAAATACATTTGCACCCCTCTGTAAAAAAAAAAAAGCACAGAGCAAAAGGAGAAGCAAGGAAAATAGTCTTGCTAAATCAATCTACCTGTTTCCACTTCCCATCTGCTCTTCCTTTGCTGTTATGTCCTATCCTCCTCCACATTTCACCGCAGTCACCTTCCTTCAGCCACCTAATCACCCTTCCCATTTACCTCCACTCCCACCTACTCCGACCAGCCCCCAGCATGTCTTTCTTAGTCTGGCTGGGGAACATCGATTGTGATGCATCCACCACCTCCTCTGAGAGGTCAGAGCAGTGAGGCCCCCAGCCTTTGTACCATCTCAGGTAATGGTGTTCGCCCAACAATGCCTTCCTCAACACTGTGGCTACTCCCAAGAGACCCCAGAGGCGGTGCTTGTGGTCCCTCCATCCTATGTGAAAGATAGACCCCCCCAGAATATTGAAGTAAGGAATAGGAGAATTGTGTTTCTTAGAAAATTACGTTACATTTCTGCAGCACATTTTAATTGAGTTAAGGGTGTGAGGGAGTGCTAGCATGTGGGAGAAAATGCTAGGGCTGTGAGAGTTGCATGAGGAGGCAGATTGTGCAGGTTTAGGTGTTCCCGGCCTCCTGGTATCACTCCTGGTGGGGTGTGGCAGGGAGGAGAGGGCCTAGCTCCCCTGCCTTGCCCCTGTTCATCATTGCTTGGTACATGCTGGTTATAATATGCAATTGTCCATGATGACTTTCTGTTTGATGTGTTTACTTTGATTTGCTATTGAATAACACAATTTTGTTCAATAAATGCAGATATTTTTTTTAAAGAAAGATGTGTGTGTGTGTTCTTGGCAGGGTTCCAATGCGTGTGCTCCCCATCTATTAAACCATAAGTGGGGCATTTGGAATAGCTTATAATGCAAAATGAATCTCTTTTAGGGGCGCCTAATTTTAGCAGGTACGACATAGTGAAATTAAGTGATTTGTACAGGATTGGTTGGGTGGTGACGCCAGAATTTGAGCCAGCCTGAAATTTAGATACTCAACCATGCACCTTCCAAGCTCTTAGTACAAATATGTGTTGAAGTTTGGTTTTGAATACTTACAATAATACTTAATTTTATACAGTTTACTTTAAAAATGCACAAGTCAAATGATAAATCAACCTGGCAATGTATTCATCATTGTAGAAACATGTTGATGAAAAGAGTAAGAGGGGCATTTTGTTTTGAATCCTAAATTGCACATGAAGGGGCCACTCCTATTTGCACTTTTTGTAAAAGGGGCAATTCATTAATTGTAATTGTTTCAATCAAGTACTGGAAAAGTAAAGTGTAAAACACATGCAAAATTCATCTTTGCTCTTTACATTTCCACTACGTGTCTGGGAAAGTGTAAATAACTTCCACAATTATTGATTGTGGGAGCCAACCACAATGGATTCCTTTGGAATCTACCTACTTTTACCAGGTGCAAATGTCAGACAGATCCTAGAGGAATCCATTGGTTTTCTGCCAACATAAAAATACATGCTGGTGGAAAACCAATCTGATTTGGCAGGGGAACCCCTGGTCTCCAACCTCACATGCCAAATCATACAAAGTCCTGCAGGTCATAAAAAGTGGAGATACATGCATTTATCACCACTTCTTGCACTGTGCTTCGCTTGGTAAATGACCCCCTATGATTGTAGCTTTGTTTTACCCACCCTGAATGGAAGCATATAGGCTCAAGCATAGACATTAATGAGAATTTGCAAAAAATCTCATACAGACACAAAGTGAAATGAAATGCATGACAAGATCATTGTCTCACACCGCTTGTTCTGTATCCTAGTTACCCAACAATCACACTTAAATAGCTTGTTAAAACCCTATATAATTTAAAGAAAAAAGTGCTGCAGCAATGGTCACTACCTGTTACCTTTTCTCATCTCTAATTACTTTCTGTTAATCACTTCCTGTTGTAAATAAGTTGCCTCTGAGAAACTTTAAAAAGATACAACCTCAGTGGGAAGGCCTGTGCAGCCCTGGCTGTTTGTATTTGGGGGATAGAGGTAGAGCAGGGGGCATGGGCATTTGTCCCAGGTCCAAATGTTAAATCCATCTCGGATTGCGCTCTTTAGGAAATATTTCAATGCTGCTTTTTAGTTTTAAAAGATGTACACGTTTTATACTTTGCAGGCAACATTATAGGAAATGCTCTTCGCTTGTGTTATTTTAAAGGTGCTCTTAAAGGGATTCCGGCACGGCCTAAACACCCAGCACCCAGGGTTTACATTGTACTTTCCAAACAAGACCCACAATGTACATGATGCATTCTGTTGGAATGCAAACTCTGTTAAGTTACTCAAACAGTATGAGCTTATCAAGTCAGTACTTAGTTTGAATCATGAAATGTTCTGGTCAGAGCCCCGCTGTTAAGTATGCATGAGAAGACCTGAAACCGGTCCATACTTGCCATCCTAGCCTTATCATTTTCAGGTAGGGCCTTGTTGGACCAACTCAGTGAGGTGCAGCTTGAGTACCTAGGCATAGCAAGCAAAACATTCACATCTGGGCATATACTTGTTCACTTCGGGAGACAAACTGAAACCGACATGCATTGACAAAGCAAACAGCTTGGGCTTTTGATCAGGCATGGATAGGCATTTGTCAAGCACTGCCATAAGGGTACCACCTGGCCATAAGATGGGAACAGCAGGAAAATGGTGCGAGAACCTGGGCATATGATGGCATTGCTGGCAAATGTCTAATACCTATAAACAAGCAACAACTGTTGGCTTTGCAATTGCTTGTTTAAAACAGTGCCTCAGGCAGAGGCATTGACAAAGATAATGGTTATAAAATCACACATTAAGAGTTTTTTTTATCACACCAGGAGCTCATTTACAGTGGCAATTAAGTAATTAAACACTAAAAGAATGCTTAGATATAACCCTGGCAGGCCCTAAATAGTAACACATTTGGTGTTACTATTTGTATTAGACCGCAAGAATTGAAAAATTCTCCCTCTTCCACACAGATGCACCAAACCCGAAAGGACAACTTAATTCAAGGCCACATGCCCTGCAAATATAATGGATCACAGTTTAAGGCTACATACCTCCACCTAATCATCTTACCAAGATACCCTAAAGCAAGGTGAGAATACTAACCCGCTATGACAGCCACACATGACCTTATACCTACAGCAATCTTGCTCTTAACCTAGCTAATCCATTTTCCTCTACCTCTTTCTTCCCTTGTGCTTCACTCTCTCCTCTCATGGATGTAATTGACAATATGTGAACCTATGTTCTTCTGTTATTGTATACAATTTTGATGAATGAGCTTTACATCCCTGAACTCATCTTAAAATGTCAACTTACAAACGATTTTCTACTATATCACATGGATACCTCTATCCTGAATATTTCAACTGGGCCAATCCCCCTGTATGTATCTGCAATAACTCTGATGAAAATGAATTATTATGCAAATTCACCTAATGCACTAAACCACTGATCACACTGCACATGTCACAACAATGGTGTGTACTCCAAATATATGATAACTAATGTAACGATTAACTATGGTAGCCTTGATAAAGACCTGTTTATGGTCGAAACGCGTGTCGGCACTCTCTGAAAAATAATACAATTTCAATAAATCACAAACAAAACACAAAACAAAAATATGTGGCCCATACCTACTACGCTCAACTAAGTGAATGAACTGAATATATATAATCCAATGCATTAGCTCCACATGAGTAGAAACACCAACAAAGCTACATTGAACTACAAAATCTTTGTTACATACTTTCTTTTGGAAAATAAAATGTTTGTCAGTGTACAGGAACCGTTTTAAGAAAATGTAACCAACTTTTAGCCATTTTTGCGACCACACTTTCACTTAGCCCCAAATATAAAAGTGGCCTTGAAATTTGCCACACCGCTTCTAAACAGCCCTCGACCAGTGATAAATGCTTTTGTTTTCTTTTACAAATAAAAACAATGTACATTGTATTTGCAGCATCTGCATTCATGCTCACAGACTCTTTGCTTCTGTTCCTACACACATGTTGGGATAAGGCAAGCAACAGGTCAGAGGGAGTTGGGTGTCTAAGCATTCAAGGAAAAAAGTGCTTGGTTGCACAGTATAGTTATACCTTTAAGTCCCTTTCTACTCCAGCGTATTGAGGCCCTGCCAACCCTCCCTAGACTCCACTTGAATGCCTTTGTAAAACTATGGCTAAACCAAGGGTCCTCATTAACATATTTTGTTGCACTTAGTTGAAAGTACATATGCAACACTCTAAAGTAATTATTTAGTTTCACACTGCTTTGCATTCTGCCACATTCAGGGTTCTGTTCGAGATAGATAAAACCAAGATATAATTATCCTCTTTTTGCTTAACATATTTCTACAAGGATGTTCATGTTTGTCGGAGTGATTGATTATGATTTGTGTATGCAGCATTCTTGAAGGACAAAAGCACATCCTTCGACCAACTAGAACCTGGAAGGTATATGTGGTCCAATTTCTATGTTTCAGGCTAGTTTCTATTTCCCTGCATCACCACTCAACTGAAGAGTGTGATCTTAGGTAAATACTTTTATTACACTATGACTTATCCGTGAAACATAGACGTCCTTCGAACTGATTCTGCCCACATTGAACTCTAGAAACAAAATGTCCCAGTCATTCTATTACTCCATTAATTATAACAGTGACCACTCACAGAGCGCTTGGAGACCATAAAAATGGCATTGGTGGGTGGTATCAATCAACATAACATAACATATATTGCACACCACAAATTATGTTTGCTTTTTGGTTTACTCATGTAAGTTTCTTGTAATGTACCTTTTCCATGATACCATCAGGTTTCAAAGCCTCATGTCACTTTGTGCAGCAGAGTTTTCTGGGATCTCACACTGATGTAAATACATATGGAAATTAGGGTCTCCTGCACGCCCTTCGTCACACAGGTCCTCGCACATTAAAGAACCTTCCCTGCAAATTGATAGAGGGCATCATTCTGTTCATAAAATGGCCTACATCCTTTCCAGGGGCAGCGTCTCACTAACACTTGTTGCCGGCTCTCTCAGCAGAAGTGTGTTGGCTACCCCTTTCGAGAGACTGGTCCCTCAATAGCCTGTCCATTGAGACCATTGTGCATCCCATGACATTTCTACTCCAAAAAGTATGTATGTTAATAAACGCATGTTTTTCATATACAGTAGACAAAAAAATGCTGCACTCCATTATTTTCCCCAAAATATGTATAAACACTACTATACACAGATCTTAACATTTTGTGAAAACACTGGAAAAACTCCACTGAAATGGACAACATAAACATTGAAAACCAGAAACCCTACTAATAATTCATGTTGCGGACTGCAAATACCACCGGAGGCATGACATGCAGACTTTTAATGGAAAATACCACCCAACTCAAAATTAGGGGCATAATGAGCAATTTACCAGGCATTAATAATAGTATTACCTACGCCGCTTTTATAGATGCAGAAAAAAAAAACTTCTTCTAATGTATCCATTGTCACCCGACAAAAGTGAGGAACCACCAAATAAGGAAAGGGTGCATATAGTTCAACTGATAGCCCAGCAGGAGCCAGTTACTTTCTGGTCTGTGCATCTCGTATAGCCCAATCCAGGTTCTACCAGGGTGGTGTATCCAAAGAAACCCTATTGCTGTCAGATGAGGGCAGCAAGTCGACTTTGCATTGAAGGTCTAAGGTTTGTTTTGGCCTTGGTTTCACCTTTTGTGCACATAAGAATTCAAAGGTAACATTGATCAATTGCAGGTCAGTGCCCCGTAAGTGCAAGGCTGGTTGACTGGGGATCTTGTGTCAACGAACGCTAACCTCGCCGTCTGCAAGGTGAAGACCCTGCATTGCCGCAACAGTCACCCTGCGTGCTATTGGACTCACATTCAATCAAATCTGCCTCTTGGCTCCGCCCACCCCCTGCAGCTCTGCCTACATCTATACCTTCCACGTGCACCACGTGCACAACGCGTGCGCACCGGGAAGTGCCCCAGAAGTGCAAGGCTGTTTGGCTGGGGATCTTGTGTCAACGAACGCTAACCTCGCCGTCTGCAAGGTGAAGACACCGCGTTGCCGCAATAGTCACCCTGCGTGCTATTGGACTCTCATTCTATCAAATCTGCCTCTTGGCTCTGAACACCCTTACAGCTCTGCCTACATGTTTGCCATCCACGGGCACCGTGTGCGCATACCCCGTAAGTGCAAGGCTGTTTGGTTGGGGATCTTGTGTCAATGAACATAAGCCTGGAAGTGTTTTTGTGCTGGGGAGTGGCATGCGGGTGACACGGATGGATGACGAGTGTGACAAGACAGGCAATACAGAATGACAGTTGCAGGAATGAGGAGACTGACGACCATGATGTGAGGTGGAAAAAACTTTGGCCACAAGCTTTATTTTAGTACCAGCCATGGTGCAAAAGAAAAACCAGCCATAACATCACATAAGGATAACAATACTATATTTTGGGGACAGAGGGAACAGGTGAGCGGGGGGCCCTAATCCCAATTAGGGGCCCGCTCGAGGCTGATCCCCGCCGCCATTCATATGAAAGCTTGTGACAATTGTTTGGCCACAGCGCGTGAGCTGTGACATGTTCATAATTGCTTGTCTTTGGAGCAGGTTCATCCTGCTTTCTCTTGTCCTTTCCAAGTGAGGTGGGGAGGTGTGCGCTTGTGTGCCTTTTATTTGATGTCCAACCTGACCAGGTTTAGCACTTGCGCCCTCTCTTGCTCACAGGGTGATTTTCGCTGAAGTTATGGCTCTTGATCCGTATTTCTTGATAGAACAAAACCCCGCGTTGTGAAGCCTTTCACTTGATCCTCCGCGGGATGTGTTCTTGGAGCCATTTTTGATTTTTTGGTCATGTGTTTTGTACTTTTCCACGGATGGAGGCGTTTTAGCCTCTTGGTCCACTCTTTGGAGATGAATTTGGCACTTTCTCCACACATGATCCACTTGAGTTTTTGAAGCCCCCATGCTCCGTTTGCGGGCTAGTTGTTTCCTCAGGGGTGGGTTCTAGGAGCCTTACTAGGGTCTCCCCTGCTCCAGATCCACTTGTGCTACGAGACCCCTTCTGCGCATTAGGCTGCTTGTTTTACAGCCGGGGTGGGTTCAAAGAGCCTTACTGGGTTTTTTCCCTGCTCCCAATCCACTTGCATTGTGAGACCCCCTCAGCACTTAGCGCTGCTTGTTTTTACTGCCGGGATGGGTTCAACAAGCCTTACTGGGTTTTTTCCCTGCTCCCGCTCCACTTGCATTGTGAGGCCCCTCAGCGCTTAAAGCTGCTTGTTTTTACAGCCGGGGTGGGTTCAGAGAGCCTTACTGGGTTTTTACCCAGCTCCCGATCCACTTGCATTGTGAAACCCCCTCAGCGCTTAAAGCTGCTTGTTTTTACCGCCGGGGTGGGTTCAAAGAGCCTTACTAGGTTTTTTCCCTGCTCCCGATCCACTTGCCTTGTGAGACCCCCTCAGCGCTTAGTGCTGCTTGTTTTTACAGCAGGGGTGGGTTCAAAGAGCCTTACTGGGTTTTTACCCAGCTCCCGATCCACTTGCATTATGAAACCCCCTCAGCGCTTGAAGCTGCTTGTTTTTACAGCCAGGGTGGGTTCAAAGAGCCTTACTAGGTTTTTACCCTGCTCCTGATCCACTTGCGTTGTGAGACACCCTCAGCGCTTAAGGCTGCCTGTTTTTACAGCTGGAATGGGTTCAAGAGGAGAGCCTTACTAGAATGTTCCTTGCTCCCGAACCACTTGTGTTGTGAGACCCCTTCAGTGCTTGTGTTGTACTATTTCGCTGCTGGGGTGGGTTCTAAGGGCTTAGCTGGGAACTTCCCCCGCCCACGATCCACTTGCGTACCCCAGTGCGCTTATCTTGCATAAACAAAATTGTGAGGACGGGGTGGGTTCAAAGAGCCTTACTAGGTTTTTACCCTGCTCCCGATCCACTTGCCTTGTGAGACCCCCTCAGCGCTTAGCGCTGCTTGTTTTTACAGCGGGGGTGGGTTCAAAGAGCCTTACTGGGTTTTTACCCAGCTCCCGATCCACTTGCATTATGAAACCCCCCCAGGGCTTGAAGCTGCTTGTTTTTACAGCCGGGGTGGGTTCAAAGAGCCTTACTAGGTTTTTTCCCTGCTCCTGATCCACTTGCGTTGTGAGACCCCCTCAGCGCTTAAGGCTGCCTGTTTTTACAGCTGGAAAGGGTTCAAGAGGAGAGCCTTACTAGAATGTTCCTTGCTCCCGACCCACTTGTGTTGTGAGACCCCTTCAGTGTTTGTGTTGTACTATTTCGCTGCTGGGGTGGGTTCTAAGGGCTTAGCTGGGAACTTCCCCCGCCCACGATCCACTTGCGTACCCCAGTGCGCTTATCTTGCATAAACAAAATTGTGAGGGGGTGGGTTCCAGAGCCTTACTAGGAACTTACCCTGCTCCTGATCCACTTGTTGTGAGACCCCCCCTTCTGCATGCATGGAGGTGGATACTTGAGGCTTACTAGTACATGTTTCTGCTCAAGTTCCTCTCTCCTTTTCACTTTTGTTATACCCCTAGGGCTCCCACCTGTATTGATGTTCTCTGGTGGATTCTGAGCGCCTGGGTCTTCTATAACTGTATTTTCCTGGAATATTAACTAATAGACAAAAAGACCCCCCGGTATTTTAAGAATGCCCTTCTTGGAGTTGAATTTTTATGTTTATTTTTTGAAGTGAGGCGTTTTAGCCTCCCCTAATGCTATGATTGTGTTCCATTTTCTACCTGGCCCTCGCTATAGCTTTTCCTTACGGTTATTTGTAGGGTGGGAGGGATGGTTTTTTAGACCTGCAGCCGTCCTGCTGCTGTTCGTGGCTGACGGGGAGGAAGCATGAGAAGGGCCACCTTGCCTACGCCTGATAAAGGCAAAATTCGGCCTGGGGGCAAGGCGGCCCCTTCTTTGAACTTCAAAAGGCCCCCGCTCAGCATCCGCAGGATGGGAAGGGGGGCCTTTGAAGTATGGAGGGCAAGGTGACAGGGGGCAGTGACTGCCGGTTGTCACCTTCCCCTCTCACCTCACCCTCCTGTCTTGGAGACGCGCTGTCTGGGTTCCCATTGTAAAGGGACCCAGCAGCCCGACCCCACCATGTGCATGCTAAGTGGGGCAGCGCCAAAAGGCACTGCCCCACCGGACTTAGCACAAACCCCCCACCTCCCAGCTTACGGCCCCGGGCCTCCCATCCGGGTGGGCCCGGGTGTATAAGCCTGGAAGTGTTTTTGTGCTGGGGAGTGGCATGCGGGTGACACGGATGGATGACGAGTGTGACAAGACAGGCAATACAGAATGACAGTTGCAGGAATGAGGAGACTGACGACCATGATGTGAGGTGGAAAAAACTTTGGCCACAAGCTTTATTTTAGTACCAGCCATGGTGCAAAAGAAAAACCAGCCAAAACGTCACATAAGGATAACAATACTATATTTTGGGGACAGAGGGAACAGGTGAGCGGGGGGCCCTAATCCCAATTAGGGGCCTGCTCGAGGCTGATCCCCGCCGCCACCGTGAGGGGATGCTGACCGGCGTCTCCCAGGTCCCCCCAAAATAAGAGATTATGAATTAAGTACAGCCTCTGGCTGCCAGGGTCCAGAAAATATTCCTGGTGAAATGTCCCTACCTTCAATGGACAGGTGAACCCTGTCATTGCAGAACATGGCCTGGTTGTGTACCGAGATCCCATGTTTAATAAATTTGAGGCCTGATAAAAGGCAGAAATTGGCCACGGCTTTGTTCAGTTTGCGCCTAGAAATCTCCATGGCTTTGCTGCACTCTGCCCCATGCCACTGATGTCTGACATCATCACTTCTGTTCGAAGTCTTAGCATGCGTGCCAAGGATCAGGGGGAGGTGCCGATTTAAGCCAGAAAAACGTCCTGCCCAGCTGAGGCAAGTCATTGCCCCTGAGATGGGTGGATGATGAGGAGATAATAGAGGGGAGGGGGGGTTGGGGGGGCGGGGGGCGGTGGGCGGGAAGGAAGATACTATTAGATCAAGTCTTTCCTGATGTATCTTTTGTAAGCCCCCGATATCCAACCCCCAATCCCTTTTATGGCTTTCTCTTGAAACCCCCCCATCCAGGCCTAAGTGGCTGCTCCTATCCTGAAGGCGTGGGATCCAAACTCAGCAGGATTCCATCCTGTAGCTATTATAATCTTCCTGAGGACAGACCTCACCTGGAATCTACTGAGGGCAGACCCAATTTTGTGTGTGAATACTTGCCCTCCCCCCCGGCTGGGGCGCTTGTTCGTGAAGGCCCTAGTGATGCAGATGGGGCGATATTCTGTTTCCTCAATGCAGTACAGGTTGATGATCCTCCCTTTTCCTAATTGGTCGGTTTTGGACCTACACAGTTTCACAGCCCTAACTCCGATCCTGTGTTTTTGGAGGCTATCTCGCTGATCCTGAACGCCCCAGAGTAGTTGAGTGTGAAGGCAGCTCTAAATAGAGACGTCTCGTAGGCATTGTTGCATACTGCAGGGAGGGTGTCTAGCAGAACTTTTTTTTTTTTTTTAATTATCTTTATTATTTTTCAGCACGTCTACATGTGTTCAACATTACAGTAACTTCTCCCCCCCCAACACCCCGCCACCCCTCCCTCCCCCCCGGGGGCGTGCGTTTTTTACTTCAGGGATCACATTAAGCATTGAAAATGTCTGAGATCTTAATGTTATGTGGGCACCACTGTTCCATAAAGTCCGATTGGAGATACTCCAGAATTACTCCCCATTCCTTTACGAATCTGTCTTTCGTTCCCTGGATGGTGTGTGTGACTTTTTCCATCGCCATCTGGGCCCAGACTCTTTGGAGCCAAGAGTATATCATTGGGGTGTCTTTCTTCTTCCAATTGTGGGCTATTGTTGTCCATGCTGCTATGAGGAGGCCCATAAAGCTTCTCCATTGTGCTTTTTTGAGTCTTTTGGCTCTGTCGTCTCTCATCCCACACAGCCAGACGCCCTCCCCCATTTGTTCTAACTCTGGAAATATTTTGCCCATTTCTCCCTTGACCTCTTCCCAGAAGGACGTTATTCCCTTGCATGTCCACCAGATGTGTTTCCACATCCCCACCTCTCCGCATTCCCTCCAGCATAGGTTCGACGAATTGGGGAACATTGTATGTAGTCTTTCTGGGGTGCAGTGCCATTGGGTGATGATTTTTGTCCACATTTCTCTTGTTTGTGCGGATCTTGTCATCTTTGGGATCAGCGTCCAGAGGTCCTCCCATTGTTTTCTTGTCGGTTCTTCGCCCAATGTTTTGTTCCATTTATTCATATATGGCCACTTGATTTTTTCGTCCTGCGAGTTGATAAAGGAGTATAGGATCGATACCCATTTCCTTGTCCCTGAATTAGTTGTGATATATGTCTCGAATGGGGTAAGAGTTCTTGTTGCCGCCTTGGCTATATCTGGGGATTTGAGCCAGTGTTTCAGCTGCTCGTATCTAAATTTCTCCCTTGTGTTGCGTGCTGAGGGTATGAGGCACTCTTCGTATGATCTTATTTCATTGTTGAAGAACATTTCCCCTATTTTTGTTATTCCTGCCTCCTCCCAGCATTCATATGCCCCCTGCTCCATCCCCGGTGGGAATTGCGGGTTTCTGCTGATTGGGGTGAACGGGCCAAGCATGGTGGTCATTACGCCCTTTCTCGTTTGTATATCCCACGCCTCCATTGTTGTTTTCATGATTTGAATTATTTCTATGTTGGGGTGTCTATGTTGTTTCTGTTTCCAGAGGAGTTCCACTAATGGGGTTCTAGCCACTGCTCTGTCCTGTGCGGCCCTGATCGGTTGTGGGTCATCTCCTAACCATTCCCGTAGTACTTTTAACTGTGCCGCCTGGTAATATTTCTGAAAGTGAGGAAGCGCCAGCCCCCCTTCCCTGATCGGAGTGGACATGATAGCCCTGGCGAGTCTTGGCGTCTTCCCTTTCCATACGAAAGTTGTCATAGCCTTTGAAAGTGTTTTAAAGAATGATCTGGGTACCCCTATCGGGAGAGCCTGGAAGTAGTATAATATTTTTGGGAGGATGGTCATTTTTACCGCTTGGATCCTGCCCCACCACGTGATCATGAGGGGGTTCCATCTCTCCAGGTCCCTACGGAGTTTTGTTAGTAGTTGCGGGTAATTATTCCCATAAAGTTGATTCACCCTTCGTGTGAGCGTTATACCCAGGTATTTAATGCCAGAGTCTGCTAGCTTCAGGTTCAGTGATTTGGCTTCTCTCCCTATCTCCCCCCTGTCGCCTGCCAGTATTAGAATTTCCGATTTGCTCCTATTGATCTTTAGGCCTGAGATAGCCCCAAATTCTTCTAGTTGCCCTACCGCTGCCCCCAGTGTTCTACTCGGCTCTTCCAGTGCTAGCAGCATGTCATCTGCATATGCGGATACCTTGTGTTGTGTGCCTGCCATATCTATCCCTTTAATGTGTATGGCTTCTCTTAGTTTCCGAAGTAGGGGTTCTAGAAATATAGCGTATAGCAGTGGGGAAAGCGGGCATCCCTGTTTTGTTCCCCGGGATATGCGAATCTTTTCAGTAACCTCCCCATTGATTGCTACTCTGCAGGTTGGGACATTATAATTCACTTTTATTCTTGCTATGAAGTTCTCCCCGAATCCCATGGAGTGCAGGGTCTTAAACAGCATGGACCATTCCACCCGGTCAAACGCTTTCTCTGCGTCTACTGCAAGAAGGATAGCAGGGGTCTGTTTTATGCCTATTTTTTCCACTAGGTGGATGATCCTTCTAAGGTTGTCATGGGTTTGTCTTCCCGGGATAAAGCCTGATTGGTCTAGATGTATTAGATTCGGGAGAAGCGGGGAAAGTCTAGCAGCTAGAATCTTAGTGTATATTTTGGCATCTATATTGATCAGTGAGATTGGTCTATATGAAGCCGGGTCTGAGGGGTCTTTCCCTGGTTTGTGGAATACTAGGACCTTCGCTTTGTTCATTGTGGGGGTCACGTTACCACTTTCTTTAAATGAGTTTAGGAGCCTTGTTAGGACAGGGGTTAGCAGATCCGCATATTTTTTATAAAATGGGGCAGTGAAGCCATCCGGGCCTGGAGCTTTATTTATCGGGAGATCATTTATTGCCTTTTTAACTTCTTCCTCTTTGATGGGGCCCTCTAAGGCCTGCCTGTCTGGTTCTGAGATCTGTGGGAGGGTGAGGGCTTCCAAATATGTGTCCTGTGCGTCTGCGTCCGGGTGGTCTGTAGAGTATAGTTTCTGGTAGTATTCTCTGAAAACTTCCCCTATGTCTTGTGTGCGCGTGAGGAGTTCTCCTGTTGTGTCCGTGATGTTTTTGATCGTAGTGTCTGTTTGTTTTGCACGGAGTTGTCTCGCTAGAAGCCTATCCGCCTTGTTTGCTTTGATATAATACCTTTGTTTTAGGTATGTCAGGCTCCTTTCCGCCCCCTTCGTGCGTAGCATCTCTAGTTGGCCTTGTGTATGTCTCAATGCCCTCTTCATATCTCTAGAAGGCTGTGCCACAATTTTCCCTTGCATTTCCGTGATAGACCTTTCCAGTTCCCTTTCCCACATATGCCTCTGTTTCTCTTTCGTGATTTTCAGTGTCATTATCCTTCCGCGGATCACTGCTTTAAACGCCTCCCAGACCGTGCTCATAGATGTTTCCCCATTGTCGTTTTGTGTGAAGTAATCTTCAATCATTTCCCGTACTGTTTCTCCCGTGACCGGGTCTCGGATTATGTCCTCCGGCAATCTCCACTTCCATAGACCATTCGGATTCCCCGGGATTTTCACATCTAACCACAGTGGTGCGTGGTCGGAGAGTGCGATTGCCCCCTTTTCCAGCCCCTGGATCTTGCCCATCAGGGCAACTGAGGCCCAGAAGTAGTCGATTCTTGACATGGAGTTATGCACATGCGAGAAGTATGTGTACCCTCTTTGCTCCCCCTTCATTTCCCTCCACACATCATTTAAGGCTAGTTTGATCATTTGTTGCTTAAGGCGTTTCGACGGTGCCCCTTGCCCTTGTATGTTACCCGTGCTTCTGTCGATTTTAGGGTCCTACGCCATATTCAGGTCGCCCCCCAGGATAACCTCCCCTCTTGCAAAGGATTCCACTTTACCCAGAGTATCTCTCAAAAAGCCATCCTGTCCCACATTGGGTGCGTATACGGACGCAAGAGTGATCCGCAGTCCCGCCAATACCACATTAGCGAACACATATCTTCCCTCCTTATCTGCGGTAGCGTCCTCCAATTTAGCGTCCCATCCTTCCCTCACTGCTATCAAGACCCCCGATCTTTTTTCTGTGGAGTTCGACTGGGCCCATATTTTGAAGCCCTTTAGTCTGGTTTTCTGCTTGTCCTTGGCTCTGACATGTGTTTCTTGGAGAAGCAGGAGATCCGCCCTTTCCCTTTTGAGTAGTCTCTCCAGCTTTACCCTTTTCGTGGGGTGATTCATCCCCCTTATGTTATATGTTACAATGCGTACCTTCCCCATCCCACAGTGTTCATAGTCTTTGCAGTTGGGATCCCTTGCTTTGGTTTCACCTTTATATTCATGTCCCCAGTTCCATGTGCTTTCCCCGTTAACTCCCCCCCCAACCAATAACCATGAACCAAACAACTTGCCGTGGGGGATACTAAACCCCACCTTCCCATTTGTCCTTACCGGATTCCAAGCCGATTGGGCCCTCCCGGCCGCCGACTCTGCCTTTGATGTGCCGTTTCATATTCTCAGCTTCCCCCTCACTGAAGCGTAGTATGGTTGCCTCACGGGTGCCCACGTCGTTCCCTTTCCGTTTTTTGATCATGACATCTACCTGCGATCTTCTCTTCCCTTGTTTGTTCTTCTTTGTCTGATAGTGTCCCATCCTTTGGGTTTTCTCCTTTGCTCCGCTCTAGTCTTTGCCTGATCTTCTTCTTCCCCATCTTCTTGGAGCCCCATCATATTAAAGCCCTCTACGCAGGTGGTCACTCTTCTCTGTTTTCCTTCCCAAGTGAAGGTCAACCCAAAGGGGAAGGTCCACTTGTAACGGATTTCTTTTGCCACCAAAGACTTGATAAGAGGGCCCATCGCTCTCCTTTTCTGCAGTGTGATCAGGGCCAAGTCTTAGTATAGTTGAATTTCATGTCCATTCATCTTTATATGGTCCATATCTCTGGCTTTCCTCAGAATCTGCTCTTTTTGTGGGTAGGAGGAAAGCGCCACCAGCACATCTCGTGGTCTTTCTCCTGGCGCTCCGGATCTCTTTGGTCCCACCCTGTGGACCCTGTCCACTCCGATTGTATCTGCCTCGAGTTCTTCCAGAATGTCTCTAAACACCTCTTTCACAGCTGTCTTAAGATCTTTGTCCAGTATTGTTTCTGCCATGTTTTTTATGCGTATGTTTGAGCGCCTGGAGCGATTTTCCAAGTCCTCACATTGGATCTCCAGGTTATGAGTGAGTCTCACCAGATGTTCCTGGGTTTCGCTCGTCTGGCGCGTCTCCTCCTCAACCCCCTGCATCGTTCTTTCCAATATGTCCGTTCTCTCCTCCAATTTGGCCACGTCCATCCTGAGGTCCTGGACCGCCTGCTTCATGTCGTCTTTCATTGTCGTGAACTGCTCCTGGACTGTTGACATGAATTTTTCTTGTAACTCCTGAAACCATGCTTGCATGTCATCTCTCGAAGGTGGATGGTGAGGGTTTGTCTGCGCCATGTCTTCGCCCTGTTGTATGTCCTGTTGCTTCCCTTTTGCTTGCGCTGTATTGTCCGTTGACCACAGCTGTAGTATGTTTGTTTCTTGCCTTGTGGCTTGTGGGGTCTGCTGTGGAGCGGTGATCTTATTTTTCGCCCTTGACATGGTCCGTCAGAGTTCCAAAGGGATTTTATCGGGTTTACGTTGTCCCACTGATCTATATGGTATCCCCGCCAGGGAGCACCCGTTGCTGTCTTCCTGGGTTACACCTCGTCTTCCCCGTGCGGGGTACCCTCCACAGTTGGTGCTGCCTGATTGGGCTCTTACGCTCCGGGTTGTGTATCCCTTCCAGGCGTGGGTTACCAGCCTGGGCGGCACCTGGGTAGCCCGGTGTGTCCGTCTGTTCCGTGGGGTCTCACTGTTCCCTGCTGGTATGTTCTAAGTCGCCCTCTGGGGTGCCGGTTAGCGCTCTCCACCTCGCCCCTTTTTGTGGAGTATCTGCGGGTAGATGCCCAACGCTGGGTCCTTGCTGTGGGGTGCGGGGGGTCACTGGGCTGCTCTCTATTCCTGGGTCTGCCTCCCCTCCTTGGCTTGCCCCTCCTCTGCCTTGGGGTTTCCTCCTCTGGGTCCCAGACGCCCACGCCAGTACTGACCATGGGGGGGACTCACCCTGTGCCGTCGCCGCTAACGTGCCTCACTCCTTGGGCCTTCGTGCTCTCTCGCCCCTCGAGTCCGGTGCCTGGTATCCGCACCGGAGTGTGTCACAGGACTCTCCGCGTCTGCCTCAGGTGCCGCCGACTTCCAAATCCGTGGACGCCCCCTCGGATTGTCTGGCTAGGGAGGTGAGGTCGCTTCAGGGGCCTGGGTCCGTCCCCCTTCCTTCGCGGTGTGAGCCTTCCCGCAGCTCCCCCTGTCGTCTTACCTGGAGCTCCCGATGGGGGAGGGGCGGTCGCCGTCTCGCTCGGTGTTCGAGCGTTCCCCGCCCGTCGAGACTTGGTGGCCGGATCGGCCGCTTCTGAGGGTGCAGGGGGGATGAAACGCTTGCTTTGCGGCTCAAAACGCTGCTTATGTGGTGCTTTTTCGGTGGCCCGGGGAGAGCGCGGCTCAGACGCGACTCGTTACTCCGGCGGCCATCTTGGAATAAACTAGCAGAACTTTTTAATCTAGCAAAATTGAGGGAGCGCCTGGTGTCTGTCTTGACCCCTTCCATTTTGGACCAACCGTTGAGAGCATATCTGGTTAGTGCGCCGTGGGTGGGGTCGGGTGCCACCGCTAATCTAGTCTAATATGAAACTGCTGCCAGATGGGAGAGCTGTGACCGGCTGGCTGGCGGGGGCTGCCTTGGATGTGTCCATGGTGGCCCAAACCTCTTCTGGAACTGCTGTCCTCCTGGCTTCTGCCTGTGGGTTTAGTGCCTTGCAAGTGGAGAACTGAAAACGGGAAGAGCGTCAGCGGCCTTATTATCTTTGCCTGCAATGTGCCGCCCAATTATTACCATGTTATTTTCCAGGGTGACTGTTTGTCATTTCTCTCAACACTTTTAGCACCAGAGGGCAGGAGGCAGCACCCTTGTTTAAAATGTGTACAACCGCCATGTTGTCTGACTGTGTGACCTGTTCTGTGCTGGCCAACAAGTCCCCCCATAAATAGCGTGCCATCCATTATGGGAAATATCTCTAGCAGTGTGATGTTCCTGGACCAGCCCCTCCTCTGCCAGAAGGGAGGCTAGTGCTCGGCGCACCACTTGATAGCAAAACAAAACCCAACTCCTTTGCTGCCAGCCGCATCTGTGAACAAGGACCTTTTGTCTGCTCCATTCATGGTTTTGCGCCATATCACCTGGCCATTAAAATTGTTAAGAAATGATTCCCATATGCCCATGTCTAGTGTTATTTCTTTGCCCAATCTGATGTGGTGGTGTGGCTTAGTAACCCCCCCTCATTTTTAGTTCCACATTCCTGTTAAAGATCCGGCCTTGGAACCTGATTCTGGTAGCAAAATTGAGCTTCCCAGCAAGGGACTGTATTTCCCGCAGCGTTGCCTAGTCCCTGCCTGTCATCAACCTTATTGTCTTTAGAAGGTCCTCCATTTTGTCTATGGGTAGGCAGCATTCCCTCTTGGAAGAGTCAATCTCTATGCCTAAGAATGACAGGGTGGAGGTGGGTCCTACCGTCTTCTCAGGCGCCAGTGGAACCCCTAATGCCTGCCTGGTTTCACTGAATAACTTAATGGATGAGCTGCATATGGGACATCCTGCTGGGCCAGTGAAGAAGAAATCATCTAGATAGTATACCATTCTGGCTCTAGGCGTGGCCTGTTGGAGTACCCTTTGTAGGAAAGAACTGAACTGTTCAAAGTAGGCACACGCGATGGCGCAGCCCATGGGGGGGGGAGGGCGGGGTGTTTATCAAAATAGAATCTGTTGTCAAAATGGAAACACAGCCACTGGTAGGTGTTCTTGTGCACAGGCGGCAGCCTGAATGCTGACCTAGTGTCGGCTTTCGCCATGAGAGCGTGTCTACCTGACAGTTTTACTAGGTCAACAGCATCCTGCACGCCGCTGTAAGAGACAGTAGCCTCAGTGGCAAGGATGCCAACATTGAAAGAGCTTCCGGGTGAGTGAGATAAATGGTGGATCGTCCTAAACTCCCCCTGCTGTTTTTTGGGCACAATGGCCAGGGGGAAGCATAAAAACTCAATGAAAGGAGGGTGTTGGAAGGGACCCTCAATCCTCCCTAGGTTTGGCTCTTTACCAATTTATTCTCTTATTATGTTGGCTAGGGAAGAGGCAGATTTTAGGTTTTGGGTATATTGGGAGATCCCTGGCCCTTGATGGGATCTGAAACCCATCTTTGAAGCCCTGACCCAAGAATTATCTAGCTGCAGGGTCAGGGTAGTTCTCTAACATTTTTATTAGCTGGTCAAATTCTGTTGGTGAGGCTCCCATTTTATTACTAGTACATGTTTTTACCCTCTGAGACTTTTGGGCTGGGCCTGGAGGGAGAGGCTTTTGTGCAGTTGTTGCTGCTGTGGCCTCCATTGAATGTGCTGCATTGGTGCTTGTATCTGCACTCAGAGCCCTTGTTGCAGGACCCTCTATTGAAGTACAAGCAGGTCCCCGGGGTGCTCCCTTTGGCCCCACCGGTGCTTCTTATTCCAATAGGCAAAACATATCAATAAATGGCTTCTTCCAAATCTTTCTCTTAATTTTGCGCTCAATGTGCCATGCAATAGTCTTTTTTAAACTTCGATTCACGCTTTTGCCGGCTGTGCGCCTCCCATATTTAGTCATTTCTGGGCTTGGGGACACAACATCATTGCTAGGCCCAACCCACACTTTAATGTGGCCCTGGACATCCTCGCCCCCAGAATCAGACTCTGTATCCGTGCTGTCACTCTCGCTGCTGGAGCTGCTCGAGTCATCCCTGTGTCTCTTCTTTCTTACAGCACCCCCATCCTTGTGCCATTTTAAAAATTGTTCTAGCATTGGCCCCAAAACATTGCTTTTCACAGTACCTGATTTTGCTTTTCTTTTGGTGCCGGGGTGGGTTTCTGAAGAGGCGGGCATGCTGCGGACGTCAAGGTGCTGCTTCTTCCTAGCTGGCTGCTCCCTTTCTGCTGGCTCCTCATCGCCGTCGACCTCCTCTTCCAGGGGGCCTGCGTCATCCTCATTGAGACTGGTGGATGCGAGCTCAGCCATTCTTTCCTGTACCACATCCATGCCATGGACGGCTTCCGCTGCTTTGGCCCATTCCAGGAGTAATGTTTCTTTCAGGGATAAGGCATTGGCCATCTCCTGCCTGTTTGGGTCTCTGCGTGCTGGTTCGTAATGGGTTGTCCTAGTGTTTCCCAACTTGCCGTGTGGGTCAGGGTCCTCTTCCCCCCCTTATTGTAATTCCCAGGCGAGGTAAAATGCTGGGGCTCTGTATCTGCCTCCTTCTAGTGCAGGTCTGCTGAAATGTGCGTCTGGGAAATCTCGCTGTCCCCTGTCCTCTGTGTCCTCCCTGATCCGGAGAGAAATTAAAAATTGTTTTGCCCAAATATAACTTCTTGCGCCCGCTCCGGGGCTCGAACCAATGTCCTTATATTCTTGGGACTGCCGCTCTGCTTGTCGTGCTATGGAGGCTCTGCTGATGCAGCCCTGCTCACTCCTTGTGTTGTGCTCGAGGACCCGCCTTCTTTGGGCTCTGCGAGCTCCGTGTGCGGCCGTGCAGACCTCCTCGAGCTCTTCAGAGACCTGCCTTCTTTGAAACCAGTGTCCTCCTAGAGCCGGATCGAAATTAAAAAATGTTTGCCAAAATATAAATTCTAGCGCCCTCTCCGGGGCTCGAACCTATGTCCTTGTACGCTTGAGACTGCTCGGCTTGCTGTGCTATGGAGGCTCTGCTGCTGCAGCCCTGCTCACTCCTTGTGTTGTGCTCGAGGACCCGCCTTCTTTGGGCTCTGCGAGCGCCGTGTGCGGCTGTTCGCTGCCGTGCAGACCTCCTCGAGCTCTTCGGAAACCTGCTTTCTATGAGTCCAGTGTCCTCCCAGAGCCGGAGCAAAATTAAAAACTGTTTGCCAAAATAAAAATTCTAGCGCCCTCTCTGCTTGCTGTGCTATGGAGGCTCTGCTGCTGCAGCCCTGCTCACTCCTTGTGTTGTGCTCGAGGACCCGCCTTCTTTGGGCTCTGCGAGCTCCGTGTGCGGCCGTTCGCTGCCGTGCAGACCTCCTCGAGCTCTTCGGAGACCTGCTTTCTATGAGTCCAGTGTCCTCCCAGAGCCGGAGCAAAATTAAAAAATGTTTGCCAAAATAAAATTCTAGCGCCCTCTCAGGGGCTCGAACCTATGTCCTTGTATGCTTGAGCCTGAGCCTGATGCTCTGCTTGCTGTGCTATGGAGGCTCTGCTCCTGCAGTCCTGCTCACTCCTTGTGTTGTGCTCGAGGACCCGCCTTCTTTGGGCTCTGCGAGCTCCGTGTGCGGCTGTTCGCTGCCGTGCAGACCTCCTCGAGCTCTTCGGAGACCTGCTTTCTATGAGTCCAGTGTCCTCCCAGAGCCGCAGCAAAATTAAAAAATGTTTGCCAAAATAAAATTCTAGCGCCCTCTCGAACCTATGTCCTTGTACGCTTGCCGTGCTATGAGGGCTCTGCTGTTGCAGCCCCGCTCACTCCTTATATTGTGCTCGGGGACCCGCCTTCATTGAGCTCTGCGAGCTCCGTGTGTAGCCGCTCACTGCTGTGCCGACCTCCTCGGGCTCTAGATGTGCGAAGTCCGTGTGCAGCCGCTTGCTGCAGGCTTCCTCGGGCTCCTTGGTCCTGCCTTCCTTGCGTCCTCGGCAAAGACCCGAAACGCCCGCCGTTCCTGCTTCGCTGGTCCCCTCAGCTGTGGGGAAAGAAGTGCGAAAGAAAACGAAAAGCCCGCAGAGGCAAGACGGTCTTTTCTCTCCTGAAACCAAGTCCCTTTAGACCTGCAGCCGTCCTGCTGCTGTTCGTGGCTGACGGGGAGGAAGCATGAGAAGGGCCATCTTGCCGCAGGATGGGAAGGGGGGCCTTTGAAGTATGGAGGGCAAGGTGACAGGGGGCAGTGACTGCCGGTTGTCACCTTCCCCTCTCACCTCACCCTCCTGTCTTGGAGACGCGCTGTCTGGGTTCCCATTGTAAAGGGACCCAGCAGCCCGACCCCACCATGTGCATGCTAAGTGGGGCAGCGCCAAAAGGCACTGCCCCACCGGACTTAGCACAAACCCCCCACCTCCCAGTTTACGGCCCCGGGCCTCCCATCCGGGTGGGCCCGGGTGTACTAACCTCGCCGTCTGCAAGGTGAATACCCAGCGTTGCCACAACTGTCCCCCTGCGTGCTATTGGACTCTCATTCAATCAAGTAATTACTGGTGGACCTTCAACTCTGTTACCTACTTCCTCCGTTACCTGCTGCTAGTTCACGCATTTACTTTTTCCCTTTGTCTCCGTTCACGATCTCATTCTAGATCTGCCTCTTGGCTCCGCCCACCCCCTGCAGCTCTGCCTAAATCTTTGCCGTCCACCGCGCAACGCACGCGTGCACCAGGAAGTGCCCCGGAAGTGCGAGGCTGTTTGGCTGTTCGAGTGGGCGGTGTGGGCAGCGTAGGACCGTATCTGGTATTGTAAGCCATATATTGGTCATACACTTCTTGTTGAATTATTGACCTTGTGGGAGCTTCGACTAAGAACGGAGCTGCCTTTTGCCCTTGTTGAACGGGGACTTGAACAAGGAAGGAACGTAAGTCACAGCCAGTGTATCAGTGTTCATTATCGCTACACACAAGCTCAATCCAGTATGACCACCAGTACGTTGAGAAATGGAAATGGAAAATGTTTGTCTAATGTTCCCATAAAAACTCGAGCATCCTCTGCTGCTATGATCAACGCAGTCCCACATACTCCTTCAAACATGTTAACAACTGTCAAAATTCCGCTCCTACCACAGGTTTCTTTTGTCTTAGAGGACGATGTTGTGACCGTTAATAATGGCGACAAATTAGACAGCATTACATCATATGCACCTCGGAACACAGATGCAATGAACTCGCACAAACAGCATATAAATCTGCCACCTCAAACGCACAATCTTCATAACATTCCAATCACTGACAACTCGTTCCTGGGTGCAGAGTGTGACTGCAATATTTTACCGGCCGCAGACACCTCATTAGTTGCACCAGCAATTATGGCCGAATTACACAAGCGAGTACGCTTGTGAAATGGACCTTCGACACCTGCATCCAAATCCCAAGGTTTCCGTGAACAGGTTCACTTCCACCAAACTCCTATAAAAATCATCCAAAACCCAGTCCAAAACGGACGGGAGGATGGCATTCCCAAGGACAAGAATTACAAGCAGGTCAATGCTAGTTCTCCAACCTTAGAGGCTGCATCTTTGATCTTAGAACCGCTACCCTTACATTCCTGGTTGATCTAACTAATTCCACCTCTCAACATGCTGTGGGGCCCTCTTCTCATCCCTCTCCTTCTAATCTGCCATTTTATCTGTTGGAGGATTCTTTAATTGATTTGAATGAAAGTGAACTACAAAACTTTCCTGTCCTCACTCGCATACTAAACTTGTTGGACAGGGGACATGAACACATGCATCTAGCCATCAATTCGTTCAACTCATCTACTTCTGATATTCTAATTAAGTTGAGTCGAATTGAGGGCTTCTTGCTGGCACGCTAAAATCTTCAGGTAGCTTCATCACTTCAATTTTGTAATCATACACATGCCATTGCTCATGAGCAGGTGTCGGCTCTCAAAAACTACAAGACGCAAGAATCACAAACTTGTACTGAACCAGAACAGCTGGCGATTCAGCCAAAATTGTTTACAGAAATACTCAAACAGTCATTGACTACCACCAATGGTGATCATGCGTCACCAACCATTGATTACATGATGGTGGCAAAGTTGCAACACAATAGAATTGTAGTTATTGAGAACATTCTTCTACGAGCAAATCTAGTTTCCAGTGACCCTAGCCATGAGGTTTACTTGACGCATGATATCAAGCTACCCTCTGAGGCTGTCTTCCCTTCACCAGATAGTCCTTCAGCACTAACGGCAATCTAAGATGCTGAGGAGCCTAAGTCTGAAGGAGACAAGTTTGACAAATGATGATACCAATAATTGTAAAGAAAACCAACAAAATGTATTATTCATGTCGCGTAAAGTCAAAAAATCATATCTGAGAGCAGTGAAAAGGAAAACACAAGCGCTGGCTCGAGCGACAACTGAATCAAATACAGAAGGTATTGCAGTTTGCAAATCCAAGAATCAGCCCTTAAAAAAAAATAAAAGGTCATAACTCCATAGTCAAAAAACTTGCCAACATGGCTCATGAGGACGCCATTATTGACTTTCATCAACTTGATTTGGAAAGTAAATTGCATCTTGACCTAAAGAATCACGAAATACAATTGACTGCTAAGGTGAGCTATAATTCAATTGATACCTGTACTTTGTCTGATATAAATATGACAAATGACGGCACTCCACCCTTGCTTCAGACCAAGGACTCAATATTGTCTAAATCAACAGCTGTAAGGACTCATTTAACTCAAACGCAAATGCTTAATTATTTTCAAGCAACTGTAAATAACAAGACATTTGTGTCTTCTCAGGCCTGCCCTCCAACTAATTCCTGCATTAAATCTCCTATTAGTGAGGAGATTATAACTGACATAAGTAATGTTCTACCATCTGGCATAATAGGAGCTGTATCTAAACCCAATCACTCATTAGTTATCGAAGTCCTGCCATCCAAAGAGCTACCTTCTACTTCTCTTATCTTGAGTGGGCATGACCAAAGGGTGTTTACCTCCACAGGTCAGTCCGTGAACATTGACGAAAGTGATGTGGGAACCTGCCCAAATCTTCCATCTGGAGCACAAATCATAGCTACTAAGTTTGAAGATGTCTCAACCACTCGAAATTACTGTTGGTTTGGCACTTCAATCCGGGTACAAATGGCCCAGCTAGCCTTAATCGATCAGTGCTAATGAAAACTTTCCATCTATTTCCACCTCTCTGTAGTTTGATTTCAGAGGATGTTGAATGGATTAAACTTCCGGTCTCAAGGAACAATCGCATGCTATATAAGGTACAAATGTATATTATAGCAAAACTAATATGGGATCAGGAAACAGATCTGGCAGCACTTGGCTATCAACTTTTTGCTTTCAAGTCTGTAGAAGATACTGTGTCCTTCATTGAGTACCAACCTCCAGTGGCGTTAGTGCCTACTCAGGCAATTGCTCCTGACCACCAAGTCCAGGTAATCAATAACGCCTTAAAGGACCAACTTGATTCATTTTCCAATATAATAAAGGGACTTACATGGCTTGAGCCCTTGATTAAATCGTTAACCAACACCAATGTCCAGGTCTCCACCTCATAAAATTTGAATATCTCAATTTGTTCATGGAATTGCTATGGTTTTAACAATTGTTATAAATGGTTCAAGTCTTTAGCTGTGGCCGACTATCCATCGATTATAATCCTACAGGAAACGATTTCCCTAAAAAACATCACTTCAGATGGATTCAAAGCGTATTCTCAACGTGCTGAAAGCGCTAACCTGGGGAGACCATTTGGGGGGCTTGCCGTGCTGATTCAGAATAAACTCCAAGTCTCATCACAAGTTATTCATTCATCGCCACAACTCTTAGTCATAGAAATGTCCCTGTCCTCAAGTCCGTCTATGACAACTTTGATCATTTCACTCTACTGGAATCCTGTTTGCACCCTTATTGAAACTATCATATTTAACTTAAATGCAGTATTAACGGATGCTTTTCTTTTCAAACCTAATCTTGATATTATTATTGGTGGCGATTTTAACTCGTCCCTTAACACATAGTCCAATCATCTAAATTAGAACTCACAGTTTTCTGAATCCCAGCAAGAGGACTGTCTTGGATTCAATTTTTAGAGGACTGGGACATTCAGATAATTCCCTCAGCTCAAAAAACATCCTTTTTACTTGGCAGAGGGGCACACATAGGTCTTGTACTATCGACTGACCTCGCCATGAAAGCGAGTCCACTCACTCTAGTCCATCCGGGGTCTAGTGATCATCTTCTGTTAAAGTGTACCTTATATATTCCTTGCTCTAAACATGTTACTGATAGCAGTCTTACTTTACCAGTGATTGATAGGCATCTGCTATCTGTCAGATGGCATTCATCAATTTGCAGGAAGTTGAACAGCTTGGTTAGCCGTGACCTATGGATACCAACAGACTCCTGCTTGCGGGGTGCTAGTAGCTTAGAAATAGACACCTGGAATTTAAATATGATTCCCAAACATCTAATAGAGCTTGCTAGATTGGACGGGACCAGCACCGCGACCAATCATGCGAATCAGTCTAATAACGCTACCGGAGCATTGAAAAATCACAAAACACGTGCAATAAGATATTTGAACAGCTCTAATTGTACTGATATCGATTATACTCCCTCAAAAATATCAATTCTCGCAAGATATAAAAATGATATTACAAAAAACAAATTTGAATCACATTTGAAAGACAAACAAAACATGATTAACTTTATTTGTACAAGAAATACAAGAGAAATTTGGGCTTTTATCAGAAACCCTAAACCAGGCTTAAACCTTCTAGATATCGACAAATCAGCGTTTTTCGCCTCGATTTCTGGTGATACTTAGCCGCAATACTACAAAGCCAAATATACTCTTCCACATGGATTTTGTGATTTCAATGCACAGGAATATTCTAAGCTTATGCTACCCTCCTGTCCATGGGAAATAAAAGACATTCTTTGTGCCCTAACCAAGCTTAAATATTCTATGGCGGCTGGTCCCGATGGTCTTCAACCATGTGTTCTGAAGGATGATCCCCATTTCTGGGCACCAGTACTCAAAAGGCGATATGACATTATATTTCAAACTAGGACTATCCCCGATTCATGGTTGACATCTATTATTAGTCCCTTGTATAAAAAAGGACCGATAGATCTGCCATCTAACTATAGACCCATTGAAATAATAGATGTGGCTGCCAAAATGTTTGCTTCTCTAGTACTTCAAGACCTAAATCAGTACATTATGCACAGAATCCTCCCGTGCTATCAGACTGGTTTTAGGAAAGCAACGGGCACGCAATTAAATGCAACCATTCTAGCACATTTGCTATAACATCAATCCACAAATGGACCCATTTACATGGCATGTTTAGATCTATCGTCGGCATTCGACAGTGTCATTAGAAGCATTCTGTGGGCCAAAATGCAAAAATACAACATTCGCCACATCTCATAGCCACTATTGTCCTTTTACACCATAATACAAACTATCAAATCAGAATTGACCAGTCCGGTTCTCTAATTGACAAAATTCCAACAAAAAAAGGAGTTAAGCAAGGTTGTAACATTGCGTCAGTATTGTTCAACCTCTATCTAACGGACGCTGATGCCTTATGGGTCAATCAGGACACATTTCTGGCAAAGCTAGGCGATTTGCACATAAATTGGCTCGCCTTCGCGGATGATGTGATCTTATTTGATCAGACACCATGTGGCCTCCAGAAAAAGTTGGCCATCTTTGCTGGATTTTGTATCCAACACAATTTGAGCACCAATGCTGAAAAATCTCACATTCTTGTGTTTTCAAAAAAAAACAAGAGGTGTTTCTTATAGCTGGATTTTAGGAGGCAAATCGATTCAGTGCAGGACAGGTATAATCTATCTGGGTTATAACTTAACCATCACAAATTCTTTGACGAGATGGTATAACTCTTTATCCATCAAAGCAGCTCCATTAATAGCACAAATGAGAATCATCTTTATTAAGTTGTGTACATTTTCGCTCCTTCCCTAGGTAGACTTCTACTTACTCAAAGTAGAATGCACCCTTCTTTATGGATTAGATATCTGTCTATTGGACATAGGTGAACATCTAAATAGGATACAAGGACTAATCTGGAAAACAGTATTACATCTCCCCAGAAGCCTGCCTAATGTTTGCATTAATCATGAGCTAGGTATTTCATCTCTAGCAATGAGGCTTCAATGGCGCAGACTTAGCAATTTTAGTAAAATGCTACAAGCACCGTCAAATTCACTTTATGAGGACTTGGCTGACATGATGGTGAAGAAGTCTCCTATTTCAATGGCACGATTCAAAACACAAATGAAGTCTGTATTAGCCTTGCTTGGCGTGGCTGAATATGACCTACTTTCATGTCCAGGAATAGTGAAGAAAAACCTTTTCCAGTTAGATTGGGCGTGTATTTCTGATCAACTAGGAAACTATTCACAACTTATTGAATATGCCAAATTTAGGCATAAGCAAAGTCCTCGATTATCCTATCTCAAACTCTGTCCCAGTAACCATGTTAGACAACTGTTTATGAGGTTCAGACTAAATTTCTTTTACACCAAGGAACGAACCAAGCATTGGAAAAATACACAATCAAGTGTAATAGATCAATCCTGTCACTTTTGTCAGATGTCAAATGAAATAGAAACTTTAAAACATATAACCTTATACTGTCGTATTTTTTTGGAAATCAACGGTTGCTTGTTTTGGGTCAGTTTATGGCGAATAGTTTATCATTTTCCTTAGTACTCTTGTGGATTTGTTGTATGTGGTGGGTAAGCAAATCCCTGCTTCTTGCACTAACACGTTTCATATGGCACATCCAAATCAGTCTCACTGAGACATAGAAAACAATAAAATAAAAATTGTGTCAGGTGCAGACATATGCTGTAACTCTTGATATTATGTCTATTAATTAACCCTTCCTTGTGTGAATTCTTCAGAAACATAATCAATTGATCCAAACTGACACCAATCAGACATGTGTCTTCTTATTTTGGGTGTTAGGTTGTTGTGATTGTCAATTCTGTTAGTGTCAAGCTTTGGCACATCACGTGCATTTGTCTTTTGTTCTTATTACTTGATTATATATGTGTGTTCATGTTTCAAATGGCTATATGTTAAACTAATTAAGTGATGGATTATTAGGTACATTGTACTGTTTTTTATTCATTCTGATGTTACTGTGTTATGAAACATTTTGTACTGACTAGTCAAAAAATTGACTGTTTTCTCTAAGAACTATAAGGCAAGATATGTACTTGTTTATTGTAAAATGTTCAAACTAACTGTCTTCATTTATTGTGAAGGTGCTTGCATCAAACACAATTGTAATACAAAAATTGAAAAAAATGGCAGGTCAGAAGACTCTCATCTGCCAATTCTATGTGAGCCATTGGTTTCCTTTACTGTATTTTTGACACCATCAAGGCTCTAGCCTTACAAGGTTTAGCACCGAATACATGCAGCTAGTCTGTGTGTTGATCATACTCCCATTTCCCTAACCTCAGTGAGGCCTAATTCAGCGATACTTACACTTCAGCTAACAGTTTTGCTACGGTATGGGCAAGTGCGTGATGTCTTTCTAAAGCCTTGACTTGATTCTACAAATTCATGATCTCCCTACACAGGTTTTGCTGAACAACCCAGCCCGAAGACATCATAAATCCGTGAAGTGTGACCTAAAGAGACCTCTATAATCGATAGATCCAACAGTCTTAGAGAAAAACTACAGTATTTTTGGCTGCATCTTATATATAAGCAGTACAAGCCAACATATATGTTTGCAATCTCCAGATTGGGACCGGTTTGGCCACCTACCAATCCATAACTGAAGTTTCCACAGTGAGTGGTCAAACAACGACCTGTGTAAACATTCTGAGCACATGATTACACCAATGTGACATACTAAAATCATGGCCATTCTTGTGAACCAGTGACAAATAGCAAAATCCTTTCATGTTGGCACAGCCCTGGGGGACTTCAATATCGTGGTGCACTCACATAAAATCAATTTCACTTTTCCTGGATCGTGCTTATTTATGGTCCAAGATTTCACTCGTCATCCAAGGATCTAAAATGCTGACTAAAACTGCTTGCAATGACTTGACTTTGGCCGCTAGGCTGCCTGCCTCAGTTAGATACCGGTTGGCAAGAGAAGATTGGACATACAAGTCCCTATTGGGGGGATAGAGGTAGCTTGATCTGAATAAATAAATAAATAAATAAACAAACAAACAAATAGGGGAATCCCAATTCACCAGCATACTGCCGCCGCCACACATTGCATAATTGAAAGCAAGTTACAGTGGTAAGTAAAGTCTTAGCAGCTGTGCCCAATGGACTGCCACTGCTCCTAGATTTACAAAGGGTTCTTGGTGATACAATAAAAAAGTACCACCCCATGTTATAAAACAATCCGTCTCATCCAAGAGCAATTGGGACATTTTGTTGAAAAATTGAGAATCAGTATTTGGTGCACATGTGTTGAATATAAGTAACCACAGCTATGGTGATCCAGTTCACACTGCATGCCAGGGACCAACCAAGTTTCTGTACCCTTCACTGCGGGGAGAAAAGATAAAAAGAACAATTGACAATTGAAAAGGCATGTCTTGGTGCAGGGTTGGTGGTGCTCTCGGACTTCAAAAATACATGTTTTCTTTCTGACGTCCTCTGATGTCATAAAAAAAGTATTTCCGTTACGAGACTGTAACGGAATTAATGTCTTCATAAAGGAAGAGTCACTTCAACTCTTTTTGATTTCATAGCACTCCGCCCACCCCATGACATGGAGGCCTAAGAAGGGCTCTATGTCATGGGGTGGGGGAGAGAGAGAGCCCTATGAATTAAAAAGAAATGGGGCCTCATTTTAAGCATGGCGGTCCGGGAAGTAGTTCCTGGACCACCATACTACAAGCTGTGCTCGCGGGCGCCTGTCAGCCCGCCAGGTCTGGTCTGTTGGGCAGCGCGGCACCCGCGAGCACAGCACGTCGGATGCACTGGCACCATCTGAACGGTGCAGGAGCATCCCACATCCCATTCTCATTCAGCCCTACGGGGCCGAATGGGGATGGGGAGTCCCTTATTGCCGGCACCCGCAAATGGGCAATTACCGGGTCTGCTGAACTTGACATGGCCCAGTTCTTGCCCATTTGTGGGTGCCAGTAAAAATGCAACTTGCCGGCACGGCTACCGCAGGAGTTCTAATGCGGCCCATGGTTTCTTTTTGAAGTCACTCTGGCCTCATAAAGAAATTATTTCTTATGCTTTGGTCCCTTAACGGAAACATTTTCTTTATGAAGGCAGAGTGACTTCAAAAATAAACAATTTCTTTTTGAAGCTATAGGGCTTCCCCCTCACCCCATGACATGGAAGCCTTCAGCTCCTCTGGCATGACAAGCGTGCATGCTGCAGGGAGGTGGATGCCTCCTTCTATTAGCAGAGCGGGGGGGCCCCGCAGTCCTTGCAGTGCGGGAGGCGCCACCATATGTCGTGCCGGAGGGTGGGGGAGAGACGGTGGCAGCAGGGCCTCAGACATCAAAAAGAAATAGTTTCCTTTTTAAGTCACTTGGACTTCATAAAGAATTTATTTCTGTTATGCGACTGTGACAGATATTATTTCTATATGAAGGCAGAGTGACTTCAAAAAGAAACTATTTCTTTTTAATTTCATAGGGCTCCCCCCACCCTATTAGATGGAAGGCACCAGGTCTTCTGGCATGGCAAGCGTGCCTTCTGCAGGGAGCTGGAGGCCTCGTTCCCTGCACCAACGGATTCAAAAGGCAAAAACATGTATTTTGTTTAAATGTGTGTGCATGCATGGGTGTGTATATGTATTTAATATTATGTGTGTGAATGAGTGAGTGTATGATGTATGGGTGGCTAGGTGTGGGTGTGTGTGAGTGTATGGTGAATGGTGTTTGAATGTGTGTGTGCATGTGTGTGTGCTTGTGTCTGGATTACTTATTGGTAATCTTCATTACGCCTAGCCCTACTCTTCCTCGTCCCCAGCACTTGCGTTTGAGACATACACAAGTACTAGAACAACAAGGTAGAGGGACATGGAGGTAATGCCTGGCTTAGTTGCCTGTAATATTCATTACTCCTAGTCCTGCTCTTCCTCACACCAGTAGTTACCTATGAGCCAAGGTGCCTCATACATAAGTACTGGGATGAGGAAGAGGGACGTGGAGGTAACTCTGGGTTGAGCAGTCGAATTTGGGCATGGGGTGAGAAGGAGAGGGAGAGGGAATGTGTGGGTGGATGAAGTGGGGCAGGGTTGTGCGCTAAATGGTAATGGTCATCCTTGTCTAGACTAAGCAGACATGATATTTGTTATTAGTGGCTAGACTGGCTTTTTGATGCAGTCAGTCTAGCCATTACCTATTGTTGCATTACATTTTGTATTGGGCATCTTTGATAAAGCAAGCAGGGTAAGTGTTATTACATGGCTGGACTGGCATTTGTCCTTGGCTGGGTGCCTTGTTTCTGCGCGCCTCTGGCTGCTGCTATCATGTCAGCTACTCCATGTGCTCGATGCCTCTATTTCCTTTGCCATCCATTTCAGAGACCTATAGCTTTCATATCATCCATGTTAGTAGCAGTCAAGCATGTGCAAGCTAAATGTATGAATTCTTTGCATCTTGCGGTTTCAGTTTTGGCTAAAGATATAAACATAGAGATATGTTTATGTGTCCGTCCTCTTACCTATGTGAGTCATAAGCATGTGCTTCGTGCCTATAAGCAATAAACTAGTGCATGTTCATATAATGTCATGAATGGATGAATATGTACTTCATGTATAAATGCGGCCATGTCGTGATTCAGTGGTGACATCATTGATTTCTGGTTTTACAGTCAGTCGACTTGCTTGATCGATGTCATTTCCATATTGTCCAAATCATCCATTGGGTATGGCCTGAACGGTTGTCTGAGAGAGTAGCGCTTCTCAAACCTGTGATACATCGAAGACTGTGGTGATGGGCCTAAGAGTGAGACACATTTGTCGTTTCTCTGCCTTTATGTTGAGAGTCGTGTGGGAGGCATGCTTGTCAGATTTGGTCCCCCTCTACAAAGTGAAACTGAAGTGTCAAGTGAATGGTAACTATAGAATAGGCATACATATGGGTTGTTAAAGGAATTCTAAAGAGGTGAATAGACAGGTTCAAAAATAGAGTGAAGTGTGGGTTTAACGGCAAGCAGGAAGGCCAATAAAATGGATACAATGGGCCTCATTACGACCCAGGCGGTAAGTTACCGCCTGGGCCGTGACTTTACCACCATGGCGTAAACTACGTTTACGCCATGGTGGTTGGCGGACTTACCGCCCCATTCCGAGGTTGGCGGGGCGGTAAGTCCCCAATCCCCATTTACCCTTCCCCATTCCCATTTTTGCCCCATAGGGCATAATGGGAGTGGGGAAGGCGTTAATTACGCCACCGTAAATTACGGTGGCGTAATTAACTCCATGGTCCCTTAGCGCCATGGATTTTAACACCTGCTAAAAGCAGGTGTTAAATCCGCCATGGCGCTAAGGGACCTCGTACTCAGGCGGTAAGGGTCGGCGCTGTTTACGCTGCCGTAAACCCCTTACCGCCTGGGTCGTAATGAGGCCCAATGTAATCTAAGCAAGCAATAAACTGCGTACAAATGATGCTCATAGTCGTCGGAAAGGTAAGAAAAGAGCAAATGTTATGTGTATTACATAGTAATGTCAAGCAAGGCAACACATGAAATATGGTTAACCGAAAAGTAAGGGAAGGATCTAAAATGACGCCAAGAGTACGAGAATTAGTGGGAAAATAGGAGGAGGGGACGGACAAGCAGGCATGCGGATGGGGAGCAGTACAAATATTTTTGCTGTATTGGAGCTTAGGTGGAAAGAGTGAGAAGTCACCTAGATTTAGTCTGTAGTCAGGTGGCTGGGAATAGTGTAACACGCATGGATGCAGCTGCTATGCTTGTGTAGTGGCAGTTGTTGATTTGTTTTCATTGTTGGGGGTGTAAACTTGTTCCCCTGGCTTAAAGCGAGCAACCGAGCGTAGTGAGGAAGCCCGATCCTACTCATGGAAGTTTAGGGTTGGGGGTGTCCGTATGAAACATTTTAAAATGGTCTGTTTAAATGTTGCATGTTACAGTGCAATTTTTGCGCCAAAATAGATAAGATATACAATCTACAATCAGTTCTGCATGGTAACATATGGACAAATCCAATGGATGTCAGGGCGTCAACAGCACAATGGAGCATTTTCCAACTAATGCTCACGATGCCTGCGCTCACAACATTTACCAGCCCTGCTTGGAATAGGTGTGACCTACCACAAAGTTCCTCAATTCATTCCTCCCCCTGCTTTTGCACAGGCTTAATGTGGGGGGGGGGGGAGGTGTATTGACGCTGCAGCCCCAACACGTGTCAGACACAGGGCGAGGAAGGATCAAGCTCTACGTTCATCAATAGGGTGGTCGCCATTTGAATGCATTCGGACTCCCGTTTCTCCTTAGCTTGAGCAGCATTGCTCCACAATCCTTATGGCACAACTATACTGCACATGCGCCCTAGGGATGGCTTAGCCAGCCATCATCAGTGCACAACCACCATAAAGAGAGGCACTCCCCGTGAGAAGCAAGGCTGCTTAAGCCTCCTGGCACCCAGTGTCGTTGACTATCAGTGACTGAAAGGAGGGTTAGTACCACCCTAACGGGCCACACACAACTACCTTTGACTTAAAGACACCCTGCAATTTTAGGAATATTCCCGACTGCTACCAGTGGTAAGGAAAGAAAACTTATTTATGCACGATTTTTCAACATTCCTGCATTCCTCCAGGAAGGCATATGAATAGCCAGTGCTCCAGATAAGATTTTGAAGTGGGAGTATGTTACTCCCTATTTTTTAAAGTTGGGAGTAAAATGAATGTTATCGAGGTTGTAAAAAAATAAGTTGCATTCCCAATATGAGTATTTTATAAGCAAGTACAAATATGTTTTAACTGCAAACAGGAAATGTTTTTCAATAACTATTCTTGGCACTTAGTTATCTATGGAGCTACGTGGGTGAAAGCAGGGCCACAATGCGCCGTGTCTGTTTCTTATTTTATTCTGGGAGTATTTGCCTATTTTTAGGGATGTGCCCTGCCTTTGGTAATGGAACATTGGTTGTGTCTGATTTTATTTTGGAATGCCGCCATTTTAAACTGTTTATTTTAGCACTGCTTGATCTATCTGCAGCTTTTGTCACTGTGGATCTTCCTACACGTCTTAATCCTTTCTCCTCGCTTGGTACATCAACTTCTGTTTTGTCTTGGTTCGCTTTCCATCTATCAAATTGTTTATATCCTGTCTCATGGAAAGGGTCTTTTTCTTCTTTTTCACAAATTCTTTCCTATGGAGTCCCACAAGGTTCAGTTCCTGAACCTTTGCTGTTTACTTTATTTACTATTCCAATCTTTGGCTTATTCAATCAATTTTATGGTTTCCAAACACATTTCTATACTGACGATCCTCAATTTTTCGTTCTTTTCCTACTTTTACAGAAATTGTCTCAGTGCTGCTTACTGGTGGGTGAATCTTAGATGGATTCTCATTTATTGTTGTTAAATCCTAAAGAAAACTGATTTATGTTCCTGCCTTCTCCCCTTTTTCACATTCTATGTGTATTTCTTCCCTCTTTTATATCTGGGTTTTTCTTCCTTTGTTTGAACTCTAGGTTATATTTCTGATTCGACTGTCAAATCAATCAAATCTTAGCCATTACTCATTTGTCATTTTCAACTTTATAATATCAGAAAGATCCTTCATATATTAACTTTCACCACAACAAAAACTGGCCTAAATTATTGCTGTTCTTTATATGTAAGTTTAACTAACTATGCTCTTATTCCTTTTCAATCAATTTAGCATTCTGCTGTTTGTGTTTAGTTTCAGTCTCCTAGGTGGATAGCTCAGGGGCAACGTGCTCGCCTTGAAAGCAAGAGGACATGGAGCAACATAGGTTCGATCCGCTCTTAGAAACCTCTGGGTATTAAGCAGGTTCTTCTCATATTTGCATGTATATAGATCATTTACATTGCTCACCTATCTCTTACAGATTTGAATTTCATTATTTCATTATTTGTGTATTGTATTTAAATGTTTACATGGTCTTGCTCCTGCCTATAATTTTAATTGCATTATATATGATGAACTGTATCGCCATCTATGATCCATTTCGCTAGGCGTCCTTGAACTGTGTGCAGGAACTGGTTTTCATCCTTTTCAACATTTAGCGCCTAATCTATGGAACGGACTACCTCGAATATTCGCCTTATGACCACTTTACATCAATTTAACATATGTTTAAAATAACATGTTCTGTCTTTAGCTTTTCCTTTACTGTACTTCTGTATGAAAAGGAGTTAAAGTTTGCATATTGTATTCTTGTTTAATCTTAATCTGATATTTGCACTGTACAGCGCTTTGGATAAAAGCGATAGAAAAGTGATACAAATAAAAAAATGCGATAATATTCACAGCAATCCTTTTAGTGCCAGGCTATTATGCAAGTCTATGCAAAAAGGACGAGCATACTCTTCCTATATGGTGGACTTGTTTTCATAATAGCCAACACGTGCTTTGTGCTTTAAAAATAGTGCCTTCTCAGGACACCACCTTTTAATCTTTCATTTATCTATTTCCATCATGTCTGTGTCTCATGGAGAAGTCGTGAATGGCCAGAGTCCCCGACTCAGGACACTCTCCCAAATCCTCTGTTCTTCCAGTATCCTAAGTGCCCCAACTTGGGGTCTTCTCATTGGTCAAAGGCCTCCCATACAGGCCACCTTCTTAGCTCTGCCCCCACGCTCTGGGATCCTATTAGTCTCTCTCAGAGGTGTTGTACTCACTTAGGATGACCAGATTTTTTTTTTAAACCCGGACATGTCATAGAAATAGAGGTAGGACTAAAGTAAATACAAATACTTCTGTGTCGCTGGCCTGTTGGGGGCGGCGGGAGGGGTGTGCTCACAGGCATACTCCTCTCATCGGAGGAGAGCGTTTTAGGAGGGGAAGGGGCCGGAAATGGGGGCGTGAAAAGCATTTCACACCCCCATTCGCGCAGGAAGAGTTGCGCCGGGCCCCGATTTTGGAATTTCAAAATCAGGTCCCTGCAAAACCTGGACGGGGTTTAAAAAATCCAAAAACTCCTGGGAAAACCGGGACGTCCGGTCACCCTATACTCACTGAACTGTCATCTATTCAACATCAAGCAACTTTTAACAGCATTTTAACAGAATTTTGAACTACTATGCCCACTCCTCGTGCACTTTGAAACGTGTCTTCCCTTGTCATACAATTGTTGTTCCCTCAAACCGTTGTCCCACTATGGAACCGCTGTCACTCAAATTAAGTGCTGTCCTTCCTCTGCAGTGGTTGCAACCCTGTGTGCTAACCATTTTTCCAGAGCCTGTGTGTATCCGCCCCTTCTTCAGCTGTGAGCCCTTCCCCTCCTCCGTCCATGCACTTTTCCCCTTCTTTATCCTGTGTACTATCCCCCTTCTTGAACCTCTGCACTGTCTCCCTTCTTGAGCCTGTACACTGCCCCCTTGCCGGTGCCTGTGTGCTGTCCCACTTCCAGAGCCTGTGCACTGCCCCCCCTCTTGAACCTGTGCATTGTTCCCTTTCCTGAGCCTGTCCCCATTCTGAAGCCTGTGCGCTGTCTAGCTTACAGAGCCTGCACATTATCCGCCCTGCTGAGCTTATGCACTGTGTCCCTTCCAGAGCCTGTGTGCTGTCTCCCTTCCTGGGCATGTTTTCTGCTCCCTTTCCAGAGCCTATGTTCAGTTTCAGTTTTTGAGCCTGTACACTGTACCCTTTCCTGACACTGTGCACTGCCCTCCTTCCTGGGACTGTGCAATGTCCTCCTCCCCGGCCCTGTGCACTGTCTCCCTTCCAGAGCCTGTGTGCTGTCCTCCTTCCTGGGTATGTTTGCTGCCCCCCTCCTGCGCCTGTGTGCTGTTGCAGTTTTTGAGCCTGTGCACTGCCCCCCTTCCTGTACATGCAAGCTGATGGAAGAAATACGTTTAAAATATCTAACTACTCATCAACAGGGTGCTGTCGAAGGTGAGCCTCTCCCACAGAAGCTGGTTGATACTTACAACCTCTTCTACAGATGGGGTTTGCTTCATTTGTAAGAACAAAAGGCTCAGGGCCCAAATATGTTCTTGCATGGGGTGGGGCAGCGCACTGTCTACTGTTGGCACCACCCACTGTTGCTAGTCCACAGTGTCACACGGCTGCTCCATACGGTGAGAACATAGATGAGTTAATGCTTCACCTCTCACTGGCTCATTAAGATTGATTTAAACATACCATTAGTTGTGTTTTGAAATAAAATTGATAAATAGTCCTGCCCTGCCAACCTGGGCCATCAGGTTTGTGACTACCAATGAGCAAGCCCAGGATGCAGAGACTTTGGCCAGTGCACACTGTTGTTGATTGTTATGTTACTATGCCTGGCTGATGCTTAAAATAATAAAGTTGCCAAAACACCACAACATAATCAAGCTGGGCTTAAAAATAATGATATGATATGATACGTCATTTATAATGCGCCTATACACACTTGTTTCTAGGCGTGACAAGACAAGGGAGGGAAAACAGATGGAGGACAAGACAAACAATCTTACTAAGCCTTGTGTCATTCACATTGTGCAAGTGCGAGAACGAGACGTGTAAGGGGAACAGGGCAGCAATGCTCTGAGTAGTTTAGCCAGTGCAGCTCGACTCTGGGTAAGTGCAAGGAGGCAAGGGACTTTAGAGATTACATTTACAGCGCCTAAGTGTGTGGTAGGCTCGGAGGCAGTGCAGGAGTGACTGATCAAGAGAGAGCCTGGTACCCAGTGAGACTCTGAGGGGTAGCCAAGCAGTCAGTCAGTGCAGCAGACAGGTTGGTCAGGTAGGTCAGCAGGGGAGGGAGAGAGAGAAAGCAGAGGAGAAGAGGAAGGATTTGAGCTGCTTCCGGAACTTTAGGTGATCCAGCTCAAGATTGAGAGGGGCAGGGAGAGCTATTCCAGAGGAAGGCACCTGCAGAGGAGAGAGATCTAACCCCACTCTCTGTCTGGAGAAGCGTCTAACCCTTAGAGAGTTGGAGGTAGCTGAGCGGAGGGCTCTAGATGGCAGGTATTTAAGAAGAGAGTGTTGGATGTAGTTTGGGCGCCGGACTCCGTAAGCCCAAGCCCTGTGGACAATGCAAAGGGTCTTGAACTTGATCCTTGCAGCCACCAGGAGCCAGTGGAGAAATTTCAGGGCTGGAGAGATACAGTCCCTGGACTTGAGGCCAAGGATAAGTCTCACAGTCCTGATCTGGATTAGTTGCAGGGGGCAGAGAGTAGTGGAAGTCAGATTGAGAAAGGCGCTGTTGTAGTAGTCCAGCCTAGAAAGAACCAGGGCTCTGGAGACAGTGAGCTTCTGGGGGAAGGTGAGAAAGGGAAGAGTACCTTTGAGGAGGTGAAGCTGGTAGTTGGACTTATTGGCGACATCCGAGATGTGTGGAGAAAAGGAGAGAGTGGAGTCGAAGATGACACCAAGGTTTTTTGCCTCACAGGAAGGCAAAGGAAGAGGGCACAAGGAGAGCACCAGAGAGAGAGAGAAAGCGGGAGCACAGGTCCCAACAAGAAGGATCTCTGCCTTACTGGCATTATGGTAGAGACCTTTGGAGGTGCACCAATCCTGAATTGCGGATAGACAGGAATGAGTGAGGAAGGAGAGGAGGCTGAGGGGAGACTGAAGGAGAGCTGAGTGTCATCCACATAACACTGAAAGTTAGAGAAGAGGGTAGAGATCAGGTGGGCCAAAGGGACCAATTAGAGGTTGAAGAACCAGGGTGAGACGATAGAGCCGTGGAGAACACCACAGGTGGAGAGAGAGGTGGCAGAGAGAAAGGAACCAAGTTGGACCTGGGAGGGGTGGATTAAGAGGAACAAAGTCAACCACTCCAGGGCCTGACCGGTAATGCCCAGGTTCCCACTGAGTCGATTGATCAGGATGGTGTGGCTGACCGTGGCAAAAGCCGAGGAGAGGTCAAGGAGGATGAGGACAGAAGGAATGCTGGAATCAAGGTTAGAGAGCAGATCTTCACAGGTGTTTAGGAGAGCAGTTCCCGTGCCTCTGGCCGCTCTGAAGCCGGACTGACGGTCATGGAGACAACCAACAGATTCAGTATGGAGAGTAAACTGGTAGATGGCCAGCTTTTCCAGGAGTTCTACCAAGAAAGGGGCAATAGAGAACGGGGAATAGTTTTCCGGACAGATAGGATCGGCAGAAGGCTTCTTGAGGAGGGATTGCACAAGGGAGTGTTTGAGGAGAGAGGGGAAAGTTCCAGTGGCAAATGAGTGATTGCAGAAATCGGCCACGGCTGGAGCAAGGGTGTCAATGTGGTCCTTGATGGTTCTGGAGGAGCAAGGAAGCACCTGTTTGGACGACACTTGTCAGGTGTTGTCAGAGATAAAGAGGAGAAAGGGGGAGAGTTGGCCAGAGGGGGGCCGAGAGAGGAAGAGGGAGAGGTGATAGAGGACATGATGTCCTGAGTTTTAGTGGTGAAGTGAGAGGCCAGTGCCGTACAGAGGGCCTGAGAGGGAACAGGAGAAGTAGAGACTGCAGCAGGATTGGGCATTTTCTTGCAGATTTTAAAGAATTTGGCCATGATGTTGGATGCCGCGGAGATGCTTGAATGTGGGCTCTCTTCTTGGACAAGACAGGTACTGCGGTTCAGAAATAAGTGCTGTGGTGAGGCCTTGGAAGTCCCTACCCCCAAATTAAGCACTGTGTTTTACACCTTAAAACTCTAGTGGTAACAGAGAAACATAGAAGTAAATGGCATTGTTCCCTTGGATAAATCAATTGTATTATTTATGGTTTCCTTTTAACAGCATCAACAGAATGAATCAACAATTTCTATGAACATGACCAACGGTGTACCACAATAAAAGATAACTCTTTCTATAGTTGAAATATCAAAGATATGTATTTAGTATTATTCAACATATAAAACTATGCAAATATATAAGGCCTAACATAACCATACATGTACTTTTTTCTTACAATCAATAATATTGTTAAAGTTCTACAAAAAATTAAAGATGCAGATTGGGCAACGACGATCGACGTTACAACAAGATCGAAACTCATGGCTCACTTACCGCATAATATATTGAAACGAAATGAGTTGCAAGGCTTCATAAACCAATTTCCAAATAAAAAGGCGCAAAATCTAATTTTACGAGCACGACTCAACATAATGAAAACAAATGAGATACTTCATATCAGAGGACAAACAGCAACTAACGACTGTCGTTTTTGCGATAATGCCAGCCACCCTGTCAAAGAAACAATAAGACATTTGCTAATGTCATGCCCAGCAACAAATTTTATTAGACAACAGTATCTGTCACACATGCCCGGTTTTAATATACTACACGAGGAAAATACCTGGTGGTGCAGGCTCATTGGGGGTGATAGAATCACATGGCAAGTTGCAGCAGCATAAATGTTAGAATACATCGACCAACAATTACTCAACAACAATGGGTGTCACCAAGAACAAACACAACAGTGACCACAACATCCATCAAATGAACCGACAAATCACAAATTGCTCACAGAAAGCGACAAACTGATCGGATAAATAATTGTATGAAATGATGAGAAGACCGGTATTGTAAAAATCCAATGTGATTAAACAATAAAAAAAAAAATAAAAAAAAATAATAATATTGTTAATATATATAACTGGCACATATATCTGTCTGCAGACACCAGATGTAATTGTCAGAACTTCTTCAGGAGAACTTGATATGATATTGCATTTATAACGCGCCCCAATAGGTTCATCGACCAGTCTGAGGCGTATCCTCCTAAGATAATTACTTTAGTGTTTATCCATCCAGTCTCTGGAGTTGGGAGCCGTGTTCCTGGTAAGGTAGATGATGTGCACCTAGAAAGCGAAACAACATATTTTCATTTCAACTTCTAGGAAAGACTCCCCTGGATCCCAGTGCTATGCCGAGTGGTGATATTTTTGGCATCACTCTTCTTAAGGGACCAGTGGACATTGTAATGTCCTTTGTATTCAACTTGTGGATTTACATTTGCAGGACCAACCTTTCTAAAGAAATTCTCCTGAAGAAGCCATTTCTTTGACAACCCCATTTTTAACTAGCTTTCAAAATTCCACCAACTCAATGAGATAATAGCGTCTGTCAAACCTGAAAGGATGCCTTACTATAGTGGACCTTGTTGCTTTTCAAGTAAATAGGGAGGTGAAGCAGTGAATGAGTCATAGCCTAGCCTAGTTCCTGATTAGAATTGGTTAACATTTCTGCATTTCAATTCGGCTCTTCCTTATAGTGTCAGCAGAGATGGAAATATTTGGAAAGGACATTCATTGAAAGTCATGATTATTTTCTCTCAAAATAGACCAGAGTTTTGATGTGTGCCACAAAGGTCTATATCTAAGTAACATTATACACACATGGCTTATATTACCTCTATTCATTTTTTCAGATCTTTTAGGGAACCAGTTCTGGACAGCCATGGTAGGAACATTTTGTTTACTTCACTCTATAAAAGAAAGATAACCCGCATGTTGTGTATGTTGGTGTATGTGAGGGGTCCCAGACTGACAAAATGTCCAACGCTGACAGAGAGAACTGCAGGAGAAAAAGGTGTGGGGTGTTGCCAGAGACTGGGATAGAGCTGGGTACAACAGTACCAAACCCATTATGAATGTCACCTTATGTCTCCTCCTGCCATACAAATAGCCAAAATAAACGAAATGGATCTATTCCATCATTGAGTGGACAGAGTGTATTGTGTCCACTCGCTTTACTGATCAAAGGCACATGTCACAATTCTGTCAGGGATTCTTATGTCTGCCGAGGAAGACAGCCAATTGACATGGGTTAAAGTACTGCGACAAATAGTTAGCTACTATTTGCTCTGTTGTTATGTAGTGGGGGAAGATGGTTTGGGAAGCATTACATGAAGGGATCCAAGGCTCAGGACATCACTGAGAAAACTCTCCTGTTGGTATCTGTTCTTTCCATCTAACACCTTTCCATTGAATACCTTTCCATCGAAAATTATCAATTGAATTGCCTTTCCATCGAAAAGCATATTCATTGAATAATGTTTGATGGTTAATTTCGATGGATAAGGTTAGGGTTAGGGGTTAGGGTTGGGGCAAGGGTTAGATTTAGGGTTAGATTAAGGGTTAGATTAAGGGTTAGGGTTAGGGTTGGGGCTGGGGTTAGGGTTGGGGCTATGGTTAGATTAAGGGTTAGATTAAGGGTTAGATCAGGGTTAGGGTTAGGGTTGGGGCTAGGGTTAGATTTAGGGTTAGATTAAGGGTTATATTAAGGGTTAGATTAGGGTTAGGGTTAAGGGGGGGTGAGCATGGGGTTGGGGGGGGCTGGGAGAGGAACCACCCCCCAATATACAAAAAAACATTAAAATGTTACAAGGAGCTGGCCAGTGCCAACATTTCAGCACTGGACAGCTCCATGTAACATTTTAATGTAGAAAATAAACGCATCGAAATTCTATCTTTTACATTTAAAAGTCCATAGCCATTCGATGGAAAAATTTGATGGATATGTACTTTGAATGTAAAACATAGAATTTCGATGATTTTATTTTCGATGCATCTTTTTCGATGCATTATCATTTCGATGTATCTTTTTCGATGCAATGACCCTAAACCCTCCTGTTACACAAAGCAGGCTCTTAGGCACAGTTGAGTGCCATTAGGAGGTAGGAAGCCCTGTGGGTTACGTCACTCCTCTGTTACTGTTACCCTCGTGGTTGTTTTCAGCTTGGGTCTGGAGAAGGGGTAGAGACCGCTAATTTGTCAAAGTTGGTCCGAAAACATTAGCGCCCATCGCCAAGCTTTATGTCAAGCACCTACTGAAGGAGATGGTAGTGCTGATGAGGCAACCTAGGAAAGGGATGTTGCATACAGGCATGCCGAGTCAATACAATCCTGTTCCATTAATCTCCATACTAAAGTACATATTTCTTAGTTGCCTTTGGAACTGGTAAATGTACCTTCTGTGTTCATCAATATTGCATTTTACAAATTCTTCATGGGACTCCTACGCTCTAGATGTGAGAATAGTTCTTTTATCATGATGGGTCTAAGGAATTTTGGCAAACATTGGATCTCCTAATTTAAGACATCAAATGTCCGATGGGTTGTTGCTGCATCCTGGAAATGCTATAAGCTCAAGTGGTTTCCTCCTACTGAGAAACAGCCCTTCTTGCTATTTGTTTTGGTGGCCTTGAGAACAGATTTTTGGGTACGCCAGTAGCTGAAAGGAAATCTCAACTAGCTGAGAACATGACAGTATGTGCTAGGGGTACTGGAATTGGTCTTAGTAGGCATGGAGAGGTGGAGGATGTCAACCAGGACAAAAGGCTTCATTACGAGTCTGGAGGATTTCCCTGTGGTAATTCTGCCAAGCCTATTTATCAATACTGCCAGATGTAACAGACTTGCCACCTAAGCAGTACATTCTCCATGTGTTGTTCCCATAGGGCTTTGGATGAATTACCCTCCAGCCATGCACTGGAGGTATTTCCTCCTATTTCCCTCCAACCTTGGAATGCTACCATCCAACCCGGAACAAGAGACATCGGGCCTCATTATGAGTAAGGCAGTAATTCCACGATTTTTCACGGAATTTACACCGAATACCTTAATGCTGCTGCCACTTGGTCCAGCAGATTTACCGCCTGAGCATGAGTGGTGTTAAGGTAGTGCCAATCTCCATTTTTAGAATCCATTGGAATTTTCAGTATTTACAGTGAACGATAATTGTGTCATGGAGGATGGTGAAAACAAAACAAAACCCTAAACACTACATAATACATAATACATATTATCATAAAACACTAACGCTGTGAAAAGATATAAATTATTCAATTTCATAGTTCAGAATAAAAGAGTAAGTTACATTTAAAATTCATATAAAACAATTAATATAGCAAAATCCCTTCTCAGTTCACTGTACTTGATCTATTTTCTTCATTAAGTGCTGCCACATATAGTACACATTATATATGCAGCTATATCCTGTAGATAAATTCTCCACCTCACCTTCAAATTCAGAATTCAGCAGTGCAGTAAGTTCTGTGGTGATCCTGTTTTGGCCAAAAAAGTGGTGGTAACGGAATTACTGCCAGAAATGTACCGCACAGTCAAACTTGTAATGAGGCCTATAATACAGGCATTAGCATTGCTGCAGTTAAGAGCTGTAGTTATCGTCATGAAAATAACTTAGTGGTTTAATGTTTAATGTGCCTGCTGCCAAAGTATTTGTTGAACCTGCAGATAACAGTTTCAGCCTCATTGACCGACATAATGCCCATATGTACTGGCGTACCACAACATTTACCCTCCCCCTCGCCCCTGCAAGCCATGCTGAAGCCCCCTAGCTCTGCAACCAATCACGGGTCATGTCACACTCTGGGCCGGCCTAGATTAGCACGCTTGCAAAATACGCACAATCATGTTGCTGCAGGGGCAAGCTGCACACTGCACTAAGAGAAAGATATGAATATGTGTTTTAATGCATTATAGAGCACACTTTGAGAAAATGTGTCTAAAAAGCCTGAGCATTTGCAATTGCTTTTCAGGATAACACCATTCCACAAATCCAATACATGCAAGTCACCAACAGTGCAGAGGAACATTAATGCTTTAATTAATGTAATGCTTTACTATTAAAAATACCATCCCACAATGAAAATATGTCTAACTGGCTGCACAATACAGACCAGTCTAGACACGTAATAATATATTACAATAAAGCATGTCATGCCACATTTAGACATACCTAGACTAGTTGCACCAAAATGTCAGCAGAAGCAATAACACTTATAATGGCTGTTTTATCATAGATATCCAGAAAAATATGCAATGGGCCTCATTACAACTCTGGAGGCAGCCGTGCCCTTATTAAGGGCATGGCTGCCGCCGGAGTTGCATTTTTTCCGGCACCTGCGAATGGGCAAGAACCGGGTCATGCCGAGCTTGGCGGACCCGGTAATTGCCCATTTGCAGGTGCCGGAATCAAGGGCCTCCCGATCCCCATTCTGCCCCATAGGGCTGAATGGGGATGGGGAGGTCGGATGCACCGGCACATACAGAGTTGTGCCGGTGCATCTGACGTGCTCTGCTCACGGGTGCTCTTACACCCACCAGGAAAAACCTGGCGGGTGAAATGGCACCCGTTAGCAGAGCAAGTAGTATGGCGGTCCGGGAACTACGGTACCGGCATGCTTACCGGTACTGTAGTTCCCGGACCGCCATGCTTGTAATGAGACCCAATGCATAGTAAGAAACGGCTAGACTGGCAGCACCCAAATACCAGTCTAGCCAGGTAATTACGCTTAGCAGGACTGCTTTATCAGAGATGCCCAGTTAAAATAAAGTGAAGCCAAACTAAGAAATGATTAGAATGGCTGCACCAAAATGCCTCTTTAGCCAATACTACCACATATCATGGCTGCTTAGCCTGGAAGTGGATGACCATTGCAATTTATCACACAAAGTGCCTCATGCACAATAACTGGGATGAGGAAGAATAGGGATAGGAGTATGAAGATTACCAATAAGAAATAATGGCATTAAACACAAGCAGTGGTGTAACACCATAGATCTGACTGGGCTTCAGCCCCCCCCCCCACCTGAAATGTTGGGCTATTTTGAGTCGACCTGGCTGACCTACAGAGCAGTTGCTGAACAGAATAGGACACAGATGTTAAACGGCGCCCGGGTTTCACCGTTAAGAAAGGCCCGACAATTACTAATGTAAAGAATTTCACTGTTAGTACCTGCATTCAAATGCATTTTTTTTCAGGCAATTGAAATCGTGATGTGGGTTTAGTACATGCATGCCCGGAGAAGATTGGAGGAGTATAGAGGGGGCAGACGACCCCTCATTCTCACAGCAGTCCATAAGTGGCTGCTTTCAGACTTAAAAGGCGAGAGTTAACTGCTTATAACATTGAAGCTGCACTAGAATAGTCTCATTAGAATGCGTAAAGAAGTTAAATGCCCCCACACAAATATGTTTGCCCCTCCCCCAAGGCCCATGAAATTAACACCTCTCCCAACATTTGAAGGGTTAACAACCCTCTCGAAATTTAGGTTTTGTTGCGCCCCTGAACACAAGCACACACACCATTCACCATATAAACACACACACGCACTCCCAGTCACCCATACATTTAAGTGTGCACTCTTTCACCATACAGGGACACACACCTAGGCACCCATACATTTAAGTGTGCACCAGTTCACCATAAAAGTACACCCAGCAGCCACCCATATATTTAAGTGTGCACCCTTTCACCATACACTCACGCAAGCAAACCCAGGTAGCCACCCATACATCATGCACTCATTAATTATGTACATTACCTTATACAGATATATATATACACACACACACTTACATGCACGCACAGACATTTAAAGAAAATACATTTTCTTACCTTGAATACGTTGGTCCAGTGAATGAGGCCATCAACTCCTTGCAGCAGCCAGGAACGCTTGTTCCCATCATCTGCAGAGGATCAGGAGGACTCCATGTCATCAAGAAATTATTTCTGTTAAAGAACTAAACCGTAAAGGAAATAATGGAGGACATTACGACCTTGACGGTAAGGGGTTAACTGCACTGGTAAAGGTGCCAGAGCCGTCAACCCCTTACCGCCTCATTATGAGTCCTGCTCGCGGGACCCGCTAAGGACGACTGGTTTCTGGTTTTACCAGGCGGCCTTAGCGGGAACCGCGAGCAGCCCAGCATGCTAACAACAGGCCCTTTATTAACAGGCCCGTTGTTAGCATGCTCCCCATTCCCATTGAGCCCTATGGGGGCTCGAATGGGAATGGGGATGTACCGGGTCCGGGTTCCTTGAATGAGGAATTACCGGGCCCTCCAAGGTCGGAATGGCCCGGTAATTCCTCATTCAAGGAACCCGGATCCGGTACCCGGTAAGGGGTTAGCCATGCCGCTAACAGCAGCATGGTTACCTCCTACCTCTTAATGACCCCCAATGTCTTTCTGAAGGTAGAGTGACTACAAAAATAAACTTCTTTTTGAAGTCATAGGGCTCCCCCACCCCATGACATGGAGGACTCCAGCATGTAGTCACTTTGCCTGCATAAAGAAATGATTTCTGTTACAGAAATAGGGCCTCGTTACGAGTATGGAGGTAGCCATGGTGCTATTAGCGCCATGGCTGCCTCCAAACCGGGCTCCAATACCGGGTTACTTCAATGAGGAGTGACCCGGTAATTCCTCTTTGAAGGAACCATTCCCCATTCCCATTTGAGCCCCCATAGGGCTCATTGGGAATGGGGAGGGAGCTAATAACGGGCATGTAAATAACGGCCCGTTATTAGCTCCCTGCTCCCCTAGCGGGACCCGGAAAGGACGTCTGGTTTTACCAGACGTCTGTTCCAAGTCTCGCAAAGGGAACATCGTAATAGGCACTCCCGTAATGAAGGGGGCCTGTCCCGTACCGGCACCCTTCATTACGGGAGTGCCAGGGTCGTAATGAGGCCCATGATGTCCTTATGAAGGCAGAGTGAGTTAGAAAAGAAACTATTCTTTTTGTTTTTGTCCAAGGGGGCCCCCTCCCAGGACATGTGGTGGTTGGGCCTTCTGCACCACGGGGTTTGCGGGGCCCCCACTATGCCACTGCCCAGATGCTGAAAGAGATAAGCAGGCAGGAGAAATGAGCATGGGCCCCTACCAGAGACTGAGACAGAGGGCCTCATCACGAGTTGGGCGGTAACGCCGGCGCTAATAGCGCTGGCGCTATCTGCTCTACCACCAAACCCACCAGCGCTATTAGCGCCGGATCACGGGTTTGGCAGATTTGGAATTCCCCGTTCCCCATTGGGCTCAATGGGGAAATTTCGTGCTCATACCGCCGGCGGATTTCCCGCCGGCGGTATGAGCGTGAATTTTCGGCAGATTTCACCCCAGCTCAGAGCTGGGGAGAAATCCGCCGAAGCCCTGATTTGGTGGACCCTTAAATCCGGCGGTAATAGCGCTACCGCCGGATTTAAGGGTTACCGCCAAACTCGTGATGAGGCTCAGAGACTAGTATAGTCGTCCCTGTCCTGGCTTTTCTAGCACTGTCCCTGCATTGGGTGCTTTGCTCCCCCGTCTGGAGAGGCTTTTTCATTTGAAAACCCTGTCACGGTTTTGGGGAGAGTGTCTTCAGTAGCTGCGCATGAAATCTCACAGCAGAAATAAGTTGCAATGCGCTTTTTACAAAACTGCATAATAATGTACTTGTTATACACTAAATACATGCTATAATGGGTGATTTTGCTTAATTAAAGCTAGCCATCCCTGGGTGGGCTGGAACCACCCACCCTTTAGTAAGCAGCCAAGCACTAACCGATTGTGCACAGAGACCTCTTGGCAAATAGTGTCACAGAAAGGCCTGGAATGTTTTTGGTGTTCTTAGAATCACAGGTAAATCACAGTTTTTGTCTGGGCGAATGCCTGGAAACCTACTCCCCACATTCACCAATATTAAAGTGTAGTCCAGGCAGCCACTATCAAAAGTTAGTCCTGCTTTTATGTTGGTTGTCTGAACCGTTTTTTTATTTAGAAGATCTGGTCACCCTGCTCACAATTCCGTATACTGCTGACTCCTAGATCACCTCACTGTCAGCCTAGGTTCAAGGAATGCTCCACAACACATAACAACAAAGAACAAGGAATGGGCGTGGTCGACCGAAACAAAGATAGGATCTCTGCCTGAACTTGAAGCAGGAGTGCTCAGTGAGGTGTGCTCACACACTGAGTAGTCAGTTTGTGGTTCTGGCTCTGGTGCCAAAATAGCTGCATCTCTGTCAACTGTAGCAACCGCAATGCGGACTTTCTTTCTGTTGTCAAGCGTCACAAATGGGTTCATTGCAATCAATGAACGGTTGGCTGAAATATTCAGGCTGGGAAACAAAATATGGTGGGTTGTCCGGATATTGATTTTAGTGCTGCCATTCAGGACAGGCCCACACAATGCTAGCACTTGTAGCAAAACATATATATCATACAGAGTTTTATAACATGACAATTTACTGCAACCTATACAATTCAAGTAATGTGATGTATGGGATCAAGATCTAAGCTGTATCTTGATCTCACTTAAGAGTTGGTCTCCAGTCGGGGCTGGGCTCGAGGCAGTGGTTTTTGATGGACTGTGGGATGAAATGGGCTTAGGCCAAAGAAGGTGTCAGGACTGATCACTGGACTGGGGTTGGCTTCATGTGGGACTGGCAGAGCTCTGACAGGGATTCTGTTATAACTTTCCCCTCATACCACATTCACTCAAGGATGACAGGCTACGTTTTTTTCTTCAATCTACTTTATTCTACATTGCAGCCTCTTCCTCCTCGAGGCCCCTCCTCTTCCTCCTGTGGGGTCTGGTCCCTGTTAACCCTCTCTGTGCTACTGCCTCCTCCCTCTCAACACCTCCCCCTCACATATATCCTTACATTCATATTACACTTCCTTGATGGTTCGCTTGGGTCGGCACCTGTCCCCTCTTCGTCTCGTCGTCAGGCTGGAGTCGGGGAACAGCCCTCGCTGTCCTCTCCTTCTTCTATGGGTGCCTTCATCTCTTGTCCTTTATCTTCGTCCGGCTTGAAGTGTTTGAAGAACAATGCGTTCCTTGTGATGGAACTCAGGGCGTTAGCGGCTGTCACCATAGTCCCTTTATCTCAGTTACTCTGAAAGGGATACTGTCATATCGGCCATCTGTCTTTCTCTGTATTTGTTGTTTTCCCATACCTCTTCTCCTTCTTCAAACTTCTTGGCCTTCAATCTACTGGTCCAGTCTGTCCTTTCCTTTGCCACCTCTTTTGCCGCCGCATCCCTCGCACTCGCTCGTCCTCCTGCGCTGCTCGATCTTCTGACTCCCTCTGGGTCATGGGGGTCTCTTGGGGCAGTCGTTCCTTAGCTTAGTACACTCTCATCAGGTCCCCGGGTGGTACTACGGTCACTAAGTGTAGCGTGTTTCGGTAGTGGCAGAGCATGCAGCACAGGATCTGCTGAATTGGCATTTCTTTCGATGGTCGCCTTCTGGATGGTTCTTTTGATAGATGACATAAACTGCTCCGCCATTCCATTGGCCTGTGGCCACAGTGGCATTATCCACTGGTGATGGAAGCCTAGATGTCTCACAAACCTCTGGAAGTCGTAGCCATTGAACAGTGGTCCATTGTCTGTTTTGACTGTGGTGAGGATGCCCCATTCGCTGAATACTTCTTCTATGACTCATGGACGGTGTGCGTTTGACAATGGGGAATCTGGAGAATTCATGAATTATCACCAGGAGGTAGTCACCTGTCTCGGGTGGCCCAAAGAAGTCTATCACAACCCCTTTCAACACTTCTTCATGCATGCATGTCGGTTGCAAAGGAAGTGGCGGTTCGCTTCTGGCCGCACATTGACATGGGAGGCAGCTCCTCACTCTGTCTTCCACCATTGCATCCATGACTGCCGGAGTAGATTCTTGTTTGCCTCTACCCCTCAATGCCCTTTGTGTGCCAGCTGCACCAATCCTCTGCGGAGAGATGATGGGATAACTATGCGGCATCCTCTCACTAGTATCCCCTATTTGGACACTGACAGTTCCATGCTGATCTTTGACATGCGTTCCAGCTCCTGCTTGTTTACTCGCTCACAATGGTGCGACAGTCTCATGTAGTGCCTCCATTTGTTCGATACAGTGAGTTCCTTGGCCCACCTGGTTGATGGGTTGGCCTGTTTTGCCCTAGCTATGTCCTCAGTGGCGAGTGGGGCGGTAGGGCCTGTTCTGCAATTTAGCATAGATATTCTGCATCGCCTTCCCTTGGTGACAGACCTGTCGTTGTCGGGCACCTTGAGATGTAGCCGGCCAGATTGCTGTCTCTTCCCAGTCAGTGGACGATTGTATAGAGATATTCCTATAGGCGGATTCCCCACCTTTCAATCCTGGGAGGCATTTTTGTTTTCAGCTTGCCAAACAGTGACAGGAGGGCCTGGTGATCTGTCACAAGGGTGAACTTCTTACCAACTATGAAGTGGTGAAAATATTCACATGCCCACACTGCTGCTAGGCTCTCTTTTTCCACCTGCAAATATGCACTCTCAATCTGGGATAGGAATCTGCTTGCATATGCTACAACACAGCTCGGGGGGGCATCCGGCTTCTCAATTTCTGCCAGGATGGCTCCAAAGCCGACTGGACTGGTGTCAACCACCAGTTCTGTGTGCCATCTTGGGCTGAAGTATGGCAGGTGCATTACACTTGCTAATTCCATTTTGATTGCATCGAACGCCTTCTGGCACACTCTTGACCACCTGAATGGTTCGTCCTTTCTTAGGAGCCGTCGCAGTGACTCAGTGGTGATGGCATATTTCTGTAGATATCGAGCGCAGCACCCTGCCATCCCTAGGAAGGATTTGACTTTTCCCACATGGGTGGCCTCCTGTAGCTCATTGATGGTGCGTACCTTTTCTGGGTCGGGGTGCATTCCTTCCCCGGAGAAGATGTGACTGTAGAACCTTAACTTTTCCCTGCTGATGTTGCATTTGTCATAGTTCAGGGTGAGACTTGCTTTCTTCAGGATTTCACACACCTCTAGTAGTGATCATGTTCCTCTTGCGTGGTGCCATACACCAGGATATCGTCTGAGTAATTAAACACCCTTTTGACAGGGAGGAGCAGGAGCCTGATGGTCTCCTGAAATATCTTTGTGGCTGAAGAGATTCCAAAGTTCAGCCACTTGTACCTGAAGAGGTCATCGTGGGATGCAAATGTTGTAATCCCTCTGGAATCATGGTGCAGCTCCAACTGATAGTACCACTGATTGAGGTCCAAATTCGAATACTTTGTTGCCCAGTTTAGGCTGACAATCATGTCCTCTATCTGGGGCCCCTGGTCGCTCTCTCTCTCTCTCTCTCTCTCTCTCTCTCTCTCTCTCTCTCTCTCTCTCTCTCTCTCTCTCTCTCTCTCTCTCTCTCTCTCTCTCTCTCTATGGCAGTATTCACCACCCTCATATCAACACAGAGGCGAAGTCTATTGCCATCCTTGGGCACCCCTACCAGGTGGGTGTTGCGGGACTGGCTTGATTTGATTGTTTATGTGGAGGTTAATCACTGTACCTTTCAATTCACCCTGTAAAGGGGGTACTTCACCCCCATCCATCATCAGACATCAGGTGCCCATGGTCTCTTATCTGTCAGACAGAGGCAAGAAAAATCAGACATCTGGGATTCTCAACATGTCTTTTATGACAAGACACACTCAAAGGCATTTTTGCCTCCAACCCATTTTTATAACTTTCTAAGATATCGCGATACTTGTTATGCTAATGTACACCTTGTACAGGGTATTCTTTTGATAGGCCAATTTAGCCAGATAGAAAACATTTCATCAGTATCATTGGATAACTTTTCATCACATGTACAACAATTACATGTACACATAAGACACATCTCTGAACTTTAAAGAGAGAGTTAAATTTATGACACATCTACCCATATTTGGGTGGGTACCTTACTATCTAGGTTGATAGGTACCCTCAGTGGTCGTATTTTTGCTACAACATTACTTGTAACTGGCCATTGGAGCCTGCTATGTATTCCCTATTGTTGTTGTCTACATGGGAAGTGACAATTTCTGTATTTCGGACCTATCTATTTAATTGGATGTTTTAAATCTGACGGACTGTTTATTATTAAAAGTTGATACTGACCTTTTTAACCTTTTTTGGTCCCTCCTAATGTTTTACTAAGAGTGTTTATACCATACACCTCTAGTACCTGCTTCACAACTTTGTCTCCTTGTACCCCTATCACTATCCTCCCGGATATAGACAAAGTATACACTGCTAATTGTGATTAGACAGTTGTATACCGGGTTTCCTTTCCTTGTAAGTAGCAACAATTACACATTAGCATATCTGGCGTCCACAATTTTCTGGGATGCACAAAACTTATATGGCTATTTTAGACTTGGCTGGACACAGCTATGGCAGTGATCAACTCCTGCCAAGAACATTTCCACGCATCAATATCTAATCCTTATCTGGTTGATGAGGTTCTGTCAAGTTAGTATAGTGCTTGACACCATTGGATAATATATATATGTGCTATTTTATGGTTGCCAAAATAATGCAGCTGGTCTCTCAGAATAGACTGTATAACACATGCTGTACCCGCTTCCATAAGAACATAGATACATGTATCCAAGCTTCTATTAATGGCCTGGCTTCATCACAATCTTGTCTGATTTCTTTGCCAATTTCCATCTTTAACCTAACAAACCTCATTATCTCACTGCGAGATGCTGCCAAAGATTGTCTCCAAATGCATCAGCCGCTCTTGCTTGTCTGAAAACCTTTGGCATGGGTTATAGTCCTCCCCACCTGACTTAGGACTGGAAACCATTTTGCATTTGAACATTATTTCCAAAATATATTTTTGCTGACACTGTACCTTTGTTCAGGGAGCTATATTCTTTATTTAAGCATCTCTCACTTTGTATCCTTTATTCACAATATATCATTATACACTTATGAAGTGTGTGTGACATTTAAAGCACCCTTCATTTCCTGGGCCATCCCAACCCAAATGTGTGCAGTGCTTTGTGCACTTTTTACTTTTAATAAAGGCAATCTAATCCTGATTTCTACAATGATAGAACTATTTGATCTGCCTATCATGTTATCTATATTCAGTTGAGGAGCTGGGGTTGGCACACCCTATACATTTCCTAACTCTGATCGATATTCGACCAGTATTCAATATTGGACCACCACCACACCTTGTACCCAGTTTCTACCCTCCCCCGTATGCAGTGCACCTATGCATCCCTATCTCAGTCACTCCATCAATCCAATGCTCTATCTCAACATGGGAGGTATCATGAAAGACGCTTCTAAAGAAACAACAGTGTTTGCAACCATATTGTATTCTCCTAATCTAAGATATACACGTATCCCTTTTCTGTTACTCCTTTTATGTACATATCCCCAAACAGTAAAGCTGTTTGCTCCCATCTGGTTTTGTCATGCCGCCGACTCACAGACGCCGCTGGCGGCTTTGGAACGCTTAGCGGTGGCGGTGCCATTAGGCTGTTCCATATTGGTTCCTCACTTCCTGGGTGTGCGGTCTAGTCTTTTCATTCTGTCCTTTTCGTTTCCCTATTTAGCCCCTCCTTCTCTTCCGGCTCAGTGCGTTGCAACTTTGTTTACGCTCTGTTGCCTTGCTCCCTCTTGCTTGTACCCCTTGTTTTTTCTACTTGCCTGCCTCCGTTTTTCTTTTCTTGCTCTTCTTTTTTTGCGAGTATTTCGCTACTCGCTCCCTCTCCCTGCTTTTCCCCTTTGCCTTCCTTTACTCTCACTTGCTCTTCGCCTACTTCTCTTCACAGTTCCGCCGCTCTGTGCTCCGCTCCCCCTCCTTCTGCGTTCATTTCTTTTTTCCTTTCCCTTTCTCTTTCCTTTTCCTCGGACTGCTTCTTTCAGCCCTCCGGAGTCCTCCTCTACTTCCATCCTCCTGCTGCAGCGACTTACCTGGACTCTACCTCCTGCCAAGCTGCATCTTCTACGTTCACCTTACCTGAGTTCAGCTTTCCACAGCAACAGCACTCCACTTACCATTCAGGACGCCTGCACCGGATCACCTCCCTTTTATATCTGGACTATACAAGACTGTCAGCCATTCGCCGCAACAGCACACACTGAGAGTTTTTTTTTAGCTGCTGCTTTTTTCCTCTCTGATTGGTCTCTGCGGGAAGGGGGTCAACTGCTTCCCTGTTTTAGCAGGGAATCAGGGTGGCTTCTTACCGCGGAAGACCGTTTCTCTTCTCAAAGAAAAAGAAGTCAAAGAAGAAGCTCCTGCGGCGTGAGTTCTCCTCGGAAGAAACAGGTGAGGTGGAAGGGGAGGTGGACATTGACATTGCTGATACCCCACTAATCACATCAGATAGTGACAGTTTGCAACGCCAAAAGGATATAGCAATGGCTACCCCTGGACAGGTGCAGGAGCTTCTTTCCTCTGTGCATAACTTGACACAACAGATAGTGACAGGTTTCCACCCCTGTTACCCAATTAACTTTTAAAATAACATGCACAGCAAGTGATTTCGGCCACCATGAGAATCGGGAGAGATCATTAAAACGTTATAACATTTGCTCATTTGTTGAGGTAACCCACCAGCCAATTTTTTACTGTTCCTTCCACTTGCAACACATATATATATATATATATATATATATATATATATATATATATATATATATATATATATATATATATATATAATTCTTCCTCACCCCACAACACTTCCTTGGTCCCTGCCCTCTCCCATGCACTTCCAGTTCATCTTCATCTTATTCGTCTTCCAGCTGCACATCTTCTACCTGATTTTTTGTCCTTATGCCAAGTCCAGGTTTTTTCTCAATTCCGTCCATACTTAATTGTTTCCATTTGTCCTTTAGACTGCTTTGCAGCAAGTTCAAGGGCCCCGTAAGTATTCAGACATTCTTTCAGGATACACTGTTTTGTGACCACAAAGGACTCAAACACTCAATCTTCTGATTCAAATAAAATTGTAATTTGGGGGGCATTGGATTGTTTCTGGGGAACACAAGGATGGGGGAGTTTCATAAATAGAGTCTTTAGTTTTAGTCACAACTGGGCATCTGGCTGCGTCACTCAAAAACCATTTTCATGACAAGGAGGGCTTTTCTCCCCGCTCGCAGGATCGGTTGCCTTCAATCACCTCGGGTGCAGGTACTGCCCACCCATCTGTAATATAAAAATAGGGTGAGATTCTTGAAAAATACGTACATTTGTATCATCAGTACTTCCTTCTAAAACCTAAACCTTATGGGGACCATATCCTCCTCAATAATGCACTCCTGCCTCATAAAACAATTGCTACTGAATTTCCTCTTTTTCTAATATAATAGAATGGCTGCTTCTTTCTCCCTTTCCTGCATATCTTAGTGTCACCCATCTTATATATAACCCAGGTGATACCTGGGTGTGTCTATGACATGAGACCATAAAGCACATACATAATTATTTTTCTTTTACTTGCCCCACCGTTTCATGGGCTCGCACTCCATTTCATTCCTTATAGTGTGGTTATTTTCTAAGTGACAAAGGAAACATTTTCTCTGTGGTTGTGTCATTCTTCACACCACTGGAGTTACATTGTCCCCTCCTTTATGATAAAAATAATAAAAGACAAAACAGACAACATAACAAATTCAAAAAATATTTTCAACAAAAAAGGATGTCGTCTTCTTCAGCCGCTCCCTTACTTTCGTCTTGGTGCATCCATAACTAACATTGTTTCTTGCTCCCTTGTAAAAACCAAAAATAGAGGCAAAGTCATGATAAGCTAGCAAAGTGACCAGTTATTTCCCTAAAATAGGCCTTTTATATTCATTTTTTTCTTCAATATGATGTAACTGGGGTCATCTCGTTGTATCCTCAGCCCAATAAAATGCAAAACATGTTTTCTTGAAAAATAGAAATGATGGAGCACTTTAACTTTTCTTTTGAATTATCATAAATACAGTGGCAGGCCTGTTTTTAATCTTTTCTGCTATGCTAAAAATGTTCTCTGTACTTTTTTAGTCCCTCTCCTGATGGCGTGGGACCACAGTCTCTTCTTTCTTTGATGTTTTTATTCTGTTAAGACATAATTAATATTTTTTGTCTCCCATCCTACACTAATCTACCCATTGTATTGGAAATAAGCACTGATCCTGAAGTGTAGTCTATGCAAATGTGACATGCAATGTTTTGCCTACCGCTATAGTTTCATGCATTTACCAGGTATACATATTTGACATTCTTAATCATTAGGATTTACAAAAAGGTTACTCACCTTTCATACAAAAGTCTTCTTCTGTCATATAACTAGACGCAATAACATGCAGATGGCCACTAACCTGTGCAAATGGCAATTCCTTGCAGACAGGAAAACTCCCCTTACTATCCTCTGCCTGCTTGTTACAGCAACGAGGGGGCAAAATCCCCAGGGAAACACTCTGGGGCAGAAAACCATGTGCGGGATTCGAGAGCGATGGGAAGTGTCGACTCTTTGGTCTGCAAATTCTCGGATTGGAAGACACTGGACTTGATGTTGGGCTGGACCCCTTGAGTAGCAGATATCTTGATATAATCTAAAGGTAAGATTACAAGTAGCTAGAGATTCAGGGATAGAGACAGACTAACGGCAGTGGTTTGCACCTGTAACTGTATGACTGTGATTCCTTAATCAGTTTGTGGAAGAGGCATGTGTGAAGCTGAATATTTCCCCAGATACAGGTTTCACCTCCTATGGAAGCAGGAGAGGGTGAATAGGTAAATGGTTCCCTGATAACTATATGTTTCTCTTCCTCTCCATTAGCACCTACTTGATAATGAATGTGGCCGACATACAACGTCCCTGTTGTGAATGAGCGGATGGCTCCAGAAGGAGCAGAACTCCTCTCTTGATCAGACTTCTTCCGTAACAGTCCAAAACAGTACGGATCCAGAATGAAGAGAAGTCGTTCCTACCGTGATTCTGATTTCCCAAGAATCATTAGAAAGATGCAGGTGAGTATGGACTTCTGGCTCTGGGGCACTGAGAATGGAACAGGAATGTATGAGGTGAGAATGTGAGGGCAGTGAGCGGACGTAACCGCAGATGACACAGGTCTGAAACAGAGAGAAAGTGAGCAAGGAAACATGCAAGAATACAGGACCAAGAGTTTCTCCTAGTTGGCGTACTTACGAAGTATCTGGCAAAAGAGTAGCGACACAATGGGACACTGGAACAGGATGCATATAAGCGGTCACATGACCGAACGCAGACGGGACCAAAGCTGCAGCAGGAGCAGGAAGACTCGTACTCCAAGAACGGAGCTTCCCGGCGGCCATGTTGGAATACGCCAGCACCCCAACGGAACGAAACCGGCCACATCGCCACCAAGACCAGGGACCCTAATGAGATGTGACATCTTTATTCTCTTCCTTAGATATGGCCATACTCAGATATATGTTCAATTCAATGCTCACACCTGTTTACAACTTTCTTTGAAAAGACTGTATCCCGTACTACCTTTTTCTGTACTCACCTGGGTCTTCTTTCTACTAACAATGATCAATGAGATGATTCGCACACTTGCTGTGTCCACTGGTACTTACTCTTTCTTTCTCTATTAGTCCACTAGTGCTTACATTTGTCATAATGTTTCTTCCCATTATATCACTATACCTGCTACGGTCATGTAAATATTCATTCCATGCTCCAAAAATGACATTTTTTCATCTGTAATACATAAATCAACATTTTTACATAAACATATAAATAATGTTCTTGTTACTTACTCTCATATGTTCTTTTGCGCAATTCTGCTAGAAGTTCTCTCATACTGTTAGATAAATCTTGGCCGTCCATACCTTCTTGGCCTTTCATTAATTGTATTTTTTTAAATATACTACACTGATCAATTTAAACAGGCACCATCCATTGCTGCTCATTGTTTGAAAATCAAAATGTTTTATCCACACACATACCTCCATCAACCTTGTGTCACAGTGGTATTTTTGTTCCTTTATTTACACCTTCTATCAACTTGTATTTTTTGTTGCTTTAATATTCATCTTATATTACTTAGTCTAAACACAACACAAACTTTTATACTTAAGATTTTAGAATCCCTTACATATGTGCATTTTTATTTTGTCCCCATGTACATTTTTCCTCCACTGCCTTAGTGGATGTATTCTCTTCTCTTTTTATTACCCTTTCTGGGAGTTTCATGCACAATCTTCTACCTGGCCCTGCCAGTAGGAATCCTCACCTACTCTTATATGAAGTTTTCTAAAGTGTGCACCCTTCCTGTCTCTTCTTGTGCCTGTAAATTCAAGGTAGCCCTATCTCTCTTCCATATATAACCCCCAAAAATCCAGTTACTCTTATATACATATATGTATATATATACATTTTTACAACACAATCCCTCCTCTCTTTTTTGTGAAAAGTGCTCCAATCATATTACAACAATGACATGCACTCCATATTTGCTTATATTGTGTTTCAGCAGGACATAATATTTTTAACGGGTGTTCCTATTGTAAAGGGATAGAAGCCTATATGTGTGTGTGTTGTCATTGCAGTATTGAATTCCTTCTCTGACTACCTAAATGTGTTTTATTGGATATGACAACAGCCTTTGACTGTGTCATATGTACCTATCTTTGGAACAAAATGCAAAAACGTTTATTCCTCGACAACTTATCTGGATAATTTCTATGCTACATAACAACCCTAGCTACAGGGTACGTATCAATCAGAAGGGCGCGCTAACAGGTCCAATTTCTACATTTACAGGAGTGAATCAAGGCTGCAATTTGACCTCCACACTCTTCAATCTTTATTTGTCTGATCGTAATGATATTTGGCACAATGAAAATCTATTTCCCGTTAGACTTGGCAAATTTCTCATACATAGGATGGCATTAGCCGATGACATAATCCTTTTTTGATAAGACCCCTTTGGGTTGCAGAATAAACTACATATATTTTCTCTATATGCACAAAAATACAACCTACATTCCAATCCTAGAAAATGTAACATTGTGATCTTTGCTGGGAAAAAGAAGATTAGGAATTTCAAATGGTCAATTGATGGATACACAATGTCACTAAGATATCCTGGCTATAATCTGTGTGACACCGCCTCTATCATCATGTGGAGGGATACCCTTAACCATAAATCTCAGTTCTGCCTGTAATAGATTATTATATTCTAAAAGTAGAACCTATACTACTATATAGGCTTGACATGTGTATGGTAGACTTAATTATCTTTCTGGACATATTGCAGGGTCGCATTTGGAAGCAAATTTTGGGACTAGCTAGGTCTGTTCCCAATTCCATCCTGAGTAATGAACTTGGACTCAGTTCCCTATCCTTGAAACAACAATGGAGAATAATCAATAATTATGCAAAGATTATTAATCCTCCATCGAATTCCCTGTATGTTGATCTGTCTCAGATGCTTGTCGATGTGCAACCAGTCTCGTTGTCACTCTATTGTGATAGAATGCAATCTTTACTTGACAAATTAGATGTGGTGAAACAAGATCTTATTATTAGTCTGGGATTTGTTAAAAATAAACTGCACGGTAATGATTGGGTATGCACTATTGAGTCGATCAATCAATACAGTTCATACAAGGAATATGCTTCCTTTCTGAGGAAGAGAACTCCACGATCTGCTTGTCTTCTTTGTTTTCCCTGTGTAAAGGCCTATGCATTATATTTAAGATTCATACTAAATCAATTTCACACTTAAGATAGAATCAAATACTGGGGATCTAAAGAAGTTGTTAAGGAAAAAAACTTACATACTGGTTGAAGACTGTGTATGTGTGCTAACCTAGACGAAACCCTGAACCACCTTGTTACAGCGTGCTCCTATTTGCAACCTGATCGATTGCTTGTCTTTGGCAAATATTTAATTGATGATAATAGCTTGTCAAGGTCTTCTCTCTGGCTTGGTTATATGTGGGGAGAGAACATTTCACTGATTTTGTCTCTTACATGTCTTTTGTATGTAATTAATAATGAATTGGTGCCAGTAGAGTATGCTCACAAATCTGCATAAAGTGTTCAGTTCTGATGTGGTAGTAACCTTGTGTCTAAACAGTTTTAAGCTGTCTGTATCATTACTCGCAAGTCACTTTAGTTCTTATCATGCAAATGTACTATGTTATGTTTCATGATGTTAATTTGCACACTTACCATTTTGCACATAGTACTGACAGAACCTATGATTCAGATATACTGCCTCATCATGAGTTTGGCGGTAAACCTTAAAGGCGGCGGTAACACTATTGCAGCCTCATTTAAGGTTCTGCCGAATCACAGGCTTGGTGGATTTACTCCCAGCTCTGAGCTGGGGGCAAATCTGCTGCGATTTTGCTGATTTCTGGCGCTATTACCACCGAATAGCACCAAACATTCCCCATTGGGCCCAATAGGGAATGGCAAATTCCTGATTGGGCCCAATGGGGAATGGGGACTTACTGTTCCTCCAAACCCGTGATCCGGTGCTAATAGTGCCGGGGTTTTGGCGGTAGGGCTAATAGCCCCGGTGGTAACACCGCCAGGGTTAGCGCCCAACTCGTGATGAGGCCATATGTTCCTAAAACATGGTTTTGTTTTAAAGGTTTTGTATATATGGAAAGAAAAAAAATTGATTTTATACTTATTTTACATTTCCATGGTTTTAATTATGGGGTGTGTGTGTGTGTGTGTGTGTGTGTGTGTGTGTGTGTGTGTGTATCAATCCCTTCTCCTTATAAGCATATAATGACAGTGACTCTAACCTAATTATCTCTTTTTTCCCCAATCTCATGAAAAATATCTTCTCTTTTCATATCTCCAAATTCCACTTCTATTTACTCCTTCTAATAAATCAATTCATCATGCATAATGGTAATCCATAACATGATCAATAATCATGCCAAGCCCTTCTTATTTCTCCTTTTCAGCTCCCAGCCTGCTTGCACTTATTCGTGAACATGTTTTATATCTGAACAAACCCTATAAGAAAGCTAAATAATGTACTCTTTTATTCTTGAAAATCAAACTAATCAGGGTGTGTGCTCTATAAAAAAAATACACCTTTGACCTAATGGTGCACTCCTTTACATGTTCAGGCCTTAAAAATACTGGTGTGATTTCTTGTGTGTCTACATAACTAATCCCTAAAACTAGTGCATGCTATCACCTAGTTACTTACTGAGATTTTTCCTCAATACAATTGTTAATTTGTTATAAAATATATCATGCTTTCTTATCTGTAGTTTGTGTAACCTTAATCCTAGTGCTATTGAGAATACTTCCTTCCATTACTTGTTGCTTCCCCATTGTAGATACACATATTTGCATCAATGCATGCACTTTTAAAAGTGTAACTGAAAAAAGGTGCTTTATCTTATTAATTCCTGTTTTACCCCATAAATATTTTCTGTGGTTAATCTAGTATAATTTTCTATTATGTTAACCTACTTTTTAATGTAATTTGCATTCATAATAAAATTTTTATTCTCAGCGCATGTGTCACAAATTGTGTGATCTTGGCACATTTCATTTTTTGTATTTTCTTTTAATACCTTTATGCTGTGCAATGGGGGAGATGCTGTCTCCCTCTTGAAGCTTGCCTAATTTGCTGTGGCGTTGGTGCATATGCTTGAGTCTGCCTGTGTAATATCCTTATGACTGTATTGTATTGTGGTGCATACCCCATTCCTCCTCTTTCTGTCCTTAATTACTAATGGTATCACTGTTCTGGTTACTTAGGACACTATACTGTGCTTTCATTTGCAATTTCTCTCTTACTTTTCCTCTCCCAACACTGTGCCTCTTCTCATCCTCCTTCTCTCCTTCTGCAATCACTTTCCCATTTTCCTTCTGCGGACATACTTCCCTGCCTTCTTGTTACAAATTTTATGAAAATAAACTGTGTGCATCTGCTCTCCCTTTTGGTAGCGCACTGAAATTCTTTAGAGAAGCACCGTTCCTTTTTTCCCAATTACTTTTCATCAACATGTCTAGACTTTTTATAATTGTTTCCTTCCATTGCCTTTTTCTCATCTGTGCATGCCCTATGCAGGCTTATGGTATATGCTCCTTCAAAATGCCCCATTTATTACAAATTAAAAATGCCTATATTGCTTAAAATGAGATTAACAAATCAGGGGTGCACTAGTGTGTGCTTATGTAGAAAGGGTCTGGCATTAATTCCAAAATAACTAACAATCCCTTTAAAATGGGAAGTGGCTTGTGTAATTTTAAAAAGTGATCTAATGGGACCAATCTAATTCACATATGTGTAATGACTGGGGACAAATTCTTGTGTAAAACAGTAGGCTCACAATGTGGTTTAGTCACATATAGCTCTCTTGGCAAAACAACAATGTTTCAAAATATATACCTTTACTAACTAAACGACCAAGGGCTTAGCCACCCCACAATCTCATATATTTCAATCAAGTGCTCCCCCAGCACAGCGTTTCACCATAACATGCACAAATATCAAGAAAAATGTTCTCCTTAAAAGCTACCCAATTTTCAATTTCTGTTATATGGACCTAAATCTGAGCTTCCCTACTCAAGAAACACAAGCATTACATGTATGTGTAGACAAACCCCTAAAAAACGAAAGTCAGCTCAATGAGTTCTGGTTCAAGGCTACATTTTCATAAGGGTGTGAGTCAGCTCTGGCTCACTTGCAACCTTGTACACAAAATATAAACATTTTCAAGATACACCATTCAATCATTATAATACTCTCTCTATTAATAATGTTGATCCAAAACCACTCTACTATGCAAAACATATTATGTTGTTCTAAAAAAACCAAAAATTACAATTTTTTAAAATCTGTCTTTATTCTCAATTTACACTAATTCTATGCATAACCATATATATATATATGAGCTCTGGCCCTACTCATTCCTATTCATTTTGATCACATATTCATGAATGTATTTTTTGCTGTCTCAAATCACAGCCCTTAGAAATGAGATTCAGCATCATTTTTTCTTCAATGTTACTGTTTTTCATCTTTATTCTTCACAAAGTATGCTTAATGCACATATATATCTACACCAATCACCTCCTACCTTATTTAAAATTCCAATGTTTACTTTATACATATCATTTTCATCACAACCTCCTTTGGCAACACAAGCTTCTCCTCAATTCACAGACACTTGTCATCTCTCTAAGCTTCCCATATTTTCGCTGGTGTCTATATAAAATGATGTCACTATTAAAAAGCTGTGTAATCCAGGATAGGCGTCTCCAGCCACGTAGACCCAGGGGAGTAACAGAACAATAAGCAAAAGAGAAAGGGGGGTCACGTGAATCAATCCATTGAGCGAATCAACAGGATAAATTGCTCACTGCGTGAGAGCTAAATGAGGAGATAGGCCAGGTCAAGGAAAGTAAAACATCATTCAATCTTTAATAGACACATATTCAATTACATTGCACATGGTGCTGAAATCACAATAAAAACAGCATAAAAACACACAATCAGTAATGAACATCTCCAATTAAGGTGCATATTGGTCTAATGAGCGTCCTAAAGTGTAAAGTGGACACACTGTGCATAAAATCATAAAGAAAACATATTGCATCAGAGGACAGCTTCAATCTCAAATTAATGCCAAATCTATATTCAAAAGCAAAATTATATAGCCAAAATAAGGCACAAAAAAGAGAAAGAAAGATAGAAAAATAGAAAAAAGATAAAAAGGAAATAAACAAAAAATTATATGTATGTATATAGAGGGCACCATCCCACGCAGATCAAGACAATCAATGTTTCCTGCGAGGTAAATAGGTTGTCCCCAATCAAAAATCTATTTTATTATAAGCAGACAAGTAAGAATTGCATCAGTATAAACTAAAACGGATGCAATACTTGTCTCCAATCTGACCACAATAGTCAACGACCAGTACCTGGTACAGCTACCAACAATCTCATTTGTATTTGTATTTATTTATTTGTATTGCGCAGCCTGCCCACGGGCATCAGGGCGCATGTTTAGAAAGGTGGTTACAAGAAAGTGTTACAGCAGGCAGTTAGAGGTTACACTTATATATACATAAACATATATAAATTATGTACAACATTTACAGGGGTAATATACAGATGCATTATATACAAGGTAGCCGGGAAGGTGCAGCATGCAGCCAGTGTTACATAGGACTGGCCGCCATAGCGTCTTGCTCATGGAGCCAGTGTTTTGTTTTACTTTTGAAGGATTGGAGGGAAGGGACATTCCTGAGTTCATTGGGTAAGGAATTCCAGAGCTTTGCCGCAAGGACTGGGAAGCTCGAGCCTCTGGCAGTTTGAAGTTTGAAACTGGGGATGATAAGTGTGTGCGGTGTGCAGATCTTAAAGGTCTGGAGGCTGTGTGTTGGGTAAAGCGCGCTGATAGGTATGCCAGTGCAGCGTTATTCTGTGCTTTGTGACTAAGAACAAGTGTTTTGAGGGCGATGCGCTGTGCAATGGGGAGCCAATGTATGTTGCGTCTGGTGGAAGAGATGTGGGCGCGCCTGGGTATGTTTAGAGCAGCCCTGATGGCGTTATTCTGGGTTACCTGTAGTTTATCAATGCTTCTTTGGCTAGTTCCGAGGTAAAGGGCGTTGCAGTAGTCAATTTTTGATAAGATGAGGGTTCTGGCGAGAATAAGGCAGTTGTCCGTTGTTAAGAAGGGACGGCAAGCTGTGATCAGTTTACACGTATACGGGGATGCTGAGACTACTGAGTTGGTTTGTCTGTTGAGTGAGAGGGTGGAATCTAGGTAAATACCGAGGGTTTTAGTGACATTAGTAACCTTGATAATGTTGCCATCAATGTCATGGGCTGTACTGGGCTGTACTGGTATCTAACACAGGTAGTTTCGACGACTAGTTAACAGTGTCTAAGTGTCTAAATTAAAGTCCCTGAGAACAGCTTTCTCAAAAATCGAAACCATATTAAGGCTGGGCGTAAAAGTGGATTTACTCCCGAACAGAGTGGTGGAGTCTGCATCGGTGAATTCTCTTTCATTGTGGCCAAAGAAATCTCTCAGTCTAATTTTACGAAACAGACTACGTAGTTCAATTTCCGTGTTCATTTTAGATGGATTTTGCATGGGTACAAAAGAGAACCCTCTCTCTAGTGTAGAAATTTCAAGTGGGTTTAAAATCTTTTGAGAAATATTGTAAACCAACGACTTAGGTATTACCTCCGGTAGGACCGCCTCCTGGTGTGGAATTGTTTGTCTACCGGTGGTGGTCCTAGTTCGGGAGGTGGAAAAGGGAGATTGGGAGTGGGAAAGGGAGCATTCTGACCATATTCTGCAAAGGCAGGTGGGGGGCCGTATTGGGGAAATTGCCAATACTCTCTACCTCCTCTGCCTCTATGCTGCCCTCTGTTCCTTCTATTGCCTCTATTGTGTCTCCCCCTATTGGGGTATGACAGACTCCCATCGGATGATGTGTCCGAGAAAGTGACCCTTTTGTTGTTCGGTGTAGGGCCCATTTGGGAGTTGGGATCAGACCAGTGACCTGGTCCTTTGTAGTCAGCATTGAGATAAGGGAATGTACCTTCCTTAGTGAAGGCCAAAATATCTTTTTTGAGTTTGTCAATTTTTTTTATTAGTTGTTATTTTTATAAATTCCTTAGTTTGTTTTTCAATAAATTCCAATTTTTCTTTTATATTGGCAATAGAAGTATCTAGGGCAAATGCAGATTCTGCTTTATCAATCTCATCCCCAATCAGTGCACTCTTCTTGAGTGCTGTGTTGATTGTTAGAAGCATTAAGTCGCGGCTGCACTTAATTGCCACACCAGAAAAGGCCTGTTTGTGATCTATGTCATCGACAAAAAGGCAGGGTTCCAACCGGACTACTAAGCCCTGTGGAATAATGTTCTTTTTCAAATATTCCGTAAGTAGATGACTATGCATCTCCGTACGGATTTTTTCTTTCTGAGCTTTAGAAAGCTTTCACTGGTAATGTTGGAGTTATCACCAGTTCCTCACACTACTCTTTTTCTCTTCTTTCTTATGTTCTTCCCCTATTTGATGTAACCTTAACTTTGAGTAGCACTAAGATGGAACATATTGACCATCGTCACGAATTAAGGAAGAACCGTATGAAGAAGGGGCAAATGGAATAACATTAAGAAATGTTTCATTGTCTGTTAACAAGTGCCTTTTGAAAAATTATGTGTGGAGTAATTACATGTATTTTGCACAATTGTTTACCTAATCTGTCCTGTCCTGAGGAAGACGACTGTCAAGCCTTCTCTCTCCTGCTAGATTAAGAGACAGATGGCTTAGACACTGTTAACTAGTCGCCGAAACTACCTGTGTTAAATACCAGTACAGCCCATGAGATTGTTGGTAGCTGTAACAGGTACTGGTCGTTGACTATTGTGGTCAGATTGGAGACATGTATTGACAAGTATTGCATCCGTTTTAGTTTATACTGATGCAATTCTTACACATCTGATTATAATAAAACTGATTTTTGATTGGGGACAACCTATTTACCTCGCAGGAAACATTGATTGTCTTGATCTGCGTGGGATGATGCCCTCTATATACATACATATAATTTTTTGTTTATTTCCTTTTTATCTTTTTTCTATTTTTCTATCTTTCCTTCTCTTTTTACTGCCTTATTTTGGCTGTATAATTTTGATTTTGAATATAGATTGGGCATTAATTTATGATTGAAGCTGTCCTCTGATGCAATATGTTTTCTTTATGATTTTATGCACAGTGTGTCCACTTTACACTTTAGGACGCTCAGACCAATATGCACCTTAATTGGAGATGTTCATTACTGATTGTGTGTTTTTATGCTGTTTTTATTGTGATTTCAGCACCATGTGTAATGTAATTGAATATGTGTCTATTAAAGATTGAATGATTTTTTACTTTCCTTGACCTGGCCTATCTCCTCATTTAGCTCTCACGCAGTGAGCAATTTATCCTGTTGATTCGCTCAATGGATTGATTCACGTGACCCCCTCTTTCTCTTTTGCTTATTATTTCACTATTAAAAAGCCAGCATATTCTTCATTTGCTCATGCAGAATTGAGCTACAATTGCCTTAACACCAGAGCTATCTTGTGCTTTTTGTCTCTAATTCTTCACAAAGGAATGCAAGCTGCTCTGCCTCTTTTATTTTAATCACTCCCTCCCTTCATACCAGCTCTTATCTCAGCTTTGAAAAAGCCTTTGAAACACTCTAGTCTACTTCAAGGCAAAGAATGCTGTATCCGTTTGGAACTTACAGCTTGTGCTGCACTGTATACGTGGTTTTTGTAAACTGTTCACACATTGCGCTTCAAAATAGATATACTTCTATTTTCCTTTCACTTCCAGGGCACGCTATGTTCAAACTGTCTTCATGAGTTCAATGAAAAATTGAATCACTGTTGTTGTTTTAGCTTACAACACAGTCTGTAAGTACCTTTGTCTCCTATTTGGCACATTAAACAGAACTGCACGCTTTCCTACTCCTGTCCTATCTCGTCCTTCATTTACATGTTCTTTTAGTCAGAATTAGATCATTCTTGGTTTTGTAATTTCTCCAGAGTTTTATCTCCATGCATATATTGATCTTATTTATTTTAACCCCTTACTTGATGTCAATCCCTTCTTTAAAAAGTGTAACAGAAAAGGTGTTTTATTTATTTCGTTTGGCTATCTTTTATTTTCTATTAAGTTAAACACACAAAAGGTTTGTACAACATTTACATTAAACACAAAACTAACATATAAGGCCGCCAAACGCAATCTACAATCTACACAATTTAGCACATTTGAAAGCTTTTTTCAACAAAATAGCAATCATAATTTAACAGCACAGTGCACATTAATAACACAAGTGATCACCCTCCCTTACTTATAATCATTTATAATAAGAGGTATACTTCTCTCGCCTCTACTTATTTTACCCTATACAGGGTTTGAGACATCACCTTTCACGGTCCTGATCGTGCTTTTTCCCTTTTTCTCATTAATACTCCTGTTGGAGTTTGAGAGGTCTCCTTCCAATTCCCTTGAACTAGGATTTCTAGGCGCTATCTACACAACATTTCCATTACTTAAAATATCACAATCCCCATTATTTACATAAACATGTTATTAATTTTTCCTGTCTCTGTCTTTCACATGATACATACCATAATTCATAGATGCCAGGTGCACTTTGCTGGCCGTCATGAGGACATACTCTTGACAGAAATTAGATCATACTGCAGGTTATCACTCACCTACCATCTCCTCCTGCCCGCCAGCACCCCACCATCAAAAAAAAGGTCTTGGGCTGTTGTCCCTGTAATATTATGAAAGACTCAGGGCCCCACATTGGGTGCCATCATTTAAAGGGGTTCTTCACCCCATCCCTCATCAGACATCAGGCACCCATGGTCTATTATCTGTCTGACAGAGGCAAGAAAAATCAGACATCTGGGGGTCTCAACATGTCTTTAATGACAAGACACACTCAAAGGCATTTTTGCCTCCAACCCATTTTTATAGCTTTCTAACATGACACAATACTTGTTATGCTAATGAACACCTTGTACGGGGTATGCTTTGATAGGTCAATTTAGTCAGAGAGAAAACAGTCCTACAGTATCATTGGATAACATTTTGTCACATGTACACCAATTCCACATTAGCATATCTGGCATCCACAATGTTCTCGGATGCACAAAACTGATATGCCTACTTTAGACTGGGCTGGGCGCAACTATGAAAGTGCTCATCTCCTGCCAAGAACATTTCCATGCATCAATATCTAATCCTTGGTTGCTGAGGTTCTCCCAAGTTAGTTTAGTGTTTAACACCATAGGAGAATATATATATATATATATATATATATATGCTCGATTTTATGGTTGCCAAAATAATACAGCTTGTCTCTCAGTATAGTTTGTATGATACACATTGTACCCTCTTCCATATGAACATAGATAAATGTATCTAAGCTTCTATTAATGGCCTGGCTTTATCACAATCTTGTCTGATTTCTTTGCAAATTTCCATTTCATTTTGAATATTTTTTCTAAAATATATTTTTGTCTGACACTGTACCTTTCTTCAGGCCTTTTAATAAAGACAATCTAATTCTGATTTCTACAATGATGGAACAATTTGATCTGCCTATCATGTTATCTATATTCAGTTGAGCAGGGAGGGGTTGGCACACCTTATACAACCCAGTCTTTGGAATAGGTCGGGAAATTATCTCTGAAGGACTCCTTGGCAAGTGGTGAACCCGCTAGGTGGCATATGGACAAATAACCATGCTGGCCTCCGCTACATACCACCATGTCTTCATTGAAGAGAATATCAATCAGGCTGAGTGCTTTCGCTGTGCGGTAGCTGAGTAGACATTTGCCTTGGACTGGGCTTCGGAGAACGTGAATGGTGCGTCGATCCTCTTCCCCTTGTGAAAGAGGATGTTTTTTAAATTGGCTTATCAACGGGAGTGGTACACTGGCTCACATTGAAACATTCTTGCCTTGGATGGTATCAGCTATGGGTGTTCCCTGCAAGCAGGAATTCTTGTTCTTCCATAATATTGATGGTCACCCCATTGTCAATAAGGAATGTGTGTGTGACTGCGTCCATCATCACCAGCACTCTGGGTGCCTCACTGTCATCTTGTGCCCCATGAATGAGCTTTACAAACTCGTTGGTGAATTCAGGGTCTTGGCCATATGAGAATTTTTCCCAGTTTGCATACGGGTCATCCGAATAACCGTAGGTATCCCCATAGTATTCTGACAATGTCAGCAAATCATTCACAGGGTTTCACCGTATTACAGTCCTTGCTCCATTGCTCTCACTGTTCTCCTCAGCTGTTGTGGGTAGGATTGGGTCTGCCTCCATTGTAGGGGCGGCCGGGCTGGTCTGTAAGTCAGTCTCCAATTGAATTGTGCCGCCTGTTGCTGGCGTGTCGGGGGAAATTGCCTCCCTCCTCGGCAGACCGCCTGGAAGTGTTGTTCTGTCCCGCACTTGGAGCACCGCTGGGTCATCGCTGGACATGGCCCGCCTGTGGGAATAGCTGTCCGCACTGGTAGCTCAGTCTCTGGGGGTGTGGCCCAAGTCTCAGTTGCGTGTGGGTATCCTTCCCTCTGTTGCCCTCTCGGTGGTGTCTGGTGGTCCATGGTACGTCTTTCTCCATCTCTGCTGCTGGTAAGGGCTGCCACTGTGTCGTCAATGTTTTCTTTCTTTTTTGGGGACTCAATCACAAAGGCCTGTATCTCCACCCTCTCATGCACTCTCACCATCTCTATTACCTCGTTGATTGTTAAAGGCTTCTTCAGAAGCTGTTTTCAGAGCACTGAAGACAGGCACCCTTCTATGACGTGGAGCCGGATCGCTTTGTCATCCGAAAAAGTAGAGAATTGTCAGTGTACCAGCTTTTGGTGAAGCCGTTTGATGAATTCTTCCACCGTCTTGTGAGATGCTTGGTGGCATTGGTTAAACACATAGCGTTCATAGTTCCTGTTTGGTTGTATCACCAGCTTCTTTTTTAGGACAGCCACAAGTGATTCATATGTATCCCTGTCTTCCGCCGGTATGGTCTTGATGATGCTGTTTACCTCTGCCCCTGCTAATTTTTGACGATGCCTTTCAATACCAGACACTTTTCCTCCCCTGCCGCCTTAATAAAACCAGCGAATTCTTCAACCCATACCGTCCATATGGGTCCTCTGTCCACCTGTGGCTGGAGGCTGAATGGGGCAGGCTTCCTCAAAAATGCGATGTTGCCTGCCATTTGTAGAGATGCGGCTTGTCCTCCTGCCTGGTCTACCATGGCTGCTGTTATTTAGATTCCCAGATGTGTGTCGAGCGTTTGGTCTCTTCTGCCATTGGTGGGATGTGCACGTGGATGCACCCGTCCGGTGACATGAAGGTGCTGAAGGGCCCAGAGGTGGGGGTGGGCCGTGTTTTGCCTTGATCCTGCACCACAGTCTGTGTTGGCCCCGTTTAGTTGTCACCTGTTTGATATCTGGGTTTCCGGCCTCACTCCCCCTTGTTGTGGAAATGGGTGCAAACTGGGCTGTTGGGTACCCACTGGTTTCCTGATGTTTGCTTTATATTGCCTGCACAGCGCTTTCTCACGCTTTCTCCTTTGTCTGAGGCTTCAGTGGGCGTGGCTTACTGCTGTGTTCTTAACTATGCCGGCGTTCTGATGGTTGCTTTGTTGCCTGCACAGTGCCTTCTCCCGCTTTCCCCTTTGTCCGAGGATTCAGGAGGCGGGGCTTACTGTTGTGTTGCTAGCAGTGTCGGCGTACAACTTCAAAGGTGCGCAGGCCGTGTCTCACAGGCCTGTCTCCTACCTCGCGGGACCCCTGAGGTCTATTGGCTCCTCAGCGGTCTCTGCACCTGCAGGGGTGCCGGCACACAATGCCAGAAAGGACGCTAGTGCACTTGTGCAGCGAGGACGGGCCACTGTCCAAAGGATGCCGGTTAGAGGTCATGGACCTTGTGGAGCAGACGGAAGGACGGCATCTCACTACGCTGGTGTGAAGGAGGTTTGTCTGTCTCCTTTTTAGCCTAGTCGCCAGTTGTTATAACTTTCCCCTCATAACGCATTCACTCAAGGATGACAGGATACGTTTTGTCTTCAATCTACTTTATTCTACACTCCTGACTCTTCCTCCTTGAGGCCCTTCCTCTTCCTCCTGCGGGGTCTCGTCCCTGTTAACCCTCTCTGTGCTTCTGCCTACTCCATCTGAACGGATTCCACTTACAGCAGTGCTCACGTGATGTGTGGTGAGACTTGCTTTCTTTTTTGGTGTTGGGGCACCTTACGTTTAACACTTTTTTTCAATAATTACTCAAATTTAATTTTCACATGTTTGCATTTATTACTTTTAAATGCATTAACTGAGGCAGCGATTATATAATGTCAGCCATGACATGTATCTGTTTCGATCCTGAGGCTAAAAATAATTTACAAAATAAAAGTGAGTTCCACAAAACAAATAAACCTTTCCCACAGGAAACAATTATGTTTTCAAAATCAAAACACAAATATCTTCTATTATTCATCTCTTTAAAGAAACCTGGTATGAAACTTAACTCAGGTGAAAATTATTTATTTTTTCTATTGTTACCGAAATATATTCACAAACAAAAGAGCCAAAATCCAGTTCATTCTAACAATAAATGTACTTGTATTTCAAAAGCTGTAAGTTATCTTTGGGTTAAACTACAAGAATTCCCATTTAATAAATGAAAGTGAACTAACCGAACCAAACAGTCAGTACCGTTGAAGGAAACACTCCTCTACCTCTCATATCAGTAAGTGTAGTCAAGATGGTAAATTTTTGGAAATGTGTCTTCACCCCCTGTTACTGTTCATAGTCAAAATCTATCTTACCGAATAAACTCGCTTCAATTACATTCTTAGTAAGAACACTATTTGAATACCCCATTCCCTCAGGTGTGTGTTTCTCACCACCAATGTGTAGGTTTTGAGAAAGCCAACAATGGTGGTAAACATAAAGGAAGGATTAAACCGTTTGCTGTAACACAGATAAATGAAGCAGGCATGGCGGCCATATTCTAGTGTTGGTGCAACGTATACATTTGTATGATACAAAAATGTATCCACCCTAGGTAATAGTAATCATCCCATATTGAGATACTACAATAATCATAATGTTATGTCTGTAAGTATACACCGTGTTTTGTAGCGCACAAAGTAAAAATGCAAGGTCAAATTTATAGCCTAAATCAACATTGTGATTCAATCTAAGATGAACATATAGCATAAACCATACATGCCAACCCTCCCGATTTAGGCGGGAGACTCCCGATTTTTCTGTGAAAAATGTTGCTATTTTTCACATTCTCCCGCCTAAAAGTATTCCAGCACCAATTCATTCCAATGGGAAACTTTATGTCTCCCGATTTGATGGACGAAATCTCCCTCCTAGGTGCCTGGGAATGTTGGCATGTATGATAAAGTGCTGTTATGTACATAAAGCTGAAAAGGAAAGTTTCCTATTATAGTTTACTCCATCAATAATCCCAATCAAATTCACAGAAAGCTATTTAGTGACCAATCTTATAATTCCCTTTGTAGTAATCTTCTTTCTCTATCTCCTCCATAAGCGTGGCTGGAGACAACTTCAATTATTTGGAACTTCAATTGTGTGACTTGATGGTTCAATTCAATAAAATGTCTGGCAATTGGAGATTTAGCATTCCTGTTCCTTGTGTCACGCGGGTAAGTCCCAGTTTCTGGTAACTATGGGAATGTTTGATGTTCAATCATGTTTCTAGTGTCTGCTCGTATTAGTCTGTCTCTAAACATGTTTTGTCATTTATATGCCCCTCTTGGGAATTCTTTACATATTCTCCCTAGACATTGATCTGTTTGTAAAATAGTCCATTGTGCCTTCATTAACTGTTATGGCTTGTGGGGTTGTCGGACCAAATGTAATGGGAAATTTTAAATGTGAAGTTTCTTTATTTACTTGGGGATGATATTGTAAAAATCCATCTCTAGGTTGTACAAACGCCCTTGTCTGTGCCACTTTCTAAAAATTTCAATAGATATCCTCTGTGCAACAGTTTAGTTCATAGAAATGTGGCTTCCCGCTCAAAATCCCAGTCCTCAGAACTGATTCATCCAAGTCTCAAGAAATGGTAAATTCTTTTCTAGATTCCGTGGATGAAATGAAATCGAGTGGAGGTGTGAATTTCTATCCATAGGTTTTATATCTGGAAATTGGGTTATGTGACATGTGGGAGATGTAGTTTATTTAGATATTGGAACTGTGGATGGTGATAGAGTTCTGGAACACACCCAGAGCTCTAGGAGAGTCAGTTGGTGAAAAGAGCTGGGAAGAAAGATATGGCCAAGGGGGATTTGTATCCACAATGTATTACCGTCCAAAAAATAGTCTTCTTTGAACAAACAGAACATGAGTGGACATTACCGTCATATCACTGGTGACAAGCGTAGTGGAGAGCCCCTTCGGTGTGAGGAGTCATACAATGCAGGTGATCAAGGAGCAGAACTTTAAACATAGCCCCATTTCAGCAGGGACATCAAAAGATGTCAGTGGAGGAAACAAATTAGCCCAGCGGTGGAAACAAATGACCCCAGCGGACTGCTGCCTGAAATAATAGAGTGCAAGGAATGCATTCCATCTATGTAGTGCCACATGGCACAGCCAGCATGCCTTAGCAGGTCAGATGCTGTGTAGAGAGCACAGATTGGCCTCTGACAGCACCGGGCATGGAGCTGTGATTGATCAATTTCATAGAAGAGGGAGATCACTATGCTGCACAGTGCTGCAGAGATACGGAAGCCTGGGGAGCCGGTTGGACTGCCCAGGCTCATGTTCATCATAAGGTGCAGCTGCTGCCTTTTTGGAGTCAGACACACCCAAGAAGTGCGTGTTGATCTCGGTGAGGCGGCCACTAATGGGATACGTGTCTTGATATGAACATTACCAAGAAAGATCAAATAAGCAAAGACAAGAAAGTTTAAAGGAACAATAGAAACCTAGATTAAAAAAGGCAGAATATAATTTAGAGAAACTGAAATAACAAGCTCATAAAGAAGAAACTACAAATTGAGAATGAACAATTTATGCCCACAATTCCTCCCCAGCACGGGGGAACCCACCATTAAATGGGAAAGTTTGAAAGAGGATTTCCAAGATTACCTGTTAGCCATACATGAGCGCTTCTCATGTACTCACTGGGTTTTGAGGAGTGGCAGATTGTTAAAAGCTTGCCTGAATTGGTCCTTTCATGTAGGAGATGGACAAGAAGGAATGGCCAGTGATGTTCTGAATGTATATGAGACAATAATCAGAAAACTGAATCTGCACTATGAAATGAAAGAAAGTCCTATAGTGGAATGTTACGACTTTGGTATGAGAGAACACGTGGATGGCGAGTCAGTGGGAGACTGTGATCTGGCCAAATGCTGCAACTTTGGTGAATCACATAATGGGCATATAGGGTAATCAATTTATGCTACATGTGAGAGAGCATAAAATAAGATGTGGCGGAAAGGAGATCCCAGCCTTGATGAGGTTCTGAAAATTGCAAAAAAGAACTGAATACATGATGGAATGTGTGACGGAACTGGAGAGTAAAGATAAGGATAAGGGGATAGACAGTAAAGGATGCACTGCCATAAAAAGTGAAGATAATAGTATAGAACCCAATCAAAAGCAGAAAATTAGGTTTTCGGAGGCGAGCACAGAAGCCAGGAAGATTGAAGAGACCGGTGGCGGATCTGTCCCAAACAGAGTTGTGGAGGGAGTTGGAAGAGAATTACGAAGATGTTTCCGATTTGGGAGTGCATTCCACTTTGCAAATTCTGGGAGGTACCTAGGGTTAAGTGCTGAATGCAGAAAATGGTGGAAAAAGGGGCATTTTGCATGATGGTGTGAGAACTTTTCCAAAACAGGTGTGAGAGTGGTATCATTTGATGGGGAAGGTGATGAGGTGTGTCTAGTGTTTGATGAAGTGGAAGGGGTGAGTATTTATATGAACCAAGTTGGTAGCAGAAAAAAGAAAGGAGGCAAACCTCATGGAAAGGTCAGAGTAAATGGTATACGTGGGTCCATGTTGGTGGACTCTGGTTCAGATTACACCATTATTGACTGGAAAACCTGGAAAGCATGCTTTGAAGGGAAGGACTCAAGCATGTGTGTCACAACTCAGAGATAGTGTCCCAGTTGTTGCAGATGACACCCCCCACTGTGGCGAAAGCTTTCTTCACTCTTTAAATACGAAAGTCTCAAACGTGATATGCCAAAGACTTTCCCCCCAAGAGCTCAGCGTACAGAGATCAATTACGCCTGTTAGGCCGGGGGCTTGAGTGAAAAGGCAGGAGCAAAAGTCAGCAGAGCTAGAGGGACAAAGAACAAAGCAGTCATTCAGAATATGCAGCCATGAAGTGCCAGAAAAACAGCAAACATCACCCACAAGTGCCCACTCTTACCTGCTCCGTAGAGAATTATACCAGTAACCTACTAGTATTCGAATGAAGAGACGAGGACTGCATATGGTGAAGGAAGTGCACCGGTATAACAGGAAATCAAGGTTTTAAACAGCCAAGCGTCCTAAAGAAAATACCCAAAGTAATCCAAAAGTGGAAGCAGCAAAGCGTCCCAAAAAAGTGTCCAAAGTAATCCAATGGTAAAGCAGCAAAGCGCCCCAAAAAGGTGTCCAATGTATTCCAGAATTAACACCGCATAGCGTCCCAAAAGGTGTCCAAGGTAATCCAACGTTTTACAGCAAAGCGTCCCAAAAAGAGGTCCAAAGTAATCCAAGGTAAAGAAAAAACAACACGTGCAAAAAGTGTTCACCCAAAATATTTAAAAAAAATAAACAATGACCAGGAAAACGAGCGTTCACCTCACGCTAGTTCCCTTGAAAGTATTGTTCGAGTTATCCAAGCGTCACAGCCTATGGAATCAGGAGTTGCAGGTCGAGGTGAGTAAGCCGAGTTTGTATATTCCGAGGGAAGCAGTCGAGGGAGGCAGGCGTTGGAAGGCAAAATAGGATTAGACAATGACAAGGTCTGGATTCAAGCGCCGGGTGTTAGGTTTAAACGGAAGTCAGGAAAACAAATGCTCGTAACAACAGTTTAGGAGCACCTGATGTTTGCATCAACAGTATTTAAATACGGTCTTCATAGGAGGACACAGCAGCGTAGTACGTGTGTGTCACATGACTACAATAGCTGGAATGATGGGAATCATAGTCTCAAAAGGCATCGTGTGCAGGATAGCGTTCAAACAAACGCCACGGCAGCCTCCAATTGCGGTTAGGCAGTCCCAGATGCCGAGAGTCGGAAAACCGGGACGTGACAGTGTGCAAATGCTTATCGTGGTGTGAAAAATGACAAAGTGGGTGAGCTTAAAGGGGAGCTTAAATGTCTAGGGTGTTCAACCAGGGCAGATGTCTATGTAACCAAGAGCGTAGGATGCTTTCATGGATGGTATGAGCAGCGTGAAATTAACATTGTATTGCATCTCAGTGCTCCTGGAATGGTACTAGTGACACGAGAGAAAAATTCAAGCAGGGTGGAAGAAAACTTTATGGATGTGTTTGAGGACAGATTGGGATGTCTCAAATGATACTAATATCTAATGTGAATTAAGGCTGGTGCCGAACCTGTTGTGGGGAAGGTGAGAAATATTTCCATCTGCTTCAGAGAGGAAGTGACTAAAGAGTTGGAGAAGTTGGATTGTCTGGGAATAATTGATCAAGTGGAAGTGTCTGAATGGTTATCACCCATTGTCGTAGTGAGAAAAGCCACAGGAGAAGTTCGGGTGTGTGTAGACTTGAGAGGACTTAATCGAAGTGTAATAGTGGATAAGTTCCCTATCCCTAACATTGTGGGCAAAGGTGTTTGAAAACTTGGATTTAGCTTTAGTGTACCATAAGGTGAAATTACGCCCGGATTCTAGGGACTACACCGTGTGTATCATGCTGAATCGGAGACACAGGTTTGGGAGAATGTCATTGGGGCTTGTGTCTGCAGCACCTAATTTTCATAAAGTTATCCATGCCCTTTTTAAGGGGGGTCAAAAGGTTTTTATGCTTGCAAGAAAATATCTTAGTGACGGGAGCTTATGAGAGAGAGCATGACCTGAGGCTGGAGAGAGTGCTTAGGATAATCAGGGAGGCTGGTTTGACATTGAAGAAGGAAATGTGCAGGATGCGAGTGGGGGAGATCTCACATTTAGGGCATAAGTTAAGTTCACGAGATGTGGAGCCCAAAGGGGAGTTAGTGTCTGCTATTGTGACTTTGGAGAAGCTGAAGGACAGACAAGGTGTGATGTCTTTTTTGGGACTTGTGGGATACTATCAAACTGTGTTGACCAGTTTGCAGATAGGTGTAAGGGGATTAAACACCTGAGCAAAAAGGAGTGGAATTTTGCGGGTCTCAAGAGTGTCAGAGGGAATTTGACAACATCAATAATGCTACAGTGAGGGCACCATTGTTAGCAAGCTTTGATATACAGGGTCCAATGTAGATCATGATTGATGCCAGTGAAACAGGTCTATGCATGGTGTTGTTCCAAAGGCAACATTCTGAACTTTGAGGGATGCAGAAAAACATTGTATTCCGTGATTGAGAACGTTTTGTGTGTAACATGGGCCATTAACAAGTTCAGGGTGTTCATCTGGGGAAGGACGTTTGCAGTGCGAACCGACCATAAACCACTGGTAGGTGTCTTCACAACCAGGGGGTTGGAGGGCATATCTAGGCGAATTATGAAATTTGCTGGCATCACTACACAAACATGATTTTGTGGTTGAATACATTACTGGTAGAGACTATATACTAGTCATTTCTTTGTCTAGGACGGAAAGAGAAGGTGAAGGTGCAGAGGTCACGGAGGACTGGGAGGAGGAGAACGTGCAAGAATTCCAAGTCTGCTGAGAGATAGAGGGAGAGAGAGAGAGAGAGAAAGAGAGAGGGAGAGAGAGAGAGAGAGAGAGAGAGAGAGAGAGAGAGAGAAAGAGAGAAAATGCTCTGCAACGCCCATTGACGTCCGTTGTAACTCCCTGTTTTTGACAATTGATATTAAAATAGTACACAAACTTTGCCATCTTCCTGAGTTTGTTTGATTATTTGGTGTAAGAGTTACTCTGCATCCCATCCACTGCATGACACGCTACCCACCATTGGCCATAAATTCAGTGTTGTGATGTATGACACCTATCCCCTTCAGAAATGACTCCACCAAGCACGACATCAGCTGGAATTCATTATCAGTCAGTATGTTCGATAGAAACCCCTCCCTCTGGATATTGCCCTAGTATCTGCTTCAAATACCACTTTTGACTCTTCACACTTCGAATATAGATTAATAAGTACCAGGATGTACTTCTTCCTCCCTCTTTCCTCCATAAGTGGCCCCAGCACATCAATGCCGCATATTGCCATGGCAAATTTAGCAAATCAAGTGGTCTCAACAGCTGGATTTAATTTCTCACCGATTTATCTGATGCCCTACAAATCTCACAGGTTTTGACTATTTCTTCCACATTCTCATAGAGTTAAGGGCCACCAATACTCTCCCCTCAGTCTCCCTTTACACTTGGTCATTCCCAAGTGCCCCTCATGGGCCAACTCCAAAATCTTTTTCTATCTTCCCTCCCATGCACAAGAATTAATCTTCCAGGCTGAGATCTTCCCGGACTCTACAGTACTGCTTTAGCACCATGTCTCAAGTCGCTCTCGCCACCCAATAACAATCTTCTCAATTACAATTTTGAGATACTCACCTTCCTCAACTGCCTCATTTCATTCCTCCTTAGTGGTAATCTGCAACCATTTGGCATTCACCATTGTCTGGATCCCAGGCTTAAAGATAGTTGTGAATATTGCAGCAGTCTGTCTAAACAACCTGTGCTCATATGGAACAGCATCAAAGGCTTCTATTGATTTTGCTGAAAAATAATCCTCCCTCGTTGTTCGATTGAGAAGTGTGAGCAATCTTCTCCTTCTTAAATGGGCATCTGCTTTCGGAAATTCTCCAATGTTCAGGTCACTCTGAGGAACCACTAACGCTGGAACATGGATGAGCAACAAGGAACACGTCCCTCCCCAGTCCTTGGGCAGCTTCATGTAGGCTCTGGACCCACAATCCCAATAATGATCCATCAGGACTGCTGTTCCTTCCTTCATGCCTGGTACATAAAAAATTTGGCCATACTGGTGATTCTCCAACTTTCCTCATACCATTATTTCTGAAACATAAGGATGCATTCTTCGGGGTTAGTATCTGCAGTGGTCCTCCCTTATTGTCGACCCATATCAACAATCTTGCAATCTTCGGCCATTGATCTTTACATTCTTTTTATGCATTTGCCACAACTACTTCCCACAGTCCGGTTAATGTGGCTGCGTTGCACACAACCAGTCCATCAGCCCATCCTTTGTGAGTAAGCACTGTTCCTTTGATTTGTAGTTGACTTCTTTCCCAGCATTCTTGCATTCTTGTATGTCCATATTTTATTATTTGATGCTTTGTTTCTGGCTTCTCTCTTGTCTTTAAATCTTGCACATAATTATCTTCTCTTTGAGATGTCACTTTATTCTTCCACACTATGGATGCCGTTCTGCCTTGGAACTGCCCTCTTGTCAGGCAAAGTGCGAGATGTGTCAGGCAATGTGCTTTTTTCACTGATACTTTTGGGGCTATGAATATTTTAAAGGTTCCCAAAGCTTAAGACATTAGGGAACAGACGTAGCAACTCTCCTTAGATGTTCTCTCTCCTACCTTTCTCATGTGCTGATACCACATGTTATTACCCAAGTCTGCTGCATCATCTAGATATGTGTTTATCCCATCATTATCTTCCTCTGCACTTCTCCTAATTCTCCCATATGCAAGGTTTGTGTACTGACCATGAAGTGAATCAAAAGTGGTTTTCATAGTGGGGAGAACCGAAAGGACGCCTGCCATATTAGGACCAATGTGATAGAGCGTGTTAAACAGGAGAAACAGAAAGATCAAAAGTGTGATTGTACAGGTGTATATTATGCACAATACCATGGTCATCCATCTCTCTCTCTCCATCCTGGGATTGGTCGGTCTTGCTCATTCCCTAAAATTGTACTAGTTTCAATATTCCTTATTTTTACTATGATCATTTAAAGAAAAAACACTTTTATTCCTGCAGTTGTAATATCCCTCTATTATCGCTATGAGCAGTCTTCTGATCAGAGGGCCATTCTTAGGATCCTGTAAAAAAGTGCAAACATCAACTTCTCTTCTGACAAGAGCAGGATAAGCTTGAAGGATAAATACAAAAACAGCAAATATAAGCCTGTGTACATCCCCGTCGGTTAGGATCATGGTGCTAACCAAATAGATACCTAGTGAGAAATTAATCTGGATATTGTTCTTGTTTCCAATCTTCGAACTTGAAATAACATTCAGGCATAATTGTGATACATCAGTATTTTTCTAAAGTTTTATTTCCAAAAGATTCCTAAGGCTTTCAGCAAGGGTTAGCACTCCCGTGATAATATATATAAGGAGTGTCCGACTGAGCCCTAGTCCATATGCAAAATCTACATTTATTAACTGGTCACTTTGGATTTCAGTGGATTCAATACACCACGACTCCGGTTTCCACTATGAAACATTGAGAGACCATTGATAGAAGCTCTACCGCCGCACTTTTGCTTGACGATAGCATAAGGACAGAGTCACCCTTCACCCCCATCCTGAAGAAGGCCACCACAACAGCTAGCTCTAATCAAACGCTACAGCTGGTCGAAACGCTACAGTGTTGATCTGTGACACAACTCCTTGTCCCATTTTTCTATTTGTACGTATTGTTGTGTGTTATGTTTTCAATACCCATGGACCGCTAGTAGTCCTGGGCAGCACGTACTCATTTTTGTATTGAAATGTTCAATTGATTGCTAGAGAATAAGCACTGATACGATGAAAGTACCCTCTATACTCCAGAGGTTGGTACTCAGAAGGGTTGTATACGAATTGTTTGTTTTACAACTTTTCGAATTACAATTGACCTTTTCACAATTGACCGAATTGTGAAGGTCAATTGTAACACATATGTGGGGGGAAACCCCCCACAACCCCCCACCCAACGCCAAACCCCTATAAATATATATATATATATATATATATATATATATATATATATATTTATATATATACGGTCAATTGTGAAAAGGTCAATTGTGACCCTTTAAATGCGGTCAATTGTTCATTCGAACAATTGTAAACAAACAATTTGGGTAATACCCTCAGAAGTGCCCCCCATTGATAAAGTGCAAAACTTGTCCGTTCACTGTGTTTTTGTGAAAAAAGTAAATACTTAACAGTATGCTATTATTTTGAGACTAAATAAATTAATCCAAAATCTTGCTGTTTTTGATCTCCCATCCTGATTTTTTCATGATTACTATTTACCCTCCTGGGCATATCAGGACCCTGCCAGGTGCCCTTTATTATATATTCAGACTTCATATACTAAAAACTTTGCTGCACAAGTGGCATCAGAGTGTGTACACGGACCCACCTCGATACACCTAGAGAAGGGACACACCACCACCATCAGATCCCTTTATCCATTACACACCTGCAGCATATCAACATAATCAATATGTAAATGCTGAAAGGGACCATTCGGTCCAGGTATTACTCCTCTAATCGTTCTTAGTGTATGCCTAGCAGTAAACCTCTGACACACAATGCAATTCACTACAAATAATGCAACATGTTCTAACAAATTTGGAATGAACCAGTTTCCCACAACTGTTGCAGCAAGGCTCTCCCTAGTTACATGCATGGGGTAATGCAGCTGCTTTAGTGTGATCTTTAATAATGCTACTGTCTTTCCAGTGCTATCCTGTCAGCATGACACTTCTGTACGGGATAGAGAAAACCTCCTTTGTTTCCATAATTCCTGTTCTTCCTGTGGTGCACTTCCTTGAATCTCCATTAGAGAGGTTTTTAGCATATGATTAAACCCATCTCGCAGTATCATAGTCGTAGCTATTCCCTCCCTTATACTTGGAGTATCAAAACTCGACATCTCTGAAGAACATGCAACCCTTTTGGCTTATATGTCTGCAGCTTCGTTCCCGCCAGAGATTAAATCTGTTTGCTTAGTGTGAGCTGCGCATTTAACTTTCACTATGGCTGCTGGGAGCTCTATTGCCTTAATAAGCCTGTCCAAAAAAGATGCTACTGCACTGAGGCGCCATCCGCATGGAGGTAGCCCCTCCTTTTCCACACGCTAGCCTTGTGTGTACGGTTGACGTCACATAGGTGGAGTCACTGTACACTTCACTTCCTGTCCTTCATGCTTCTCGAGCATGACAATAAGTAATATTAATTAAGCTGCTTGTGCTGAAAAGTGAGATGATAGCCTTATACTCAGTACGACCTCAAATTCATCATTTGATTTACGCCTTACAACAGCTGCACCAGGATGTCTTTCCCCACTAGTCTAATCAATTTTCGAAGAACCATCAATAAATAGAATTCCCCCCCCTGTTAAAACACTTTCTTTCACCCATGATATATCATCATAAAACTCAACATAATTAGCACAGTCATGCAGATGATCGCCCTCTGCTACTGGCTCAGCTACAAATGTGGCATGATTCACTATTTTACATCTGGCAATTTTGATTGTTGGATTTGAAATCATTACTTCATAGGCAGAAGCTCTCTGGGATGTCAATGTTCTTTTGGGTTTCTCTAAAATGGCAAATAAAGCATGCTTCATGAAAAGCATCATAGAGCAGCCCATGCTGATACTTGTAGACTTCTCCATTGCAAATGTGGCGGCTGCCAATGACTGTTCGCAAGGAAAGTGTCCTTTCATAACTGGATCTAAAATCCCACTGTAAGATGCTAGAGGTCTGTACCCCCAATGTAGTCCTCTGTGTAAGCACTTCTGTCATGACTGCCCCATTTGTGTGCGAGAATAAGAAAAACTCCTCAGCATAATTGGGAATTCCCAAAACAGCGGCTGTACAAATTGCTTTTTTCAACTCCTCAAAACCTTCCTCCATCTCTTCAGTCCATTTTTTTGTAACCTCATTCACCTGTGGTTTCTTTAAAGCCTGCAAAAGCGGTCTTGTGTATGAACTGTAGTCAAATATCCAGGCTCTAACATAATTGCACAGTACTAATAATTATTGCATCTGTTTCACCGTGTATGGTTTTGCAGTTTTCATAATTGCCTTAGCTGTCGTAAATCTCCCCCCGTCTCACCTGTGATCGGGATCTCCCTTGTTCGGCCGCATGACTCTTCTTGTGAGTGGTTCGGGTCTTGAATAGGCTCGCCCGAGCCTCGTCAGGTTGCAGGGCGCGTTCAGAGTTCCGGGATGTTCGTGGTTCCAGGGTATCCAGGATTAGCAATAACAAGTAAAGTAGGGGGGAAAATCCAGGAACAGAATAGTAGGCAAGGAAGGAAGTAAGAGGATCAAGGTAATCAATGTAGAGAGCAAACACACGTCGGGTCACTACCGAAGATAGCGTTGAGACGCGCGGACCCGCAGGGGCGTGACCAATTTATAGTACGTGGCACGACGTGAAAGCTAGTGCGTAGCACAGAGCTTGGTACGGCCATGTTGGGAGGAACAAGGAATACAAGCCCTTCATGACAATGACCATGAGGTCCAGAAGGGGCAATTTCGCCGGGTCATGACAGCATGCCCCCTCCGAAGAATGGTTCCTCCAGGCTTGCCTGGGTGAATAAGATGGAATCTTCTGAGCAAACAAGGGGTCTTTAAATTAGAAACTGGTTGCCATGTTCTCTCGCTAGGGGGGTAGCCTTTCCACTCGACCAGATATTGTAGTCGACCCCTCCTATACCTGGAATCACATATCCTGAACACCTCATATTCCAATTGGTCGTCCACAACAACAGGTGTGGGTTTGAAGGGTGTCTGAGTAGAACTAACGTAGGGTTTCAACAGGGAAGTATGGAAGACTGGATGTATCTTCTTGCAGGAATCCGGGAGCTTAAGTCAGAAGGAGACAGAATTGATGATCTCCTTTATAGAAAATGGACCATAATAGCGAGGAGCCAATTTGTTTGGTCGTAGATGTCGAGGTAACATTTTCGAGGCTAACCAGACTTGATCGCCAACTGAATAGGAAGGTGATGGTCTTCTCTTAGAGTCCGCATATCTTTTGGTTCGAGTCTGGGCCTGTTCTAACTGATCTGTGGCCTCTCTTTGTAAGTCGATCAGCGTTTGAATCCAAGAGTCAAGGGTAGGTACCGGAGTAGATTCTGGAAGAACTGATGGTAAAACAGACGGATGATAACCTTGACTGCAATAGAAAGGGCTGATCTTGAGAGCTGAATGATCTGAGTTATTGTAGGAGAATTCGGCTAAAGGTATAAGGAGGGACCAATCGTCTTGAACCTTGGTGGCAAAACAACGAAGATATTGTTCCAGGGTTTGATTTACTCGTTCCGTTGCCCCATTGGTTTGTGGATGATAGCCTGAAGAAAGGGCACGTTGGATTCCTAGAACAAGACAGAGATGTTTCCAGAATTGTGAAATATACTGAGGTCCTCTATCCGAAATAATCTTGGAAGGTAGGCCATGAAGACGAAAAATATGTTCCAGGAAAATTCCAGCAAGTTCTGAGAAAGATGGTAGTTTATACAATGGTGTAAAATGAGCTAGGTGAGTGAACAAGTCAATGGTTACCATGATGGTTGTATATCCTCGGGAAGGTGGTAATTCAACAATGAAGTCAGTGGCAATAACTTCCCAGGGTCTGGTTGGCAACGTAGGTTGTAGATGCAGACCCGCCGGCTTCTGATTATCGTATTTGTTCTGACTACAAATTGCACAGGTCTTGATGTATTGAACTACACTGGCCTTCATCCCTGGCCACCAGAACTGTCTTTGTATAAGACGGAAGGTGTTGGTTACTCCTCGATGGCCGGAGTGAAGAGTATCATGGCATAGATTCATTACCTTCTGTTGAAGTTCTTTTGTCGGAATGACCACTGAATTGTTCTTGAATAAATATCCTTCCTTGATTGTCAGACGCCAGGGATTTTTCTCGGATATATCCTTCCAGAGTTCAGATGATTCAGTCTGTACTCTGATTTCTTCCAGGAGATTGATCGCTTGAGCTACAAAGATTGTAGGTGGAAATATTTTAGGATAGATCTTATCCTCCAAGGGAACGTAGTCGGGACGCCGAGAAAGGGCATCGGCAATCATGTTTTGCGGTCCAGGAACATGTGAAATTTGAAATTGATATTGAGCCAAGAAGTAGGCCCATCGAGCTTGTCTACTGTTCCTGCACTCCATGGATTGTAGGACCTGAAGATTTCGATGATCAGTACGGACTTGAACTGGATATTTAGCACCCAGGAGTAGATGTCTCCATTCAGTGAAGGCATGACGAATGGCCAATAACTCCTTCTCCAGAACTGAGTAGTGAGTCTCGCTGGTGGTCAGGGTCCGTGAAAGGTAAGCAATGGGATGTTCCAACTTATCATCAGATTCTTGTTTTAAAACTGCTCCTATGGCGTAATTGGAGGCATCAGTTTCCACTAGAAAAGGACGATTTATGTCAGGTTGGGCCAGGATGGGGGCCTGAGTGAATTCTTCTTTCAAGCGTTGGAATGCCTTGTCTTGTGGTATAGACCAGTTGAATGGAACGTCTTTCTTCAGGAGATTAACAATGGGTTGAACAATCTCGGAAAAGGTGGGAATGAATTTCCGGTAGAAGTTGGAAAGCCCCAGGAAGGATTGTATTTGCTTTACAGATGTTGGGGCAGGCCAAGCCAGTATGGCCTTCACCTTTGAAGGGTCCATACTAATTCCTTCTGAACTAAGGACAAACCCCAGATAGTGAACTGATGTAACATGAAACAAGCATTTTTCTGGTTTGGCTAAGAGTTGATTTTCACAGAGACGTTGAAGTACTGCCTTTACATGTTCTTCATGTTTCAAGGAATCCTTAGAGAAGATCAATATGTCATCCAAGTAGACAATAACATTGAGAAATAACATGTCAGAGAACACCCTATCCATAAAACGCTGGAAGACTGCGGGAGCATTAGTCAGACCAAAGGGCATGACTAGGTATTCAAAGTGACCAAAGGGTGTTCTAAAGGCTATTTTCCATTCGTCTCCTTCCCGGATACGGATCAAATGGTAAGCACCTCGGAGATCCAGTTTCGTGAATATCACTGCACCTCTCACAGCTTCAAGGATATCCGAGATCAGGGGTAGTGGGTATCTGTCTTTCAGGGTGTGTTGATTTAGGCCCCGATAGTCCAGGCAAGGTCTGAGCTCTTTGGTATCTTTTTTAGGAACGAAGAACAATGAAGCACCAGCTGGTGATTTTGAAGGTTTTATGGTGCCGTTCTCAAGATTAGTATCTAGGTATTCCCGGAGGGCTCTCTTTTCTGGTTCTGAAAGGATAAACATCCTGCCAAAGGGAATCACTGCTGAGGGTTCAGTATCTATGGCACAGTCTTCGGGTCTATGTGGAGGTAAGGCTTGAATGATGGCAGTAGAGAATTCATCAGCATACCCTTGATAGATCTCTGGAACTTGTACAATATTGGAAACCATAAGTGGTGTTTCTGGACACCTTGGTAGACTTTTAGGGGCTGTGACTGAGGTATCCAGGTTTAAACAATGGTTCATACAGAACTCCGATCCCAGGAATAAGGATCCGGCCGTCCAGTTGATATATGGATTGTCCCTTTGTAACCAGGGCATGCCCAGAACTAAAGGGTAATGGGCTGATTTCATAATGTCAAACACAATTCTTTCTTGATGATGATTTATGGAAAGATGGATCTCCTTTGTTTGCAGACTTATGGGTCCTGAGGAAAGAGGTCTTCCATCAATTGCTTCCACTGGCTGTGAAAAACTTCTTGCTTCATATGGAATGTTATGACTTCTGACCCAATCTTGATCAATAAAGACTCCCATTGCTCCGCAATCCACCAAGGCCAGTATGGGGTACACCTTGTCCTTGGATTGCGATAAAAAGGCCTGTAATATCACCAATTTGTTTTGTCCAGGAGAGTTCAAGGATGGAATTGATGTGGAGCAAACATCACTCTCCCAAAACCTTGCTCCATTTAGGATCGGGAGCTGGGGTTTCCCGAGCGTCGGGGAGGAACCAGAGGACACTATTTAACTAGATGTTTATCCAAGGCAAAATACATGCATAAGCCTGTGTGTATCCTTCTTAACCTTCCCTGCGGGGAAATTGGTCCACGAAAGGCTCCAAGTTGCATGGGTTCAGAATCAGTGCTCGGACTCTTGCCAGATTCTGTCCTTGTAGTATTCTCTAGGGAGTTTCTTTGAATTGATACTTTATTCTTTTTCTTTTCGGCCTTTCTTTCTTGGATTCTAAAGTCTATTTGCATAGACAGGTCCAGGAGGGCCTAGAATGAACTAGGACGTGCCACCCTGGATAACTCGTCCTTAATCTCTTCATTTAGACCTCTGCGAAACAAGGTAAAACTGGCTTCCAGGGGCCAGTCCGCCTCTTTGGCTAGCTGTTTGAATCTGGTAACATAGGTCAACATGTCTTGGGATCCTTGTTGGAAGTCAAGTAACTTTTCTTGAGCACTGTGAACCAGCTCTGGTCGTTCGAACATGGTCTTGAGTTCCGCGATGAACCCTTCATAATCATCCAGGAGAGCATCCCCTGAATTGAGTAAAGGAGTGGCCCATGTAAGGACATTACCGGAAAGATGCGATATTATGAAGCCCACCTTAGCCCTAGCAGTTGTGAAATAGTAGGGCTTGAAGGTAAAATGTACCAAACAAGAATCCAGGAATCCACGTAAGGTCTTTGTTGAACCGTCGTATTTATCAACCACTCCTCCCAATAATACGCTGTCCTTGTTCGCAGATTCGCGTGACAAGACACGCTCTCTTAGCGCCGCATTCTCGGCTTTTAAATTCTGCATCTCTGTGGAAAGTTCTTGCATACCGCGCATCAGGTCCTGAATAGCATTCTCCATGGTAGAATCCGTATTGATCGTTCGGCACTTCAAACTGTCGTAAATCTCCCCCCGTCTCACCTGTGATCGGGATCTCCCTTGCTCGGCCGCAGGACTCTTCTTGTGAGTGGTTCGGGTCTTGAATAGGCTCACCCGAGCCTCGTCAGGTTGCAGGGCGCGTTCAGAGTTCCGGGATGTTCGTGGTTCCAAGGTATCCAGGATTAGCAATAACAAGTAAAGTAGGGGGGAAAATCCAGGAACAGAATAGTAGGCAAGAAAGGAAGTAAGAGGATCAAGGTAATCAATGTAGAGAGCAAACACATGTCGGGTCACTACCGAAGATAGCGTTGAGACGCGCGGACCCGCAGGGGCGTGACCAATTTATAGTACGTGCCACGACGTGAAAGCTAGTGCGTAGCACGGAGCTTGGTACGGCCATGTTGGGAGGAACAAGGAGTACAAGCCCTTCGTGACAATGACCATGAGGTCCAGAAGGGGCAATTTCGTCGGGTCATGACATTAGCCCTTTCAGATGTCACCTCCTTCTCCTCATGTGAGATCAACTGTCCTATGTATAACATCTCTTCTTGACAATACTGCAGCTTCTCTTTTTCTACCTTGTATCCCATATCTGTTAAGATAGTCATCAACTGAATTAAGTCTTGTCTGCACTCATCTTCTGTGGCGCTACACATTAAAATGTCATCTACATACTGTATCACTGCACTTTTAAGCTCAATATTGCTTAAGTCCATCTGTAGCACTCTGTTAAAGATCGATGGCGACTCACAGTACCCTTGAGGGAACCTAGTATGTTTCAGACGAGTTTGGCGGAACATAAAGGAAGCCAAGTCTTGTGAGTCCTTGTGCAACGGGAGTAGAAAAACGCATTTTTCAAATCAATCACCGTGAAATATTGTGTTTATACTGGAATACCGAATAATATCTTTGGCGATTTAGGAACTAAAGGAAAATCTGCTTCTACAATCTGGTTAATTGGTCTCACGTCTTGTATCAGTCTCTACGACCCTCCCTTTGATTTTTTGATAGGATACACCGCAGTGTTGCACAATGATTCTGATGGCACCAGAATACCTTGTTTCATCAGTACTGAAATGGTCTTGAATAAACTGTCATCGGCCTCTCGAGACAAGGGTTACTGTTTTGCTCGAGGTAGAATCACCCCTGTCTTCAGCTTTATTTTGACTTCCCCTATTCTCTTTAATAATCCTACTTCATAAGGGTCTGTAGTCCATAGGACGCTGGGCACCATTTCCAAGTCTTCCTAAAAAAATGCAGGACGCTGCCGCATCATTGTCATTCGCTGTGGGATTTCCCTTTTCTCTATTCTTATCCAATATGGACTGCTCATAAAGAACACTACTTCATTATCTGTTGGGTCTTCTCTGAACATGTCATCATCAGTAATGTCAGTCAACCTGTACCCTTCTTCGAGAGCTATTACTGTCCTCCATGGTTTACTCTCATCATCCGTTCCTTCAAGCATTGCCATTTCCCTTTGTACTATGGCTGCTTCTAACTTTAGAGGGATACTCTGTCCCCCCTCTTCATCCATATGTATCTGTGGTCTAAACAAGAATTTGTCTGGTATTCTCACAGTTTTTCCCAGTAAGCCAGGTAGCCATATCAGTAGAATGCTTACCCCATAAACAAAAACCTTTGGATCTTCTGGAACACCTCACAGAGCCACTTGCCCTCTGAACACCAGTATACAATTACCCACATTTAAGTAGTGTATTCCGGGGGTGGAACACACTATTCCTTCACAAGTAAATTAAATTGTCATGTTAAGCTTTGTCATCAAATCTCTTCCCAAAATGTTAAGTTAACTGGTGTCTATCGTGAATACAACAATGGAACAGACATGTCACACTCTCCAATGGAGACTGGTAATTCATCAGTAAAAGGAACTCAACTTGTAGCGTCAGAGAACCCTTGAGCATTCATGGCAATTTCCGACATTGGATATTTTCCTTCTCGTATACATGAACGAGTAGCCCCAATGTCTACTAGAAAAGAAAAAGATTTGCCTCCTATCGTCACATCAACCCTTGGTTCCTCTTGGGGGTCTGGTGTCACTGGTACTATTGAACACATCAAGTCACCCTGTGAGCAATCCTATTGTGGATACATGCATACCCCCATACCTGTGAAAGGATTCCCTCCTACTACAGTGGCACCTCCTATTCTAGGTGTCAATAGTTGTCCCGTGTTTACATACTGTTGTGTCTGCATGGGGGTGTGTCGCGACTGCCTTTGTGGTGGATTAATTTGCACTTGCTGTGGTTGCTGTACATGCGCTTGTGTCTGATACACTGTCTGGTCTTGAGCAAACCCTTCCCTAGTTGGTGTGCTATATGGGGAGGATAAGCTGTCCCCCGTCTTGAGAATTGACCATTCTGTACATTCCCTTTGCTCCCACATACGCGTGCAATGTACCCTGTCATCCCACAAGTCCAACATATAGGCGAAGGCTGCCTGACTAGTCCCCCTTGGTAGAATCCCCCTTGTGTGTTCTGATTCTCATTCTGTGCACTTTGAAACCCACCTTGATTATTTTGGAATCCACCCCTTCCTCAATAGCCCATACCTCTGCCTCGTGGCATGAACCCATTCCCTCCTTGGTCCATAGGGCGCTGATTATTCACCTGTGATGTACTCACTGCTTGCTGCATTCCCAATCCTTCTCTGCTTGTCAATACCGCCCTTTCCATGGCAAATTCTGACACTTTTTTATGAACCAACTTGGCTTCCTTAATTTTCCTTACCTTATCTTTATTCTTGGTTTTCTCCTGCAATAGCCGACAGTGATGCACTATCATCAGTTGTATTTAACCCCATGGCTTGGCCTCCATTCCCACTTGTTTCTTCATTTGCCTCTGTACTTGCTCAGGCAACCCCTGACATAGAATCTGGTAAAATAATGCCACCTCCCACGGCTTGCACGTTTCAAGTTGCCAACACTCTTGAATATCCTGAATGTAAGCAATAGGATCTTCATCTTCTTTCATTTTACGTGTCATAATTGAAACAATATCTGATGTATTGGGATACTGCACACCAAGAGCCCTCCAAGCATCTGCTCTGCAATTATTAAATGGTGCTCCATTGTGCACTATGTTTTATGCTGTCACACTTGAATAGCCTGCTCTCCTCCATATGTCATCAACTCTCTCCCCAAGAATAGCTTCCAAGATACACTTAATGTCTCCTATTGCCAACGTGTTTCTTCCTGTCAGTTTTTCTAACTCGTACATCCATTTCCCAGCACCCAACGTCAAACTCGGGAGCTTGCACCTGAAATTATCCTTATCCATCTGTGGCCATGGAATATTCTGTGGTCTTGCTCCCCTTTTTTCCAATAAGGGAACCTGCATGAACCCTAATCCACAATTGGCTCCCATTGCCTGCCTGTTCATGGCAGGTACAATTGTCCCGGTCGGTCTCCTTACTGGTAGCGACCATAACCTACTCACCTATGGTGGTGATTCTCCCTTCTCACTATACAATCGTCCTTTGGGACACTCTGGATATGCTATGGTATCTGGCGTCCTATCCTTAGGTTGCTCTAGATCGGATCATCTTCCTTCTTTGTCCATCTGTAGACTTCCCTCGTGGGTACATGCATTTCCTCCCTCTTCCCCAAGGAAGGATTAACTCTCCTCATCTGACATGTCTAGTCCCCAACTAGTGTGACTCTCTTCCCCTTCACCCTTATCTAAGTTCATTCTGCTTAAAGATAAGGCTCTGTGCTTGAGGCTAAATGGTTTTTTTCCTTTGCTTCATGATTGAAATACTAGGGATTGATCCCCCTTCCCTCGGATTCCAGATGTGATACCTTCCTTTACTTCTTGATAGGCCTTATTGATCCTGTCACCGATACTTCCTTTATTGAAGTACTCTTCTAATTCTACCCTAGATTCCCCTGACGTTGTCCCCTTTAACGGAAGGAACTCTTCTATTCTGTCCCATCGTATTGCTCGGCTTGGCCCTAATGGCTTATTTTTTCAAATGATACCAATATCAAGATCCCGCTGTCTCCACCTGTATTCTAATTCCTCATCTAATTCTCTTTCCTTTCTTGCTTCCCTTCTAATTCTCTCCTCCTCTTGTCTTCTCTCTTCTCTCCTTACTCCTGCTCTACTTTCTTCCTCTTCTCTTCATCTCTATATTCTCTTGTCCCTTAATTTCTGCGCTTCCTCCTCCTCTCTTCCTTTCTTTTCTATCCTTATCTTCCATTGTTCGCTGCCTGTTGTCATGCTTCCTCTGCTCATTTGCCCGTTCTTATTGTTTCTCTTGCTCTTCCTGATACATTTGTTCTCATCGCTCTCTGCTCTTTCTTTTGTGTTTGTCTTCTTTCAACTTCATCCCGCTCTCTGTCTTTTCTATCCTGTTCATCCTTATCTTCTCTCTGCTTTACTTCCTCAATGCTGTTCCCGTCTAGCTTGAGTAATATCTGTCCTCCCATCTATTTGTTTCTGCATGAGCATTACCTCGTCACCTTTGTCCTTCTCCCCTTGCCATCTCTTAATCTCTCATTCTAACTCTGTCGATACATTTGATCACTCACCCGCCCTTGTTTTGTATGATTTTAAAGATCTCATCTTTTCTGTTACTCTCCTCTGGACTATCATCACTGCTATAAGCTGGTGGTTCGTATATCGGATTACTATACCCAGTCACCGGTTTTAGTTCCTTTAAAGGATGCAACCCTATGTCTTCCGCCCAAGCGCCTTTCACTTCAGGCAATGTAAGGGGAGCTGAGGGCTCCACACCTTCCTCCTTACACTGGTTAAGCATCCACTCTTCAGGTGGCGGATCTTCCCTTTCTTCTTGGTATATCTTCCAAAGCTCTAGGAATGCTAATCTTTTCTCCTATTTCTTCCCCGTGTACGCAGCGTGCAAGTATCTGGTCATGTGTTGCAATACCACTTTTGACAGGGATCCCCCTTGTGGCCACGGCATGACCATCTTATCTGCCGTGGCTTTCACCCATTCTGCACTATACTGTTTGAGCTTGGGCATGTGATTTGGCAGAGTCTCAACTTTTCAATACTTACCAGAGTTTATAAACTACTTTTACCACTTTTCGATACTTTTAAAACACAAATATGAGCATGCTCGAACAACCCCTGCTCACTCTACTTTTCAATTATCTCTGCCTATCTTCGGATTGGTACCACCCACTTCCCTAGATAGTCCCTATAGCTCCTTAACGTCGTTTCAATTCCTTTACAACTTGTTTCTCTTTTCGACACCTTTACCAAACATATAATACATAGACAGACTAGTCGACTTTACACATGTACTAAAAATACCCTGTGATCACCATGTTGCCTCTATTCAAATACTCTGTCACAGACTTTAACTAATCTCCTTATGTGAATCTGTTCACACATAGCCTAGTGACTCCCACTGGTGAATGAGACGACTTCTGTGCTCCCTTGAGCTAGGTTTCTCAGGCACTACTCTCTTTATCTTCACACAATATTTCCAGTTACTTTACAATTACCACAACCCCGTTGCCTTAATTTGCCATTCCCCTTAGTCTACTCACCATTCGTTTGTTTATTGACTCAAGGCCCTCTGTATCGTCTCCTCCTCCAACCAACCACTTTCGCCTTCTGTCCGCACAGCGCCCGTGGAAACCAGGCAGGGATTTTGTCAAAGAGGGAACCTGCCCACCGACTCAGTTCATCTTGCAAGGTTTCTATTGGCCGCTCTCCACAGGAAACACAGTGATCTTCTGGCTAGATGGTGGAGGCTGTCCAATCATCTGAAATTCTGGAGCTAACAGATTCATGGGTCAGAACCATCCTCATACTGCTACCATGTGAACCTATGGCGCTTGGCAAGTAGGGTGTCATGCAGTGGACTGGATGCAGAGTAACTCTTACACCAAATAATCAAACCAACTCAGGAAGATGGCAAAGTTTGTTTACTTTTATAATATCAATTGTCTAAAACAGGGAGTTACAACAGACGTCAATGGACATCGCACAACATTTTCTCTCTCTCTCTCTCTCTCTCTCTCTCTCTCTCTCACTCTCTCTCTCTCTCTGCATTTCATTAAAAAAAAAAATCACATTTATATAGTAAACATTTGTCATACGTGACATCATACTACGTGGCAAATAAGCAAAACCTATGGGGGGTTGTGATAGGCTCAAGGGGAACATCTAAGTATACTTTCCATAAGGGGTCAGGTTGTGATTGGGTCTCTACAGTCAGATGGACAACTCATGCCCACTCCTATTGCAAGTCATCTTCAACAGTTATTAGATACACAGTACATCATTGGATCTTAAACTATAAGACCCTTTGTTATATGGCCCTCTACAATTGGTTGGCACGCTCGTGCCCGTCTGGAACATTCGGCTCACTAGCCGCACTTAAGCTCATACCCCAGGTGTCAGGAGGTGGACTTGACCGTGTCTCCCCACCCAATTGTCCCATCATCTCTCATCACCCATGCCTTTTGCCATGAAGATTATCTTTGAACTTGGCCTTGCACAGTATCCTTGCTTCTGATAATACACGGGAGTGTGAGCACACGCTATCATAGTTCAGGAACTGCATGTCCAACTTCTATTTCATCCTTGGCTCACGTGACAGGAGACCGCAATTCAGCCCATTTTGCATCATTTAATCGTCTTAAATGAATAAAGTTGTCACTCATGAGGTTCTTTCTTTGCACCTTAACAAGGAATGATTCAGTGGCTCATATTCACTGTTCTTCAAGGATAGATAACCAGTTCTTGACAGGTCCATCCTGGACACTCGGCCAGGTAGCCATCTCGATCCTTCCACAATCTCAGCTACTTGTTTGCTGTGACACAGCTTCAGCCTTCTTCTTCATGGCCTTGAACTTACTGAAATTGTGACACTGATGTCCAGCTTCTATATAATGTCGGCACCGCCTACAGTCTATTCACTACGTATAGCTAGCTTCTACGATCACTTAATCTACTTGCGTTGCTGCATCTGTAGTTATTAAAAAGTTTGCATTTTCTGCAGTGCTCTTCACACGTGGAATCTTCATCTCGCATATGAAAGTTTACTCAATTCCTTATTTCGTCATTAGTTTCTATAAGGTCCATACATTCTCTTCTTCAGCTCTCTTCTCAGTGTGTCATGATTGTTTATTGTGACGTCACCAACTTCTCTTTCTCTCATTCTCATATTCCTTCGGGGATCTCCTCCATGAGATTGTCATCTCTTCGGGATTACATCTGATAGGGTTTTCTTAATGGATACCCTTTCTCGAAGATTCTCAGCGGAATAGTCACAATCGCTGATGTCAAGCCTGGCACAGTTTCTGCCTTCCAGCATATAGGTGGGAGGGGGGTTGTACTTCTTGCAGGGGCAGTTGGCTGCTCCTCTACAAGACATTGCTCTACCATGCTAAAATGAATGTTCCAGCAGAGAGCTTCATTCCCACTACTAAGCAAGCAATACACATGGCGGTACAAGAGGGAAGGGATTGAGAAGAGCCATTGCTCTTGAGAATATGTGCATATTGCCTGGTGCCACATGCCACCACAGGGTTTGTGCCTTTTGAAGTATTGAGCAAAAGGAAACCCACACAGCAGTGTGTCCTCTGTGGTTGGGGAGAGCCCATTTTGTGGAATGTGATTATGAGAAGTGCAGGGAGGAAGTGGGAAAAAAAGGAGAGAACATGAAGGAGAGGTATGGCATGATAATGCGTACTAAAAGACAGGAGGTTCAGGTGAGGATTATAAAAGGAAGTTACATCACAATGGCTCAAATCAGATTTTGGGGCCATATATGGTTGTGAGGGTGTATGAGGGTGTATGAGGATGCAGTGGTTACACAGGATGGGAGAGTTTGGATTAAAGGAAGGGTGAACAAGGTCGCTGTCTGAGGATGGTAGCTCTGAACATCTTTACACAGAGGGGTCACATGTTTGCTCCCCTTTGTGTATTTTATGTTTCATTAGAGGCTAAAACAAATTTTAATATATGTGTGTGTGAGTGTGTGTGTTTTGTTGAGTCAATGAGAATGTGTGGCTGTTAATGGAAGAGGGAGGCTTGTTACATCAGACAATTGGGTTATGGGATATATAGGAGATGGAGTTTATTCAGATAGTGGAACCCTGGATGTTGATATAGTTCAGAAACATACGAAGAGCGCTAAGAGAGTCAGTTGGTGAAAAGAGATGGGAAGAAAGAGATGTCCAAGATGACATTTCACCCACAATTTATTTACTGTCCAATAAATAGTAATCTTTGAACAAACTGAACATGTGTGGACATTACCTTCATATCAATAGGTTTATGATAAACCATGTATCGGATATTATTCTCAAAGGTTAATAAGACGTTTGTATCCAGAAAGTGCATTTGTATGTTGGACATTGTTGATGTGAATTTAATTCTCTTATGAATGGCATTCACATGTTTAGACAGATTGTTGAGGTTGATTTCAGAGCCTTGGCATAGGATAAAAAATATCATCTATGTAGCTGAGCCACAATTTCCCTCCATTATGCCAATAGTCGGATTCCATGATCTTGTCCTTTTCGAACTTTTGCATGAAAAGGCTAGCAAATTTAGGTGCAAATCTTGCCCTCATGGATGTTCCTTGGATTTGTTGGAAAAATTTCACACCAAATTTGAAATAATTGTTATCTAGAACAAATTGCAACAAATCACTAAACATATATGCTGTACATCTTGAACTTGATGACTTTGTAGAGCATTCAAAACTGCATTGATTCCTTGCTCGTTTGGAATATTAGTATATAGGCTTGTTACATTCATGGTTGCTAAAATGTAGCTTTGGTCATCCATCTGCCATCCTTGTAATAGTGTGATAAAATATGTAGTATTGTTTACATGTTGTATATTGTCGATAAGTGGTTTTAGCTTGCTGTCCATATAAGTGCATCTCTATTCAAATATTGAATTATTCTGGGCCACAATAGGACATCCAGGATGGTTCTTTATATCTTTATGGATTTATGTTAGACAGTAAAACACCAGAATTGCTGGGTGCTGGTTAAATAAAGCTCTGTGTTATGTTATGTTATGTTATGTTACTGGGCATTTGTATAGCGCATTTTACCATTGGAATGATTCCAAAGCGCTGTGGGTTGAACACCATTGGGGACCACAGTCCAGATGAGTGTATAGAGTAATGTAATAAAACGTGCTTAGGGGCACTCAGTATGTGTGCAGCCAGTGTGGAATAGGTGGTGTGTAGCTGCATGCTAGTGCTAGGTGTGATGTGTGGTTGTGTGATATTAGTAGAATATGTGCAGCAAGACCAATGGACTTGGGTATCTGAATCCTGGCGGCCTTGGAGTTTGTGAATGAGACTATATGGGCCTCATTACGAGGTTTCCACCAACCCCATAACACTGATTTTGCCACCTGATATCCCAGTGCCACCGGGATATTACAAGTGGCGGCAGAATGGTAAATCCCCATTCCCATGGAGTCCTGTTGGACTCCATGGGAATGGGGACACTGAAGTGCCAGCACCGTTGCTAATGGTGCCGGTGCTTGAGTGAGAGACATACCGGTAGGGGCCTGATTTCCCGGCAGGTCAGGCCTGCTGTGGGATTTGTGCCCCAACTGGCATTCTCAGAGTATGGTGGTCAGGAAAGGGTGCCGGTACATTGCTGCCGGCACCCTTGTTTCCGGACCGCCATACTCGTAACGAGGCCCATATTTGTGTGCAGCTAGGATGATTTCGATGGGTATAGCTGCGTTCTAAAGACTGTTGAGGTGGAGATGGAGGTGTATGAGTAGGTGTGCAGATAGGCCACATTAATCGAGGGGTATAGTTGCATTCTATTGTTTATTGGTGCAGAGGAAAGAGATAGCATAATGGTGTGTTTAATTGTGTGCTTTCCGGAGGAATCCTGTTCCCGTTGAGCTTCCAGTGCCTGTCGAGGGGGTGGTATCTCCCTTTGGGTTCGGTCTGTTATGCTAAGGTCCTCACTCTGTCTTGTTGGGTCAAATTGCTTTGGCTAAGACTGATGGGTGGTGACCGGCAGATCTGTCCCAACTCATGACGTTACTGTATAGGTGCTAAAGACGTCCTTGGTCGGTAGTTCTGCTAAATGGATTCTCCAATAGGTAGTTCTACTAAATACACTCCCAGATAGTTGGCATTAGCAAAGAATAAGTGCTAGAATGGTCCTCAGTATACAGTTCTGCTCAGGGATTTCCAGATGTGTAGGATTAGTAAGCAAGGGCATTTCCTGGACTGATAACATAGTGCATGTGTGCAGGGCACAAGTACTATTAGTGCTTGGGTTGGTAGTTCTGTTAGATAGATTCCCGGTAGGTAGTTCTGCTAAATACATCCCCAGATAGGTTTGATTAGCAAAATAAGTGCTAGGCGGCCCCCCGGTATCTATTTCTGCTCATGGATTCCCAGATGAGTAGGATTAGCAAGCATATGCATTTCTTGTATTGATAGCGGCGTGCATAATTGCATGGTATTGATCACGCTGTGCATGGAATTACTAATCCAGCCTTGTTTTTCCACATCAGTTAGTACAATTAAAGACAAATGCATTCACTTCAACAATGTCCAACATACAAATCAACTTTTTGGATACGAATATTATATTTACCTCTGAGAATAAGATTCCATTCACTGTTTACCATAATGTCATGATCCATCGATCACGCCCCTTTTGGTCCTCCTGGTCCCTGGCACGTCGGGGTTTACTCACTGTAGTACACCCAGCATGGCCGTATTCGCAGAACGCGGTCTATCGACCTTTACGTCCATGCAGCACGTTCCATAAATTAACCACGCCCCTGCGGCTCCGCGTGTCTCAACGCTATCGTTAGGTGAGGCTAGACGTGCGTCGCGTTGTGCTCCTGGAACTGAGTTGCTGCTCTAATTCCCGGACCCTCTCCTTATCCTTTCCTTTCCTTGTACCTGTTCTTTCTGTGATCCATGCACACCTCCCCCGTGTGCACTCTTCCTTCCTGGTCTTCCTGGAGTTTCCTTGATGCCGGACGAAGAAGTTGAACGAATCCTGGAATCCGACGACGGCCGAGCGGGCTTATACAAGACCCGAACAGCACGGAAGAAAACCCCAGCGAAGAATCCCGCAAGGCAACATAAACAGGTGCGAAAACACGAAACCTGTGACAGATTGAGATGCCACCTGACTGAATTCGACACAGACATGGAAGCGGCCATCCAGGACCTAATGCGTGGCATGCAAGAGCTGACAACCGAAGTGCAAAATTTAAAGGCAGAAACGCTGCCTTAAAGCAATTGGTGTTGTCCCGTGAATCCGCTATGAAAGAGCGAGTAATACTGGGCGGCGTTGTTGATAAATATGATGGTTCCGCAAAGAGTCTCAGTGGATTCCTTGACTCATGTTTGGTCCATTTTACTTTCAAGCCTTATTATTTTTCTACGCCCAAGGCTAAGGTGGGCTTTATTATTTCACATCTTCCCGGCAATGCCTTGACCTGGGCCACCCTACTGGTTAATTCTGGGGATTCTCTCCTGGATGATTACGATGGCTTCATACAGGCCCTTAAAACGGTGTTTGACCGCCCAGAGCAGGTCTACAGTGCCCAGGAACGTCTACTCGACTTTCAACAAGGAACCCAGGATATGCTTACGTATGTCACAAGCTTCAAACAGCTGGCTAAAGAGGTGGATTGGTCCCCTGAAGCTTGTTTTACCCTATTTCGAAGAGGGCTAAACGAAGACATCAAGGATGAACTAGCCAGAGTGGCGCGCCCAAGTTCTTATCAGGCCCTAATGGATCTTGCCCTGCAGATTGACTTTCGCATTCAGGAGAGAAAGGTAGAGAAAAATAAAAGAAAGTCGCCACTCCAGAAGAGCCCCATTGGGATACCCTCGAACCCCGAAGGTATTTCCACTTCAAGTAACGAGCCTGAACCTATGCAGCTAGGGGTATTCCGTGGACCCATATCCTCCCAAGAAAGAATGCGTAGGATCCATACCGGATTGTGTATGTATTGTGCATCAGACAAACATTTAGTAAGAGAGTGCCCAATAGCCCCCCCACGGCGCTCGGGAAACGCCAGCTCCCGATCCTAAATGGAGCACAGGTTCGGGAGAGAGATGCCTGCTCCACATCAATTCCATCCTTGAACTCTCCTGGACAAAATTCCTTGGTGATTTTACAGGCCTTCTTTTCACCATCCAAGAAGGAAACTCATCCCATCCTGGCACTGGTGGAATGTGGAGCTATGGGAATTTTCATAGACCAAGAATAGGTTCTTAAACATCATATTCCTTGCGAATCCCGGACTATCATGCAACCTGCAGAAGCTATTGATGGAAGACCCCTTTCTTCAGGACCCATAACCCTTCAGACCAAGGACGTCGAACTTGCCATAAACCACCATCGAGAAAGGATAAAATTTGGCATCATCAAGTCGGCCCACTACCCAATGGTTTTGGGAATGCCCTGGCTTCAAAAACACAATCCGTACATCAATTGGGCAGCGGGTTCCTTGTTCCTGAGCTCAGAATTTTGTATGTCCCACAGTTTATTGTCAGACCTTACTCCGACACCATCAGAAGGACCTCCTATGAATCACCAAGGTACAATCTCTGTCTCAAACATTATCTGGGTTCCGGAGATATACCAGGAATACTCTGATGTCTTCTCCTCTGCCATTGTCCAGGCGTTACCTCCCCATAGACCGGAAGACTGTGCTATAGAAATGGACCCTTCCGCTGTAATTCCCTTTGGGAGGATGTTCATCTTATCCGAACCTGAAAAGAAAGCCCTTCGAGAATACCTGGATACTAATCTTGCAAATGGCACCATACGACCCTCTAAATCCCCAGCAGGGGCCTCGCTGTTTTTTGTTCCCAAGAAAGACACCAAGGAACTCAGACCGTGTCTGGACTATCGAGGTTTAAATCAATGCACCCTTAAGGATCGCTATCCGTTACCCTTGATCTCGGACATTCTGGAGGCAGTAAGGGGCGCAGTTGTTTTCACCAAGTTGGATCTCAGGGGTGCCTACCATCTGATTCGCATTAGGGCAGGAGACAAGTGGAAAACAGCCTTTAGAACACCCTTTGGTCATTATGAATACTTGGTCATGCCTTTTGGACTTGCTAATGCCCCGGCGGTCTTCCAACTCTTCATGGATAGGGTGTTCTCAGACATGCTATTCCTTTTTGTGATTGTCTATCTGGACGATATCCTAATATTTTCGAAGGACATTTCCAAGCACGAAGAACATGTAAAGGCAGTGTTACAACGACTACCCGAAAACAAGCTCCTGGCAAAGCCCGAGAAATGCATCTTCCATGATTCTTCTGTACACTACCTTGGATTTGTCCTTAGTCCAGAAGGCATTGGAATGGATCAATCCAAGGTTAGGGCTATACTATCCTGGCCAAGCCCCACCTCTGTGAAACAAATCCAGTCTTTCCTGGGCTTAGCTAATTTCTACAGGAAATTCATACCTTCCTTTTCAGAGATAGTCCAACCAATCATTGTCCTATTAAAGAAAGATGTACCCTTCCTTTGGACCACAACTCAAGAGGAAGCCTTTAAACGGTTGAAGACTGAGTTTACACAAGCTCCCATCCTGGCTCAACCTGATGTCAACCGACCATTCATAGTGGAGACAGATACCTCCAGTTACGCTATTGGAGCCGTCCTCAAACAGCTATTCGGGACAGGATGGAACACCCCATCGCTTACCTTTCCCGGACGTTAACTCCTAGTGAAACCCATTACTCAGTCTTGGAAAAGGAACTGCTGGCTATCGTCAAGCCTTCACCGAGTGGCGTCATCTACTCCTCGGAGCGAAGCATCCTGTCCAGGTCCGCACGGACCATCGAAACCTATGAGTACTGCAGGCCTTAGAATGTAGGAACAGCCGTCAAGCTCGCTGAGCCTTCTTCTTTGCCCAGTACCAGTTCCAGGTTCACCACGTTCCCGGGACACAAAATCTAATAGGTGACGCCCTCTCTCGACTTCCAGACTACGAACCTCAGGGAGATTGGGCATATCTCAAGATGTTGCCCCATACAATATTTGTAGCTCAAGCAAACAATCTCCTGGAAGACATTCATATGCAAACTCAGACTTTGGAACTCTGGAAGGATCCTTCCAAAAGGACTCAATGGGATCTGAGAACCCAGGACGGATACCTGTTTAAAAATAACAACCTGTTTATTCCCACACAGAAATTACAACAAAAGATAATAAACCTCTGCCATGATACCCCTCACTCCGGTCATCGCGGCATTTCCAACACCCTCCGTCTAATACAAAGACATTTCTGGTGGCCCAGAATGAAGGCTGACGTTCAACTGTACTTGCAATCTTGTTCTGTCTGTAATGAAAACAAACATGACAACCAGAAACCAGCAGGACTCTTATTACAGCCTACTCCACCAACAAGACCTTGGGAAGTCATCGCTACAGATTTTATTGTGGAATTACCGCCATCCAGAGGGTACACCACTATCATGGTCACCATTGACTTGTTCACTCATATGGCCCATTTTACACCTTTGTATAAGTTACCATCCTCGTCAGAACTTGCTGGAATCTTCCTGGAACACATCTTCCGACTGCATGGACTTCCATCCAAGATTATATCAGACAGAGGACCACAGTATATCTCTCAATTTTGGAAACACCTCTGCAGGATACTAGGAATCCAACGAGCCCTCTCCTCAGGAGATCATCCCCAAACCAATGGAGTCACAGAACGAGTGAATCAAACCCTTGAATAATACCTTCGTTGTTTTTCTACTAAGGTCCAGGATGATTGGTCGCTTCTGATACCAGTGGCAGAATTCGCCTACAACAACTCGGACCATTCGGCCGTTAAAACCAGCCCTTTTTTTTGCAGCCATGGATTCCACCCTGCGGTACTACCTTCAGTCCTTCCGCATCCTACACCAGTTCCAACAGTCGATTTCTGGATTGAAACAATCATCAAGGTACAGAGAGAAGCCAAGGAACATCTAGAAAGAGCACAGATCCAAACTAAGCACTATGCAGATTCGAGGAGAAGTCCAGGGCCTCTTTACACCATTGGGGATGAAGTATGGCTATCCTTGAAGCTACTGCCCCAACATCTCCGACCGAATAAGTTGGCTCCTCGATATTATGGGCCCTTTCCTATGAAAGAAGTCATTAACCCTGTGGCCTTTCGACTTAAACTACCAGACCCCTGGAAGAAAATCCATCCAGTTTTTCACAAATCTCTATTGAAGCCTTACATCCAAACCACCCGGACAAATCTTAGACCCAGTCCTGTGATTGTCAATGACCAGCTAGAATATGAAGTGTCTCAAATATGTGACTCCAGATATAGACGAGGACAACTCCAATACCTGGTGGAATGGAAGGGCTATCCACCCAGTGAACGTACCTGGGAACCAGTCTCAAACCCAAACTCCCCCAGATTACTCAGAAAATTCCATCTAATACATCCAGGCAAACTCGGTGGAACGAGTTTTAGAAGGGGGCATGCTGTCATGATCCATCGATCATGCCCCTTTTGGTCCTCCTGGTCCCTGGCACGTCGGGGGTTTCTCGCTGTAGTACACCCAACATGGCCGTATTTGCAGAACGCGGTCTATCGACCTTTACGTCCATGCAGCACGTTCCATAAATTAACCACGCCCCTGCGGCTCCGCGCGTCTCAACGCTATCGTTAGGTGAGGCTAGACATGCGTCGCGTTGTGCTCCTGGAACTGAGTTGCTGCTCTAATTCCCAGACCCTCTCCTTCTCCTTCCCTTTCCTTGTACCTGTTCTTTCCGTGATCCACGCACACTTCCCCCGTGTGCACTCTTCCTTCATGGTCTTCCTGGCTGGAGTTTCCTTGATCCCGGACGAAGAAGCTGAACGAATCCTGGAATCCGACGACGGCCGAGCAGGCTTATACAAGACCCAAACAGCACGGAAGAAAACCCTGGCGAAGGATCCCGCAAGGCAACATAAACAGGTGAGAGAACACGAAACCTGTGACACATAAACCTATGGATAGGAATTCACTGCTGCACTGGGATTCATTTTATCCAAGGGATCTAGTACAGAATGTACAATGCTCACACTTCTTGACACTCAGATGAATCAATTCTGATGACCAAGATTTTGAGAGAGAAGCCAAATTTCTGCAAACTAAATTGTTGCACATAGGATATCCCTTGAGCGTGTTAGAAAGAGCACATAGGCGTTTGTGCAACCTAGAGATGGATTGTTACAATATCATCCACAAGTAAATAAAGAAACTTCTCAGTTGATATTTCCTATTACTTTTGGTCTGGCAACCCTGCAAGTCACAAAATTGATGAAGTCACAATTGACTATTTTACAAACAGATCAATGCCTGGGGAGAATATGTAAAGAATTTCCAAGAGTGGCATATAAAGAACAAAACATTTTTAGAGACAGACTAATACGAGCAGACGCTAGAAAAATGATTGAACATCAAACATTCCCATAGCTACCAAAAACAGAGACTTACCCGTGTTTAAATTGTTTACACTGCCAGCCGGAACGGACCCACAGCATGCTGCCAACCACTCCACGATCGTACACCTCAGGAGCTTTGCTCTCCAACCAAGAATACAGTGAGTCATGTCCTGGACACTGCTATGCTAATTCTCTAACTGACAACACTGGTGAACTTAGGTGTGCCCATGCCATTCTTCCCTTCTATGCATTACTGTATCCCTTCTCTATAATACATGTTTGTGCTGCTGTTAAACTTGAACTTAAGCATGTTTCTCCAACTGCTGCATGCTTTTTCCCCACTGCCCATCGATAGTTTCCTGTCAACCACTAACAACATCACTACCATGTTATGCGTGCCTTAAAGTGCCTTGCAAAAAAAATGCTATTTAGGTGCTTTTACATCTGCACAGACATATTCGTTTTTGGGCTTAGGGTGCCTTGTTTCAGAAATCAAATGTAGGTGTTTTTACGTCTGTGCAGCCACATTCGTTCTTGTGCTTTAGAGTGTCACTAGAGTGTCCTTCATGTGGGTAAGACCTTCTCTATGTTCACTGCTTATTAGTCACTTACCTGTGGAGTTCTTTACTGTGTGGCAGTCTGATTGACAGTATCCCCCACTCCATGAGGTGGGGCTTTGCCAGTCTGTATAATCGTACCTATTTGACTTATATGTGCCTGATGTAGCCCCCTGTAACATGGGGTGTGGCTTTCCCAGTCTCTGTAATCGTACCTATCTGACTCGTACGCTTCCCGGTTTTAGCCCTCTGTAACTTGAGGTGTGGCTTTGCCAGTCTGTGTAATTGTACCTATTTGACTCATATGCTGCCTGATGTAGCCGCCTGTAACATGAGGTGAAGCTTTGCCAGTCTGTGTACACACACCATTTTATGTCTGTAACCATATGTCTATCCTTGCACTTCACCAATGTACCTTTCGCCTTCTGTAACTAGCGCCTAGATGCCTCAGGGCTTTGTGCTCATAAATAAATAAATACATAAATAAATAAATAAATAAAAATAAACAACATTACGGGTAGTATTTTACACCATCCACAACATGGAGAAAAGATATTGTTCAGACACTATGCAGCTTGCATTTCAAACTATACTTTATACGGTTTGAAATGCCCATGCGGGAAGATCTATGTAGGTGAACCAATCAGGGTAACTGTAGGGAATGTATTGGTGAACACAAGGGTGACATACAGGAATGCAAAATCTTCAGTTGCCAGAAATTTTATCAAATTGAACCATCAAGTCAGACAATTGAAGTTCCAAATAATTGAAGTCGTCTCCAGGCACCCTAGTGGAAGACATAGAGAAAGAAAATTACTACAAAAGGAATCATTTTGTCAATGAATGTTTCCCCTTGGGATAAATGAAGATTGGCCGCTAAGTAGCTTTCTGTGAATTTTATTTATTTATTAAATTTTTTATAAAGCTCTGCATGCCCATGGGCCACAGAGCGCACGTAGAAGACAAGCAGGAGGCAGGCAGCAGGTGATCGGTGTTCAGGGAGAATAAGGGGATGTCAGGTTAGTCCTGGGTTAAGGTTCAACAGCTATGTTTTTATTTGCTTCTTAAATAGTGATAGCTTGTCAGCCAGGCGTATATGCCCGGGAAGTGAGTTCCATTGTAGTGGGGCCTGGATGTCAAATGATGTCCCCCCAAAACATGGCAGCTTGTGTCTGGGCTGTGCAAGGGTGGGGTAGGCAGAGGACCGGAGCTGTCTCTCTGTTGTGTGGGACTTCACTCGACCAATTAGATATTTTGGACAAACATTGGTACAGCATTTAAATGACATTGGGCCTCATTACGAATCAGGCGTTAAGGGGTTAACGGCGCCGTAAACGGCGCCGACCCTTAACGCCTGATTCCGAGGTCCCTTTGCGCCATGGTGAGTTTAACGCCTGCTTTTTGCAGGCGTTAAAATCCATGGCGCTAAGGGACCATGGTGCTAATTACGCCACCGTAATTTACGGTGGCGTAATTAGCGCCTTCCCCACTCCCATTATGCCCTAATGGGTAAAATTGGTAAAATGGGAAATGGGGATTTACCGCCCCACTCACCGTGGAATGGGGCGGTAAATCCGCCATCCACCATGGTGTAAACATAGTTTACACCATGGTGGTAAGGGTACGACCCAGGCGGTAACTTACCGCCTGGGTCGTAATGAGGCCCATTGTCAGGATCTTGTGAGTGATCCTGTGTTGAACTGGCAGACAATGCAATGTCCTCCTGAAGGGCCACAGTTTCATTTCGAGCTGAGGACCCCGTATACAGAGGTACGCCAGACATACTGCGATCTGGGACCCACTGTGGCCCTTCACAGTCAGCGGGAACCCGAGAGATGTCGGCCTGAAGCACTCTCAGGCATATTCCTAAGTGCAATCACGCACACACTATCCTTCAACCACGTGAGGATATTTCCCAGCTTGCCACTGCCACCGGAGCAGCAGAATCAACGGACAGCACCACCAATGGTGCCTTTCCTGACGAAGGCCAGCATATAGACCGGCTTCAATCAAGCCATGTTTTGGCCGAAACACACCTGGGTCGATCCCCGTGACACAACTGTATCTTCCCCCTTGTGTATGTTGTGTAAATATCTGTTGTGTACACCTTGTGTGAACTAACCCTGGGGCCATTTTCAAGCCTCAGGTATACTTTCCCTGCTTGATAGTTCTTTCTCTATCACATCTATACAGGGAATGTACTTCAGTGTGGAGTTTTAACCTCAATACATCAGAGGTTGGCACTTAACCCGTGTTACCACCGTTCACAATCACTTTTGTCCGTTTGATGCCAAAAAACTTTCGTGCTTATCGAAAGACCTGTAAAATAAATTGTTGAATGAACTAAAAAAGGACTGTGTCAATGTAAAATAAACATACATGTACGGCACAACTGGCTTACTTGTAGGATCTTCTTCATCCTGATTATTCCTTTTTTTGTACTCCTGGCGTCAGATACATGAGCGCATTTGGACATACCATGGATGGCACGGACTGGGTTATTCTGAGAAACTTGGAGTGTTTGTCTGTTTGAGCATGTGTACCTGCTAGAAGGCTATTGCTTTGGTCGAGTCTGGAGTGTATCAGTGCAGAGGCCAATAGCGTGCAATTCTTGGCAGTAAGAAACTGGTGGATGTAGTTTAGTAACTTGCTAACAAGGATACAGGAGGATCGGATGTAGGTGACGTGCGGTCTCATGGATAATTCATCATCCAGGATAACCCCCAGAGTCTTGACTTTCTTGGAGATCGTGATGATATTACCCGCAATGCAAAAGTTTGCAAATGCCGAGGCCAGTTTACTAAGTCGGGCTCTGGATGCCACAATCAGGAGCTCTGTTAAGTTACAGTTCAAGGCGAGTGAGTTGCTTGCCATCCATGCCTGGATGGCAATATAGATTTTATTTATGGCAGCCAGATCCTGCTCATATTTCACGCTGAACTCAAGGATGACCTGAGTGTCATCAGCATAATTCGTATACCGGACACCCACAGCGTCCAGCAAGTCCAGCAGGGGCCTGATGTATACATTGAACAGGGTAGGCGACACGCAAGAGCCTTGAGGGACGCCACATATTTGACGCAAGCTTTCTTCGCCAACTGCCAGCCGAGTGGTCCAAGGACCGAGGAATGAGATCAGAGCAGTGAGCAATCTCCCCAAGCTTTGGCACCAGTAGAGAATGATCCACCAGGTCGAAAGCTGCGGAGAGATCCAAGAGCATCAGCAAGGCGGGGTGACCTCTATCCGCTATGCTAGCCAGGGTGGATTTAAGATCTAGCATTGCAGTGTCCATCCCGTGCTGAGCTCTGAAACCCGATTGATGTGATCCAAGAATCTGGTGGTCTTCGATGTGTTTCTGTAGCTGTAAATATGCTAGTTTGTCCATGATTCTAAGGACAAATGGCAAATTTGTGATAGGCTGATAGTTGCCTATAAGGCAGGGATATGAATTGGCCTTTTTTAGTAGTGGTGTGATCCAAGCCTCCTTGAGAGAGGAAGGGACCATGCATTCATCGAAGGAGAGATTAATGAGTTTGGTCATCCAGTGGTTCAATATCTGCAGAGAGTCCTTGAAGACATCTGCCGGACAGCAATCGCCAAGTCATGAGGTGGGTTTGAGATCTCGAATAATTTTGGAGAATTGATCCCGAGTAGTGGGAGAAATCGAATATGGGGAATATAGTAGGTGCAGTGGTCAGGTCCTGGGAGACGTTCGTATAGGTATTGCATCCCTGTGATGGAATCTGGATGTTGCTAATGGTCTGTCTGTGGACTGCAATCTTGGCTAGAAATCCATTGTGGATTTCCTGGTACCTTGCAGAGTCCTTTATTAGATCTTGGTTAAAGGAAGGGGTGGTGTCCTGAAAATCTGCCAGGATCTTAAAGAGTTCACTGGTATTGGAGCGTGCATTGTTAATCCTGTTATTGAAGTAGGTGGATTTGGAAGTAATTATTGTAGTTTTAAATTCCTTCACTGCTTGTTTGTAGTGAGCTAATATGACTGGGGTTCTTGCGCCAGACTCTTTCACATGCTCTTTTATGTCTGTCTGATGGCGCTGATGTCATCGGAGAAACACGTGTTTTTGTGTGCCTCGGGTTTGATGATTTTGCTTTTCAGTGGTGCCAGAACTGAAATGACTAGCTTTATGGATGAAGTAAGGTGTTCCACTAGATGGGAGGACTCAGAGAAATTGGCGAATGGTTTGAGACTGGCTGATAAGAGGGCAGTGAATTTAGCAGGGGTGACATTTTTGAAGTTGCGTGGTAGTTTTTCGACTCCTTGTAGTGTATTCATTTTTGCTGGTGGTGCAGGAAGATGCACAGTGTTGTGAATCATAAAGTGATCAGACTATGTACACGGCGAGACCTCGAGACGTGACACGGATGAATGTTGGTATATCAGCCAGTCAAGCTTGTGACCACCTCTATTTGTGGCCTCCTTCACCCAATGTGTGAGCCCTGTAGAATTCAGGGAGTCGATGAGTGAGGATGCCTGTTTGTCTAAGGGATAATTTGCCCAGTCGTTGAAGTCCCCCATAATAATCAATGGGTTTTTTGGTTTGAAAATATGAGTGAGCAGCTCTGAGAGCTGTTCCTCAAAATGTGGCATGTCTCTTGGGGTACTGTAAAGGGTTAAGATACTTAGTGAGGAGTTGGCCGAGGTCTTGGGGAAAAGTAAGCAAACAAAATGGCCGCCATGCAACTGGGAGAAGGGACTACAAGTAGTCCCTTCTCCCTTTCCATGGTGAACGGGGAAGAAAGGAATGGGACTCCGCACTCAGAACGGAGCGCTTCCGGTGAGTCTTTCCCAGCCAGTTAACGACCCAGCAAGGGCCAATCAGATAGTTTCTAACAATCTGATTGTCCCTCGCTGGGTACTAATATGGGATGATTACTATTGCCTAAAGTGGATTCATTTAGTATCATACCAATGTATATGTTGCACTAACACTAGAATATGACCACCTTGCCTGCTTCATGTGTTTGTGTTATAAAAAAAATGTAGTCCTTCGATATTGTTGACAATCTTTGTTGAGTTGTTCAAAACCTTCACATTGTTGACAAGAAACACCCACCTGAGGGAACAGTGTATTGAAAGAATGATTTTTTTACTAAGAATGCAACGGAAGCAAGTGCATAAGGTAAGACAGTGTTGCACTATGAACAGTAACAGCGAGTGAAGGCACATTTCCAAAAGTTAACCATCTTGATTACATGTACTGATATGATACATATACTGATATGAGAGTGAGAGGAGTGGTTCAAAGATTCACCGGTACTGCATGGTTCGGTTATTTCACATTCATTTACTAGATGGGAATGTTTGTAGTTTAATAAACAGAGGACTTACAGCTTTTGAAATACAATTACATTTCTTGTTAACTGAACTGGAACTGAATTTTGGCTCTTTTGTTTGTGGATATTCGATAGAAAACATTTTCAGTTTCGTCTAAATAAGTTTCAGACAAGGTTTCTTTAAAAAGATGAATAATGAAAGTTGTTTGTGTTGGATTTTGATAACGCAATTGTTTCCTGTAGGAAAGGTTTATTTCTATTGTGGAACTTGTGGAAACACAAAAGTATATCAATCGAAAGCTTTTATATGTGTTATTTATTTAGTTACGTTCTTTTTATGGATTTATTTTTAACCAACTAAGGACGATCCAGAAAAGATCGAAACAGGTACATGTCGTGGCTGACATTACGTTACCGCTACCTCAGTTAATGCATTTAAAAGTAATAAATACAAGCATGTGAACATTACATTTGAGTAATTGTTGAATTAAAGTGTTAAAAGTAAGGTGGTCCAACACCAAAACATGAAAGCAAGCCTCATGGTGCAGCAAGTGGTAGAAGACAAGGACTCACGATTGAGACTTCTCTAAATGAAAGTCATTTTGAGTGTGCGTAGTTTCACTTTATATTAGGTCTCGGATTAGGCTCTATGCTAGGCTGAGTTCCTGAGAGTAGTTCGGCATGGATGGAATCCGGTATGGGATGCATGCAAGTGCAGACTCCAGGCACGGCTTGTCTCTGGGCTGGCCTCCAGGCTTCACAGGGCCGTGGGCTGATATTCTGGGCTGAGCTTTGAGCTGGGCTGGGTCCCATGGCTGCCATCTAAATTGGACTGGGCTCCGGACAGGGCTTTGCTTGGGGCATACATCGTATGAAGAAAAGGCTGGCTTGCCGTCAGCGATGAGATGGGACAGGTTGTGCTTCTTAGCTCAGGCTCTCCGAGGGCAAGGCCTCGGATTTGGTTCTGGGTTGGGAATCCTTCGATGAACTTTAGTTGTGGCTATGCAGAACATAGCTCATGACTCAGGCGGGCTCTGTCCAAAGTTGATATTGAGTATAGTGGTCAATGGTAGCTTCGCTATTTGGGCTATTTGGAATCCAGGTGGAAGTAGGTTCTGGGCAAAGCTTAGGGGGCAGCTCTGGGCTGGAGTGTGCTCTGGGCAAATATGGTATCAGGGCTCTGCGCTGGACTAAGAAGTGGGTGTGGCCGGGGTCTAAGTTGGGCTCTAGGTGGCACTGAGGTCCAGGGTGGACTCTGGGCATGGCAGGTCCCTGAGCTGGCATGCAGGCTGAACAGGCTTCTGGCCTAGTCTTCAGACATGGCTGGTGTATTGAGAAAGCTATTGTTATGACTGCTTCCCAGTCATTGGGTTCACAAAAGGATACACTGGATACGCTGTCAGGCACTCTTCACGGTTGCTTTAATGACTCCCACCACCCAGGCTTACATCTTCCAACTGCCAGGGCTGGAACCTATTCATCCACAAACATTCCAGACTCACCATTCCAAGCTCACCACATACATTCCAACAGGAGACATCAGTCCATTCATACAAGCAGGAAGGAAGACCATCCCTAAAACCTCCTTCTCTTGCTACAAGCACACCCACATACATACCAACCCTAACACCTCCTTCTCTTATTACAACAAGCACACCCACATACATACCAACCAACCCTAACACCTCCTTCTCTTATTACAACAAGCACACCCACATACAGGAAGGAAGACCAACCCTAGCACCTCCTTCTCTTACTATAACAATCACACCCACATACATACCAACCCTAACACCTCCTTCTCTTATTACAACAGGCACACCCACTTACATACCAACCTTAACATCTCCTTCTCTTATTACACCAAGCACACCCACATACAGGAAGGAAGACCAACCCTAACACCTCCTTCTCTTACTACAAAAAGCACACCCACATGCATAACAACCCTAACACCTCCTTATCTTACTACAACAAGCAGACCCACATACATAACAACCCTAACACCTCCTTCTCTTATTACACCAGGCACACCCACATAAAGGAAGGAAGACCAACCCTAACACCTCCTTCTCTTACTACAACAAGCACACCCACATGCATAATAACCCTAACACCTCCTTCTCTTACTACAACAAGCAGACCCACATACATAACAACCCTAACACCTCCTTCTCTTATTACAACAAGCACACCCACATACAGGAAGGAAGACCAACCCTAACACCTCCTTCTCTTACTACAACAAGCACACCCACATACAGAACAACCCTAACACCTCCTTCTCTTACTACAACAAGCACACCCACATACATAACAAGCCTAACACCTCCTTCTCTTATTACAACAAGCACACCCACATACAGGAAGGAAGACCAACCCTAACACCTCCTTCTCTTACTACAACAAGCACACCCACATACATAACAACCCTAACACCTCCTTAACTTATTACAACAAGCACACCCACATACAGGAAGGAAGACCAACCCTAACACCTCCTTCTCTTACTACAACAAGCACACCCACATACATAACAACCCTAACAACTATGATGCAGAATATGGTGGACTGCAGGCAGCCTAGGTCCGGGAAGTGCAAGACAGCAAGATACATTACAATAGGGCATACAGTGCTTAACGGAGGCCTTTTTAAAATCACATTAAAATTGTAATACTGGCCAGCTTGAATGCTTACCAGTTATATTTTGCACACGCACATCTTTGTTTTTCATGTACATAAAGCACAGAAGCAGCCCCTGCTTGTTTTCTTTGTCTCAACTCCCATCCCTACGTCTCATGCATCCATCATGGATGTTGGATTGTGCCCCGAACTGTTCTACTTTTCACCCTTCCACTTGTTCCCATTCTACATTCACCCTTTCCCAGTTTGCACTCACTGGCCCTCATTATGAGGGTGGCGGTTCGGAAATAAGGGTGCCTGTACCAACGTACCGCCACACTCCGAATCTTCGGGCGGGCGCCGTTATGCGTGGCAGGTCTGATCTGCCGGGCGTAACAGCACCCGCCTGTAGAGTTTTCAAAAAAGCTCTGGCACCATTAGCAACGGTGCCGGTGCTTCCGTGAAAACTCTGTGGGCGGGTGTCGTTACGCCCGACAGGTCAGACCTGCCACGCATAACGGCGCCCGCCCGAAGATTCGGAGTGTAGCGGGCACAAAGGGTGCCAGTATGCTGTGACCGGCACACTTATTTCCAGACCGCCACATTCATAATGAGGCCCATCCACTAATTCATGTACTTGCTGAAAGTTCGAGAGGGTGCCCACCCGGGTTATATACTTGTTCTGAACTACAGGCGTGAAACTACCACAAACACCATGCCTATCCCAGGGATGTCATTTGGGGTTTGCTAGGGGTAGCCCCTGCTGCCCCTGGCTCCCCCCCTGCTACCCCTAGGCCTGTCCATGCGATCCCTGGGCCACTGGACAAGGAGGCAGTGGCAAGAGCAGATATCGTGTTGCACCTGAAAAAGGCGTCTAAATGTGCCACGCTTTCTTCTAGATCTTGTATGCTGATTAAATTACAGGGATGCAGGAAAAACCATGAATCCACCATCACTAACTGGTTGGCAGTATAAGTGAAGAATGCCTGAATGGTTGGGTTCAGAAAAGGGGCTTTCTGTACAGCTCATGCCCAGTACTGTAGTAAACAAAAGGGTATTGGGCCTAGGTTAAGCTAGCTGGGGATGGGTAAGAGCAGCCTGCAGTACTCAGTGACAGCACAGCATGAACGCAAATCTCATCAGTGTTTCTCATTGTCTGCTTCGCACATCCAGCTGGCCACTTGGCCTGTGATGAGAGGGGTGTGCCCCAGTGGCTTCTGTCACCAATCATGCCTGGGCACCCTGTGACCTGACCCAGTATCACAGGCACAATGCAGATAGACAGAAGGTAAAATCATTCATTTACATGAAGTTACGCCTTCCACTTTTGAAGTAAACCATATGTTGCTTCCTCAAGCAAAATAAATTAAATTTGGAAGGATAGCTCAGGGGCAATACACTTGCTTTAGGAACACGAGGAAGCAGTGCAAAATGGGTTCAGTTCCTGCTGCAGTGCTTAGAGGCATTGTGCAACATATAAAGGACAAAACATAATAATACAATGGGCCTTTTCTAGGGGTGATATCATGGAGCTGAAGCTGTTTACATTTTAAAATAAAATAAAAACTGCAATTACTGTGACCTGCAACACATCCTTCCCCTCTATCTCCCATCTAACAAATAAAATGTGGGTTACTTACCAAATAAGCAAAACATAAAGGTGATGGTTGGCAGGTTTTAAATCATTTATAACCTCTGGCACAGCTGTGGCTTTGAGGTGAGTGCTTAAAGCTCAATGTTATGGAGAGTGGTACTGGAGACTTAAGATGTTGTGTTAGTGACTTACAGATGTTGGGATAGAGTGTTTGAGACGTAATGAGTTGTAAGGGTGTTGAAATGCATTGAATGCAGATAGAAGATTTTTGAGGAGGATAATTGATACTCACACTGTTTGGGTGTTGAAGGAGGGTACTGGAGACTTAAGTTGCTAGTTTGCTTGAGGTTGATGGTGTTGGGAAATGCTGGAGACTTAAGTTGCTGAAGGGTGCCACAGTGTACGCATAAAAGGTTTTGCAGCAAGGCATTGGAGGTGGAAGGTGTTGGAGGGTGGGAGTGGGTGACATACATTTAACGTTGTTGACTGAGGGCCCTTTGTGACTCTCAGTGGATGGTGGGGTGCCCGTGGTAAAAATGGTTGGGGGATATTCATGCTCTGGATGACTGGTAGGAGCGGGTTGCTGTACAATGGTTCAAAGTACACTATTGATAATAAAATCACTGTGCATATTGTTTGTCCAAGTGTAAACGCATGAAGTGGTGCAGCCTCTGTTTGTCTTCTGGTTGGACTTGTGTTGGTCAGTTGCTGTTTCCAATCTGTGGCCAGACACTTGGCAGGCACTGGATGTCTGCCCTTTGGGGTTCAGGCGTCTTGGAGATGCAACGTATGTTAACAGTGTAGCCTGAGTGATGTACAATAGTTCAGGTTTTTGTGTTGAGCGTCTGCTTTCATTCACAGTAATTTGGTAATATGGGCCAATACACATTGATATTTATGCTAGATATGGTGATCCATTCTTGTATGAAATGTATATCATATTACGGGATATTGTAACAATATTTTTCTCAGTATACCGAGGAACAATGCAATGTGATGCCACTTCCTGTTGTGTGAAAGGTTGCTTGTAATCGCTTCCAATGATGTCACTTGGGGGCTGGGCCAACTGGAATCACTTCCTTTGATGTCAGAGGTCAAGCGTCATGTGATATCACTTCTGCTACCCCTGGCATTTTGGTGAAATTATGTCCCTAAAATATCCCCCCTCCCCCTGTACAAATATGTTATGGGTGTTTAAACTCCCCCCTCGTTTGCCCTCTCTCTTTCTATTCACTCACACAGCATGGTTATGAATACCCATGCACTCTCTGGGCAACTCTCAACGTTGTTAGACCAATAAGGAGGAGACTGGCATAGTAAAAATAAAAAAAACTCGTAACATATCATTCAAAATAGGGCGTACGTTTTAAACAAAGGCTTTACTGAACCTTAACAATATTGCTTAGCAACAGGTCTACCCCTCATTCTGCCACGTCTACGATTAATGATTAGCTTTGAGTGATATGAATTTTCAGAATACACAAAAACGTGCGTGTGAATTTGTTCACCGGGTGCGACCATGCCGCATGTCGATAGCTCCGATAATTCTTTTAGAAAATAAATACCTCGTAATCCCGTCTTCATTTTAAATCACACGCTCTTCAGGAGAGCTGTGAGAGACTTCTCTTTCTCAAGGAGGGATTCAAGGGCTAGAGCGAGGGCAGGAGTCTGGGCATTGATGCAATCGGGCAAGTGGGTCTCAGGGATTGTTCGCGTTTAGGCTGGGACCTGGGCTAGAAGAGGGCTGTAGGGACGGGCAGAGCCCCCTCAGGCGATATCACTGGCCTCCACAAGGGCAAAAGAAACATTAGTGGCATGTCACTGCCAAAGCAGTAAAGTTTTTATGTGTTTGCAATGTAGAGTTCTGCACTTCCGTCAGTGTAAATGTTTTACAATGTGGCTGCATATTTTCTGTTTTTAATTTAATAGAAACTTTTGTACACATAGTTTGGACCATTCTGCCACAGCAGTTAAATTGTCTCTACTGGTAGGTGTGTCACCAGAAACAGTGCTGGACGCTGGCACTCCCTGCCTCACTCCCTCCCTTGCCATCCACAGTCTTAAACTCAGGGGCACCTTTCAGTACTTAGTACTCAGAACAACAAGGGCAGATCATGGCATCTTAACAAGCTAGACACGAAAGGGAATAAGAGGACACCTCTAAAATGGCAATTGGCTGGACTAGGCTTGCCGCATTACTGGTATGCGACTGGCACTTTCTTCCGTGACTTCTAGAAACGAATGCTGATTCTCCATAGTCCAGTAGAAGAGAAATTAAAATGGGTATGATCTATTAGAACAGGTGCCAGCAAAACAATGGCAGCTATGGTGCATCTTGTCATAACTTGACACTATGCAATGTCAATCATTCAGACCTAACGCATATTAGGAGCAAACCCGGGAGCTGATTGCAAGGGCTCTGTGTGGGAAGGAGAGATGAGGCAACATCCCTCTGATTAATCTTAGGAGATAGACGCATTTCTTTGTAATAGCGGTGACTTGTGGTTACAGTGACAATCCCGTGTCCATTAGCTGTCCCAGGTTTTTCACCACAGTTGATGTTCTCATGTCTGGTGGACAGTCCAGCAGGTTGTGGTGTCCTCTGGGGGAGAGAGCATTACTTCTGTTTGGTCCGGGTTTAATTTGAGATTGTTAGTTGTCTTCAAGCTGTATATGTCTGTGAGGCACTTTTGAGGGGGTTGTTCGGGTTTTGAGTTGCTAGCTTGATGATCAGTTGTGTATCGTCTGCGTAGTTATAGGCGCTCAGTCCGTGGTTTACATCAAGGGGAACATATAAAGGTTGAAAAGGAGAGGGGAGAGGCTGGAGCCTGGAGGCACTCTGCAGATGTTTTTGGACATTGATGTAAAGGGTGTTAGGTAGGTTCTTTCTGTTCAATTTGGGTGGAAGGATTTTAGCCATTTTAAGACACAGGGCCTCATTACGAGGTAGGAGGTAGCCATGGCGCTATTAGCGCCATGGCTACCCCCTTACCGCATTCCGGGTCTGTGTTCCCGGAATGGGGACTTAACATGTCATTCCGACCTTTGCGGGCCGGTAAATCCCCATTCCGGGAACCATTCCCCATTCCCATTTGAGCCCCCATAGGGCTCAATGGGAAGGGGGAAGGCGGCAATAACAGTACCGTAAATTACGGTACCGTTATTGACCCGGTGTCCCTTTGCGGGTCCCATCCTTAACGCCTGCTAAAAGCAGGCGTTAAGTAAGGACCCGCAAAGGGAACTCGTAGTAGGGCGCAAAAGGATTACCGGCACCAGTGTCATTACCGGTGCCCGGTATCCCTTTGCGCCCTACTTGTAATGAGGCACACAGTCTTTCACACTGTATCTCTAAAGTCTTTTGATTAGCGTTGTGTGTCTGATTGTCTCGAAACCTGCTGAAATGTCTAGAAGTATGAGGGCAGATCGGGTGTTTTCTGCATTCATTTTTATGTTGTCCTATATTGGTTGGAGCATTGATTCTGTTCCTCTCCTGGGTCTGAAACCGACTTGCGAGTGGTCAAGAAATACATTCATTTCTACGTAGTTGAGTAGAATGTTGTATCCATGGTTCTCCAATATATTTGCCGGGTACGGCAGGTTGGATATTGGTCTGCAGCTGCTTGGGTCTTCTGTGCTTATCATTTCATTTTTAATCAGAGGTTTGATGAACACTGATTTAAATGATTTTGGTACCATTCCTGTGTTCAGTGATAGGTTCATCAAAAGTCGGAAGTGTAATGCTGGGGTGTTGTGCAAGAGGATTTCTCTGTAGATGCTCAGGGGACAAAGGTCGCTAGGGGATCTGGTGAGATTAGTTTCCTTTATTAGTGTGCCAAAAACTCTTTTGTTTATTGGTTTGAATCTAATGAGTCTTGTTGGGATTGGTGGGTCACTTGTTGGAGGTGGTTCTGTGGCTGAGTTTGTAGTTGCACGGCTTACTTCAATAGTCTGTGGGATTGTTTCTATTTATGTTCGAAGCGGGTTGGCGATCTTGTCGCCCAGTGTATGTGATAGGATGGCGCCTTTGTTGCAGGATGCTTTTTTCTATTTCTTTCGATGGTTTTGAAGAGTTCCTTTTGTGAGTTAGAATAGGATTATTGTGGCTTAGTATGCTTTTTTGCTTTGACGACTGCTGATTTGTATATTCTGAGTTGTCTCTGGTATTTTATTTTGTCTGGTTGATCGTAATGGTTTCTCCATATCCTTTCCAGATTTTTGTTTAGTTTTCTCAGTTCTTCAGTGAACCATTTTGCTGTCAACTTTTTTGCTGTAGCTTTAAAGGCTTCTGTGGGAGCTAGCTGGTCCAAGGCCTCAGTGATCCAGGTGTTGAGTATTGTTTTTACTGCTGTGTCCAGGGTCAGTCTGTTCAACTCGTCAGTGTTTGGTTGAGCCGATTCCAGCAGTTCTGTTAAGGATTCCATGTGCATTGGGTTTTCAGGCACTAACCGGGCTTGAAGTTTGATGGAAAAAGGCATCAGGTTGTTGTCACTCCATACCATTGGTATTGGTGGGGTGGATGCACAGAGTCCATCTCTGCAAGAAATTGCATCCATGGTGTGTCAGTCGTTGCGGGTGGATCTGTTTACTATTTGCTTGAAGTGAAGTGTTTCCAGGAAGGTGCACAGTGAATTGGGTGTGGTTTCATTCTCTCTTTTAAACAAGATGTTGAAGTCTCCCAGGACGATTAGATTGTCATGCAAGACGGAAAAGTTAGCAATGGCGTCAGTGAGTTGCGTGGCATAGTTCGGTTTGTAGGATGGTGGTCTACCAGGAGGAATACTATGTTAACTTGGTCATTCAGTTTAATCTTGATGACGAGGGATTCACAGTCTTCCGTCTCGCTTAAGGGGAGTGGTATGGCGTAGATGTGCTCTTTGTGTGTGATTGCTATTCCACCTCCTCTTCGGTTTTCTCTGTTGGCGTGTATTAGTTTGAAATTGTCCGGTATAGCTTTGTGTGCTACTGTCATGTAGCTGTCTGATAGCCATGTTTTTGTGAGGAATAGTGCAGCTGTGCCTCCCTCACTTAGGAGGTTGTGTTTTTCTATGTTGTGCTTAGCAATGGATCTTACGTTGAGTAAGTTGCAGTGTCGTTTGTCCAATTTGCTCCTTGATTTGTTGGCTATTCTTGTGTGCCTCACAGCCGGTCGATTGGTCTGCATTCCATTGCTGGGGATTTTCTCCTGGGTGGGATGGTTAGCAGAGGCTGTTATTGGGTGTTCTATCTCTTCGTCGAATAGTCCAATTAGATTGATTGCAGGGTTGTTTCGTTGTGGTTCGAGCCGGCTGGTTGGTCGGTTGGGCTTGTGTGCTTTGTTCGAGTCTATGGAGATGTAGAGCATATTAATGGTTGTTTATTCAAGTTTGCCTCTGATTCTTGTCCTCATCAGGTTTTTTTTTAGGTGTTCTCTGAGTTCCTGAGATTTGCATTTTGGTGTATTTGGCTTGGAGTCCAGATGGGTTCTTGCTAGTATTGTGTGCCTGGCGGTCTGCTGTCTTCTGAGTTGGGGTTGTGGGTGGAGAGGTAATGAGAGAAGAATTATGTGCTTGTTTTTATCTTGTTCTGTATCCTTATTATTTTCAGTGGTGTACCCACAATGTTCCTTGGAGTCGTATGTTCTGGTGGGTAGGTTCTGTCCTGCTGGGCTGTGGCTTGCCTCCTGATTCTATTTTCCTTCCTTGCTTCTTTGTCTTTCTTGTATCAGGGCATGTCAGGTTATGTTTTGTTGTTTAGTTAAGTTTACGTTGCAGATTTCCTGAGTGCGGGTGTCCTCTAGAATTATTGTTCTTTGTTCTCTCCCTTTCCTTTTTGAATTTGTGGTGTATGTTTGTTGTTTTTTTAGGGCATGTGCTCTCTTTGATAGTTTGTTTCCTGATCTCCAGTGGTGTTTCTTTTGGTGTCCCTGTTTCCTTGAGCTGGGGACATCTTGGTTTTCTGTTAGGTTTTTTGTTTACGTGATTTCCTTTTTGAGTTTGCAGCATGTTAGTTTATTTGTTTATTGTTTCCAAGGGCGTGTGTCCTTTTGGATAGTTTGTTTCCTGATCTCTAGTGGTTTTTCTTTGGATTCCCTAGGCTGGGAGCTTCTTGTTCTCTGTTAGATTTACCTGTTTTGCTGTGTCCTTTTGTGTTTGTAGCGTTTGTTTGTGATGGTAGGTGGATTGTTTTCTGGGGGTGTGTGCCTTTTTGTGTCCGTTTCCTTCTGCATGGACCCACAGTTCTGATGTAGTGTATTTGATTGAGTTCACAGTTGTTAAAGCCTCGCTGTGACTCCCTTCAGGTAATAGGATCCGATTCACAGCTGCGGCCAACTTCCTGAGTTGTCCTTTGGTTGTGTCTTCCCTTTCAGTAGTGTGCTTTCAGTTGTTTCCCAGTGTCAGTTCTTGTTTCTGTATGATGGGCTTCATTACGAGGTTGGCAGTAGAACATGCTGCTAGGCGGCGGACTACCATCGACACCGTAACACTGTTTCCACCGCCTGACATCCCAGTGCCACCGGAATATTATGGCAGGTGGCGGAAAGGTAAATCCCGATTCCCGTGGAGTCCGCTGGGACTCCACGGGAATGGTGGTCACTGAAGCACCAGCACTGTTGCTAACGGTGCCAGTGCTTCAGTGAAAACACTGCCGGTAGGGGCCTCAACTTCCGGCAGGTCAGGCCCCTACCGGCAAACTAGAGCTTTGGCAGTCCAGAAAGGGTGCTGGTATGTTGCTACCAGCACCCTTATTTCCAGATCGTCAAACTTGTAATGATGCCCTATGTATGGCTGTGGTGGGGGCTGCCAGTGGTGAACTGAGGTGCCCTGTGGTTAGTTTCCCATACGGTTGTCTATATTTATCGGGATGTGTCAGCATGTAGTAGTGCTCGGTTTTGTTTACTGGGGCGATGGGTTTCCAGTGGTGCTCTAAGTTTGTATAGTTGTTTTTGGTTCACAATGGCTCGTGTCTCCCTGTGGTCACCGGTGGTGGCCTTTGGTCAGTCCTTTTTTTGTTTGGGTCCGAGGTTGTGCTCTGATAAATTGTCTGTGATTAACTGCAGATTTTTGATTGGTCAAAGGTTTGAGTAGCCTGTGTGCTCTGAGAGTACACATGGATTCAGCAGAGGCTCTGGTGGTTTAATGCCTTTAGGTCACTGGTGGCAATGTTATAGAGGTTTGCGCCTGGTTTACGCAGGGGTTATGACCCAGAATTGCCTTTAGGTTACTGGTGGCAATGTTATAGAGGTTTACATAGATTCGACAGTGGCTGTGTTCCAATGTCTACACTGATTTGAGGGTGGTTACATGTAGAGTTCACATTGGTTTGATTACTGGCTATAGCGTCAACTTATACGCAGAGTCCACTGAGGGTGTGGTTCAATTCACTTCCGAGTGTGATTAGGGCGCAGCACAATTCAATGCAGCGGGCGACCAAAAGCGCAGCCCAGTTCAACACAGTGGGAGACCAAAAAAGGAAGGAGTGCTGTGCAGTTCAGTATACTGCACAGTACAGTACAATGCAGTGGGAGACTGAAAGGCAGCACTCTTCAATACAGTAGGAGACCAAGTGGGAGACCAAAAGGAAGAGCGCAGAACAGTTCAGTACACTTGGTGGCCAAATGCGCAGCACAGTTCAGTACAATGGGGGAATCAAGGGCCGCACTAATCTCCTATGGGAATAGTATCCCATGGAAGATTAGGAAGTTCCTGAGTCTTTCCCTCAGTTTCGCAAGGCGGTAAAAAGCAAAATAAGCGTAGGAACTACTACCATATTTGTTCCTGAACTTGTCTTTATATCAGTTTATCGGTTATCCAAATCTGCCATACCTTTTGCCATCTCCGCCTAAATTTGATTAAGTTCGTACTGTTGCGTGTTGCAGAAATCTCAAATCTCTCAAAAATCTCTAATCAACACACTGAGTGACCAACTGCGCAGCACAGTTCACTACAGCGGGAGGCCAAAAGCGTAGCACTTTTCAATACAGTGGGAGACCAAAAGGAAGAGCGCAATACAGTTCAATGCACTGGATGACCAACTGTGGAGCACAGTTCAATACAATGGGCAACCTGAAGCTCAGCACAGTAAGTACAGTGGGGGACCAAAGGAGAATACACCTATATTCATAACCTACACCGTGTGGAAAAACAACCCAGAATCAAAACATGTACAGCACGTAATACGCCTAAACTCTAAAACATACCCCGAGTGGGAAATACCTAGATTAAAAACACACACAGTGTGAGAGAAATGCCTGGATTCAAAACACACAGAGTGTGGAAAATACACCTAGACTCCAAACGTGCAGAGTGTGGAAAACACACCTTGACTAAGAACATACACAGTCTGAAAACACACATAGATTCAGAACATACACAGTGCGGGAGAAATGCCTAGATTCAAAACATACACAGTATGGAAGAAATGCCTAGATTCAAAACATACACAGTGTGTAAAATACGGCTAGATTCAAAACATACACTGTGTGGGTGAAATGCCTACATTCAAAACATACACAGTGTGGAAAATATGCATAGACTCAAAACATACACAGTGTGGAAAATACACCAAGATTTAATCCAATCAGATCCTCTACATGCAATGTGGTTGCACCGCAATGGTAGAGTAGACAGCACGGCATAAAGCAGCACAGTGTTAAGAGCAGGTAATAGTAATATCAAAGTGGCATGGTTTTCCGGAGCACAGTAATGGCTGTGCTCCATGCCCGTACCACCTTACCTGGCCACTGTAGGGTGTGTCGTTGGGCATCCACAGGCCAACAGGGAGTGGGAGCTGCCTAGGAAGGGAGCTGCCCTTTGCCTCTGGCCCTTAGCAAGGCTGCCCTGGGTTCCTCTGATAAGAGGGCAGCCTCCTGAGGAGAGCCACCAGTCAGGGGCCGGGGAGGCAGGGAGAGGGTGGGAAGAGGACAGGGGAGGGATCGAGGAGGCTGTAGGTAAGGGAGCAGGCAGGGGATACTAGAAAAAGGAGAGGAAAAAAGTAAATGGAGGAAGGGGCATAGGTGGAGGGGCACTTACCTCACCACAACAAAATGGCACAGCAAGACCTGCTGACAAGGGCCTGCAGATCAAAATACTGTCTTGGTCCCGGTGTAGTGGGGAGGATTTGTTTCCCAAACAAAACCACCAATCAGGGGCCGGGAGGTAAGGAGAGGGCGGGATGAGGAGATGGAAGGGATTGGGGAGGCTGTAGGTGTGGGAGCGGGCAGGGGAGACTTGAAAAAGGAGAGGGAAAATAAATGGAGGAAGGGGCCTGGGTGGAGGAGCACTTACCTCACCAGTCTAAGACGGTGCAGCAGGGCCCACCCACACAGGCCTGCAGAAAGTACCATCTTGGTCCCGGTATAGTGGGGAGAATTTGCTTCCCAAGAAAACCCACCAATCAGGGTTTGGAGAGGCGAGGAGAGGGTGGGAAGAGGACAGGGGAGGGATCAGGGAGGCTGTAGGTAAGGTAGAGGGCAGGGGAGACCAGAACAACATTCAGCATTGGCAGGCGAGCACTGAGACGCTGGGGAGAATCCAGTTACAGAGGCTGTGCAGCAGAATCTGCTTGGGACTTTCCCCAACATGCAGTGTTCAGCGGTGGCAGGTGAGCACCTGAATGCTGTGAAAGCCCAGAGGACTCAAGACGCAGGAGGCCGGATCAGAGAAGCTGTGAAGCCACATCAGAGAAGAGAGCAAGAAGGAATGGGAGCAAAGCAGTACACAGGCGCACACTTCACCGGTGAGTTCACTATATGAAGAAGAGAAAGGCAAACTTTATGAAGAAAGTTCAACATCCATTAATCATCCTAAAACCGGATCTATAAAACAACTAGATGTAATGTTTTGTACGGGAGATAAAAACAGTTATCGTATCTCCATAGTATTACAAGGAAAAACCATTTGGGCCCAGTTGGACACAGGAAGCAATGGTTACGTAGTCCAGACTAACATCCTTCCATTGGATTGGGAGCCTGTAGGTCAAATGAATGTAGGCTTTGTTCACGGTCAAGCAGAAAAACTTCTCCTGACTAAACTTGATATTAGCATTCTAGGAAAACCTACTTCAGTATAAATGGCAGTAATACCTAATCTTATTACGTCCCTGATTTTGGGAAGCGGGGTTCCCCATTTTGGCCATGGAAAGGCAGACGCTTCCTGATCCTGACCCAGGGGGTGGTGTTAGCCGGGTGGATCACCTGGGCGGAGAAGGGTCCCAGGAAAATAGGAAGACGTCATGGGATGAGACGCAGTATTTGTCTACATCTGAAAAGCGGATATCTTTAATGCCAGTCAATGTAATGGCATGTTGCCAAAGGGACCAGGTGTCCCCTAAAACAAATTATAACAAGGTGAGAGAAGACCATTATGACCGCTGATGTATTAAGAGTAAGACAGGCTCTTATCAAAATTGTAACAACCCAAGGAATAGGAACTCCTATGAATCCCAGGAAAAGCTTGCAGAGAGGTCTTTTAAAAATACCAATTTGAGACTGAAACAAGCTTAATTCCCAGTGACAACAAATATCTTTTTCTCCTAGTGATACTCATTTTAAGGATGTACTTGAGGAGAGAAGGTAAGTTAGTGGAGAGAGTCTCATCAAAAGAATTAACTTTTGTGGTAGGGACTTCAAGTGCCAGGATTCCCTGCACACCTGAGGGTGGCTGAGAGACATGAAAGGCCCCCTCAGTTGTAAACCATTAGGTGGAGAACGAGATCCAGGAAGAAGGCAAGGGGGCCAAAGCAGCAGCGGCAGCAGCGGCAGCAGCAGCAGCAGCAGCAGCAGCAGAAGCAGCAGCAGTAGTAGTAGTAGGTGGAGGAGTTTTACACTCCCCACAAAGCAGTAGAGGAAATCATGGAGAAATTGAGACACTGTGACCAAAGTGGTGAGGGAAGCTGATGCCGTTCCTGAGAACGAAGTATGGTTTGTAGATTTCAGCCGCAGAGGTTGCGCAGCGGAAAGCGCACCTGTTTCTAATCCTCCCCAACAAACAGTTTTTCAGCCGTGGCAGGTGATCAGCCAAATGTTGGGGAAGCCACGAGTACTCTGAGACACATGAGGTCGGATCAAAGAAGCTGCCGAGCCATGTCACAGAAGAGAACAAGAAGGAATGCGAACAGCGCAGTACACGGACAGGCACTTCACCGGTGAGTTCACTGTTTAGCTGTGACCCCGGAGTGCTCTTTGGTTGCTTGTTGCAGGAACCCAGGTTCAGAACTGAATATCGACCTAATGTGAAAATGATTATTGGCTTTAACAATTACCAAGCTGATATTGAATTCCGACCTAATGTGACTGACTTTAACCCATACCAAGTTGATGTAAAGAAACACAGTTTGCAGACAGAAACCACAAAGACTCCATCTGAAGGAGGTGATTGTTATGTAGTGGGTGACAAGAACAATAAACTATATAAAGGGGCAGTATATAAAGAAGAGAGCCCAAACCATCATTGCCAAAGCCAAACAGGGCCTACACTAAAACATTTGACAAACACCCTGGGCTGACAAAGGAAGGTTTTTAGAAATAACAAAGTGTATGAGGAAATTTGCCCAGATATAGAGAATATCTTAAACCCATATTGCCAAAGCCAAAGAAATGTGAAGAAAAGGAATAGTTGTAATCAGCAATTGGTTAATCACACAAAGGTTGACATTCGATTGGCAGGAACTTGCTGGTACGACGTCCAATATCAATGCTCCATGTCATTCTGTATTTCCCAAATGTTGAGGGGGTCTGGATCACTCTCCCCCACTGCAACTCCATCATTCTGCATGATCATAGACTTGTTCCATTGTGTTCAGACTCCATGTCACCACGTTTCACATCTAAACATGATTGTGCATGTTCTTCCCACATGGGTTGCTCAAGAACCACGGCGTCAGCACCTTTAGCGATTTGAACATTAGCCATATCTTTGGCTGCACCTGCAGGGGCATTTTGAATGACATGTCCAGCGGACCGCTGCATGACAGTGGCGATGAGAAGTGGCTGACTGCCCACAGAAAGGGTAGGCATGTTCTCACTGAGCTCCCGATCTTCACATTCTGCCATCAAAGCTTGTGGATCAACCATTGCATCAAGACTGTTGTATCTTCTCCTAAGGCAATAAGGTAAATAACTATCATCAGAATCGCTGGGGCTCCTCATCGCAACTGTAGCTATTCATGATTACAGTTTCCTTGACACCATGCTGGATAGCCCTGAGTTGTCTGAAGAGATCACGTGTTTTTGAGGCCTACAATAACAGCTGTAAAATCGTATTGTGAGTCCCCAGCTCTAATAGCGTCATAGCCTTAGAAGCGCCCACAGACATATGCCTATTTAGCGCACAGAGCCATTCTACTGTAGGGGTGCTATCAAAGTTATTTTAAAATATCAAATCCACAGGAGTTCTTATCAAATTTATATAAAAATCCTATAAAATGTGTATCACATTCATTGGGATTTGGGTAAATCTAGATCACATTTGAATATCAAATTCATTGGAATTCTTATTAAATGTATATAAAAGTCATGAAATGTATATCAAATCTTTGGGGGTGATCAAATGTATTGGGGTTCAATTAAATGTATAGGGGGTTCAGCTAGATCTCTATCAAATGTTATATACACTACAGCAGGGTTCTTCTTGAGTTCATATAAAATGTATATAACTTTTTTGGGGGGGCATTAAATGTATGCAGGTTCAGGGGCATGGCAAAGGGGCGGGTAACCCTTCACTTGAAATGCCTGATGAAAGGTGTTCCACACTACCACTCACATTCACTGGTCTCACTGCTGTATTCACTGCTTCATTGACTGCATGGCCTACCCCATTTCCTGCTCAGCCTGCCCATTCGATTTGTAACCCACCCACTCAATGCTCAAGCTGCCCATTTCAGTGGCCTGCCTAGGGGGAAAGGATGAGATGTAGGGATTCTGAATAAAAGAACAGATCAATAGTCTAGGTAGGAGACTATAAGGGAGAAGATGAGAAGTTTGATAGTATGAAAGGAGAGAAAAGGGTGGCTATTACGAATATTAGCACCCGGCACGGGGAATGGTGGCTAGGAACGTGGGCTGAATCTCCCAATGTAAGCCCACGTTCCAAGCTGCCTGCATCCCCCGCCTGACTCTTCCCCCACCATCCCTCCCTCCCCCCCTCCCCAATGATCTGATTGTGGCATTGGCAGCAGAGGCCACCGCTGCAGCTGCTCCTTTTTCCGCTCACTGACCATTGTAGCTGCCATGGAAATGGAAGAAGGGCTCCGAAAAGGAGCCCAGTCTTCCAGATCTGTGGGAGCCATCGTGCTACAGTATTTTGAACGAATGGCGTCTCATTCATTCATTCATTCATTCATTCATTCATTCATTCAATCAATCAATCAAAATACAATGCTTCCAGCCCCCCAGGTTACCGAATTGCCAACCTGGGGTGCTAATAGCAGTAACACCCTATCTGGCATGCCGGTTGGGTGATATACGGACAGGGATCGTAGTTAAAAGCCCTTGCTGTGCTTGGGCCTTTAACGGGCCTTTAACTCGGGCCCCGGGCCAGTAATACCTGACCCAGCCCGCCAGATCACGTGTTAATGCTTCATTATACAGATGAAAGCAGCTGGTCTTAATTACTTTAGAAACGTGAGAAGAAAAAGAGGGAAAAGAATCAATTGCCTAAACAGATAACCCAACCTCTAATGCACCAGTCATTGCTGATTCTTCTGCAGATGACCTTTTGCTTGTTACTGCTACACATTGTTCTGGTCTAGGCCATGCCTTATATGGTTGATCACTGCCTGAGATATTACATCATCTACGATGATGATTCCATATTTGCGCAAAAAGGTGAATATTCAGACGAGCTCAAGTTCCAATATAGTCACAAATGTAACACTACTATGGAAAGGTTATTCTTGACGTCATAGGTGGCAAACAATAATTTAATCAAGACGTTTACACCTTTGGAAAATTGCTCAGACAATCAAAAGTTGTGGATGTTGAGAAACATGTGGCCTCACAATGATGCACTCGCTGGCCTTCATAAAGATAGAATCCTGGTGCGTGGCCTGTTGTACCCATCGCCGTGGGCGCTTGCGGCATGCCCCACCTTTCATCGCTCTTTTTATTAGTTTCCATTTTTCTTTTTAGGTGAATTATTTTAATACTATGACATCCTTTTTGAAAATGTTTTGGTGTATTTTGAGACAGCTCCTTCGACACTAGTATAACTGTTGGGTCAGAAAGGTCATATGACTATAAGGAGTTGGTTTTTGGTATGAACCTATTTGTGGTACATTTCTGACGTGACCGATTTGGGCATTAGTTTGGTGTTCTTCAATTCAAAAAAATGTGTTGCTGTGTGATAGGCAGGCCTGCCGGGGGCCACAGGCAGGAGAGTAGGTGGCTTGTAATGTGTCGCTGGTGTGATGGGTCAACCCGGCAACGAAGCTCAGGCAGGAGAGTAGGAGGCTATGTATGGTTGTATGAAATTAGAGATGTGTGTAGAAGAAGGGCATGGGGATTAGTGACAAAAGTCTGAATACATGCGTGGTTATAAAACCACTGTTCACTGCATTCGACTGCATTAATCACAGGAAGCTTTGGGGATCCCTATATGAGCTGGGCATGCCAGGTGAGATCCTACAGATGTTAGTCGAATTGCACTCAAAATTATCGACCAGAGTAAGGATGGGGAAGCAAGGTAAAATGACACAAGTATTTCGGATTTCTCGAGGAGCAAGGCTGGGGTGCCTCATAGCGCTGCTGCTCTTTAACATTTATATTAACTCTTTACCAACCACAATAGCCGCTTTGATGAGTGACGTTCTCAAAATGGCGGGCCAAAAGAAGTGTGTACTTCTATATGCTGACAATGCAGTCTTGTGAGCAAAAACAAACGTGCTCTCCAAACATTAGTAATTGGATTTAAAGACTATATGGAACAAAGAGATTTGAAAATCAATATTGGGAAGGCAAAAGTGATGTGTATTGGCCCTAGTAAACCGGTTGGGAATGCAATAGTTATTAACGAGGAAAGATTGGAGTGGGTACATTTCTTTCGTTACCTAGGTGTGACAATATCTCGTGATTTCAGGTGGATAACACACATAGAACAGCAAGCAGTAAATCTAGGTGGCCTACCATTGGACCATGCTCGTGGCGATTTATTCTGCTAAATCAGCAGCTGTTTTGGTTGGTGCTACTGTATGGGTGTACGCTGGCACTAATGTGGCGCAAGCTATTGAAAAAAGTTCCTGAGGAAAATGATTGGTGTCCATCAAGGATTTCCTGGGTATTTATTGCATGAGGAATGTGGCATTTCTGCAACCACTAATTTACTGGCTCTGTTTGTGGGGAATCCCCCACCTCTCGCTCACAAAAAGTTTGGTGGAGGATGTATTGTTTTCAAATGTAAGCAGTTCATCATTATGGCTAAATTATATTAAATCTGCCCTGTGCAACCTTAGTTATGCACATTTGCTCAGTAAAGAACGAGTGGCCAACAATTATGAAAGAAGGCTGCTGGTGAATGATTTTCTGGAAGCCAGGGTAGATACTAGGTGGAATAAAGAAGGCAAAAAGCAAAGCGTTCAATTTTAGCACACAAATGTCACTGGCATCTCTAATACCATGGGTTATGCACAGTGGTCCACAGACCCTAGCAAGAGAGCAGTTGTCCTCCGTTTTAGAACACATTTTTTGTTCGCAAACGATAGTGGGAGCAACAATGAGAAAAAGAAGACCTGTTTATGTTCAAGGGGTAAGGTTGATGACTTACTACATGTTGTGTTCTTTTTTCCTGCCTTCTGTCCCTGAGAAAGGCATTCCTTTTTCCTTGATTGAAGGCTTATGGAGTAAGTCTTGCACAACCGGCCTTTCGGCTTCTTTTATCAGTTCAAGATCCTTCCGCGGCCCAATGTGTTTATGTGTTTATGCGTGTACTGAAGGCAGTTACTGTCTGAAAATGGCACAGGTCTGGATGTAGCACTGTTGGACCAATAATGATATTTATTTTCTGATGGCCTGCGTTGTTTTAACTGTTTTGTCGCTCTAATTAACTGTTTGTATGCTATGTTTTAACATTTTGTAAATGTTTGATGCATTATTTTACTCATAGTAAACTTAACTTGAACTGAACTGACAAATGTCTAGCTTGCACATGGGACTTTTTGGTTGGTTTAACCAAGAGTTTGTTTTTTAGGAACACTTTTGGGGTAATGTTAGTGAAGGGTTGGCCAGGTCTGTTTGGATGGAAAAGCTAGGCCGGTGATCCGTCAAAGACGGCGGTCGGCGGTTGGTGGAGGTGTAACACTGATAAGGGAAGGACAGAGACGGGCGGGGGTGGCCTATGAGGGGAGTGTTGAAAAGCTTGGAAGAGCTGATGTTGTGCAAGTGTGTGGAAGGGTGGAGCTGGGGGAGCCAAAGGATTCACAGGAAGGGCGGTGCCGCAGGTCTGGCCTGGCTGTAAGAGCCAAACGCAATCCAAGCCATCAAACGGGGCTTAGCGGTAGTGTCTTTTGCCTGGTGGCATCAAGGATGGAAACTGGTAAAGAGAAAAGGGTACTGGGTACTCTGGGAGGTTTGGATGGTGTCTGTGTTTTTTTAGATGGTGCTGGGGGGGCTATAGGATGGACAAGGGGATAGCAGCACTGTGGGAGGTAGTATGGCTGTGGAGAAGTGGAAAGAAATGGCACTTACTTTGTGAAGCACAATGCCTCATACTTTCTGTCAATCAGGGCTTTAAGTGGGCTGGAGCTAGCCGAGGCACAGCCCTGGCAGTTTCCAAACAGTGGACCAGCTGTGGTGGGGCTCCCCTGAGCCCTTATTAGCCCTAGCCTAGGCCTGAGCCAACCGAATTTCTCTTGTGTGCATGAGCATGCATGGAGTAGTGTGAACAAACAAATGGCTCACCTTGCCTTTCCACCGGATGGGTGAGGAGGGGTCAAGAGGGAGATGATCGCTACTGGCAGAGGGTAGGCACCACGATTAGAAAACAAATGGAGAGAAGGGTTTGGCATGTTTAAGCAGAGTGAGTTTCGGACAAACAGCAGATAATCTGTTATTTTCAGACAACAACATCAAATGTCAACCCTTGAGAACACAACGCCCGTGGGGCTGCGTTTAAAAAAAAAATCAAACGGACGAGCACAGCACACAAGAAATGCCAGTTACTCTTCAATAAAGGGAAACACAGCCTCCAGCCCTGTCCCTGCCCTGCACTACGAGCAACCTGCAGTTGTGCTAATACACTTGAATGGCCGACAGTAACACAAAGCAAATGCAGAGGCAGGGCAGGTATCGCGGGTGAATGTGGGGGGACAGTAGTAGTGTGAGAAGTAATGAGGGTTGGGGGAAGAAAACACTGCAAGGCTTTATTAGGAGAAACAGTTCTCTTCTGCCCTTGTGCAGGAGGACACACATGTTCTAAATGTCACCCAGAGGTTGCCCCATGACCAGTGGTAGGGTAAATCATTTTCAAACATGCAAATGATTGACATTAAGCACAACACTGTCACTGCTGAGCCCCTTTTGGGTCAGCAGTGACAATAGCATACAGGTTATATACAAACATCACTATAATTCCAATTTTGATCAGACAGCCTGGTGCCTGCTGCCCTTAGCCCATGCCCACGCATGCTAGGCCACGCCCTCTTTCCAGAGCCCCTCTCGATTTATCTTCCCACTTAAAGCACTGTTGCCAGTCCGCTTGCCGGTCTGTTACGTTAGCCAAATTTGTACCGTGCATGTTCACCCAAAAGGCATCTTGGCTCTAGGACACACACAGTAAGCATAGACAAGCTGCAACCTAAAATAACAGTGTTTTTAGGGAACGTCGGGATTGGAGATGGTTCTCAGTACACCTGAGGGCGACAGATAAATCATTCCACAAATTACCTGCAGAGATTGAAAACACACGGCCGCCTACCCTAGAAAGGCAGAATTAAGCTATGGCAACTAAACAAGCATTGCCAGAACGCAGAGTGCGCCCAGGAATGTAAGGCATTGGAGGTAGTCAGACCCTGAATCTCGGGAGGATAGTGCAGGGGCAAAGCACTGGCCTTGGCAGCAAGACGACGCAGCGCAACACAGGTTCTATCCCCAGGTTTGCGCTTAGAAATCTCTGGGTATTAAGCACATTATAAATAACCAATTATAATGATTTCATTATAAATTATATATAATATGCCCGGTGGACCAAACACAAGAATGTAAATGTAATCCTTTTGGCCACCTGGAGAGATGGAAGCACAGGGCTAATGTGAGAACAGTTTGAAGTGGAAGTAGCCACCTGAGCAGCCATATTTTGTAAGAGCTGCAGCCGAAGTGTGAGCCCGATAGGTTGAGCCAAGAACAGGGCATTGCAGTATTCAATCCGGCTGGTGAGTAGCGAAGCAACTACCAGAAGACACAGATCGATTGGCAGCAATGGTAAAACCTTACAGAGCATTTTGAGGAGAAAGTATCCCATTTTACAGACTGCACTCACCTGGGGAGACATCAAAAGTGAGGCAGAGAGATGGACTTCCAAGTTCTTAACCGGCGTCACGGGAATGGATGAGTCACCCAGAGCAGAAGGCCAAAAAGAGTAAGTCCAAAGAGTAGAGTCGGGGGGAGAACCCACCACCAGAACCTTCATCTTAGCCCTGATAAGCTGAAGCCAGTTGCTATTCATCCAGCCCCTCACAGCCACCAGGCACTCACACAAGTGCGCCGACACCTAGGCTTGGCCAAGATCTGATCGGACCAAGATCTGGGTGTCGTCGGCATAGGAATAGCATTAGAAACCGTGGGAGCAGATGAGACCCACCAGTGGCTGATCATAGATGTTAAATAGCATCGGGGACCAGGCAGAGCCTTGGGGGGCACCACAAGAGAGCAAGGAGAAGGAGAAAAAAAGAGGAAGAGAAAGTGGTTGGCCCCCGTCAGTCAGGAAAAATAAAATCAAGGCAGAACAGGACCGGAGATGCCCGCCGAAGCCATGCGGGACAATTGGATGGAGTGGTCAACAGTGTTGAATGCCGCAGACAGATCTAACAATATCAGGGCTCCCACTCTGCCCCGGACAATCAGCATGGCCAGATCATCAACTACACCAGGACACTCTCCGTTCCACGCCCCGGCCGGAAACCCGACTATAAGGGGTAAATGAAGAATGAAGTTGCAAGAAAGGAGGAAAGAAGAGGTGACACAGGGATTCCAACACCTTCATAAAGAATGGAAGGAGAGATATAGGCCTATAATTAGCCAGGACAGAAGCATCCAGTGATGTTTTTATAAGAAGATGGATGCCAATAGCATGTTTAAGCTCCTTTTGGAATAGAGCCCGATTGGCAGGAAAGATGAACTGCCTTGGTGACCCAGAGAATTATAGCTGGCATGATATCCCTGAATCAGTGGTTGAAGTGTACGAAAAGAAGTAGTGGAGCTATGTTCCCTGCTGGTCTGCCCCTCCCTCCACAAACCCCATCGCTGCGCCCCTCCCACACACAATCCAAACCCCCAAACAAACACACCTGTTATTTAAGGGAATGTTCAGTGCAGTGCACTGAAGTGCAAGCTTCAACTTATTTCTACACTTTTATTTTATTATTTATTTAATGTGATTTAGTCTAAGTATCTTAAACTTTACACATATCATAAACAAACTAACACAATACATAGAACACAGTAATAAAAATCAATAAAAATAAAAATCAACCACATAAGCAACAATGTCAAAATATATACATTTTTCCCATAAAAGTAAAATTAAACTGACATGATGCCGTCCTATTAATAAAAAGAGGTTCAAAAACAAATAAATGCGGCCTTCGAGAGTTATACTGATGTTCAAATCAAATTCAAGTTATCTTCAATCTCAATCTATAGATACTTTTTTTCTGGACACCACTTTTATTTTAAAACTAAACCGTTCCAGAACGGTTTCTTTTTAAAATAAAAGTATAGGAACAGTGAAACTTAAAAATAAAAAGTATAGGAGCACCGCTCCCGACCGCTCCAGTCCACTTCGACCTCTGCCCTGAATACATCAAGAGGAACAGGGTCAGACGGGGCAGCAGACTTATGTTGGCTGACAGCTGTAGATACTGGCCCTCATTACAAGTCTGGCAATAGCCCTGCCTGTGCTACCAGCGGGTTACCACCCGACTTGCAATATTTACCGGCACCTGGCTTGCCGGAAACACGAGGGGATTATGACCCCGGCATTCTGGGAAGTCAGGCGCTGGTAAATGTTAATCCCCATTCCCATTGAGTCCTGTAGGGCCACGGAAGCACCGCCACCATTAATAACGGTGCTGGTGCTTTCGTGAAACTCTGTGGGTGCCGTTCCGCCTGCCAGGTCTGACCTTGGCAGGCGGGACGGCACCACCCACAGATTTGTGCTATGCCGGTCCGGTAACAACAGTGCTGGTAGGCTTACCGGCACCGTTGTTAGTGGACAAGCATGGTCATAATGAGGCCCACTGTCTCCACAGAAAACTCAGGAAACTGAGACCATGGCCTTATTACAAGTCTGGCGGTAACCCTGCTGGTGCTACCAGCGGCTTGCCACCGGACTTGAAATATTTACCGGTGCCTGGCTTGCCGGAAACCCAGGGGGATTATGAACCCATCATTCTGGGAAGTCAGGCACCGGTAAATGTTAATCCCCATTCAAGTCTAATAGGACTCAATGGGAATGGGGACCACGGAAGCACTGGCACCATTAATAACGATGCTGGTGTTTCCATTAAACTCTGTGGGCGGGTGCCGTTCTGCCCACCAGGTCTGACCATGGCGGTTGGGACGGCACCCGCCTACAGAGTTGTACTATGCCGGTCCGGTAACAACAGTGCCGTAGGCTTACCAGCACCGTTGTTACCGAACCAGCATGGTCATAAAGTATGAGGTCGCTACTACGTTCTCAACTGAAGTTGTAGTAATGGTGCTTTGATGATTTATTCAGATATGCTTACGTATGTCCACAATTTTTGTGCCAAAAAACTCAGACAACAAATCACAGAGAGCTTGAGTAGCTACAACATTAGGTGTACAGCATTTGGTAGAGGAGAATGACTTGACCACAGCGAGTCATTCTCTAGACTAGTTCAGAGCCTTCCCAACTTTATGCGTGAAAAAAGCCTGCTTAGCAACCCGAATGGCTGCATGATAATTAGGAGTACACTGTTGATAAGCCGGGCTCTCTTCCGGACCATAGGACACGCGCCAGTTACGTCCGGCCTGCCTCAGTTCCAGATTAGCTACTTTAAGCTCACCCGAGAACCATGGCGCTGAGGCACGTTTCCTGGGTCGAGTAAACTTCCAAGGGGTGAGCTGGGCAGCCACATCTCGCAGTGTCTGAGATAGAAAAGACACATTTTCACAGAGGAATTCTGACACCTCTCATTGATCACGGACAGCACCTGATTGCGATGCGCTGAGAGCCATCTGCGCTTCATAAGCGCAGCTGGACTAGATTTGGATAGGAGCACTGTACATTGCACTACACATGGTATTAGGCAATGGTCCGACCACGTCACTTGCCTAACGGGAGCCAAACATGTGGAATTCTGCAGAGGAGATAAGATCTAAGATGCCGCCCAACACATGAGTGGCTGATGTACAGATTGGCTAAGGCCAAGATGTGGTAACGATTGCAAAAACGGGGCAGGCTCCGGCACCTGAGGGGTGTTACATCTAATGCCGCAGCATCACTAAATTAGAAAACGTACCTGAAAGGAATGCCGCTAGTACTACAAAAGGGTTCAAAAAGTCCGAATATTAGCCTGCGGGCTGATAAATAGTAAACAGATGTATAGAGCGTGAAGCAGAAACAGCGAGACACACTAGAAGGGCTTCCATTTTTAGATTGTGAGATAGGGGAGTCATGAAAAATGAGAGGGTAGTTTTAAAAATAATAGCTACCCCACCACCCGGGTGGAGGCTTACCCGATCATGCGTAAATGTAGGCACAGACGTATCTGACAGCCATGTCTCTGTAAGGCACCCAACATCCAGAGAATAGATGTTGCATGGGCGACAAGGGAATACGTATTTATTTAAAAAAAGCACTACAAATGGACTTCCCAGAAGCGTCATGAGCTTCATTGATGGGGGATAATATATTGAGGTTCCTAGGAAAACACCATGCCTAAAGGTGCTAGGTTCACTACAGCTTCTTGTGTGAGTCTCACGTGGTCGAAATGCCATGCCACTCTGGCCTGTCCTTAATCCGGACGGGCCCAGGCAGGCTTAACTTTGGTGCAACTGGCTCTCTCCCTCTGCACAGGCCAGCAGCCATACTGTGCTTTGCTCTGATCCCCTTCCCCTAATAGGAAGTGAAGTGATCCTGTCCTACCCCAGCCAATCAATGAGTGGCAGAGGGACAGGACTGGAAGTCAGGGAGCAGGGCTCCTATATGTGCGGTCATCCCATCTGGAAATTCTTTTCTCGTTATTTCTTTGTTTTCTCTTTCTGGGGCAAGTGAGTAGTAGGTGGGATTTGTGGATGGCCCTGTGTTTGGTCCGTTACTGACCCGAAAGGAGGGTCAAGCCAGAGAGGCAGTTTTGAACTAGGCTGTCCCATGCACCCCAGGGTTTGTCCAGCTCTAGTTGAAGGTTATAAGGCACTGCACGAGGTTAGGATTTCATTGAGAGCTTAGCCTCCCAACACTCACACCAGAAAAAATACAACCCTCCATGGAAAAAGGCCCAGCACACCTCTTGCAAGGAGAACTAGGTTTATTTTCACAAAAGGATGCCCCAGCAAAGCACTCTGACAAAATCCATGGACGATAGGTTATAAAAGAGAAAAGCATCACAACTGACGTACGGTGGTCAGTCATAATTTCGAGAAAAAAAATGTCGAAAAAAAAATGTCGAATTACGTTTTTTAAAATTATATATTTATTTTAGGGTCCGGAGTAAAAAAAAGGGGTAAAAAAAAGGGGGGGGTTGGGGGGTGAACCCCCCCATTTCGAAAAAAAAACTTATTGAAAAAAAATTCGACATTTTTTTTCCGACATTCTTTTTTCGAAATAATGACTTTCGCCATTTTTGTTTACGAAATTATCACTATAAACCCTGACGTACATCACATAGGTTACAAATCCACATAGCTGGTTGGTGCGACCCTATACATAGGTGGCCTGCTCCATATGGGATGCCCTGTCATTGGTCCCAGCATCTTCTGCCCATCTTCTTCCAGGTGGGGTTCCTCGCCGTCAGTGGCGTCGCCAGGAATCAAATTTAGGAGGGGCACAGAGGGGGCCAAAGACAAAAGTAGGGGGGCACAGACAAAAGTAGGGGGAGAACATGGTCACTACTCGTCTTGGGTGGGGGGCACAAGGGGTGGCAGAGGGTTTCACGGGGGGGGGCCCAGCCACCCCAGGACCCCTCCTAGCGACGCCACTGCTCACCGCACATTATCCAGCGTGAGAATCCTAATTGACAATTATAAGCGCAAACCATAGCATTCCCTATCTACGGCCTAATGTGCCCCTGGTACTGCAGACATGGGCACAGGGGCTAATTTTAACTCCAATTTAAAAGATAACTCCACTAACCCCAGCTTGATCCCAGACATGTAGGCGCCGTTCCAGTTCTTACCACCCTGGGCTTAAATGTGTTACTTTCCCTCCCTGTCACTTCGCAGCACAGACAGGGGTCCAGGGCATTATGCTGTGATCTTTCTGATAGACTAGCGGTCTAAAAGTTTTATGGTCGGTGGTCTGGGGTTGGCTGGTACTCTGGAATGCCAGGGTCTTGGGACAGGGGCATCTGGGCAAAATAACTTAGGGTTTCGGCGGGGGGGGGGGGAGGTCGGAGGCTCGTGCCCTCCTTCTCATGGGATAACCTCGTGCAGGGAGCTCTCGGCCCCCTCATGGCCTTGTAGGGCGCATTCCTTCTGGGACACAAATGAAACAATGGAAGGTTTAGGACTGCCGTGGATTTGGTCTTTCTCACTACTGCTTATGCTGCAACCCAACCCTGCATGCACTCGCCTGTCTCCATATTCTGAGCCTGGACCTACTGCCCAGGTTGCAATGCGGAACTAGGTCTCGGTTTCAAAATGGCAGCTATATTCTATGATGACGTTTCACTCTCAGCACAACCTACACCTAAACAAATGATATCTACCCATGAGGCAGCTTCTATGAACGCCCGCTCTCGCCTATAGCCTTCCCATATACCTATAACACGCTCACGAGTCTCCGCCTCATCCGAAACCTCTTGTGGGTCTGGGACGATCGTTCCCGCTTCCCAACACTTGTCACCTTAAAGCAACCGTTTCTGCATAGTGATTAGCACTTATTTTTGATTGTGCTGTATTTCCCAAAGACCTGCTGGAAAATGCTCTGAGTTAGTGAATGGCTGGCTGGAGGAGGAGAATGGGCAGCGTGGGTGATAGCGGCAGTTGCAGTCGGCACCAGCAGCGTCTGGATTTCTTTCCAGATGCCTCCAAAAGGGCGTATCCGAGACAAATCACCCTGAGCCACCTCCTAGCCTGAAACCTCTGAACCTGCAGAATCTACAGGCATGATGACATCAGCTGTTTGCTAATGTGAACCCATGGAAGTCAACAGAGGTAAACTATGTTTGGATGGTGATGCTGATTTTCAAAGATGGCGTATCAGGGGGGTGAATACAATTGGAAAGCGAGTGACAACTTCCGAATGAATTAAGTGGGAGGTTAAGTGCTACTTCTTTAATGAAGGACGAAGACACGGCCACTGGGCACAATCATTTGCCGATCTGGGCCGGCCGTACCACTCAGGAGGATAGCTCAGGAGTAACAAAACGATGCAGAGCAACACAGGTTCGATCCCCATGTCCGCTCTTAGAAACCACTAGGTATTAAGTGCGTTATAAATAACCCAGTACAATTACAATGGCTCTCATATCGATTCCTTCATAGCTCCCCTATCGCCTATTGCCCACACCCAGCCGCGTCCCCGGCGCATCAAGCTCCACGGACCTGTTTGCTCGTCACCATGTCCACTGCCACCGCCCATCTACCCAGAGTCCTCTCCTTTGGCTACCTCTCTTGGCTAACCATAGTCCTCTCTGGACACTCCCATTTGAATCTGTGAATTTATAAAACTGAAATAAATAATCTGCCCCCTCACCAGGGCACCCAACTCCGCTAGAGCCCACCATGTGTCATCCCCTGGCCAAAACTGCACTCTTGCTGAAACATCATTCCTTACCCCCTCCACCAGCCCACCCTGCTCAATACCCTTTATTCCTAGTCATGGTCCGGGATTAACCACAGTTATATGGGGTCTCCCCGTGTTCCCATGGATGACAATGAAGTAACCACCATATTTGCGTCATTTCCTCAGGGTCTAACTAGGCCGCCTTTCTCCCCAGCAACATAGCTGATTCCTACTAACCCGCTCCCTTCTCCTCCACTGCCTTTCCTGCTCTCCTGCCTGCACCTGCACCCCGGCCTACCTTAAGAGGGAACGTAGGCTGTACATTGTTCTAAATCCAGAACCCCTTCTAGTTCCCCTCCCACCCCGAGGAGGGTGCGACAGCGCCATGCATCCACCCAGATTGCCTAACTAAAGAGCCGGTGAGCAAGGGTTGGCTCCAGAGGGACAGGTCCAGCCTGTTTGACAGAAAGCTCAAAGTAAATATAGTCCTCGGAGAGGAGGTTTGGAATGAAGTGCATGTAGTGTTTAACCCTCTCTGCACCGAGGCAACCCGATGGCATTCTTGGGATTCCTGGCAAGCTGGGCCCATGGCTCACAGGTGGAGCTTGTCACCGCTCTCAACATGTACTTACGTAGCACTGACTAGGCCTTCTCCTCCCAGTCCCGGGTCTGACACACTGACACATTCCAATATTTTCACCTGAAATGGGTCCCTCACATCTCCAAACCTTCGCCCCAGCGATGACTCTGACAAACCTTGATAGCATTATTTAAGTGATCGTTTAGGGTTCAGCGAGCTGCTGGCAGCCTTTCTTTGTTCTGCTGTGCAGGGGCAATACACATATCCTATGAAAATGTACAGCCAGCCCCCTGCCCCAGCATCTCCATTCCTTTAACTGGGATTTTGCCACAGAATAAATGTGGGGCTAATGATATGTACATATTCCCTAAGCGAGAATACGTCTTCTTAAACTAAAGCCTCCTTCATTTTAAATGTGTATTTGCTGGCCAAAAGCCCTGCTTTAATTTCTTTGGGGTAGTGGGGGAAAATGCTTGCACATTGATGTTTCCATTGACTCGTGTGTCCTGCTGGGGGGAAGAGAGGCCCAGGAGTGACTCACCCAAGTAAGGAAAAATGCCAAGGTAGCAGTAAGCCACTGGAGGTTTGCCTGCAGGGTTGCCCAGGAGCAGTGTACTGTCCTGGGAAGACGACGCCTTGTGTAACATGGGTTTGAGCTCAAGCGCCTAAAAGCTGGTCGGAGCCTCAACCAAGTGCTTAGACAAGACGATCTTAACTGGGTGACTTAATGCTAAAACCACTACTCTGCTGCAGTCCCATGAAAGAACGTCTTCAGAATTCTGGTTCGATTAAAAAACCGAGGGAAATTCGATCCAATATGTCACTCTCTCACCAGAGCTATGCGCCGGCTCCCTGTGATCTTTCTTCAGTGTCTATGAATATGCCGACAGCAAGCCCTCAGTGGGAATGGAAAGGTGTGTAGGGAAGGGAAACCTTGAACCGCACCCCCCCTGCCTACTAGCGCCGGGCGTGGGGGAGCCAACCAGCTCCCTTCCTTTGTAGCGCTTGTCAGTGATTTGACATTTGCTGTTTGTATCTGCCTAGTACATCAGTTTCTTCATTACCAGGCCTGAACTTCATATGGGGGAAGGGGTCTGGGATGGTCTATATTATGCAACTTATTAACGTGTCTTCTTAATGCATTCTCCTATTTGTGTGTCCATTTGTATTCCTGGGAAAGTTTTTGAGACGGGTTGCCTTCCTGGGTGAGAATCCAAGGCAAAGCCTCAATGAGGGGAAGGCACCCCAAGGCGTCCATCTCCTTTTATACCTAAAGAGGGCGCGTGGGAGGAGGAGCCTCTGCTCCCCCTTACACTGGGTACAGATGCCCATAGGGATAGAGGGAGCCCTATAATCTCATTCACAGCTGTGTCCTGCTGGCCAACCAGAGGGCTCCCAGACCAGCATCACTAGGATGGATGGATCACTCCTAGGGTCAAACATAAATGCAGTGGCAATTTGGTTGGGGGGGGGGCGGGCTCTCACATCAAATCAATTGTCACCTCCCCCCGAGAGCCCTCTGATCACATTGTCACCTCCCCCGAGAACCCTCTGATCACAGGATTCTATGTGATTTCATCGAATGTATTTCATCGAGGGAGAATTGGTCGTAAATTTTCTTTAAGGACATTTTACTGTAAATGTATGCGGGGGAGACCGCTGCAACACCCCACCCCCATCTCCGCCTACTTTTATGATTACCCTGAACCAACCCCCACATACATCTGTGGAAAAATGCTGCGGAAAGAAATCGACCAATTGTCCCTCAATGAAATTTACTGTGGCCAATCCTTCCATTACACATCAGCACAGATTTGTGGACAAACCTCATGTTTCAGGTGGGCCCAGCATGATGGGATACATCAGAGAGTTGACAGCATAGAATAAGCAGAGCCGGTCTCCCTCGCCCACAGACAAGTCTTGATAAGCTTGGAGCATGGCTCAAAGTGACCTTCATGCCACAATCCAGACACATACTGCTCCGGCTCTGCGCAGCATGGAACTGAGGCTGCGCAGTGGTCAGATGGGGCTGCTGCATGGGTCGAGATGCGAGCTGCAGGGCCCTGGATTCAACCCCACCCAGGAAGATCTGTAGGTTAATGCGTTTTTCTGCCGGCATCACCAACTCAGATGGCCCAGACCTAGATAACGTAGAGAGTCCCGGCTCCTGCTGAAGACTGTCCCTGTCTAACCTACAAGTCACATATTCCAATGCTCGCTCTGTAGAGATGTGTCTGTACTAAGCCAGAGCAGGGAAAAGAGGTCCAGCTAAAAGTAAGATAGCCAGGGAGCCTATCTTAGTGCCTCTAGAAGGTTTACACTGTGCACTGCTCTTTAACATTTTTGAAAGAGAAAATGAAGGGAGATGGTGGTGATAGAATGTGATAATATCATGATGGCTTTGTGTATAGCCGTCACAGTGTCCCCAGTCATCATGAACGCTCTAAGAGGGATACAGGGATGGCTAGGGAAGAAGACAAATTGTTCCTCCCCTAGCCGTCCCCCGTTCCTTCGAGTACGGTTTGGCTCTTTAACTCACCTAAGGCCGCTTCACAACACTGACAGGGAAGAGAGACAGGAGATCATCTTGAGAGTGGAGTAGCAGACAGTGAAGGAGAGAAGAGGGGGACATTGAGAGACAAATCCAGGGGTTCAGACTGAATGCAACAGTCCTGACAGTAGACAGGGAAGAGTATGAAGCAGGCGAGGAGACAATTCTAGCTTTACAAGCTAGTTATGAAACCAGCCTCTGCCCAACTAGTCAACAACAACAGCAGGTAGGAAATGGCACCTGTTGGTCTGCGAGTCACAGATGCCAGAGAGCGAGGCATCTTGGTGTTTCTGCGTGGACAGACTATCTAAAGACCTATACGATATGCCTCTCCTAGAGTCCGTGCCCACAGAGCAGTCCAGGGTGGAAACTGTCCACATTCACCTTCAAGGCCTCTCCCTCGCACCTGGAAAAACAAACGGGTCAGCCTCATCCTGTTTCAATCATTGAAGCCCAGGGTTGTTGCTAGGTCTGGAAAAGATCTGGGGCTACGCTAATGTCGGGACTGCCAGGACTCAGGCCTAGGTTGCCTTTTGGTTGTATCCCCTGAGCTTCTATCCGTGGCTACAACCGAAAGACCCGGCTCTATAACCCCCTTAGCCCCCCACCATAGCAGCGCCTCTTTTAAGGGCTGTAAGTGCCCCTGGGTCGTCTTTTCAATCTGGCCTGCTATCAGGGGGCTGCAGAGGCACGTGCAGTCAGCGGACACCCAGCTTGCCTTCCTTTGCACCAGGCACATTGTTAGGGAGAATTCTCTGTTTAGGCTGAATTTCCTAACCTAGTGAGTCCCCCAGCAGCTTTGCTGGATTTTTGGGGTTTATTTTTTCTCCTGCCAAGAGTGAGACTCTTTTACCCTCACTCTTGGACATGACATGAGAGTGTTTCTGTGACTTGCTATGTGCTTATGGGCTAGGGGGTATTTTCTCCCCATAGGCTATCATTGGTTTTTGAATGTGTGTTACACAGCACCCTCAGTGCAGTAACACAGGGGTGACATAGAGACCCCCAAACATAGACTCCACACCCTGGGACTGACTACTGTCTCCCTGGGTCTGTAAAGTCACCATTGACTTTACTAGTCTTAATTTAGGAACTTAACCAGTACAAACCATCTTACTGTGGAAGTACTGGTAGGGGCAATTAGATTGCCCCTGGGTCTGTTGTCGAGGGGGTACTGTCCCGTCCCCCCTCGCCGAGTTCTGGCTGGTGGCAGTGGATACCACGGAAATATTCCACCTGAATATTTCCCAATGGGATTTCCCATTGTTTTTAATGCACCACTTTTTGGTGCAATGTTAAAGATACCGCCGGTTTATTTATTTAATATAAATTCACCGGTTGGGATTTTTTGCCAGAACTCACCGCCAAAATGGCGTCTAGGTTCACTTCAGTAACCCTGAACCCGAGTCGAGCCTTTGTTCCACTTTTGGCGGGCTTCTGCACAGAAGCCCTCCACAGTGGTGCCATTCTGTCTGTGTACCACAGGGGCTGTGGGAGGGGGTTTAGGCACCCTGGACTGAGTTGCCTTGCCAACTCATGTCGCACTCTGGTGTGATTGGCCCAAGTAGTGAGCCACCCCGCTCACCACTTAGCATGTTTGAGTGACAGCTAGGCTGTATGAATGGGGGTTTGCTGCATAAAAGCAGGGTTTTTGGGACTGGTTCTTCAGAAGTCGCCACAGGACCTAAGAAGCCGACAAGGGAGAAGCCGAGCCGACCTGCCAAGACGACACCACCGGTGGAGCCCTGCAGAACCGCCTCACCACTTTTTCCGACGACAGAGGAGATCTCCCGCCGGAGAGTCTCCTTCCCTTAACTGGTGGGGACAACCAGTTGCTGCCTTCTTTTCGCCGTCCCGAAGCATCTCGTGGCCGCCTTGCCTGTGCCAAGCACCCCGGCAACCGGGATACCACTCTTTACCTCAACCGCGAAAGAGGGGTAAAATCCTTTGTGACCGGAAAAACTCCACGGCTGGTCTCATCCCTGGTAGTGCAACGACCTGCAGCTTTCCTCCACGTCGAGATCACCTCCACCTCTGGACGACGCCGCGACTTGCAACCACTACCAGGAATAACTACCACCGCTGGAGGATCTTTTCCACTTTTAAAGGTACTGTGTTCCGCCCGGCTTCCATTGCCACCGATTGCACGGGGTAGATTTAGCCCTCGGCTCTCGAACCTGGGTAAGCCTGGGACACCCTAACTAAACTTTTTCTAAATTCGGTAAAAACTTTTCTACTCACCTGCAAAGACTTATGACATTGTGTGATCTTGGGCATATTTTCGCCTGGCTCTCTCTAAAGCGGGCCACGAACCAATTCTCCTTGTTCCACAATTGACTGCCTTTTCTAACCTTATGTGAAAAGTGTTTTACCTTGCTGCTTTCATTACTTCTGCTTTTTCCCTCCCTTTTCTAATAACTTGTTGGAGTGCCATCTGACGTTAAGCGCTCACCTCTGTTTGGAAATAAGTGGTGTTAACTTAGACTTGTCCAACAAATGACTAGGGATGTACATATAAGTAATAGTGACTGTGTTTTGACTTACTTACCTTTTTCTGTGCTAGTGTAATTTATGAGTGTGCCTTTAAAATAAATAAGTATATACTTTTACACGTAGCTCTGGTCAGTGTTTGCTTGTACTACTGTGCCTCTGTACCTATCCTGTATCCTCTATATACTGCCTAACTCTTCTTGAGGGAAGTCTGACTGCTCAGCCACAGCTACCACAGTGAATCTGTGTGGTACGGACTGCTACCAAGTGGGTTTACTGCCAACACCTGTAGTCTTAAATCTTTTGCAGTGGTCCCAGAGGGAACTGCACAGGTTTCTGCTTAACACTGGTGTACAGCGGTGGGATTGGTATTGAGTATACACTTTAGTGTACTTTTGAGATAACTTAGTGCAACTAACCACAAAGCTTAAGCACAAGAAAGAAAAAGTCATTTTCTAACCTGTCTACTATGGAAAGTTATAGTCAAGAATCCCTTGCTACAAAAACTGCTGATTGTCTAAGACTTCTCTGTAAGCATAAGAATCTCATGACTAAAGGAAAGAAAATGGAACTAATAGAAAGGTTGTTAGAAAACCAAAGTCTGGATGATGGTTCAGAGGAACCTATCACTCCAGCAAATGTAGAGAACAGCAATGATATTGATATTGAACAAAGTATTGATGATCTTGGGTCAGAACCAGAAGAGGAGGATGAAACTGTTGTAGATGTTCCCTCTAGGCCTCTGTCTGCTCTACCAGCTGTACCTACTGGACCTTTGCCAGGTCCCACATTTAACCCTCAATACTTTGAACTGGAGAAAATGAAACTTGAATTAGAGTACAAGAAACTTAATGCTCAAACTGACAAAGAACTAAGGCTAAGGGAAATGGAGCTCAAGTATGAGCTAGAAATGAAAAAATTGTCTGTTGAGAATGCTTCTCTCTCTGGCTCCTCTAGAAGTTCCAGTCCTAAAAGACCCCGGGTGCCTAAGGAATTGATTGGTATGTATGAGCCTAAGTTGGATGTGTTGGATTGGTTGTCTATGTTTGAGTATAATCATGGGCTCCAGAACATCACAGGTAATGAGTTACTCACCTGGTTGTTCTCTAGGCTTCCCCCTGTTGCAACTGATGCGGTAATGGAGTTGGGGGAGGAGGATAGGAAAGAGTATGAGTGTGTGAAACTAGCTTTGATAGCTAGGTTTGGGAAGACCCCTTCCCAGTATCTTAAGAGGTTTAGGAGCCTCAAAAAGCATGATGGTACCCCTTGGGCTACCTGGGTGTGTGAAGGTTTGAAAAACTTAGAGGGATGGATTAAGGGTTACAAAGTGAACACTTATGAAGGAATGAGGAATCTTGTAATGATGGAGTCAATTTATGATGCTTGCTCTCCTGAGCTCAGACAGCACTTGGCTGATTCACGGGAATTAGATCCTAGGAAACTAGCTAAGGCTGCTGACTTGTGGGTTGCCAACCGGGCTACTCACAAGGATTCTGAGGTAACTCAGAAGAAGGATGAGGGAAGACAGCCTAAGAAAGACTCCAAAGAGAATTCTAATAATTCTAATTCCAAAGAGGGCCCCAAACCAAACCATAAGGGTAAGCCACCAGGGAAACCACAGCAGAGTAGTATACCTTCTGGCGCTAAACCAGAAGGAGGTCAGAACAAGCTTCCATTCCAAAGGACCTTTGGGGCCTGTTATGTTTGTAAGGCTACTGACCATGTGAAAGGAGATCCCAGATGTAAGGGTAAACCTTCAGGGGTCCAGCTTGTCTCCTTAGCCTTCGCTCCAGAGGAGGAAGTCACTATGGCAAGTGGAAACTTTCTACTACTGGCTGATGAACCCACTGGAGTCTCAGCCAGTGTTTCTTTAGTCTCTCTGGGGTTGTGGGAACAACAGAATTTAGATGTGTATAATTGTATCCCAGATAATACTAAAGAGTATTATAAGGACAGTGTCCACGTGAATGGTCAGGAGACTCCTGCCATCAGGGACACTGGGGCCAGCATAACTGTGGTGGATGAATCATTTTTCAAGGCAGAGGATGTTGCTAAGGCACCCAAATGCCTCACCAAGTTAGCTGGAGGGCCTGTGCAGAGGTGTCCCCAGTTACCAGTTCTCATCCAGTGTAATGATATGGCTGTGAAGATACCTGTCAGTATACAATGTGAAGTGCCAGGAAGGGTTCTGTTGGGAAATGACATGAAAGCTCTTGGAGTTGTGTCACATACCCCCAGACCTCCTAGTAAAAGGTTACAGGAGCTCACCAAACCTGCAAGAGAGAAAACCCTGCGAGGTTTATCTCAGGAGATGATGACAGAAATCACTCCTCTCCCACTGGAGCAACTTACTGCAGTAACTACCAGATCAGGAGCAAAGGGGCAACCCAAGACTCCTAGGAAAAAGCCTACAGCAAGCACCCCAGTGCTTCCAACAAGGACTTCCCCGAGGTTGTCCAAAGTTGCACCTGTAACTCCACCTCCAGCTGAGGCTGAGAGGGAGGTACAACCCTGTCTGGTTGAACTAGACTCTGAAGAAGAGCTAGTAGGAGGCCCAGAACTTATTGTAGACCTGGACCCGGCTGACCATCCTGAGCTGCAGTCTTTACTGGCAGAAGGAGGACCCAGCAGGACAGCTTTTCGTAAGGGACAAAGAGAATGTCCAACTCTGGAGGGTCTCCGCCAACAGGCCGCTTCTCAGGCTGATGGGCAAGAGCCTGGGAAGTATAGATTACACTGGGAAGATGGCCTCTTCTACAGTGAACCCACTGAATCTGAACCTGGAGCCTCCCAACGCCTGGTAGTGCCCCAAGAGAACAGACAACAGTTCTTGCAACTAGCCCACGAGATTCCTTTGGCTGGTCACTTGAGTTTTAAGAAGACCAAGGAAAGGCTCTCCCTCTACTTTTATTGGCCAAAGATGGGGGCTGAAGTAGATAGATATTGCAGGAGCTGCCATACCTGCCAGACTTCTGGTAAGGTTGGTTCCAAGAATGTGGCACCTTTAGTGCCTCTCCCAGTTGTGGGAGTCCCATTTGAGAGGGTAGGGATTGACATTGTTGGTCCCCTTGATCCTCCAACCTCCTCAGGCAACAGGTTTATCCTTGTTGTAGTAGACCATGCTACTAGGTACCCTGAGGCAATTCCTATGAGAACTGTTACAGCTCAGGCTGTGGCTAAGGCCCTCCTTGGTATATTTACCAGGATTGGGTTTCCTAAGGAGGTGATCTCTGACAGGGGGTCAAATTTTATGTCCAACTACATGAAAGCCATGTGGAAAACCTGCAGAGTCACCTACAAGTTCTCAACCGCATACCACCCTCAGACAAACGGGTTGGTAGAAATGTTTAACAGAATTATGAAGCGCATGAAATGTGCTTTAGAAGAACCCCTTAAGAAGAAGTGGGACCTTCTACTGCCATGCCTTCTATTTGCTTATAGGGAAGTCCCTCAGGAGGGAGTAGGTTATTCTCCCTTTGAACTTCTCTATGGCCATCCCGTCAGAGGCCCCTTGGCCCTGATTAAGGAGGGGTTGGAGAGTGCTCCTTCCCCCAAGCCAGTCAGAGTGACTGACTATGTGATAGGTCTCCGAAGGAGAATGTCACACATGATGGCAGAAGCAAGTGACAACTTGAAAGCTGGCCAAGCTCTGATCAAACATTGGCATGATCAGAAGGCTAACATGGTTGAGTTAACTCAAGACCAGCTAGTTCTAGTAATGCTTCCAACAAGGCAGAGGGCCTTGCAAGACAAATGGATGGGACCCTTCAAGGTTGTGGGAAAACTTGGAGAGGTCAACTATCTGGTGGATCTGGGCAAACCCAGGGAAGCTCCCCGAGTCTTCCACACCAACCGCCTCAAAGCCTATGTCTCTAGACCAGAGGTAGGAGCCCTGCTTCTAGCTTCATCAGAAGAGGAGGAGGAGAGTGAAGCTCTACCTGACCTCCTGAGAGGCTTACCTTTGGACGAAAAGGTTGAAGGAGTTAATCTCTTGTCAGATCTGACCCCTGAGCAACAGGAGGAGTGCAAAGCGATGTTAAATCAGTTTGCCCCCATGTTCTCACTTTCACCAGGCTTGACCCCTTGGGGACAGCATGATATACTCACTGGTGACTGTCTGCCAGTCAAAAGCAGAGGATATAGAATGTCAGAACATGTCAGAACCCACATCAAAGGTGAGGTCAAGAAGATGCTTGATCTCGGGGTAATAGAGCCCTCTACTAGTCCATGGTCTAGCCCAGTGGTGTTAGTACCAAAGGCAGGATCCAAAGAGTTGAGATTCTGTGTGGACTATAGAGCTCTTAATGCAGTCACCAAGACTGATGCCCACCCTTTGCCAAGGACAGATGAGTTGGTGGATAAACTTGGTGCAGCCAAGTACCTCAGCACACTGGACCTTACGTCAGGCTATTGGCAAATAGCCCTGACAGACCACGCCAAGGAGAAAACTGCATTTTCTACCCCAGTTGGCCTATACCAATTCAAGGTTATGCCTTTCGGACTGAAAAATGCACCTGCAACATTCCAAAGGATGGTGAACCAAGTTCTAGCTGGGATGGAAGACTTCTGCATGGCATACTTGGATGACATTGCAGTCTTCAGCCACTCCTGGGAGGAACATGTGACCCACTTAGGACATGTTTTGCAGGCTCTTGAGCAGGCCAATCTGACCATAAAGGCAAGCAAATGCCAAATTGGACAGAGTAAAGTGGTCTACCTTGGGCATGAGGTAGGAGGTGGAGAAATAAGGCCTTTGCTCAGCAAGATTGAAGCTGTGCAAAATTGGACAACACCTACTACTCAGACCCAGGTGAGAGCCTTCTTAGGCCTCACTGGGTACTACCGGAATTTCATTGAGAACTATGGGACCATAGCTTCTCCTCTGAATGTGATCTCCTCTCCAAAATTCCCTAAAAAGGTCAAATGGAATGAGGAATGCAATCAGGCCTTTGAAAACCTGAAGAAAGCTCTTTGCCAAGCTCCAGTACTCAGAGCTCCTGACTACCACCAAACTTTCATTGTACAGACTGATGCTTCCAATGTAGGTATAGGTGCAGTTCTTAGCCAACTGGATGAGAAGGGTAGGGAACACCCCATTTGCTTCATCAGTAGAAAACTGAAGGACCCTGAAACAAGGTGGGCAACAATCGAAAGAGAATGCTTTGCTATTGTGTGGGCACTGAAGAAGTTTAGGCCATACTTGTATGGTTCTACTTTTGTCATTCAGACTGACCACCAACCCTTGAGATGGTTAATGCAAATGAAAGGGGAAAATCCAAAACTATTGAGATGGTCAATCTGCCTCTAAGGGTTTGATTTCACCATTGAGCACAGGTCAGGGTGTCACCATCAAAATGCTGATGGACTCTCTAGGATGTATGTCATCGACTAGAGGTATGAGGTTAATCCAGGAGTGGATTAAATCCTCCTGTCCCTTAGTCTGGGGTGGGGCGAGTGTTAGGGAGAATTCTCTGTTTAGGCTGAATTTCCTAACCTAGTCCCCCAGCAGCTTTGCTGGATTTTTGGGGTTTATTTTTTCTCCTGCCAAGAGTGAGACTCTTTTACCCTCACTCTTGGACATGACTTGAGAGTGTTTCTGTGACTTGCTATGTGCTTATGGGCTAGGGGGTATTTTCTCCCCATAGGCTATCATTGGTTTTTGAATGTGTGTTACACAGCACCCTCAGTGTAGTAACACAGGGGTGTCATAGAGACCCCCAAACATAGACTCCACACCTTGGGACTGACTACTGTCTCCCTGGGTCTGTAAAGTCACCATTGACTTTACTAGTCTTAACTTAGGAACTTAACCAGTACAAACCATCTTACTGTGGAAGTACTGGTAGGGGCAATTAGATTGCCCCTGGGTCTGTTGTCGAGGGGGTACTGTCCCGTCCCCCCTCGCCGAGTTCTGGCTGGTGGCAGTGGATACCACGGAAATATTCCACCGGAATATTTCCCAATGGGATTTCCCATTGTTTTTAATGCACCACTTTTTGGTGCAATGTTAAAGATACCGCCGGTATATTTATTTAATATAAATTCACCGGTTGGGATTTTTTGCCAGAACTCGCCGCCAAAATGGCGTCTAGGTTCACTTCAGTAACCCTGAACCCGAGTCGAGCCTTTGTTCCACTTTTGGCGGGCTTCTGCACAGAAGCCCTCCACAGTGGTGCCATTCTGTCTGGGTACCACAGAGGGTGTGGGAGGGGGTTTAGGCACCCTGGACTGAGTTGCCTTGCCAACTCATGTCGCACTCTGGTGTGATTGGCCCAAGTGGTGAGCCACCCCGCTCACCACTTAGCATGTTTGAGTGACAGCTAGGCTGTATGAATGGGGGTTTGCTGCATAAAAGCAGGGTTTTTGGGACTGGTTCTTCAGAAGTCGCCACAGGACCTAAGAAGCCGACGAGGGAGAAGCCGAGCCGACCTGCCAAGACGACACCACCGGTGGAGCCCTGCAGAACCGCCTCACCACTTTTTCCGACGACAGAGGAGATCTCCCGCCGGAGAGTCTCCTTCCCTTAACTGGTGGGGACAACCAGTTGCTGCCTTCTTTTCGCCGTCCCGAAGCATCTCGTGGCCGCCTTGCCTGTGCCAAGCACCCCGGCAACCGGGATACCACTCTTTACCTCAACCGCGAAAGAGGGGTAAAATCCTTTGTGACCGGAAAAACTCCACGCCTGGTCTCATCCCTGGTAGTGCAACGACCTGCAGCTTTCCTCCACGTCGAGATCACCTCTTCCTCTGGACGACGCCGCGACTTGCAACCACTACCAGGTACAACTACCACCGCTGGAGGATCCTTTCCACTTTTAAAGGTACTGTGTTCCGCCCGGCTTCCCTTGCCACCGATTGCACGGGGTAGATTTAGCCCTCGGCTCTCGAACCTGGGTAAGCCTGGGACACCCTAACTAAACTTTTTCTAAATTCGGTAAAAACTTTTCTACTCACCTGCAAAGACTTATGACATTGTGTGATCTTGGGCATATTTTCGCCTGGCTCTCTTTAAAGCGGGCCACGAACCAATTCTCCTTGTTCCACAATTGACTGCCTTTTCTAACCTTATGTGAAAAGTGTTTTACCTTGCTGCTTTCATTACTTCTGCTTTTTCCCTCCCTTTTCTAATAACTTGTTGGAGTGCCATCTGACGTTAAGCGCTCACCTCTGTTTGGAAATATGTGGTGTTAACTTAGACTTGTCCAACAAATGACTAGGGATGTACATATAAGTAATAGTGACTGTGTTTTGACTTACTTACCTTTTTCTGTGCTAGTGTAATTTATGAGTGTGCCTTTAAAATAAATAGGTATATACTTTTACACCTAGCTCTGGTCAGTGTTTGCTTGTACTACTGTGCCTCTGTACCTATCCTGTATCCTCTATATACTGCCTAACTCTTCTTGAGGGAAGTCTGACTGCTCAGCCACAGCTACCACAGTGAATCTGTGTGGTACAGACTGCTACCAAGTGGGTTTACTGCCAACACCTGTAGTCTTAAATCTTTTGCAGTGGTCCCAGAGGGAACTGCACAGGTTTCTGCTTAACACACATACAAAGTAGACAAGCGCTGCCAGCCTGTGGGGAAATTGCCTCCCTAACCTCTCTGCCAGGCTTCCCTGGATTGATAGTCGAGCTTCGTTGGGAAATGTACCCCTGTATCCCCACTTCTGTGTGGTCTGCCAAAGGGTAAACACGCACAACCTGAAGCCAAGAGAGGAGCTGACTCTTTTCGTGCCCAGGGTGTTACACCCACCCTTAGGAAGCCGCATCTTCTTCAATGCAGCCCCATAGTTCTGGAAAACACTTTCCTGCATGCTAAGATGCTATCTCTGTTCTGGGCGCTCTCTGCAAGATGCAATTTGTATATTTGATACTACTGCTCTCTTTGGGCCAGGGGCTCCTTACGATGGGCCCTATTATGAGTTTGGTGCATGTACCAGTGGCAAATTCACCAAACTGTATTACCACCATTCGCTTTGGCAGTAAATGTGGAGGCCCTACGCCTGCATAGGTTAGACATGGCTCTATTGCTTCCTTTGCTCATCTGTGGTAGCTGCAGCCTACTAAATAAGGCATGTGCTAAATTAGAGTGTGTGTGTGTGTGTGCGCGCATGCGCGCGCATGAGTGTGTGCGCGTGTGTCTCAGATATGTTATATCACAAAATTACTAGGTTAAAAATACAAAAGTTCAAACTCTCAATTTTGCATTTTCATAGAATACAAGAGATGCTTCTGGCGTTATCCAGGGGTTTGAATGAGGGTTAGGAGGCATCTCTCCCAGGTACAGCTGCAGGTTATATCCCAAAATATGAGAAGAGCTGCCACAAACCACCCAAAATGTAGAGAAAAACAGTAAGGGGAGTGCATATGCATGCAGAAAAAGGGATGTTCTTATTACCGCTCCATCCTCACAGGTGTCTCAAACGTCTGGGTAGCGCATTAGAATTGCTACCCTCTCAGTTCTGTGGTGAGGAGAATCCAAAGTCTAGCGGTTAGAACAATGTAAATCAGGGGTGACAAACTGATTGGGACTCCAAGCTTCTTTGGACTTTCAATCATCATACAGGAAGTTTGTGGGCACCCTTAAATTGGAGGGATTGAGTGCTGACTACTCTTCTGGACTATACAGGAATGGTCATTTGTTTCAGCTTTTTCTGACCCTCGGGTTATATGGTGTTTTAATGCAGACCGTGTTCTTCATAGTGAGGTTTTGTTTCAATTGATTCTTAGGTCTCTTAACCAGATTGTTGGTTTGTACTGTAGGACTAGTGACAAAGTTCCTTGCCTGGCGGTTATGGATGTCTTTGTCACGGAAGCTGGGTACATCCACCTGTGGGTTGATGGTAAGCCCAGAGGACGGTTATAGTGGATCCCGTCAACCACCCCAATACCCTCATACCTTTAAGGGGATCCTCCAGGTTGTGTTTGAGTCACTATCCTGATATCCCGGACAGGCATGGTCTCCCTGTGTGGTCACAGAAAGCGCAAAAGACATTATACGCTCTTACGGACTTGGGTAACCATTGTGGAGGCATGCTTGTTGCTGCTGAAGCAGAATTGGTAAAACTGCTGTCATCCTGCAAGAGGTTGCACGAGGGGAGCCCACTCGGTGGCATCCTGAAGGGCGGTAGGAAATACCAAATGGCAACAGAGCCGGAAATCATCTCCGCCCTACCCCCCTCAAGAAATGAAGCACACATGGATGAAAGCAGTCCAGTGGAGTTTCTTCACCAATCACATTCCATATCCAAAAAGTAATAACAGGTGCCATTGCTGCCAAACAGGCTAGCCCAACGGACAGGGCTAGGTCCTTAATAATGTAAAATGTACAGTGGGAAAGAAGCATGGGTGTAAGTAGTTTGCAAGTGAGGACTGGAGGTGGATGGAGAAGTGGCAGAAGAGAGCTAGAGGAAGGAGACTGGACAGACTAGACAGGGATTGCAAAGAGGCATCGAAGAGGAGGTGGGGAGAGGAATCTGCGAGGTGGTGGCGAGAACTATTGAGGCAGACGCTGCGAAGGTTGGAGAGGAGGTGGAGAGGAATTACAAAGAGGTGGCGGGAGGAGGTTTGGAGAATCATTGGACTGGAGAAAGAGAACACGGTTGAAGATGAGGGATGAGGACTAATGAGAAACAACAGAAAGATCACCATAGTGAAGGTGGGAGGAGGAGAGAGATGAGTAGGCGAGAACATCTGGAAGGAGACGATTGAGACGTAAAAGCAGGAGAAGGAAACAGGAAGGAAAATAAGTAAAGGAAACATTCCTAGGAAAATAAGGAACATCAGGAAGGAGGTTGGAAAAAGAGAAAGAAAGGTAGCTGGAGAGTGGAGGAAATATTCAGGACGAGGTGGTGAAGAACATCAAGGAGGAGTTTATCAGAGAGATTGAAAACTGTCTGGAGGAAACCCTCAGGCAAAGAGGAGGTTGCAAGGATAGAGAAAGGAGGTTGTGGGAGACATTCAGGAGGGGGGGAGAGAGAATCCCAAAGAAACTGGGAGAAGACTCCTGGAAGAGGTTGGAGGCATCAGAGAGAGAGAGAGAGAGAGAGAAACAAGGTAGGAGAGGAGACCACACGTGGTGAACTCAACAGCAACTAAGGGTAAACCAAGGAAGGGTGGTGGAATCAGCCTGTGAGGAGGCATTGAAAAGGTTATGTTGTGTTGTGCTGTATTCTGTTATGTTATTTCTGACGTCTTTTTAAGTTCAGCTTATGACACAAGTGGCCTCTTGGTTCTGAGATCTAGAACAGTGTGAAGGTGGCTCTATTTAGAACGTATAGAAAATAATCTGGAAGCCAAAATAGCCGATGAGTTGGTTTTAGTATCTCCTTAAACCTTGTGAAAACGGTTGGTCCAATCGGTGTACTAAATGCTGTACTAAATGGCCGGAAAATATAAAGAATGTAAGTTGCTTTTAAAAACATGCGGTGGCAGAACTTTCTCTGGAGAGCTCAGGGTGTCTTAATATTGTAATTGTAATAGGTTATTTATAACACGCTAAATACCCAAAGGTTTCTAAGCGCGCACCCAGGGAATCGAACCTGTAGCAAAGACGGCAGAAGGTGCAGGGTAGGTGCTCTAAGGTACGAGAGCAGGGCTACCAGTACAGGAGCAAAGTAAGGAGGGGCCCTTGAGGATCAAACCTAGGATCCAGGGAGTAGGAGGTGGCGAGGAAGAAGAGAGCGCCTCATTGGGTCAGCTCAGGTTGACCGCATCATGGTGGACGTGTTGCGGCTTCGCCTAATACTCTCCAGCCACATGCGCGCAGGCACACATGGAGCGAGAGGCCCAGGACTGAGCGGGTCTTCCCTGCAGAGTCAAAGATGATAAGCAGATGATCGGGAACTCTTTGGCCTAGGAGACAAAGAAGTAATGGGCCCCAGGACAGCGAGGGACTGTAAAGTGACCATCTCTCCAAGAGAGGGGACTTGTATTGAGACTTGAACTGTTCTCCTTGAAGAAAGGCCGTCCTGTTATCCCTGAAGGTTTGTGTTGCCTACCCCTGGAAATAACCCCACTAAACCTCTGCTCAACCATCTGAGCAGGAATCCGCCTCATGCTCCTCCCACTTGGCTTGGTGGCCCCATGACCTCAGACCTCCTGGAAGGTGCCTAATAGCTCCTGCACTGTGTCTGTGGCCCTGGATAGCAGGCCTGGAATAATGAGGAGGGGAACATCCTCCTGAGGCCCCATTTCCAAAGCTTCTCTGGGTCTCTGCTACCCCGGATGTCATTAAATAAACATGAGACTATGGCCTTTAAGTACTTCAACACTCAGTCATAGGGCCCGTTTCATGGAATATTTGCCCGGTTCAAAGTGCCTTTGCACTGCCGACACAAACCCTGATTCATGGAACCGTGCAAAGTGTGTTTTTGCACTGCAAAGTCCGGGCAAAGAGTGAGCAGTCATTTTTGCAGTAAAAAATGACTTTGCCCCTGACATTGCCCCGCAAAAATACACTTTGCACAGTTCCACGAATCAGGGTTTGTGTCGGCAGTGCAAAGGCACTTTGAACCGGGCAAATATTGCATGAATCGGGCCCATAGCGTATAACACAAACCGTTCATAAGGTGTATTCATTCATTTCTTAAATCTTTGAAATGTCTCATTCTGCCTTACACTAGGGGACACACTTCGCCAACAATGCTAACATTGTACTCGTTACATTGTTAGTTTTGTTCAAATAAGCATGTTGAGACACAATGTTATGGGATGGTGAACTGTAACAATATCTACAGCTATAACAATCACCATTACAATAACGAGAGCTACTTTAGTCTAAACCTATATCAACTACCATAAACCATACACTAAAATCATTGAGGTTTTAATGACCATGTAGACTATCTAAATGGTGTCACAGCTTTTCACACACTAGCACGGCGCTTTCCAAAATGCACACCGATTTTGCAAGTATCCTATGCTGCTTCACTGTATGCCCAGAAAGCTTAGTTCCTGTCCCTAGGGCTTCTGGGACCTGTAGTTCACAAGTATCTAATTAAGTTGCACCGCGATTGTTAATATTGGAGTTCACTGGATAAATGATTGCCTCAGATATTGTATCGCATTACACGTTTAAGAAGAGGGCATTCACTTTTTAAAATAAATTCCTCTTAATCCCACCCAAATCACCCGATTATCCCTTGGTGCCTTTAGTCCTCCTGGTTATGGACCACTACGCGCCACTTTTTCAACTTTTAATGCAGCCGCTGAAATCCAGACTTTCCTTCGTGCATCAGGGGCTCGAATTTGAAAACTTGTGGACCCCAAATACTATTTCCTTTTCAATTCCAGATTCTGCACTCTTCCTCTGGAGTGTTTATGTACTTAGTTCAAAGCATGAAGCCTTTCTGGGTTTGAGTGCATGATCTTTGAGTGGTTCAGTGCACTGTAAAGTTAGGATCTTCTGGATGCACTAGGCTGTGCGGGAAGAAGTCCCTGCCATGTGTACTAGCGCGGAGCGATCTTCTGAAACAGGATTGCTTAAGTTACTGTGGACTGTTTTGGTCATTTGTTGATTAAGGCGTTTGGGGCCATTCCCTCATTGCGAAGGGCATGTTGCTCGCCTTACAGGCTTGCGCTGTAGGAGCCTGCTGCATGGAAAAGAGATATTTTATTTGTATCATGCTCGTACACAAGTATTTCAGAGCGCAACAGATCTGGTATGCAGTGGCTCCCTTGTCGTGCACAATCAAGCAGGCCATTTTGAAAGGGTTAGAGCTGGAGAAGTGATCTCTCAAGTGTTCCACAAGAAGTTGCCAGAGGCAAGGAAGCTCCTCGTCTAGAATACCATTTCTTTGCGGGGATGCGCAGTGGTACTGTTCTGCTTCCTGCTCTTTTCTGCATTGTACATGATTGTGAAGCACAGCCAGTCCTGTGCTTCATCTCTGCATTGACCTACAGATTATTGATATGCCCAGCTGTCCCTGCAGGGGTGTGGAGAACATTTCTCATTTCTGTTTGCTGGTTGAGCCACTGAGAGACCCTGCTAGCATGGGTTTTGGTGGAGTTGCCAAGTCTTTGCCTGATTTGTCCTATGAAACGTAGTATTGATAACTGATAGTTTGGTCACACATTGCATATCTTAAATTAGCGTCCAAGTGGACTCTACTTCGCTCTATTCTGTGTGATGAAGTCACCTTTGAGGAGTAGGTTGTGGAGGATCCAGAGACTCTGGGATCAGGGAAAGCCATTGCGTACATGCAGCAAACCATGGAAGTGCTACTGGGTGGATCCCCTGGAACCTACCTCCACAATATGTGGTTTAGGTGAAACTTAGCGGAGGCTGCAGACCATAGCCCGGATGCCATTGAAGGTGTTGAACATTTTTGCATCAGTGAAGACACAGGGAAACTAGGATGCTTACTACAGAGCGGGTGACAGGCTCGCAAACCTACTCTATTTCTACAGTGGGGAGGGTGGTCAGCTTGTGATGCTGTCCATCTATAAATAAACATGCTCACCACAGTTCCCGGAGGGCTGGGGAGCCATGAGGCATGTGAACCGCATATGCACATGCCATTGTAGGGACAGCAATCACCAGAATGCAGGGGGGTGGCTGGTGGAGACGCGTAGGTGATGACAGTTCCGCCTGACCTCAAGATGACGGTGGCAGTTTTAGAGCCATCGGTCACTGGCTCCATACCCAAACAGGCAATTACTGAACACATCAATCTGGGGAAGCCAAAGCACAAGAGAAAAATTGTTAGAAGTGGGAGGATGGTGGTTGCTCGTAAATCTACCAGCAGCCAAGTGCATGGTGGTCATCACATGGCTGCTTTCCCATTGCAGCATATCATGGTCCATTCCCAGTCTCGGGAGGATAGCTCAGGGGCAACATGCTCGCCTGGATAGCAAGACGACACGAAGCACCAAATGTTCGATACCCGGGTCCTCGCTTAGAAACTGCTTGGTATTAGGTGCGTTATAAATAACCTATGATATCATATCATGATTTGGGAGGGGATCACTTCTTCTCCCCCTGCCTTGCCCTTTCCCCCCACCCAGCCTTGCACAGCCTACCGTTGTAAGCCATCGTCCACTCTGCTAGGCAAATCATTCTTGTGCTGGCCTTGCTTTTTCCCCTCTGCTCCACCCGTTCTGTTGCCCCACAACAGCCATTTTCTACGGTTCATAGTGATAATATCGAATACAAAAATGTCATTTTTTCGAAAAAATAATGTCGAAAAAAAAAATCGAATTTCTTTTTCACTACGTTTTTTATTCGAAATGGGGGTCCCCCCAACTCCCCATTTTTTTCAACCTTTTTTTTACTTGCGAAACCCCCCAAAAAAGATATAAATAAAAAAAGAAAGAATTCGATTATTTTTTTTTGGACATTTGTTTTTGGAAATTATTGTCTTTTGACATTTTTTTCGATATTATGACTGACCACCATTTTCTACCACTGCTCTCCCCTGCCCTCCTGCCTGTCTGTCTCCTCCTTTCACCCCTATGCCAGACTCACCACTTGCCATTGGCCACAGACTGAGTGCCTGCCTGCCTTTTGCCTGGCTCACGTGGCATCATTTCGGCAGCTCTGCCTTTATGCACCCTCATCTGTTCTGGTTGCTCATCCCTTTCCGGCAGCTCCGCATGCATGGCTTAGAGCCCAGTGTTGTTGCAGCACATCTAATTCAGTGTTGTGCTTCTTGCCCACTGTTGCTTGTTCCCCAATGGTTCTGCAACACTGATGCTTTCTGTGCAATCTTAAGACTTGTCACCAGGAGAACACGTGGCAGGTAGATGGAACTAGAGAGCACTGATCAGTGCTGCACCCGTGGGCAACAACTAGGCAAATGTCCCAACCAATCCCAGGCATTATTTAGTGGGCAAATCGGAACTAGCTAAACAGTATGAAAAGGGGCAGAAATCGACAGGATTCCGGGGTCTGTACGCATCTGCGTGGACATGAGGCTACCCAACCTTGCTATAAAAAGGGAACATCACCTCTCGCCAACTCTAGATGACGTAGTGGGCGAGCTACAGGGTGCCAAGGTTTTCTCAAAGCTTGATTTGCGTTCTGGTTATCACCCACTGGAATTGCATTCGGACTTCCGCTATATATTTACATTTACGACACACCGCGGCTTATACCGATATAAGCACTTGAGTTTTGGGATCTCCTCAGCGGCGGAGGTCTTCCAAAACATCATCAGAGGTGCCCTCGCTGGCTTACAAGTAGTAATCAATCTAAGTGACCGTATATTGGTGTACGCAGCATCGGAGACAGAACACATGGCCCGGCTGGAAAAGGCTTTGATGAGAATCCGAGACTTAGGTCTAACTCTACACCGTGTGAAATGTGAGTTTCTCAAAGAGAGTATAGAATTTTTTGGGTTAATTTTCCACTCCAGCGGAATCTCTCCAGAACCACAGAAAGTCAAGGATATCCAGGACACGAGGCCACCGTAGAACGGCTCAGAGGTGAGAAGCTTCCTAGGGATGGTAAACATATTGTGGGAGGTTCATCCAGAACCTAGCCTCTCTCTCGGAACCTCTCTGGGCCCTCATGAAAAAAAGACACCGCCAGGACCTTGTCCACTCTCGAACAGACAACCTTTGACACCATTAAAGCTGCCCTGACAGGAGATGAGACCATGGCATTTTTCAACCCTGGAAAAGAGTCAGAGCTGGTCGTAGATGCTAGCCCGGTAGGGCTGGGAGCCGTATTGCTCCAACCTGATCCACAGGGCCAATGAGACCCATTGCATATGCCAGTAAGGCGTTGACGGAGACCGAACAGAGATAATCTCAAATAGAAAGGGAGGCGTTGGTCATACTTTGGGACTGCAGACATTTTCCCATCTACATTCCGGGCAAACCGGTGTCTGTCATCACCGACCATAATCCCCTGGTCCCCATCCTAACGGGCTCATCCTCCAAACCACCACCGAGGATAGAGAGGTGGATGCTTGCCCTCATGGAATACTGGCTGAAACTGCTGTACAGACCGGGAACCCATAACCCGGTGGACTACCTATCGCGTCATCCCCAGGGTGGCAGCATCCAAGATACAAAGTCGGTGGGGGAATGTGAAGACTATGTTCGTCAAGTGATCAACGCAGCCATGCCAATAGCCCTCACTTTAGGAGAAGTGGCAGACGTTTCACAAGCTGATGAATGCTTCTAGGTCATTCAGAATGCCATTGACAGCGGTGACTGGAAGTCAGCTCTTTCAGACATGTCCCGTAGGGATAAGGACACTCAGCGCGAGATACAGTCACTGTGGCGAGCCCGACACGAGCTGTCGAGATCAGACGGAGGCCTGCTACTTCGTGGGAGGCAAATTGTTATACCTCGGAAGCTGATTGGGAGGGTTCTGGAACTAGCCCACAGTGGCCAGCAAGGCACAGCAAAGACCAAGGCAAGGCTGGTATTCAAGGTGTGGATCCCAGAGCTGGAGGGAAGAGTAGATGATTAAATACCCCAGTGCGTCTGGTGCCAGGCAGATGCACCTGTGGACAAGGAGCCATGCATTGAGTCGATGGAACTTAATGAAAGGCCATGGGGCACGGTCAATGCAGACTTTGGGTCGACAGGGAGGGGGATGTACTTCTTAGTACTCATCGACTAGTGGTTGCACTATCCAGAGGTGGAGATTGTGCAATCAACACCAAGTGATCACACTATACAAGTGATGGAGAAGATGTTCGTGACCCATGGACTTCCTCGAGTCATGTGCTCAGATAACGGGCCACCGTTCCAAGGCAGACAGTTTGCAGAATTCATGAGTGACTACGGCATCACGCACCGGAAGCTAACACCAGCCTGGCCAACAGCCAACGGGGAAGTGGAGCGCTTCATGTGCACACTCAATAAAATATTTCGGATCTCACAAAGTCAAGGAGGTGAACTAAAGAGAAATGTATATCAATTCCTCTGTGAGTATCGATCGACTCCCCATCAGTCTACAGGGGTGCCCACAGCAGAGGCCCTGTTCAACAGATGCCCGCAAGGGCTGATTCCAGAGACTGATGGCTGACCACCGGGCGTCATTGATGATCAAAAGACACTTGAAGACCAATAAGTGCACAATGAGAAGGAAAACTTAAGGCGCAGTTTGAAACCCGCCAACATTGAAGTAGGTGACACCATCCTAGTGAGGAACTGACACCCGGAAGGAAAGCTATCCCTAAACTACGAGCCTACTCCCGTGGGAGTAACCCATGTCAACGGGTCTATGGTGACGGCAGTCGCCGATGGGGGACAGTCACAAGAAACTCGTGTTTCTTTAAGAATATTGCTGCAAGGGAACAAAAGCAATAGCCTGCTGTCGGAGTGTCTCTGGCTCGAGCAATGTCAAGCGGACCAACTCTCAAAGAAGATACGGGAGACTTTGAACTGGAAGGACATAATCCCGACTGAGAGAGAGAGGGGAAGAGAGATATCCTCGCCGAGAGGGCTGGAGATGTCCGACCATGTTCAAGGTCTACATTATGGACTTCAGTTAAAGCTGACCAGAAGTTAAAGGTACCGGCCCACGTTGGGCTGGGACACTGTTTTGTTTTCACATGCACCTGTTGATATGTCATGTTGACATCGAGTTATTGGTAATATGTAGTAAATTGTTTTGCTATGAAAAAGGAGGGATGTGACAGAGTCACGTGAGCGTGACGGCAACACGGGCCTTCGCGCATGCACATAAGAATAAATGGGCAGACCCGCAGGGCTCAGAGCTTGCCTGGAACCCATACAGATCAGACATGTGTCCCGCGTATGATTGCATGTACGGGAGGGAAGGGCCTGGTCACGAGGTGGCTTGGGGGCATATTAAGCAATATAACAAGGATGTCCATTAGAATAGAAATCAGGAGTGATGGTGCAGGAGCAGAGGGAGCGAGAGGAGCAGTTTATTGAGTATTGCAGCTCAGTCCCTGTCATGAATCGGCCAGAAAGGAAAGCATAGTAAGGAGAGTCTGCTGGGGCATTAGCCCAGATCCCGGCAAGGGCCACAGAAACCTGAAGGATAGAGGAGCTACAGGCCATAGAGAGCAGCACCAGACAGAGAACCCGCCTCTCCAGAGCTGTTTGTGGGCTTGTGCCCAGGATTGTGTCTTTGGCTGGTGGGTGGGAACAACTTCAGTAGGAAATACACCTGGGCAGAGGTGGAGAAAATCCTGCTGGTCATTGTTTTAGGTATCCCCCAAGGTAATGGGCAATCATGAGTTCTTGCCGGTAGTTCCGGTCAAGTGGCACAGCGAGCAAAGTGCTCACTTTGACATCCATGCAGAGTTTCCTACTGCAGGTTCGAATCCCGGGGCCACACTCAGCCTTTCATCCTTCCGAGGTCGATAAATGAGCACCACACACCGTGGGTAATAATAAGCAGTGCTCAGATACCTGAGGGTTCGTAGCACTATAAAAATGGCAAATTGTTATTAGTTGTGTGCTCTGCCTATTTCCTAGCTAGGGTGCTTTAAAATGTCTGTGAGTGTAATTGAACTGAAGATAACCAGGAAAGGAGGCATGGAACTGTGTTTTTGTAGAGTAGGAACTTGGACTTAGATATGAGGGACCCGATTCATGGAAAAGTTTGCATGGTTCAAAGTGACTTTGCACTGCCAAAACAAACCCTGATTCATGGAACTGCGCAAAGTGTATTTTTGCACTGCAAAATGACTTTCTGCTGACTTTGCACTGACTTTGCACTGCAAAAATACACTCTGCACGGTTCCATGCATCAGGGTTTGTATCGGCAGTGCAAAGTCACTTTGAACCGTGTAAAAGATTCCATGAATCGGGCCCTTAATCATCTTAGATTAGGCCCTCGCACTCGTTTTGATTTACCTCCATCCTAACACCTTTAGACACAGGTCTCCCTTCTGAATTGAATTCCTCCCGAGGGCTGCGTAGGTGTTCATCCAATCCTTCCTGTAGTAGAAATAAAGATGTTGAACTTCAATCTCGTGCGTCATGCGTTCTGTCGTTCCCGCTCCCTAACACCCGATAGCATATGCGCAAACAAATACTATAGGGCAGACGTGTGTGTTCTCATCTTTCAGTCAGAGTATTTATTGTGTGTAATTTGTGGTTTCATTTGAAGTGAAATCGTCGTGGGATGGTTCCAGTTGCTTTTCATTTCTCATGATGTCTAAATCTTATCTTAGATTGACTTATAAAGCGCCACGTTCGCCCGACGGCATCATGGCGCTACCAACTGCAAAGGCAAGAGCCAAGCAGGGGCTCCAAGTGTGGGTAAAGGGGACGCAGTAAAGTTTAGCACCCAAAAACATGTTTCATTGCAGGATTCTGGGAGACTGGTGATTTATTGAGAGCTCCAGTGAGACACTTTTCAATGTTATTAATTAGCAGGCGGTCGCGCCAGTGTGTTTCTATTGAATGTAAAATGGCTGCTTAGTTAAATAGATAGGGGTCATGGTTTAGGAATTTAAATATATTGGGCCAGATTTTCTTAATTTGCACTCCTTTTAGAAATGTGCAGGTCACCTTATTGTCAGGCGGGGCTAGACAGCAGCTCAAAGATGCGCTGTCCAGCCGCCTTGCATACATTAGTGTCGGGAGCGTGCGCCAGAAACGGATGTGTGACTGGCTCCCAGCAGCTACATGGCTGTTGGGAGTGCATGAAATGCTTGAATAAAAACCCCGGCTATCACACTTAAAAAAAATCGTGATTTCCGCATCTCCCTGCGCCTGTGTTCCCAAAAAGGCACAGGGGGATGACCACCATTTCTGTGCATTTAAAAGTACATCGCCTTTGTTAATTCAGGATGTGCTTTTAAATGCGCGTAAATGCCCCCTAATATGTGCAAATGCACCAAGGGGTGAAAAGAGTCATCTGGAGGCACTCAGCTGCCCTTTGATATGATATGACCGTTTATTTATATAGCGCCTATACACAGGATGTTAAATGACCTATCCTACTCGGCCTGACGACATTTCAGATAGTGCAAGAGCTAGGACATAGATAAAGAAGGGAGGGGGAGAGTGGGAAGGAAATGGAAACAGACAGGCGACTACCGTACTAGGCCTGATGACATTTCTGGTAGAGCCGGAGAAAAACAAAAGGTGAGGGAGAGGGGTGCAGAAAGGGAGGGGAGGAACAAATCAAGCGACTATCATACTAGGCCTGACGACATTTCAGATAGTGCTGGAGGGGTCGTGGGGAGGAAAAAAACAGTAATGGGAGGGTGGACGAAACAGACGAGGATGCTATCATATTAGGTCCTGGGATAATTCTGATAGAGTAAGTGCATAGAAGAAAGTAAGGGGAGGAGATAGGAAAAGGGAGAAGGGAAAGGAGCAGAGAAAAGAGTGTAAGCAGTCAAAAAGAGTGGAGAAGCAAGAGTGTAGAGCGAATACAATTGCAGAAATTAGTAGTAACACATAATGTTGCAAGCCAGGATACAAGATGAAGATGGGAACAGCATGATTCAGGGCCACCATGAGTACAAGATGCAAAGGAAGTCCAGCATGAGAGTTGAGAAAGAATGACGCACCGTGAATGAATGGGCCTACTCATATTTTTGGAGCAAGCCATGAGATGAGCTAGCCAAACATTTTTTGGAGAATCTGGGCCATTTTCTTGGAGAGGAAATAGTTGAAGGGGTCAGTGAAGGAAGCAACAACTACGAGAAAGCAGTAAAGTGTTTGATATTGCTTGTTGGTACAAAAATAAAAATCTCTTAACATCCCATGTCTCTATATGTAATGTGCCTGTGAGTAGATAGTGTACATAAAAATAGTATAGGAGTCAATTATGTCTTGTATGACAATGGGCCTCTTTACGAGGTTGGCGCTAAGAATCTCCTTTACCAGCATGCGGGTAATAACATGTCCGTGTAGGCTTGATCCCGCAAACAGCGGTTGATCACGAGTGCGCGAGCACGCGCACCCCTGCATGCCGGTAACGCCCGTACCGGCATGCCGATAACGACCTTCAAACCCCCAGATAGCGGCATCATCGAATGCGCACATACCTCTGCCATCGGCCACCCCTAAATAGCGGTACCGGTATTAACATAGTGGTAAGAACGGGCCCGTCATTACCGGACCCGGAAGTAACATCATCGCGCCGGAAGGGGAAATGCATTGATGGCCATCTTCAAAAACACAATCTATTGCCATCCTCCACATACTGGACCTTCACAGGCAAAACACCAAGCACACCACGGACAAAATGTTAAAGGCTACCCAGAAAGGCACTGCCCGCCTGCGGAAACCATGATTTAAGAACGAGGAGCTGAACATGCTAGCCAATACCCTAGTAGAGAATGCAGATGTGGTTTTCTGCAGTGACCTCAGGCGTCCAGCACAGCTGAGAAAGAAGGCCATCTGGGAGGAAGTGGCAAGGAAAGTAAGTGCAGTCGGCACCACCGCACGCACAGTGCACGATTGCAAAAAGCGCTGGGATGACCTGAGGCTGAGAGTGAGGAACATCTTGTCGGCCAATCGGAGCCAGGGGCTGGCAACAGGTGGCAGACCTCACTCACATATCAAATTGGCTAGATGGGAGGAAACTTGCAGCTCAGTGATAGATGTGGAGTCCATTGAAGGAGTCGGTGGAGCGGAGTTTGCCGTGCCAACATCGGCAGATGAAGGTGAGTGTCCCTACAAACACATTACAACCAATCATCACAGCTGACCGCCAAATCTGACAGTGATGACAGCTAAGACATGGCCCATCATACACACCTACACATATCCATGTACACATGCTGGACCCACCACCATCACATCCCAATGCATGCTGCATGCTGCATGCCGCTCCTATACATGAATACACACCCGACACACAGATGACCTGCACGTGTCACACAGCACGCAAGTCACAACACACCTCAAGGCCCCACAGCAGAGACCATGGTGAACATCTGCATGATTGCAAAACTCACACCCCAACCTTGCATGTACCCAGCCGTTGCAAAGCCAGGCATGCAACTGATCACATGGCACCAACTGCACCAAGACCAACACATGCATGATGCAAGTACCACCATCACTGATGCCCTGCCACTCTCTGTCCCCCACAGGTGCGGATGCAGACACCGAAGAACCTCATGGAAGTGCACAAGCCACAACACCAGCCAAAAGGCCCAGGGGCCAAGATGATGGCACCAGGCCATCTATGTCGAGGGGACCAAGGATGGGCCAAGCGGCACACAAGACAACAACCAGTGCCCAACCAGCCACGCTGCCACCTACACAGGACCAGCAGACACCTGCCCCTGCACCCCTGGACACACAACCTACACAGGGCCAGGACACATATGCTGGTATGGAGAATGATAGCACACAGTCCCCTGCCGCAAGCTCAATAGGGGAGACGGCTGCATTGGCACAGCATAGTGGCAACGAGGAAGGTGACCCTGACGAATACACCAATGCATGAGTCCTCCACTCAGAGCTTGTAGGCCAAATCCCAAGCCCGCGGGTCACCCCACAGGACACCCCTCACCAAGATTCATCAGGACAGGGCAGCCATGGAGAGTGGTCTCCATCATTGCACAGACCCGTATTGGCTGCAGTCACACCACCTAACCCACCATCCACCACCAACACTGCTATACGGGACCTTGAAGGACGACTGTCCAGGATGGAGGGCCGGCAGGAGGAGATGCATGGCTATGTTAAACAGTACCTTGCAGAAGGCGAGACAACACGCCGTGTCATCTGTGACAGCACTGTGGCCGTAATCCAGGCCATCAACTCTAACGCTCAACAAGTCCGGGATGGATTCAATGCTTTGGGCCAGATCCTCACCAGGATTGCAGACAGCATGCGGCAGCGGCAAACTGCGGCTTTGGGGACACAAACATCTACCTCATCTGCATCTACCACGCCAGCAAGTTCCACACAGACCAGCCCTGTGCGCATGTCGCTGCAAAGTGCGCGGTGCTCAGAGATGCAACCCCCACCTCCGAAGGGGGCTCCACAGTAGCAGGGCCACCCTGCACATTCTGTTTAGCACCACATCCAGACACATGTTGTGCCATTAATAACTTTGGGTGTTAGGGGGAGGGTGGAGGGGGGTGTAGTACGGGGGTGTGTGGGGGTGGGGGTGTGTGGTAATGTGTTGGGGAGGAGGGAGGGGTGTTTGGGGGCATGGAGTGTTAAATCATGTTGTACAAACCATCACTTAAATACACCCGTTGTGTACAAAACCTCACATGAGTGGAGATGGCTTCTTTGGTGTGTGTCAATTTATTGCTTCATATTGCACTGTGCCCATATACCCCCACACCCAGTGCCCAGAGTCCCACATACATGGCACCCTCTGCATCACAGTACATCAGAATGATTGGTCTATGACCAATTGGCACACTGCGCGACCCTCAAGTGTATCGCGTCCTGGCCGTTGACCAACATTTACTCCTTCCTTTCCTTCTACTTCACCAGGTGGTGGCAGCTCCATGTCAAATGGCAGAGGTATGTTCCGCCGGATGCACATGTTATGCAGCATTGCACATGCCATGATGATCTTGCCCGCCTTCTCAGGACCATAAATGAGGGTGCCACCCGACCTGCTGAGGCAGTGAAACCGTACCTTCAACAGGCCAAAGGTCTGCTCAATGACCACACGCGTGCGTGTATGTGCACGATTGAAGTCCTCTTCATGTCTGTTCTGCGGATTCCTGAGAGGGGTGAGGAGCCACGCCTTCAGGGGATAGCCAGCATCACCTGCATGGGAGCAGAAGGTGGTATGTGTAAGGATACTGCTCAGTTACCAAATGTGCTCAGCCAGTACATCTTTCTTGTTCACATGCACTATCCCGTCGACAGCAGCCACATCTACATAACTATCTGCCCTGTACAGTACTTGCCAATCCATGGTGCTAGCCTTGGTTGACGTACATGATTTAGGGGCCTAGACATTTGAACCAGCAGCCACCCTGTAACATTGTCGAGGTCCATGATGCATGCACATGTGAGGGCTGTGTGGCAAGGGATTGCTCCAGATGCATGTAGGCTCCCCCCAACCCTGTACTCCCATGGCCCAGAGGGCATTCCCCTTGCATATGAATGTGGGCCCCCCCAACCCTCTCCTCCCGTAGCCCAGAAGGCATTCCCCTTGCATATGCATGTAGCCCCCACAACCCTCTCCTCCCATGGCCCAGAGGGCAGACTCACCCAACAGCCAGCCACGTCGTACAACGTCTCCTTCCATGTAGCGGGGTAGTGAGGAGTTCCGCAGCACCATGGCATCATGTGTGGATCCTGGGTATCTGGCACAGCAACGTGTTATGGTCTGGCTGGCATCACACACCATCTGCACATTTATGGAGTGGAATAGCTTCCGATTGCGGTAGACCGTCTCCACGGCAAGTGGGACTACCAACTCTACGTGGGTGCAGTTGAGGGCACCAATTACATTGGGCATGCCTGCCAGTGCAAGAAATGCTATTTTGGTGGCATTCACCTCCTGTGGTGTCCGTGGTAGGGATATTTAGGCCCTTGCATGCTTTAGTAGTGCATCCAGCACTTGGTTTAGCACGACAGAGAAACATGGTTGCGACATGCCATGCATTAGTTCCACTCTGTGCTGGTAGGTGCCTTTGGCCAGGAAGTGGAGCACAGATGCCACCTTCAGCATAGAGTGGATGGCTGTGCAGCTGTTGATCAGGCTGACCAGGTCTTCCTGTATTAATTCTACTATGGTGTTGATGGTGTCCCTGTCCAGGCTGTACAGGGTGTGGATCTGTCCTGGGGTTAAGTCAAATGGATTGTCCGTTATACGTGGTATTGATGGCTGTCTGCGGGGTACAACTGCCTGCACCGTTGGAATTTGCTGGCCCGGTCCCAGCCTCCTTCTCCTCCTGCGTCTCCTCTGTGTTACCTATTGTACTGCCTGCTCAAGGAGTAGCAGTGCAGGCATGTCCTCCAGCTACAGTATGGCAAGTGCTAGTGGTATCATTTTGGTCTTGGAAGGGATGTGGTGTGTGGGTGTGCTCCTTTTCTGCAGGGCCTGGCTCCGTTGCCTCCCCCTGTGCTGATTGTGTGCACCTGTGGCAGTTGGGTGCACAGCAGTTTCCTATTAACAGGCGATCCACGCTGCCGGTATTGGCGGCATCATGGTGGCCCTTCTTACCAGCATCTGGATGCTGGTATGTGCATGTCCGTGTGACTCGTGATGTCCTCTTCCTTGCGGCATGCCGGTATTACTGGCACGGCATCCACGCGCGCGCGCGCCTGCTGGTACGGTGGTGCACGGCCACAGTGGGTCCTTGTCGATGCCGGTAGGACCGGCGTCTAGGGTCGTAATACTACGGACCGGTAATGGATGCCGGTATTGCCTTACCGGCTCCATTATTACCGGACCGCCAACCTCGTAATGAGGCCCAATGTATTGTTTTCATACAAACACTAGGTATTTTACTGTGTGTTATGTCTACCTAAAGTACTTATGCAACTTACACACACACTCGCACAAACATATATATTTTATGTTATGTTGATTTCTACCATGCACAGCTACCTCCCAAGGGCAGTCTCCATGCGCTCATATACACCTGTTTCTGTATGTGTCTCTGTGTGCATGTGTGTACCTTAACAAAGGTGTATATTTTTCAGCATACTAGTGTGATGCATTTTCTGTTGATAATTGCCTGGACCAATTGTACCTTTGTGTCAGCCTTCTTCCCATCTCTTGAGTTAAGCCTGATTTAAGAGAGGTTTTCCTTCCCGTTTTGCACCACCTTAAGGCTAGTGTGTGTACAGCCCTCTAAGAGGGTTGGACAAAAACTGCATTAACAGCCACGCTAATTTCAAAGGCCCTTTCTACCCACTACTTGCCCCACTCCACCCAAACACATTGTCCTGTGATCTCTTTGTGCTAGCTCTATCAAGCGTTAACATCAAACTAAATGCCTGCCAGAGTTATTTCTAAGTAGGCTTCAGAGAGTTAATGTATTAATTGCGACTGTAAATGTACCAGTGGTTTAATAAACATGTCTCAACTAAGTATGCCTCCAGCCACTTGATTTATAATTGTCCCTTGCACTAAAGTCCTGTTAAAAAAGTATTGGTATAGCCAATAGTTTTGGCTTCTGTGCATCTATTAGATATGCATTTTCTATGCACCTTTATCATATGTTCAGGTGCTCGCACCATTCACACCATTTTCTACCTGTTGCCATGTTATGGCCAGGCAGTAACACTATGGTAGCCTGTGTTTGTTTGTTTGTTTATTTATTTATATAACGTTCCAAACCAGGAGGTATCTGGGCGCATTATGCAGGTAATTTTCACATCACAATTTACATATAGGATCAGGAAATACGCAATATTTTACACAAGTTTAATACACAGGCAATTTACAAGCAGTATATACATTTCAGAGTACCAAATCGTGGCATCCTAGAGATGGTTATGAATCACATTTGAAGCAATGAGCCACATTTTAGTATATTTCCTGAAACTACAGAAGGACTGGTCGGCTCTTAGGGTGGTAGGTAGGGAGTTCCAGAGCTGGGCAGCCATAACAGGAAAACTGCTACACCCTGCTTTTTTCAGCGGACAAGAATATGAGCTGAAATTGGTGATTAGCGGTGTGGCTAACGAGTGCCTGTGAGGTCAGCTTTTGGTGAAACCTCCAACACCCAAAATACAGAAACCTTTCTGGAGAGCGGAAAATACCCAAGATGCAGCAGGCTAAAGCTGTTGAGCTCATGATGAAGAATATCAAGAGCGTAAATTCAGAAAAGGAAACTATATTTGATGGAAATCTAAGAGTGGTGGCGATTTGTCCATGAATCATGAAAGTGTGGAGGTGGGCTGCTTCCATTGGGCTTGACTGGGAAAGGCTTCTAATGCCAGGTAAAGCACTGATTACTTACTGGTAATCTTCATTACTCCTAGTCCTACTCTTCCTCGTCAGAGTACTTACCTCATGAGGCCCCTGCCTCTGACACAGGACCTTCTTCTATTTCTTTAAATCCCTATAACTCCTCCCCCACATCCATGTTCCTCAGTTTCATATTACCAAGCCGGAACATGAGACCTTCCCCGCAGGGAGGGTGAGGAGGGTCGTCAGTACTGTGACGAGGAAGAGTAGGACTAGGAGTAATGAGGATTACTGCTAAGTAATCAGAGCAATACTTCCACGTCCACTCTTCCTCGTCCCAGTCCTTACCTCATGAGATATACCAAAGCAGCAACGGGGAAAAAGGTCCCAATGAGACACAGAGCCAAAAACAGTGCAGCAAAACACACACTCACAATAACTCTTCATTCACATCCCCACAGACAAAACTCCAACCCCGAAGGAACCAAAACCACGAGTGGGAGAAACTCAACCCATAGCGGTTGATGAAAGTGCTTAGACGAGCCCAGGCGGCAGACCTACAAATCTCTTGCAGAGAAACCCTCCTTGCATCGGTCCAGGAAGCCGCCAAACCCCTGGTGTACCGCCCCTGAACGTGCGCAGGCACAGGCAGGGCAGAAGCCACATAGGCCATGGAGACCACAACACTGAACCACCGGCAAATGGAAACCACAGATGCCTTACGCCCAGCCCCAGCCGGGCCAAAAGTAATCAGAAGACTATCAGATTGGCAGAAAAGAGCAAACCTAGCCAAATACTCCAACACTGCCCGCCGTAATCAATGTTATGCCAAGCCACCTCCTCAGGCGTTATCGGATCATGAAAGAAGGCAGGGAGAACCAGAACCAGAGAGGTGTGAAAACCGAGAAACAACTTTAGGGAGAAACTTTGGATCACACCTTAGCACCACCGAGTCCGGTAGCACCCTCAAGAAAGGAGGGTGACATAACAGAGCCACCACAATCTCCCCAAGCCTACGGGCAGAAGTGATGGCAATAGGAAAGACAGTCTTCAGTGCATGATGTTTGATATCAATCTCGGAAATGGGCTCAAAAGGAGGCCCTTGAAGGAACCATAAGACAAGAGGGAGATCCCAAGTAAGTAAAAGGACGGGAAGAAGAAAAACACTGGAGCACTTCCCCACTAAGACCTCCCCATCCAATTGACCATAAGAGTCCCCCAAAAGGAATTTAATGGAGGCCCACTGAGAGCGAAGCGTGGAAAAACTGCTAGGCCCTTGTCAAAGCCCTCCTGAAGGAATTGAAGGATAGCGGGGAGGCCAGAATGCAGGGGTGGGATCCCAGACCGCTCATACCAGACTCAGAAAAGGCCCCAATGCCTGCCGTACACCTTCAGAGTGGAGGGTCTAAGAGCATCCATTATGGACCCAACTACAGGACCTGAGAACCCCTGAGATATCAGCCTAGACTGAGCAATAGCCACACTGCCATTGGATCCGGCAGACTTCCAACTGCAGATCCCCATGAAGGTGACACGGCCACTTCAGAACCAACCAAGGTTCCTGGGACCGAAGCTCCAACTGAGAGGGGAACCAACTCTGGTGGGACCAGAACGGAGCTAACAACAACACAGTGACCCTGGACACTCTGATGCGCCGAACCACCCGGGGCAGAAGGGGAATAGGCAGAAAGGCATAAAGGAAACCCCAAGGCCACTGTAAAGAGAGGGTGTCCACCCCCCAAACCCCTCGGCCTGAAACCGAGACCAGACGAGGGGAACTTTTGCTGAGGCCGGGGATGCAAACAGGTCTAGAATAGGGGTCCCGAATCTGACACAGATCTCCGGAAACACCTGGGCCGACAGGACCAGTTCCGCAGAGGAGGGAAACCGGTATCTGAAAAGATCTGCTCAAACATTGTCCACCCCTCTGATATGTGAGGCCACCAGAGACACCAGATTCGATTCCTCCCAAGGTGCCTATCAGAGCTTCCAGAGCATTCAAGGAGCGGCCGGAACCCCTTTTGCGGTTGACACATGCCAAGACCATTGTATTGTCCATTCGGACCACAACCGCCTGACCTTCCAGAAACCCCTCCATGTACACCAGAGCTCGGAGAATGGCACACAACTCTTGACAATTGGATGATCGACGGCTCTCCCCAGATCCCACAACCCTTGAGCTGAGAGGACCCCCAATGTAGACCCCCCAACCCATTCCGCCGGTGTCGGTAGAGAGGCCATAGGAGGAAGGACCATGGACACCTCAGCCTGTAGATTTGGAACCCCCAGCCACCACAGCAGGGAGACCCGCAGCGCTGGGGACACTGAAATCAAAGCTTCAAAAGCTGAGACATCGGGAGCCGGTGGGAAGATAAGACACCAGGGGACGTAACTGAAGACGGGCCCAAGGAACTAGAAAACACGCAAGATGCCATGTGCCCGGTAACTTCAGCAACAGGCGAGCCGAGACATACTGCCTTCTGAGAACCCTGCCCAGAACAGCCAGCAAGCGACTGACCCTCTCTAGGGACAGGATTACCCTCTCCATCCTGGTGCAAACCAGTGCACCAATGAAAACTAGATCCTGAGAAGGCTCAGCTGAGACTTCCGCCAGTTCACCAGCAAACCCCAGTCCTGCAATGCCTGGCAGACTAAAGGGAGATGAGGCAGGACAGGCTGCCGACAGGACTCCTCGACCAACCAATCGTCCAGGTAGGGAAAAATCTGCACTCCCTGCAGATGCAAATGCACCACCAGGGGAGCCAACAGCGTGGAGAACACTCAGGGAGCCGATCGCACCCCAGACAGGAGCACTCGGAACTGAAAACGCTGTGATCTCATCCAATCCCCCATGCACAACATCCAGAGAACGTTCCACAAATCCTCCACGTTGAAGCGTTCCGTCCGGACGAAGCCGAGCAGGGCCTCCATACCCATAAGCAGGTGACACATCCTAGAAGGCATAGGGACCAGGAACACCCGCGAGTAGAAAACTTGACCTAGAACAGGGAGAGGAACGTGCATGACTGTAACCCACAAGAACAATTTGGAGAGAACGGATCCCATGGCCAACTACTTGGTCTGTGAGCTGGGTACCAAAGTCCTAACCATGCAAACCTGGACAGGAGGAGACAGGAACGGCAACTGATAACCTCTCCGGAAGGAGCCCAGTACCCAGGAAGCCGAACCCCACCGGTCCCATACACGTCCGAGAAGAAAGAGACGAGGAGCCAGGGAAAACCGCCAGTCACTGCACTTGCACCAGAGGAAAATCCCAGGACGTTGAAGCAGGCCTTTGCCACAGTAAAACAGCATGCTTGTCAGCCCACAAAACATCAGACCTATCAAAAGGAAGATACAGGACATCCTGAAAGTCCAGCAGACCATGGCCCCCTCAGCCGACATAGAGGAGCCACCAGGCTGGCGTCAACGGGCAAAGTACTGTCACAAAGCGGGGTAATGCAAACCATCCCGGATAGCAGACACCAAAGGCAGCCCCACACCTGGGGCATGCCTATACCGGAAACTCACAGAAGGGGCAGCCCCCTCCACTGGCACCAGGGGCTCTGAGAACCCCTTTGAGCACAGACATGTGCACAATCTGCCATATAACTTCCACACATCGGAGAGTAGGCGTGAAAGCAACACGTCAGCACCGGAGGACCCAGGCACTAAAAGAAGAGACACTGGGAACCCCCTGCATGGCCGTAACTTCCATGATGCATTAGCAGTTTCCATAATTCCATGCCAGACAAGGGAAAACAAATCAATCTCCTTCGTCAGTCCCCTGCGCAGTTCAGAGGAAGAGGACAGGACAAGGTGCCCACGTCCATGGCTAGCACAGACACAAACACACCACTAACTCGCCACCTGTCTACACAGCACATGACTGAGAGGTGACTTGAGCCCTGCATCAAGTAGCTGGTAGCCCCATGCTCTACCTGTCGAGCTAATGGGTACCCCTCCAGAAAGCACCAACCAAGAGGGAAAAACCAAATAAAACAATCCCCTAGGCAACGTCGCATGAAACAGGAGGCATGTTGTTGCACAGCCCCAACGGCAGGAGAATCAGGGCACAAACATTCACAAAGCCCCCAACTCCTTACCGCATCCCGGCGGACCACCTCGCAAAACAAAACCGGGCGAGGCACCAGCCTCCGTAAGGCACACCAAGGAGTCGGCATGAAAGGAACGCCAAGATGGCCATACCCGCGGGAGAGGGTAAAAACAGCAAGCACAGAGCGCCCCCCCCCTCTCATTACCTTCCCCCGGGCCCAGCAGGACCCAGGACAGAATGTCCACGCTGCGGACCGGAGCCCAGCAAAGAACCAAGCGAGGCAATCCTGCTCAACCGGGACCCCAAGCCCCGCAGGGGGCCCAGGAGCAGCGCTGCATCCGAGGGAGCCGAAGGCCCCGCCACACAGCCCCCCCAAGGGGCCAGCAATCGGTGCTCCACGGTGCCCCGCAGCGGGAAGAAAAAAGTCCGAAAATTCTACTGAGTGACGTGGATGTGGGGGAGGAGTTATAGGGATTTAAAGAAATAGAAGATGGTCCTGTGTCGGAGGCAGGGGCCTCATGAGGTAAGTACTGTGACGAGGAAGAGTGGACGTGGAGGTAATGCCCAGCGTTGAAAAGCTAATGCAGAAAGTGTGTGCAAAGGTTAGAAAGAAAGTAAGCCGAGTGTGAAAATGGTGTCTGGATAGGAAAGAACGTGTCTGTGGTCTATTACACGGGTAGTATAGCTCAGTGGCAAGATGCTCGACAACGCAGTGCAACACAGGTTCGAATCCCAGCTCTGCACTTAGAAACCTAAGTGCGTTATAAATAACCAATTATAATTGCAGGTTACATATCATAAAAAGGTTTGGCCATAGTGCAATATGGCTGCATGTGATGATAAGCTCCTAGTGCTGGATTCGGGATAACCCTTTACCATGGTAACAGAAGAATTTATGAGGTGGGTTTGAACAGGGATGTATCACGCTTATGCCCCATTTAAGGTATGGGATTTGATCATGTAAAACTATAGCACAACTGTGTTGATTAGGAGAATGACTAACTTGGGTGTGCACCAGTCATACATATAATGCACCTAAAAAATGTCATGGGCCACCAGGTGCAATTACTTTGTGAAATCGAAGAATGGCAGGCAAAAAACTGAGAGCTTTTGAGAAGGAAAAACCTTGCAACTAAGGCGAACTTCCACGCGAGACGTTCTCTTTTCTTGGGCATTTGTTAAATTACTGATTCGCTCTTTGATAAATGGAGTTTAGCAGTGTCTGATCTCGGGATTGGCAGCCTAGTTAGGCACATAATTTGAGTGAACCAATGAGCCCTAAGACTCCATCACGCAACCACTCACCATCTAACTGCATGTACTACTATGCTTTGTCGGTTCTAGATATTGCCATCCCAATACATCTCTTCTCTATACTGTGCACCCCTGAGTCCTACACTCATGCTTACCAATAACTTATCACATTTCAGAAACACGTATCCCTACTTCGACAACCAAATCCCCTCCCCTCCCACTCATCTTAATTGTTTTTCCTCTCTATTTTTGGCCATTTTGTTTTCTAGTTCCGCTTTCCTACTACCTCCTTCCTAAACCTCCCCTCCCTTTCTACAGGCTAAGGTCTGGCTACACCAGTATGCCACCTTTCGGACAAGTCCAGGTGCTGTAAGACCATTACGGTGGTGATGGGAGCAGTACAAATATTGGATAAAATAACATAACTAGGAATGGTGGCTGGTAGAGCAGTCTCCTCTGGCACTACTGCATTAAATGTCGTGGTGAACATCCAAACCTAGGTCGCCATGCAGTGGGCTTATTGAATCACTCAAAGTTGTTCTTTGTTACTCGGACACACATTTCAATACAGAGGGAAAAGACACTAACGTATTCTCTGCTCATTCCTCACCTGCCTGGCTGTCAAGTCTTACCCATGGCGCTCACTCTATCATTGCCCTGAAGGGCTGTACAGGCATCTGGGGGAGTCTATTTGCATTCATTGGATTCCGAAGAAGCACACTATTTGAGATCACCCTGTTCTTTTCTTGGTGGCCTTTCCCCTCGTCCTCGTGGCCAGTCAGCTGATCTTGATGGGCCCTTGATCAGGGAAATGTATGGTCAGAGTTTGGACGAATTGGAGGAGGTTTCTAGAGAGCAAAATGCACTCTATTCTAGAGAACTAATAGGTTAACTCTTAATCTATGGGATGAAGGTGTCTCCATGCATCAACCAGGTGTCTTTTGAGGGGAGTTGGGGCTACAATTGTTTATTTGAAGATGTGTAGACCACTATCATTACTTTAAATAATACATCGCAACAGCTGGCCTATGTGGTCTAAGACACATTTGAAAGCATGGGAGAGGGCATACATTTAAATGACAAACACCTCAAACACCTTTTAGTGACTCAATATAATGGCACGACGTGAGCCTTAATGTATCAGCTGTACACGCCCCATGAGAACATCTGGTTAGTTAATATCAATGGACATTAAATTGTTTCAAAAATATAACTTCTAACAAAGAACATCAGTATCTTGATAAAGGCCAGGAAGTCTACAGTGTAGCAAAGAATACAAATGTACAACAAAAGCAAGCACTGTATAGCTAAGATTGCTCACTAAAGAAATCATACAGTTTCTACAATGTATCCGGCAGTTACGGCTGAGAGTGGGACATGAAAACATTACTTTCAAGAGCACAGAAAGGATATCAGACTTCTACATAGACCAATATCAGTCTCATATAAGGAACCACAAGACATGACATTGCAGAGAGGGTCCCTGGAATGCCCTTCCTCACCCCCAGGGAACATGACATCCTGAAGAGTTAAGAATGCACAAAGGAACACACTATTTGGACAGCCCCCAGAAGGGCCAGTGACATCCACTTATGCGGACAGATACCCTCTTAGACAACCATTCAAACCTTTGGACACAGGTGCCTCAACACTGGTTATGGACCCAGATGCCTCGATGGATGGCGTCGACTAATGCAGAGAGACCAGTGTGCTGACGTCATTAGTGACACCACGACATAGCAACGTTAGTCACAAAGTAAACTCGCAGCCATGCACAAAGTTACACAAACATACACGTGCACACACGAAGAACATGCTTACAGAGTTCTGTAGATAGAGGACAGATACATATACATACTGTCAAAAGCTTTTGTTATTTTTCTCATTAGCCAAGTGCAGAAATGCTGAATGCAAGCCAAACGAAGAGATGCAGAGCAAGCTTGCAGGCACTTATCGCAACTAACCCTATGGAACTACAGAATCATGTAAGGTGCCTGGAAGGACCAAATACGACTAACCTATGGGAAACATAGCATGGGTTAGATATGAAGAAATCATAGCATAATTATTATGAGGATTACATGAGGCCACAAGCCACAGGACGAGAGACGAGGGAAAGCAGGACTAGGCTGCACAGAACAGCAGGCCAGGGCTTGCGGCCAGAGCTTGCATCCAAGGTCAGAGACTATGATAATGATGTGTTATTTATATAGCGCCTTAATCCAAAGCGCTGTACAGAGCACATATTTACATACAATATGACCCAACCGAAATTGGTACTCATTTATCAACCTGGGAAGGATGTATGGCTGAGTCGGTCTTGCCGGGATTCGAACCTGCGACCTACAGATCACGCTCAGATTGCAGCAGCGATCGCTCAACCCGCTGAGCTATCTTACCGGCACAAGCAGCACCTTCTAAACCTAAAACAACAAGGAGCCATCTGCAGAAAAACAGGATTAATTCTCATGAATAGCAGACCCAAGAGCTTGATTTCGTGGTCGCCAACCAAGTGATGCAGCCAAGCTAGACAATGGCCATTCACCTGCAGTGGGAAGATGGACAGTTCTCAGCAACACAGACATGAAGTGAAACATGGAATCGTTAACAACGTTGCAACGCTGAGGGCACACTCACAGGCAAAAGTGGTAGTACTAACAGTCACATTGGGAACACATAGTAATTCGCATCACCTTGAGAAGGTACATAGAGCTCTGAGACCAGAGCTGGGTCCCAGACCTGGGGAAATCAGCTCCAGCCAATCAGGGAACAGAAATACAGGGGCGGATGGCAGAGGGCAAGGGCCAATGGTAATCCTGCGACCCTGCAACAATGTAATAGATAGTTTCTTGGGGAAGGTGCAGGCAAGCCACCTGACATGTGAGGACCAATAACACAATACCTATAGGTGCAGTCCATAAGTGATACCACTCCAATCACCAAACCAGGCAGACTCTTAGGTTTTTTGGGTAAGGGCCCATGTTGTGATGTCGAAATGAAACAAAATGGCCCGATACAGGCTCGGGAGCAGTGATTCTCAGAATTTTCAAATGTCCTGCATGATGCCTCTGTGTAATAAACGGAAGTTCTAACTTGCCTCTGGCTGAGTCCTCCTTTTGTATACTGTTGGAGGGTTGTTGGGCACTGGGAGCTGAGACGGTAAGCCTGTGGTAACCCCCAGTCCTCTGGCATACCTAAGCCAACAAGTTGGTAGCACAGGTATGGTGAGTAACACCCTTTTGGCATAAGCCGCCTCATCCACTGCAGCGCCTGCAGGGCTGCGGGGCACCTTGTGGCAAACAAGCCCTATGGAAGGTGCACCCCTGTGCAAGGGCTGTCAGGAGCAAGCTTGGAAATATCCTTCCTGCACACCGTAAGGAGCTCAGCAGACCAGAAGGGTGGCATGGCAGCTATGGGGGAACTGGTAACCAAACAGCATCAGTAGATCACGGAGTGTAAGTATTGACTCAGCCACACGGCAACTGAGGGGGGTGGTAAAGGAATGTTGGGTGTAGGGTGGTAACAAGTATTGTTGAGTATCTTTTAATGTATTGTCAAGTATTGTTTAGTGGTGAAGTAGAAAGCTCTGTTCCGGAGATACACCTCAGACCTGTGTTCCACAGTCTAACTGTGTCTCCAGGGGCATGTTTGGGCCAAAAATTTGGAATCAACTCCCACTGGAGATTTGAACATGAGAGACATTGGACGTGTTTAGAAAAAGGTTGAAAACCTTCCTATTTAGATACATGTAATACTTGGCTACAGTTAAATGTTTGCTTTCTCCATTTGCTGACCTCTAGTTGTCATCTGTGCCCAAATATAGTTTAATCTGTCTGGTGTGCTTAAGAAATTCTTCAAAATCAAAATAAAAGTAGGGTTGAGTATTGTAAAGCATAGTAGGGAAAGGATCGGAGGTAGATGTCATTTCTGTGGTTAGGGAAAATTTGGTCTTGAGGTAAAAGGTTCTGGTGAATAACCTAGACTATGATCTTAAGGGTACGATGACAAAAGTTATGTGAATATTAGATTCCCTGTGGATTGGGCATTTTAGCTTGGGTCATGGATGATGGTATCCCTGTGTAAACGCTCATGAGAGGGAGCTAACCTAGATTGTGGACGGTGTTCGTCTGGTTAAGTCTCGCACCAGCGTTTTATCGACAACATGACGCTGTAGGTACAGATTGCACGTGAGAAATATTGGTATCCCCTGTTAGAAGGCTGGAAGACAGCTGTGGGTCCATGTTGGGGTTGTAAAGGTTTGTGTAATGAAAAATTAATATTGTGAGTGGTGTAAGTGGTCTCTAGCACTCCCTTATTTAGTTAAGTGGTGACATCACCCGTACGGCCTGTGCACAGGATTTATACTGCATGAGGAGGTACAGAAGATGGTGTTAAGAAGTTAAAATTGTCAGAGTAGATTGTTCAGTGGCGGTGCATGGAAGGTGCATGTGCAAGATTGGTGGGTGTGCCTGACGAGTCCGAGAGCTGTAGAAGGGTGGTGCGTGGAGCACGCCTGACAGGTTGATTGGGAGCCAGAGAGGCTTGTGAAAAATTGAAGAGAACTGATATTTGTGAAATTAAGAAAACATAATTGAAAGTATTTTTTGTGCTTGTATAATAACGGAAGTATGGAAAGCCTCGACTTGAGGTTAAGTAAGTATCAAGGAATGTATATAGGGAAGTGTGGGGGGATATGCCCCTACAGCACCTATGTAAGGCCCGTCCGCGATATAAGAACAAGATTTGTAAATATAGTGCGGAATGGACAAAAAGCACAGAAGGTAATTTCCCTAAGCCATGGCCACAATGCAGAGGTTTCTCCAAAAATGTGCAGCAACCATTACAGACACACATACAAGATATCTATAAGGGGAAGAAGTTGACCAATCGCATGGCGATATGCGAACTCTGGAAGATGTTCCAGAAGGACGGGGCAAAGTAGCAAGGCGTCAATGGATTATGAGCCAGCAAGAGACACTGGGCCTCATTACAATAGCAGCGGTAGCCGTGCCGGTATAACAGGCACGGGTGCCGCCGGTATCATTTTATTTCCGGCACCCAGTAATGGGCAATTACGGGGTCATTACGGCCCCACTGGCCCCGGTAATTGCCAATTACTGAGCGCCGAAAGAAAATGCTCCCCATTCCCATTCGAGCCCCATAGGGCTCAATGAGAATGGGGTGGACGGATGCACCGGCACCATTCAGAATGGTGCCGTTGCATCTGGCATGCTCTGCTCGCGGGTGCCAGTCCACCCGGCAGGCCAGTTGTGGCAGGGGGGAAGGCACTCGTGAGCAGAACTTGTAGTTTTCTGTTGTTACTGTACCGGCATACTTGGAATGAGAACCCACTGGGGGCAGCACCCCTGCCCCCGCTGCCCCACCTCCTCCTGAGCACAAGAACGAAGGGGCTGCAGCAGGAGCACAGGGGTTATACCCTATTCTGTACCTAAAGGCAGTGGAAGGGTACACAAATCCAATATTTCAACCTCGACCATACACCAAGGCGGAGGGGCAGAAAGGGGTCGGACAGACAGATGGTGGGGAAGGAACACACAGCGAGACCCAGACGAGCATCAAGTAGGGGCTAGAGGGCATAGCATCGTATGAGTGGGTAGGAGGGCAGATACTTCTGAATTTGGATGGGAAGACAACGGGAGAACCAGCAGGTGCAAGTAAATAATTAGTGGGTCATAAGAGGAGCAGCAAAGTGCGAGAATGGGCAGAGATGATGGAGGGAGTAGAAAAGCAAGAGAGGGAGAAAAGGAAGAGCATGAGAGAGTGCAAAGAGACAAGCAAAGGGAACAAGGGAATGAGTGGGAGCAGCGAGAGATGAGGAGAAGGACGGAGCTCGAAGAGTTAGAGAGGCAAAGGGAGGAAGATAAGAAGGAAAAGCAAGTTTTAGTAAGAAGGGAAAGGAGAAAGTGGGAAACAGAGCGACTCGCAAGAGACCGCAAACGCAAGGAAGAGGAGGAGTGTGCAGTGAGAGACATAAAAATAAAGTGGGGAATGGGCCTGATAGATGACAAGGTGGGAGGAGATAGATGAACGGAGCAAGACCGTGGCGCCACACATGACAGGACTGCTACACCATTGGACAGGACAGACATGGGTCCCCCAGGAGGGAGGACAGCAGGAATTTAATCGACTTTGAGGGGAAGCTAAGCAAAGACACAACCTCAAGTATGCTATTCTTTGTGGACAATATTGACAGTGACATGGGTGACACTGAATCAGACGAGAACGTAGAGGGAAGTGAGGATTAGTGAAATGGGCGACCCAGGCATCAATTGATGGGGAGAAGCACAGATAGAAGCGCGACATGGGAAATAAAAAGGGACACAGGGAGATCTAGGGGTGACAAGGACGAGAGATCACGACAGTCCACGGCTGCATCACGCAGTATGGACGACCTAACCCCATATGTGCAGAGGCTTAGAGGTCTTCCCGGATGAAGGAAGGGAGAACCGGCAAGGGCATTTATTGACACTAAAGACACAGAGAGATTGGATAGGCAGATCAAGCTGACACGAGTACCGAATGGGGAGATCGGGTTTACACAGTTGCCTTTACTGGAAAAGGAACCTCAATAGTTAACATGGAAACATATAGATAAGGAAAACCTGAGATGTAGACTTCCCTCGTTAACCGCTAGTGAGGGGAAATGGATATATGAAATGGAAAGGATGACAGCAGGACAGAAATTAGCAGTGGGAGACGTAAAGGGGTTATTGGTGGCAATCCTCGGGGAAGCCGCTGATTTTTTACGGAAAAGGGCGGGGTACCCAGATGTAACCACCCAGGACACGGCGTACGATGGCACGCCATTTGCTAACTGCTGAGCAGCCATAGGGTCAGCTCTAAGGGCAGAGTACCCAGCCACGTCAGACAATAGTGTTATTACACTATATTCAGACTATTCAAGAGCTCTGGTGCCTTGAAACGCAAGAACCGTAGGATAAAACAGTGGCATTATTCTATCATATACTATGCCTGGGGTTACCAGAACAGGTGCAAAGGCAACTGAAGAAGATGGTGGGGATGGAAGCAAAACCATGGTCAGAAATACAACTTACGACAGTACATTACTGTACGTTAATGCAAGAGAATGCAAGGAAAAACTATGAAGAAAAAAAGCAGGAGAAGGCAAAGTTAGTACAGAAGAAGCTATCTAAATACGCCATAGAAGGAGCAGTTTTAACAAGCACAGGAGGACAAGGGGCACCACATACGGGTTTATGGGGCGAGGGATGCGCAGCATGGGTTCTGAGGAAGAGGGGGCCACCAATGAGACGCAGGTCCGGGCATCAGATGAAGCAGAACCAAGAGGGATTTCCTTGGGGGGTTTTGAGGATATGGGCAGCAAATGCAGCAGGGCCCAGAAGGGTTTTCTGTGGGGTATCAGAGGCAAATGAGAGAACCACCCCAATGCCAGGTGTGTGGACAGATAGGGCATATCCTGAGGGTATGCAGAAGCAGGGGAGGAACACAATTAAATGGGGAATGCAATACCAACCAGCATATCAAGGAGAACAGAATGATTTCCATGCCCAGGACCAGACACAACACCAAACACAGAAACTGAACGCATACCCGCAGACACACCATCCCATGACATAGGCACCACAAATGCAAGCACCTATGTTGCAGTATTCGCAAGCATCACAGATGCAAGGTAACACACAACATGCACACACGGCACAGCAAATACTACAGATGCAGAGCAGTACACAACCAAAAACGGTGGACCACACAGACTTCATGACAATGGCTCCCATTAGGAAACTAGGGGGGGCACTGTACTAGGGGGCAACCCAGACGTGGGAAACAGAATATCATTATACAATAGGCCAGCCCACAGATGGACTTGATGTGTTCCATCCTATCGATTACACCCGACCCTCTGGAGGAACCACGTATAGGGGTGATGTGATGATAGGTGACACTACTTTTTCCTTTCTTGTAGACACAGGGGTGTCTAAATCCTGCATCCAAGAAGGGAAATATAGTATGGCAGGCAATGCCATGAATGCTCAAGGGTTCTCTGGGGCGATGGAAGTGGTTTCTTTCACAGAAGATATTGCACTTTCTATAGAGGAACACAACTTAGCTTTGCCCATACTATATTCTTGACAGACACCTGTAAACATACTGCAGAGAGATATCATGAGCAGACTTATTATGACCATTTCTTTTACTCACCAGGGGATAGTGTGTTCCACACCAGGGACACAGTCAGTCAACACGTTTATTCAAATCAAAACAATACATGATGACTTCATTTGGCCATTTTCCAGACATGGAAACTGATCAAAACACAGCGCTCTGTAGAAATTGATCAAATCTCATAACGTACAAAAAGGACATGAATACCAATCCAAGTTTGATCCAATAGAATACATACTTAACAAATCATCATGTGTGACATGAAGAAATAGTAAATAAAAGGGGACTTTTTCAGTGCAGTTTCATGAGCAACCCCTTTCTTTGGTACATAGCTCTTTTCAGAAAAACTAGTAGTGCGCACGCTGTCAGAACAGAATCTGCTGTCAGAATATAAATAACCACCTGCCTATAGGTACAGATATTAGCTGACGTGAGCACTGGCAGTATAGTAGACTGTCTGATGTTGGTATAGGCCGGACAGAACAATAAGAGATGGACCATGTCCTCTCTAGCAAAACCACATGCTGGGCATTCCGCCTTGCCAGAATGCTCGCTCCATTTTGCTGTGGTTCCCCTGAACTGCGACCAATCAAATCTTGCAGGAGTGTGCAGCCAGCGGTCTCTCATAGCAGAGCGCCAAATTAAATAGGCCTGAATCTCTTCCATTCAGCTGATCACTGCATGCGCTCTATCTGAGTTGCTTGCAAACTCCATAAGATCTCTTTTCCTCTTAAACACTTCTCACATACTACTTTTAAAGGATCTCATTTGGCTTTTGGTCATCAAATGCACTGGCGGTGAGAGTGCCTGAATATTCCTACTGGACAATGCTCCATCAATGTAGGAGAGCCACAGGATTTTCCTCCAATTGTCCTTAACCATTAGGGACTTAATGATAACGTGGCATACAGATGAATACTCATTTGCCCAAAGCCTAATCCAAAACATTTTAGGAGCCAAATCACACTGGTCCTCCCAAAATTCCACTCCCAGTTCCGTATGAATTGAGATACAGGGAGCCGATCCCTGAGGTCCCAATAGCCTTCTCAAAAATCTATTCTCTTTCACCTGAATCTTCTAAACGTGAGGAAAATCATTCAAGCTTATTGTGGACAGAAGATACAGATGGGGGTGCCAGTAGACGAAGAGCTGTTTCAGTATGTGACTGAAATAATAATAGTATGAGTCCCAGGGATTCAAGGTTAAATGTGGCACCTTCCAAACGACTACTTATTCAGGCCAGAGATAACATTAGATGAGAAGGAAGGGACAATAGTGCCACTAGAATTAAAGGCAGTGATAGTGGGGGACGACTGGATAGCAGTGCATGGGCCAGGCGGCATAGGGTGACCGTGGCGAGCAGTAATCGCCATGGCAGAAGGATACAGGTTGACTACAGTTACAGATGAAGAACTATTCACAGATAAGAAATCAGACCACGAGATGGTGGTTGAAATGAGCATCACATATTGGGTGAAGATACATTACAGAGAGGTACCACAGAGAATGGTGATGGTGCTGAAAGCACCACTGACCTTTCTCGTGGAGGATTTGGTTAAGGTCCCCAGCATTTTATGGACCACAAGTCCCTATGATGTGGGGCTTCTGGAGGGGATAGTAGCACTGAAAATAAAGCTGAAGGCAAGAGCAATCTTACCGCATGTTTAGCAGTACCCCCTTTCAAGAGAGGCTGACAAAGGCATTTATTAGACCATTGAAGCACTAGTGAAGCAGGGCACCCTAATGCCATAAGAATCACAATGCAACACAGCTGTGCACCCTGTCAAAAAGGTGACAGGGGGGTCATGGCATTTTATACAGGATTTGAGCCCTCTTAACTACATTGTAGAAGCTGAATTTCCTTTAGTTCCAAATCTGGCGACAATGTTGTGCAGCATCCCCACGGAGGCTGCCTACTTCACGGTCATAGATTTTAAGAATGCATTCGTCTCTATACCACTACACCCAGATTTGCAGGACTTAACTTCATTTCTATATAGAAATAAGAAATGGAAACATACAAGACTTCCTCAAGGGTACTGTGAATCACCTTCCATATTTAACAGGGTACTCCAAATGGACCTAGGCAATGTACAGATGGAGAGCAGTTATACAGTACGTAGATGACATATTAATTTTCAGCAAGACAGAGGAACAGTGTAGAAATGACTCAGTACACATGTTCCAGATTTGCAGGACTTAACTTCATTTCTATATAGAAATAAGAAGCGCAACTATGAACACAACTGCACAGCATACATAGAAGTGACATTCGCAAGATACAAGAGGACGCACTTGAGAGGGGAGACATACTTTACATTAATGGGTTGCCAACTGTTGACCAAACGACTGGGCAAAGGCATACTGGGACAGCAGTTGTGAGGTTGAGAGAGGACAGGACAAGCCAGGTAGTGACAAGCACATGCCTGCCTTCACATTACTCAGCACAAGCAGCAGAATTAGTGCCCTTAATATTGGCACTGGACCACAGCATGGAGAAGGAAGTGAAGATTTATTCAGATTCAGCCTACGTGACGTCCACAGTGCATTTTGGGATGTCACGTTGGATGAGGAGGGGCTTCAGGTGTGCTGATGGGTCACTGGTGCAGCACACACTCCTATTGGGCAGATTGATGGAGGTCATAGATCTCACAGAGCAAATAGCAATAGTGAAGTGCCAAGCACACACAAAAGGGGATGATCCCATCTCTAGGGGTAATGAAGCAGCAGACGCAGAAGCAAAACACAACACCTATTTTGGGGACATTTTAGAAATGGAGGCCTCGTCCCACGCGCATGTTTATGCAAGAACTATGATACTAAAAGAAAGATACATCACACTACCATTGACACATATTATGGAGCTGCAGGGAGCTGTACCCAGGGTAAAAAAGAGCTATGGATAACGAGGGGGTGTACAGTGTCTCTGACAGACGTCCTATGGTGGCAAAACAATACAGGGATAGTGGGAATGCCATTCTCATTATTGCACACTGCACTGGCACAACTGCACTATTCGACCGATAGAAGGAAGGAGGTCCTTACTGCTCATATTGGAGAAACATGGTTCTGTCCTAACTTGGCGGAACACATGGCTGAATTCATGACTAATTGTCTAGTGTGTAAACAATATACTGCAGGTCATACACTGAGGGTAGTGAGAGGAGCCATACCTTGCCCAGTGAGTCCATTCCAACACCTGCACGCCAACTATGTTGACATGATCCAAGTTTTCCAAGGGTACTGCTACATGATAGTGGTTGCGTGTCCATTTTCCCATTGGACCGGGGCCGGTCTTTGTTCCCATCCTGGTGCCCTTAGAGTGGTGAAATTCCTGGTCCGGGATATATTCCCACAATGGGGCATGTGTGAGGTCCTGTGGTCTGACAACAGGCCTAGCTTCTCCAATGAGATGCTTCTGGCACATCACAACCTTGTGAGGAATCCTACACAAATTCTCCTGTGCCTATCACCGGCAAGTAAACAGGGTGCATGAGTGCCTCAACGGCTTGCTCAAGGAGGCTTTTGCCAAAACGAAAACGACACTGAACAAAAACTGCTCCATTCCCTTCCCTTAGCCTTGTTCGCACTGCGCAATAAGCCCGGGTCCAACCAGCATTTAACCCGACATGAGGTGGTGACAGGACGGTGCATTCGACTTCCCCTGGGTCCTCCCTCTAGGGCAATCAAAGATACTGAAAGTGTGTCTGATGTATTGGGTCAAGAAATGTACTAGCACATAACTTACTTCAATGCTAGTGCCTCTATTATTTCTCGCCAGCTGCAAAGACAACAGGCGAGGCCTGAAGCTGGGGAAGAGGACCAACAAGGACTTACTGAAGAAGCCACCTTTGTATCCAAGGGAGCAAGTACTTTTGCACAGTTTCTCCGAAAAAGGGGATGCCCCGCGGTTTACAGGTCCACATGTGGTTGAACTGATAATTGAGCGACCTGTCAAATTGGATGTCAACAACCCTTGAAACCACCTTGGTGATATCAAGCTCTATAAAGCAGTGGCCTCTCCTTGCACCAACATTGACAGGGCCAACGATTCTCAACAAGAAGAGCAAAACAATAACCTGGAATCAACACAGACCAGCAGAGGATACCCAATGGTTACTCGCTCACGTGCAGGAGAGATAGGGCAAGGACTTCCTATACATGCAGAGTGAGGGTACACTATCTGTTTGTTATTTTTATTCCCACACACATTCATCGTGAAAGTGCGACTGTTTTATTGCATCTTTTCCATGATTTGCCGTGATCCTCATCCCGAAACATTCCACGGCCAATTTGGCCAATTTGTTAGGAGATCCAACACCACACAGGGACGTCATCCTAATGTGTATTTTCGTGTCTTGATAGAATTGCTGGCCCAAGTCTATCCAATCCTTGAAAGGGGAAGTCCCTCAGTCCTTGCACTACTCCGGGACCCTAGAATTAAGGGCCTGATTCACAGAGTTTTTTCCTATTGAATTGTGCCATTAGAAAATGCTTCTTTGAATCAGGCCCTAAGGCTGTGAGGGAACAGCTATTCCTTCTTGCTATGGCCGATTACTTCGTCCATGGGCCTTGAACTAATACAGTATTAACCCAATAACGCTTGTTTTGCACATTTCAGGTGGGCAACTGATATCTTCAAGCTGCACCATGATCCAAGCAGCGTAAGTAATGGAACAGTTCTTTAAAAAGTACTTATTTTGTCTTGTCTCTTATTTAAAAGTGGTGTTTTTGATTTCATTTTTGTCGAATATCTCTCATATCTAGTGCTACTGCTGTGTCCTCTGCTAACATTACCCCAACTTCAGCAGGTGGAACGACCATGTCAGGTGGACAGGGGAGCAGTGTAAGTCCAGTAAGGAGAGGTAAGTGCAGTGCTGATACATACATGGGAGGGATAAACCTATATCTCACTGACACTGCTCGAGTATCTAACAGCATGTGGTACAAGCACATGACCAAAGTAGATAAAGAAACCACTGGGGAAAGCTGCTATGTCTGTTCACTAATCCCCTATGCCATGAGTGCCTCCAGAACGTTTATAGAAACTGAAATACCAGCAGCAAGAGCACAATGCCTTATGTACCTATCCATTGTTACAACCCGAGGAAGATTCCAAGGAAAAACAGCACCATTGAGATGGATGTCCAAGGCAACATTTGACTATGAAGACAGTTATATAAAGACTACTGACATGATGAACAATTACTGGCAACTAGACCAGGCCATACAATACATAACTGATGGCCCACAGAAAGGAGAGACAAAAATAATAACACTGACAGAATTGCCCTGCCCGAAGAGGGGTGGGGGTTCAAGGAAATAGGAGGAGAACCAAAATGTTGCGAAAGACCACAAATGGTTGTGTATGACCAGGTATACACAGCGGAAGGGGGGAGTAGTAGGTATCAAGGTATACACCATAGTACAAGCAACAGTAAACACAGTACAAGGAGAAAATGACAAGTGCCTTGCAGGAATGGGATGCAAGCAACAAGTTACTGACCTGGGTGGACGATGAAGCTGGACCAATACCCATAATACCACTGAAGAAACCAGCATTATGTTTCCAGAATGATGGTGCAGTGAAGGTTGGAGAAAACACAGAGTGCAAGTACACGGAAAAGCATCCAGCAATGAAGGTTGGCACAGCAGTATTAATAGATCACTTTTGGGCGTGCGGATCTAAGGCATACGCAAAGTTGCCACCCAACTGGGGCAGAGTTTGCTCACTGGTACACATCAATATGCCAGCACTGGTGGTGCCACAAAAGGACATCAAGATGGACGACTTCCCTAAAATGGATGATAACAAAAGAAAGAAGAGATCAGTGGAAGTAGAAGAAAAGGGAAGAAAGAAGAGCTCAGTAGAAGTGAGTAGAGTGAAAAGAGACAACTATTTCACATCAGCATCATAAGCATCACTGGACGATGTGCCACCTGAACACCGGCTGTTCAGTAGGGCAGAAATGTTTTTCACATCAGTAGTTCCTGCTGTGCAAACATACATAAATGCCAAGTTGTTGCAGATAACAAGATGGGAGCTGATACAGACAATGAACTCTACAGTAACTGGCTTCAACGCAATAAAAGAAGAGCTCCGAGCAGTAAGGTTGATGGCTCTCCAGAGCAGATATGTTCTAGACCTTTTCACAGTAATGGAAGGAGTTTGTGCCACAATCAGGAGTTCCTGTTGCATGTTTCGTGCCCACAAATGGTGGAGAGAATGACACACTGACAGACGCAGTGACAAGATTATCAAACATGCAAGCCAAAGTGGAGGAGGAAGCCAAAGGAACAGGAAAATACCGGAGCTGCTTTTCATACATATGGTCAAGGATGCCTATTTGGTTAGTGGACAGACTGACGGTATTACTATGGGCACTAATATTAGTACTAGTAGGACTGTGTGTGATTAAGGTCTGCATTACACAATGTCACATGACTACTGAGAAAACGATAGGGATTCAAAAGTGCTAGTAGATATAAACGGTGGCCAAGAAAAGGACAAGACAGTGGAAGAATGAAATAACCTGAGGGCAAAGATAAAGTAGTGCCCACTGTTCCCTCACTGAGATGATAACATTCGACAATCCCTTTGACAACAACAGATACTGGGCAAAATGGTTATGGTGCAACCCGGAAGGGGACTGCAGTTATATGACCTGGAGTTTCGATGACCATGAAATTTACTATAGACATCTTGGAGGAGTAACAAAGATATGGCTACCGAAAGCAACAGTGACAAAGTTGGTGGTTTGGTCAACAAGTCAACCAGAGCGGGACTGAACCAATGGTCCCTGGAATGCCCCTCCTTATCCGCAGGAACATGACAGCACGAAGAGTTAAGAACGCATGAAGCAACTCACTATTCAGACAGCCCCCAGGAGGTCCAGTGACATCCACATATGTAGACAGATACCCTCTTACACAACCATTCAAACCTTATCCAGTGAATGTGTTTTTGGACACATGTGCCTCAACACTGGTTATGGACCCAGATGCCTTGATGGATGATGTTGACTAATGCTGAGAAACCAGTGTGCTGACATCATTAGTGGCACCACGACATAGCAACGTTAGTCAGGAAATAAACGCAGCCATGCACAAAGTTTCACAAACATACACATTCACACACGAAGAACATGCTTACACAGTCTGTAGGTAGAGGTTAGATACATATACATACTATCAAAATCTTTTATTATTGCTCTCATTAGCCAAGTGTAGAAATGCTAAACGCAAGGCAAACAAATAAATGCAAAGCAAGCTCACAGCCGCTTATCGCAACTAACCCAACAGGATCATGTAAGGAGCCTGGAAGGACCAAATACAACTAAACTACAAATCAACTAAACTATGGGAAACATAATACAGTACAGATATGTAGAAATCATAGTATAATTATAATGAGGATTAAATGAGGCCACAAGCCACAGGGCGAGAGACGAGGGAAAGCAGAACCAGGCTGCACAGAACAGCAGGCCAGGGCTCGCAGCCAAGGTCAGAGACAAGCAGCACCTTCCAAACCTAAAACGACAAGGAGCCATCTGCAGAAAAACAGGATTAATTCTCATGAATTACAGACACGAGAGTTTGATTTCGTGGTCCCCAACCACATGATGCAGCTGAGCTAGACAATGGCCATTCACCTGCGGTGGGAAGACGAACGGTTCTCAGCAACACAAACATGAAGTGAAACATGGAATCGTTAACGTCGTTGCAATGCAAAAAATAAATATTTTCCGAACACAGTTGCTGTGTAATATTACTACTCACAGGTAAAAGTGGTAGTACTAACAGTTACATTGGGAATACATAGTAATTTGCATCACCTTGAGAAGGTACGCAGAGCGCTGAGACCAGAGCTGGGTCCCAGGCCTGGGGAAATCAGCTCCAACCAATCAAGGAACAGAAATACAGGGATGGATGGCAGAGGGCAAGGGCCAATGGTAATCCTGTGACCCTGCAACAATGTAATAGATAGTTTCTTTGGGAAGGGGCAGGCCTGCCACCTGACATGTGAGCACCAATAACACAGTATCTACAGGTGTAATCCATAAGTGATACCACCCCAATCACCCAACCAGGCAGAGTCTTAGGAAACAAAATGGCCTGACATGGGCTCAGGAGCAGTGATTCTTGGAATTTTCAAAATGTCCTATGTGATCCCTATCTGTCTAATAAACAACAGTTCTAACTTGTCCTTTGCTGAGTCCTCCATTTGTATACTGGGTGAGGGTTGTTGGGCCCTGGAAGCTGAGACAGTGAGCCTGTGGTAACCCCCTGTCCTCTGGCATACCTAAGCCAACAGCATGACTACATTGCTTCTGTCAGAAGAGAGTGCAAATATGCCATTTCAGCCAACAAGACATGCACAACACATCACCACACAGTATTGTATCATGGGTAAGCAAATTCGCTGAAAAGCTTTTTTTTTTTTTGCTCATGCAGAACATTTTCATCGTCTTATAGAATAGCGCTATTGTATACATAGTATTATCAACCCAAGAGTGACAGCTCTCAAGGATACCACAATCAACCGCATTTGGGTAGAAGGTTTTTCTTCCTGCTATTTTCAACCATCATAATATTGATGGTGTTCGTGAAAAGAGTATGTTAAGTATAAGTCTCTTTTCTGCATGGCGGATATCAATGTGCGGGGCTCAGCCCCAGAACAGCATCCGATGAGGGGAAAGCGTATATTTTTCAACAAGTGCAGAGTTAATTTATCTATGCACCTTCTCCCAAAACTCTTTGTTAAAAAATATCTTCAACATCTTTTTATTTGAGTTTGAAAGCATCATGAAAGGAGGATTCAGGTGTGCTTTGATAAGAAAAACAAGCCCTCTGAATCTGCTCTGTGACACTAAGGCAGAAGACTCAGCAGGAGCATTATGATGTAACACCAACCACACCCATTGCACTCCGTATTTGAAGGAGGGGGTGTAAAAGCATCTTCTTTTGAAACAAAACCATCCACCCAGATTTCTTACTCTTTGGTCTTCAATGACAAGAATAATCAAGAAAGGGTCAGTTGAAAGAACACAGCCAGCCCCCTCTAAGCTAAAACCTGTAAACGCTAGTTAGTATAAAGTCCTTGCCAAACCTGGGAGAGCAATTTCCGACCTTTCCAACTTTCTGATGGGGCTCAGTTGTTACCATCATCTTCTATCTGTGGGCACAGAAATGTTTGGGTGTTGGGGGCATATTTGTTCTTACATTTGTAGGACACTCTTAATTTGGCAGCATGTCAAAGTGAGCAATAGCCCTTCAAATCTAAGTGGGCTCCTTTGATCTGCCTCCACTTCACCTGGCACTCAATGTAATCCCCTGCATGCTCTTCCTGTTGCTCCTCTTTTCACTCCACCCTCACCCTATCTCACTCCTCCCCACAACAACACTCTGCCCACTCAACCTATGCCTACCCTAAACTCTTCTACCACGTTTGACTCCCTCAAGGTGCACCCACTCTTCCTTCCTCCTGATCCCCCACTAAACTCACTCTTGAACTCTGGAATACCAAACCACCCTGTAAAAGGCTAGTCTTTCTTACTTGTCAGTCTAGAAAAATGGATACCTCTCATGATTAACGGCAAACGTATTTTGGTGGCCGTGGGCCAACCGTCTCATGCACGATACGATAGAAATACAGGTTTCCGAGTTTACCAATGAACGGCCATTTTGATGTAACAAGGATCGCCATTTTGTTTTGTAACAATTGCTCATTGCTTTCTGTTCAAATTGCTTCGCAGCACATTTTCTGCTTACACTGCTCGACTGTTAATATTGTTGTCTGAACGTGAAAGGACAAGGCCGCAGGGCCGTGAGGCTAATAAGAGTTTGTTGAAACACAACATAGGCAGCGCCGGGAAGGAATGCCTGGCTCCCTCCCGAATGTAGCCTTGAAGCAAAGCCGCAGGGCATTTAATCATTTCACAGCTGCCAGTCAGTCTTGTTATATGGTAGAATATGTTAGAATAAAGCAGCTAAAGGCTTGAATTATGCTTTTCTTACAGCCCCCCTTTACCAAGCCCTGTAGAGCGTGTCGGCTCCCAGGACACGAATAGCACCTCATAGATAGCAAGGTCTGGAATGTGACTCTTCCGACGTATGTAGCTTGCTTCCAAGAACAGAAGCACTGTGTTCTGTTCAACATGTAAATGATGTCTCTGCACTTGCAAAATTGCATATTGTTACTAGAATAGATATTTGAAGGTGTCATATTTGTCGAAAGTGTCCATCATCACACCGAGTTCAAAGAAACCCAATAAAGGGGAGTGTTAAACATGTCACGGCTGATTGTATGATATGCATTTTGTATATATGTAACTGATGTACGTAATTCGCTCTCTTGCATCCCTCGAGGTCTAGAGATACACGTCGCGGGGCTTGAGACCGAGTTGGCCAACTGAGACTATTTGCTTTGCAATAAACCCTAGCTTTGGGAATACAACCTCGTGTCTGGCGTATCTATCATGTGTGGTGACTTGCCTTGTTTCCATAGACGTGAGGGACCCCTAGGGGCCCCTTTCATACTGATTACTTTGACACCAACCATCCCATCTTACTCTGATAGTTGTCACTGAAGCATGCCTACCCGCACATGATTGTGCCATATTTGCACTCTGATATATGTTCCCACTCCCTTCACCTATTAAAGAAAGGCAGTGGTCTTGGCCTCATGAATAACAAATCCACAATAAATATCCCCTGCCCCCTCTGCAACCTCATGTAGAGATTTATTGCGGATTTAACTTTTTGTTTCGCCAAAGTACAACCTCTGATTTAACACCCCCTAGTATACTATCCCACAACACAATTTCTTTTAATGGTTATTTGGTTAACAAGTAACCTTTAACAAAACATAGAAATTAATTGAAATAAAATTACATAATACAAAATGCGTATTAAAATGACATAATAAATTAACAAAACTAAGTCTATCCTGTTCCCCCTGAACTAACCCACACAACAAGACATGGAGAGGCACTCAGTCCTGGGCCTCACTATAAGGGGTACCACTTTGCAATATCTAGGGATAAATCTGGTAAGACACTTGGATGCCCTATACGAAGCCAACTTCCCCTCCCTGCTTGACAAATTCCAGTCTGACCTGACCAAGTGGCAGAAACTCACAATCTCATGGATGGGAAGACTGAATGCAATGAAGATGGTGTGTCTCCCAAGGTTTCTATAGCCATTCTAGATGCTTCCAATCAAAATGCCAAAATCATTTTTTGGGGAGGTGAAGAAGGCTATTCTGAGATTCCTATGGCAGGGGAAAAGATCAAGAATCGCATATGAGGTATTGACACTGCCCAAGGGAAAAGGAGGGCTGGGTTTGCCGGATCTCGAAAAGTACTATATATAGGCGCAACTGAGGATCTTAATACCACACTTCAGAAACCCAACACATTTACAATGGGTGAGACTTGACAACCACAGTTTTGCCCCAGCCACCCTATCGGAATGTATTTGGGTACCGAGGGATAAATTGACTCGCAGGATCCAACAGCATCCTATCCAGGGCACTATCTGGGAAATCTGGAGGGAGGGAGCAGACATGAGAGGCATAACAATGTGGCCATCCCCTTTGAGCCACATTTGGGCACCAGGGATTCGGGAGGAGATTCCCGACCATTGCAGGTTTCAACGGTGGTTCGAGGCGGTGAAAAGGGAAAATGGGAAAGTCCCTTCCCCCCCCATTCTCATCTAAACCATGGCCTAGAACATCACGGCCCAAGCACCCCCCACAAGAGGAATTTGACCCGCTCACTTCCACACCAGATGGCAAGATCCACTGTGGCCACGCCCCACACGCCCAGGGAGCCTGCCCAGTTATGAAACCACGTCCGGGAACCTCAGGCGGAGCGGACATCAGCCTCATGGACCAACTCAATTAAACAGCAACCACAACACCATCATCGTTAGAGATGCCATGACGACATGGCCAACAGAAAAGAACACACGTGCCACCATGCACATTGGTCACTCACACACCAACCTACACGAAGAACATACTCAGTGCTATGCAGCAGAGGACCGACACACCCACAGACATGCATCATTGTTATTTTCTACATAGGCCTTCTACAGCACCGCAGAAACGCAAGACGCCTGAAGAGCTTGTGTATATATGCTTGTAGATGCTTTTCGCCACTCAGCACTATGAAGACGCCCCCCTATATACATATATTGATATCTACTGATGCGTGTGACACTCTGTCTCCCCTCACGACCCCCATATTATGGATTATGCACCCCCACCCAGAAGCTAGACCAAGGTAGGCTGCAAAGCAAGAGTCCCCAGGCAGGAGCCTCTTAGATGAAAATCCTCTCAGACGAAAATGCAAAGCGCTAATCACTCAGAACGAGCCCCAACGAGAGCCGACAGCCAAGGCCGCGATGTTGCAATCCACATGCCAAGCTCCCAGCGCCAAGGTTACACATGCCACTGCCAAACGCCCCTCAGAGCCGAAATACAAATCAAATGCTCATAATTCCACCCGGCCACGGTGTCTCCACACGTGACCAAGCCGAACTGACAAGATGCCAAGCTTACGAGACAGAAAATCGCTGGGGTCCCACATCTGGGATCCAGTCTGCAACAACGAAGTGACAAATTGGACACCTACAGCGATGGGAAAGACATGCACATTAGCCCATAGTCAGACCTGTCCATTGTCCACCACAGACACATAGTTGCACATTGTTGCCAGTACCAGGTACACCGTGAGCTGGGAATGGCGGTGGTCCCAGGCTTGGGGGCTCGCAGGTGAACCAATCAGAATATGAGGGGCGCATCATGACGCTAATATGATCTAGCCAATCACCAAGTGTCCCCTTGTAACAACTTCAGTGTAACAATTGTTAGGGACAGCCCAAGTGTACCACCTGACCCGTCCTCATCCAATAACCCTCTTCTCTATAAGTAACCATACTGACCCTACCACCCGGGGAGCCTACCCGAAGTGGCGATAGGTTTTGGGGATAGTTTTCCCAGGTGACGCAAGTAGCGCGTCATCCCATGGTAAAAAGGGCCTGCGAGCCCCACTAACGATGAGAGCCTCTCTGGATGCATGCGGTCTGAGAGTTATCCCTGCCGTTACTATAATAAACAGCAGTAGCTACCTTGGTCTTATGTGCGCCTCATACTCCTTATCGGACGCGGGAGGAGTTGGGGCCTCCCCAGCCCTGGAGGTCCGCGGACGGCTCTGCCGACCCCCGGGAAATCACCCCGACAAGTTGGAGGCACTGCTGAGATCTGTTTGAGGTCTACCTAAAGTGAAAGGCAACAACTGCAAGGCCTCTTGAGATGAGGTGGCCTGGCAGTGCGGCCACCCACTGCCGTTGCCCCCTTTTGAAGACTACACGACCATCGTGAGAAGACCGGACAGCACAATCCGGACATTGGCCGTCGGGAGCCGACTTGAGAAGCATCCCGCTCGCGGTTGGCGAGTGTCCAGACGTGGTAAAGACAAGGGGAGGCGGCGAGCAGTTTTGGGAGGGGGGCCCTCAGTCGAGCGTCCCCGGCACAGGTGAACTTGATGTGAGTATGGCACACCCAACCAGCAATGTAATGTTCTGAGGGAGGGGGGAGGAATTGTGAAAAGGGCGGAGGGTGGTTGTTACAGAGTGTTGAAAAGGATTTTGATTAATAAGCAGCGATAAGTGTGTGAGGTGTAACAGGACAGGCACAAGGGCCGTCCACTACAGCGTCACACAGTAAATTGGGTGGGGCTTCGAGCACCCACGTTTGACTGGCAGATCACACTGATTGGTCAAGATCGCGGACACCTGTATAAGGGAGGTGTGGCTTTCCTATGAATTGACATTGTAGATCAATGAATAGATGAGGATTCCTACTACTTGAGTGTTTTAGCTTGGCGGGTAGATGACGTATTCCCACAGGAGGTAGCTAGATTGTTTCCCAAGTGCGGAAGATAATTGGGTGGTTAAGCTCCCCTAGAAAGGGGGTGTATCACACGCGAGGCGACGCAGCGTGCGCAGTCCGATTGCAATAGTTAATTGATTGTTGATTACTCCACTCCAGACAAAGTGGGAAGACAGCTGTGGGGTTTACGGGGAAAAAAGAGTGTCAAAGATATCATACGTTCATTGGTTGTGTAATTGTACGTACCGGTAGTAACTTGTAGAGGTTGGTGACGTCACCCATAAGGCTTGTATAGGACACGATAATCACCTCGTACGCACACAGGGGTGATCGAGAGAAGGAACAGCGGTGAGGGAGGGGTGAAGGGGGAGAGGCAGCCGCGCACTGAGAACGCCAGCCTGCGCTCGACTGTAGGGTGGGAGGGGATTAGGAAGTACAAAGCCACGCAGGCGGTGAGGGAGGAGGAGGAGGAGCTAAGTTAAAGGTGGGCCAAGTATTGGCAGCACAGGAAGGTGGGGTGGATCAAACGCACGCCACACAGGACACACAGCCGCCGGGGGCTGCGTGCGCCACGGCCGAAGGGGGCCATAATTGAGAAGAGAAACAGTAAAAGCATTGTAAAATCGAAATTGCATTGCTTTTCAGCGGACGGTCGGAAGTCCCCAGTTTACGGGGCCAGGTAAAAGGTTGACATCGAAGAAAATTAAAATTGTAACATGGCAACGTACTACGGGACAGGGGCAAGAGCTGGTTTAGGGCTTAGAGCAAGCGCTTTAACTACACCACTCCAACACATCTGCACTACATTGTCACTGCATAAAGAGAACATTGTAAAATATAGTATTGAGTGGACGCAAGGAGCAGACAACAAATTAAGAGTACCATGGCCGCCCAACGGCAGCTTCGACACGTTTACCCAACACTCCCTGCTGACCTATCTACCCAACACATACAAAGGAAAAAAGTTAGCAAGCCATTTAGAGGTCTTCGATTTGTGGAAGATGTTCCAGGGGTGTGCAGGAGTACCAGGGATGTTCCCAATGCAGGGGGTAAAGGAGGAAAGGGAGGTGAAGGAGGGAAAGGTGAAAAGAGGGGGCCGCAAAACCCACCCAGTACTGAAGAAAGTGAGGAAGAGGCAGAAGGATCGTTGCGGTATCAGAGGTACAGGTGAAGAAGGAAGGGGCAAAAGAGACACTGGTAGCTTAAGTAGTAGAGAAGGAGGAGGGGGGTTGTATCCACTAACAGAATTGAGAGAAGCTGCCAGACAGCAACTAACGGCCGCTGAGGGATATTCCAACCCTGCATACAGCCCGCCGCCATACGCGCCAACGGATAGTTACGAAAAGGGGGCGAGAGTGAAGGGCAGAGCAGAAACAAAACTAAAAGAGGCAAGCACGGGGGCGGACAATGGGCACTGAGAGAATTTGCAAATGTAGGACCAGATGAATGCATAGCAGCACAGGTGCTTCTCAATCAAAGGGGGACGCTAACTGGGCAAGAGGAGGAAGAAGTGAGGAAGGTGAGTAAAGAAGAGGCCGACAACCTACAGACAGGTAACAGGGTAGGTAGAAGGGTGACAGGTAAGTTGTCACAAGATGAGGAAGAGATGTTGGAGGAGAGACTATCAGAATTAAGGGAAGTACGGAGTGCACTGATCAGACATTTTGAGCAGGAAGCGCGGGAATGAAAAGAAGAAAGGAAAGCAAATAAAGTTGAAAGGGCGAGGGTGAAGGAACAAGAGGAAGAAAGGAAAAAGGAGGAAGCGTGGATAAAAGCAATTGCGGAAAGAGTGGCACGCATGGAGCAAAGGGAGATGAGAAGAAAGGAGGAGGAGCGGGAAGAGAATGACAGGGAAATGGGACTACGAAAAAGAAAATAATATCAGAAAGCGCACAAAAATATGAAGAAGGGAAGGTTATAGAAAGAATTTTGAGAATATGGGGGAGCAAGGAAGAGGAGGAAAAGATATTAGGAAAGGTGAACGACGCAATAATGGATGAACTGTTGAGAGCATGAGCAGAGATAGGTGGTTAGGTAGTAAAGAAAAAGGATGAAGAAAGAGAAGAGGGAGGATGGTTAGAATGTATTCGCATCAAGATAAGGAACCTCGACACAAAGGGCTGCAGAGAGGGGAGGTGAGTACACGGACATAGACTTGATAGATTTAGAGACAGTAACAGTGGGGCGGGCACGGAGTGGGGATTGACATTTTCAGATGGATTTTACAGTGACGGGGAGGATGGATTGAGAGGAGGGCGAAGTGATGGAAATAGGAAAAGTTTAGGTAAACTATACATAACACGCACAGACTGCGGATCCCCCTGGGAATGTGGGACAAGAGGAAAGCAAAACACAGCAGAAATGAAGAATACACAAGTAAACAGAAAAACACCACGGCCACTAACACCAACCCAGCAAGCACGCCATATGTCAACAGATTTAGGGACCTCCCGGGGCGCAAGCAAGAGGAGCGAGTTGACACACACAGGATGGGGCAGGAAGTTAACAGAAGGGGGAAAAAGAATATAGGAAGTGATAGGGTAACATACTGTAATACTGACAGTACAGAAGAGTTAGATAATATGGAAGAAGATGCCTAACACACCAATATATCCCCACAGAGACGAATGCCAGGGGAAGTGAGGGAGTACAATTTAATGCCACTACTGGAGAGAGGGAGATCTAGACCACAATATATCCCATGGAAACATGTAGATAAGGAAAATATTAAATGCAGACTTCCATCTCTGAGTGGAGGAGCTGGGAAATGGATATATGAAATGGAAAAACACACTACGGGTCAAAGGTTAGCGGTGGGCGATGTAAAGGGGTTACTAATTTCAATACTGGGGGACGCTGCAGACGACATCTGAAGGAGGGCGGGATTCTCAGGGGTAACAATAAACAACACATCACATGATGGAGCGCCATTTGCTAACTATAGGCACGCGCTATGGAAGGCTTTGAGGGTCCAATACCCAGACACTTCAGACATAGGAGCAATAACGTCTCACAAAATGTATGAGAATGAGGACCCTCTTGATTACATCCAGGAGATCCAGGAGAAGTGGCGCTTGGAAACACGGGAACCATGGGACAAGACACTAGCAATATTTTACCACATACTGGTGCAAGGGCTCCCAGAACAGAGGCAGTTGAAGAAATTAGTGGGAATGGAGTCTAAAGCATGGCCCGAGATACAGCTGACAATAGTGCACCACTGCAGGATGTGGCAAGAGAAGATGAAGCAAAAGGAGGAAGATAGTATCACATCTGACACTGTGATCTACAGGGTCTGCGAGAGGATCAGTAATATCTTCAAAATCACTGGCCTTACTGTGTTCCCCAGACTTCCCTTCCTCCTCCTCCTCACCTGAAGACGTGGAATAGTCCGACTTCTTTCTGCGGGAAAGCCTGACGTATGGCTTCTTCTTTTTTAGAAGGAAGGGTCTGCCTCGGAAAGAAGCCACCGTGGTCTCTGTGAAAGAGAGACCTACCGAGGCTCCCCTCCGCGACAGCCAGAAAAGGGGAAAAACCGTAGAACGGAAAAAAACCCTGGGTCCAGAGCAGTGGCAGGTGATGGAAGTCTGCTGTATCCGAAGCGACGACTGGAGTCTCCTCAGCCGGGGAGATGGGAACAGCGACCAAGCCTGGATCCAAACCAGAGGTAAACTGCCAGAGCACAAGTAAACTTCCTCAGCCGAGGATACGAAAACAGAAAGGCCAAAGCATCCAACAGACAGGTAGGTGAAACTGAATGAAGGAGAAGCCAATGTACAGATCGAAGGATTTGCGAGAATAGGGAAGTCCGAGCAGACCAGAGAGCAGAAGGGGGAGAGACAAGCGAACCAGAGTGAAAACGGGAGGCAGGGAAGCAGTAGCGAATCCGGGGAATCCCAAACGAGGAGAGAAGGGGAAACCAGGGAGGCTGAGCAGAAGGCAACAAGGGGGCAAATAGAAGGAAAAAATAGCGCACGCAACAGAACAGTGAAAAACTCCGTTGCAACGCACGGAATGTTGACTGCCGAATGTTGATAAACGATCGGCGGCCGCCATTTTGAAAACAACTAGACCGAGGCCGGCAGAAGGGAGAAAACGTGATGGCACAATCTAATGGCGTCCACGTTTCCACCTTCTCCACAGGCTCCAGCCGCCTGCGGCCGTGACAGTATGCCCCCTCCAGAGACTTCTCCCTCCCGTCCTTCCAGGACGAAGTTGATGGAACCTGCGCAACAATCGGGGAGAATGGATGTGAACATGAGGTTCCCAGGTATCCTCTGAGGAAGGATAACCCTTCCAATGTACAAGGTACTCAAGACGTCCCCGATTATACCTGGAGTCTCGTATCTGAGACACTTCATATTCCTCAGAGGCAGGATCAGGCAAAGTCCATATCTTGGGGGGTGCTTGCTTCCGGGTATCGGACAAAAAGGGGCGCAGTAGGGATGAATGAAATACCGGATGAATCCGCTTAAGTTCCCTTGGTAACTTAAGACGGTAAGCCACCGGATTAATCTTTGATGAGATCTCAAATGGTCCAATATATCGAGGTGACAGTTTTGAAGGGCGAACCCAACGAGGCAGGAACTTAGTGGATAATATGACTTTAGAGCCTATGTCCCAGGCTGGTACTTGTTTCCTGTGTTTATCCGACTGCTCCTTGTAGCATTGGCTACCCTTTTGCAAACATTGACCGGCCGAGTTGTGGGCTTCCTTGATCTGTCCAAGAGTGGTCTCCAACGAAGGAGTGTTAGATTCGTCCCAAAAGTCTGGGTTGATGGATTGTGGATTGAACCCGTAGGTACAGAAGAACGGACTGACCCCAGTGGCAGAATGAACTGCGTTATTGTATGCAAACTCTGCGGTTGGGAGTAGGTCCACCCAGTTGTCCTGTTGCTGATTGGAGAAACACCTCAGGTACTGTTCTAAAGTTGCATTCAGTCTTTCGGTCTGCCCGTTAGTCTGGGGATGGAATCCCGACAAGAAAGCTCTTTCGATGCCCAATATCTCACACAGGGCAGTCCAGAATCTGGATGTATATTGGCTTCCCCTATCGGAGACTATTTTTTGAGGAAGACCATGCAACCTAAAAATGTCCTTGAGGAAGACTTCGGCCATAACTGAAGCTGACGGAATCTTAGCCAATGGAGAGAAATGGGCGAGTTTAGAGAAGGTGTCCACCGTAACCATTATGCATGTACAGCCTCGGGAGGCAGGCAACTCAACATTAAAGTCCGTAGAGATGCATTTCCAGGGGCCCTGAGGGTCCGGTTCCTGTTGTAGTAAACCCAAGGGTTTCAAGGTGGAATTCTTACTCTGAAGACATACCATGCAAGATTGAACAAAGGCCTGGGTATCAGCCTTCATGTTGGGCCAAAAGAATGATCTCTGTAGAAGATCTAGAGTGCCTTGCACCCCGCGATGACCGGCGGTCTTGGTGTCATGACACCACTGAGTCACTCGTCTGAGAATAGGGGAAGGAATGAACAGCTTGCCTTGGATGAAGTGTAAACCGTCTTTAGAAGTGGCAGGGTTGTTGCCCATACTGAGTGGAGACTCGTGGAGGATAGCTTCTCTTACTTCATCCAAAAAACTGGTCACTGTGGATATGATCCGAGTGTGAGGAAACATGAGTTCCTTGCTGCGTGTCAACTGGACCTCGTCTCTGCGGGAGAGTGCGTCCGCGACTTGGTTTTGGGAACCAGGAATGAAAGTTATGGAAAAGTGAAACTGGGTCGAAGAAATGAGCCCATCTGGCTTGACGGGTGTTATAACACTTTTGCTGCTTGAGGATCTGAAGGTTCTTATGGTCCGTTCGTATCTGGAACGGGTGAAGACTTCCTTGAAGCAAATGTCTCCACTCTAAGCAAGCTAACTTCATGGCTAGTAGTTCCTTTTCAATGACAGAATAGTTGTGCTGGCTAGGGCTCAAGGTCTTAGAAAAGTATGCCACTGGGTGTTCAAGGTCTTTGATTTTCTGAAGAAGTACCACACCCACAGCTGCTGCAGATGCGTCAGTCTCCAAAATGAAGGGTTGTATTTGGTCGGGTTGTTTCAAGATGGGAGCAGTACAAAAGCGGTGTTTTAAGCCGAGGAAACTTTCTTCAGCTTCATTGGACCAGAAGAATGATTTTGAAGACTTCTTTAGTATTGAAGTGATGGGGAGAGTGAGTAGGGAGAATCCTGGAATGAACTTCCGATAGAAGTTTGCCAGCCTCAAAAAGCGTTGGATATCCTTGACTGAAGATGGCGAGGGCCATGACAGGATGGTGTCAACCTTCTTTGGGTCCATGGTGATCCCTTTGTCGGACAGGATGAATCCCAGGTAGGACAGTGAGGATTGGGCGAATGCGCACTTCTCAAGTTAACCAGAAGGCTGTGTTGTTGTAGCCTGCGCAAGACTTCCTTAACGTGTAGAACATGCTCCTCCTGACTGCTTGAGAAGACTAGGATTTCGTCTAGATAGACCACAGTGTTAAGACTCAGCAGATCCAAAAACAATCGATCCATAAACCTTTGGAAGATTGAAGGTGCATTTACTAGGCCAAACGGGATCATTTGATACTCGAACAATCCATAGGGGGTGCGAAAAGCAGTCTTCCACTCATCTCCTGTTCTTATACGGAGCAGATGGTACGCATTTCTAAGATCCAGTTTCGTAAAAATGATGGAACCCTGAACTGCCTCCAAGATTTCCGAGATTATAGGCATGGGGTAGCGATCTTTAATAGTCACCCTGTTTAATCCCCTGTAATCGATACAGCGTTGCAGTTCCTTTGTGTCTCGTTTGGGTATAAAGAACAGAGACGCTCCTGCAGGAGATTTGGAGGGTCTAATAAGACCGTTGGCTAGGTTGTCATCCAGGTAGTCTCTGAGCACAGCATTCTCGGACACAGATAGTGGATATACCCTTCCAAAGGGAACTAATGCCTGTGGAATCAGGTCTATGCCACAATCCTCGGGTCTGTGTGGAGGGAGTCTGATGGGAATTGGTTCCTTGAAGACTTCCGAGAACTCAGAAAGGGGCTCAGGTATGCAATGTATCGAGCTCTTCTCTATAGCAGTCATGGTCTTTACGATTTCAAACATGGGCTACGGAAGGCATTTTCTTTGACAGTATTCGGAGTGAAAACTTAGTAGATTCCTAGACCAATCCACATAAGATTTGTGTTTCCTGAGCCAGCCGATCACCAGAATAACAGGTAAATGGGCTGCGCGGATGATCTCAAACTTGATGGTCTCGGTATGCTGGTGAATGCACATCTTTATCTCCTCAGTGGTGTGAGTGATAAGTCCAGAACATAAAGGAGTTCCATCCACTCCTTCGACCTTTTGGTCCTCTTTCTTCTCAATCCTGATCAAGCCCACCTTATCTGCCCATAAGGTGTCTAGGAAGTTTCCCGCGGCTCCACAATCCAAAAGAGCCTGCGTTTCTACTTCCCTTTTGCGAAACCAGAGTTTGATGGCGATGACCGTCAGACGCGAATCCTCCGAGGTCTGAGAGGATGAGACAGAAAGAGAGGTATAGGAACAAGGCAAAGCCCCTCGATAGTCTGTCCCTCTGACTATCGAGGGCGGTCGTTTCCCGACCTCCTGGGAGGCACATCAGGACAATCTCTTAGCAGATGATTTGCGGCACCACAATACAAACACAAGTTCCCATCACGTCTCCTCTTCTTTTCTTCTGCTGTTAATGGTGTTCTGGTGGTTCCAATCTGCATGGGTTCATCCCGGACAAGTCTGGTAGTAGGTGAGGAGGATGCTGGGAGGGTATCCAAGAGAGGAGTAGGGCCTCGATTCTTCTTCTTCTCATTCTTCTGTTCAGTAAGGCGGAAATCTATTCGTAACACAGCGGTTTGAAGATCAGAAAAAGTCGCTGGACGAGTGATCCGGGCGAGTTCGTCTTTCAGCTCTTCCCGCAATCCTCTTCGGAAGATGGTATACTGTGCCTGCTCTTGCCAGCCGGCTTCAGCAGCGAGTTTCTTGAAGGTCGAGATGTATGATAGTAAATCAGAACTCCCTTGGCGCACATCCAGGAGGTCTTCGCTGGCTACGTGAGCGCATTCTGTTCGCAAAAAGATGTTCTTCAAGAGATCCTTGAAGGCTGCATAATCCTGTAGAACAGGATCGGAAAGGGATACCAAAGGAGTGGCCCATGCCAAGGCGTTTCCAGTCATATGTATGATCATGAATCCCACCTTTGCATGGTCAGTAGAAAAGGTGTTTCTGCGAAAAGTGAAGTGAATGTTACAGGCTTCCAAAAATTATTTCACCCTCCTTTCTGAGCCGTCAAATTTCCCGGATACCAGGGGAAGCGGGGGCAAATCCGAGGTCTGTTGGTCCCTGGCCGCTACCCTTTGCTGGAGGGCTGCGTTATCCGCCTTGACGGCTTGTACTTCTACATTGAGGGTTTGAACAGCTGCTACTAACTCCTGCAGCTGCTGTTGCGTAGCCATGGTTTCTTCTTGGCTTTGCAAGCTATCACATCTGACACTGTGATCTACAGGGTCTGCGAGAGGATCAGTAATATCTTCAAAATCACTGGCCTTACTGTTTTCCCCAGACTTCCCTTCCTCCTCCTCCTCACCTGAAGACGTGGAATAGTCCGACTTCTTTCTGCGGGAAAGTCTGACGTATGGCTTCTTCTTTTTTAGAAGGAAGGGTCTGCCTCGGAAAGAAGCCACCGTGGTCTCTGTGAAAGAGAGACCTACCGAGGCTCCCCTCCGCGACAGCCAGAAAAGGGGAAAAACCGTAGAACGGAAAAAAACCCTGGGTCCAGAGTAGTGGCAGGTGATGGAAGTCCGCTGTATCTGAAGCGACGACTGGAGTCTCCTCAGCTGGGGAGATGGGAACAGCGACCAAGCCTGGATCCAAACCAGAGGTAAACTGCCGGAGCACAAGTAAACTTCCTCAGCCGAGGATACGAAAACAGAAAGGCCAAAGCATCCGACAGACAGGTAGGTGAAACTGAATGAAGGAGAAGCCAATGTACAGATCGAAGGATTTGCGAGAATAAGGAAGTCTGAGCGGACCAGAGAGCAGAAGGGGGAGAGGCAAGCGAACCAGAGTGAAAACGGGAGGTAGGGAAGCAGTAGCAAATCCGGGGAATCCCAAACGAGGAGAGAAGGGGAAACTGGGAGGCTGAGCAGAAGGCAACAAGGGGGCAAATAGAAGGAAAAACTAGCGCACGTAACAGAACAGAGAAAAACTCAGTTGCAACTCGCGGAACGTTGACTGCCGAATGTTGATAAACGATCGGCGGCCGCCATCTTGAAAACAACTAGACCGAGGCCGGCAGAAGAGAGAAAACGTGACGGCACAATCTAATGGCGTCCACGTTTCCACCTTCTCCACAGGCTCCAGCCGCCTGCGGCCGTGACAGATAGAAAGGTAGAGGAAGCGAAATTGTTCCAAAGGAAACTATCCAAATACACCATGGAGCTCGCACTAATAACAGCACCGACTACCACCCAGGTTGCAGTAACACAAGAAACTACACAACTGTCATGATGCTCGCTCCCGGGGAGCCGGTTCAAGCCCTGCGTCCCCGAAAGAGGACATCCAGTCCCCAAGGAAGGACCCAGCAACCCCATATAGGGGCCCTTTGGACAGTGTCCTGGCGCCTATGGCGCCAGGCTCATAAAAGACATCAGTCCTGGCGCCATAGGCGCCAGGCTCATTATGGGAGTGCTTGGGTGCACTTACCTGATGCAGACCATGCTGCAGGATCCCGACCTCCTTGAGGCCTGAAAGGAACTACTTTACCAGTGGGACTAATTTACCATCCGGGCATGATCGGGGAAGGATACATACCTGATTGGAGGAAGGATACATACCTGGAACTTCTTCCAAGGCTATTTAAACCCCACCCGAACAGCCACACATGCTTCGTGTTGTTCTGCATCTAGCAGCTGGACGCTCACCGTGTCTGCTCCTGCATCCTGACTTCTGCCACGCCTGCCAGCATCCTGGATCACCTGCAAAGGAAGAGAAGAAGAGAACAGAAGAAGGAAAAGTCCTTACCTGCTAAATCCGCATCCCGGAGACATCTCGCCGACAATCCTGAAAAGGAAGACTTTTATTTAAAAGCTCATTGCGTTGATCGCTGCAGCGCCGCATTCCACTCACCTTTTCAGGGCGCCTCCATGTTCAGCAGCGATCATCCGGATTTGCAGTCACGCCCCAGCGCCTAGGGAGAAAAAGACCAGAACAAAAGGTGAGAGAGAGAAGGGAATAAGGAAAGCTAAATCTCCATGTTAAGACTTACCAGTTGATTCATTCCCTCTTCATTTCGGGTCCGCGCTGCATCCTGGCATTTCCGGACATCAGCGTTAATGAGCGAATGAAAAGACATTACCAAAAAACGCTCATTAAAGACTTACCTGATTTCTACAAGGATTTCACCTCTCATCTCGGGTCGGTGCCTGTTCCCCGGCATTCCGTACCCCGGCCCCTATGGGGAAAAAGACACTAGCATTAGTACATTAATGCATGGACACAAGGGGAACCTCTTATCAAAAAACTTACCTGGAAGCCAAGCAAGTTTGGTTCTCACCAATCCGAAAGTCCAGTGAAGTAACTGGATACCAACGCGCCCCTGCATCAGAAGCAGGATAGAGAGCTCGTCCTTCCAGACCCTAAGGTGAGACGCTACGAGGAATCACAGAAGGGTTTTGAGGAGGGTGAGAGGGGAAAGTGGGAGGCCGATTGCATTACCCCGCAGACAGTTAATCCCCTATTTTCGCCTACAGAAGGATACTTCTGCGAGCCAGACAAGCCAGATTTGGGGGCCTGGTCCAGTCCGTCTTCTGAACCCTGCGCATCACCTTAGAAGAGGTCACAGCAGCGCGAACCAGGCCAGCGCCTCCGTGGGAGTCAGGTGAGCGTTACAGAACGCGAAGCCTTCCTACCAATTCCCACCCAGGTGCTATGGAAAGTTCTGAGACTGATCAGTTGGCCCAATTACTGGGGGAATTACGGGCTGAAGTACATGCCGCTCGTCAAGAGACTAATGCCCTCAGGAGGGAATTAATAATATCAAAGGAAAAAACTGATGACCTGGCCAGACAGCTTTTGCAAGGTCAAGCTGGGCAAACTCCTCTACCCGGTTCCGGAGGGAACCCCGCTCCTGTGGTTTCCAGTAACCCTGTGCAGATTAATCTACCTGGAAACATGCCGCTGGCCCCACCCGAACGCTTTGCTGGGGACCCCAAACAATTCGCCGTATTCATGAATCAGTGTCGTTTGCACTTTCTATGCAGACCTGGGGCCTTCCCTAATGATCAGACCAAGGTAGCCTTTGTATTGTCATATCTCAGCGGCTTCGCTGCCGATTGGTCAGTTCCACTGGTTTCTCAAGATGACCCGATTCTCCGTGATTTTCAAAGGTTTCAAGCAAGCATGGAAAGGTTATTTACTCGACACTCTCAGGGGCAGGCTCTGGATGACAAACTTCTATCCCTGCGACAGGGCAATCAGGACCTCCTATCCTATATTGCAACCTTTAATAGACTAATTGTGGAAACGGGATGGCCAGAGGATAAAAGAGTCACGTTGTTTTATCGAGGCCTACGCGGAGAACTTAAAGATGTCTTGGCCCAAGTTGTAAATCCACCCCAAGAATGCACAGAGTATATAGACTTAGTGGTCCAATTGGATCACAGACTTCAAAACAGAAAAGCAGATCGGTCCAGGTTTGACACCCAGGTGTTGGTCAAGACCCATGCCAATCCCAAGGGAGTTGATGTCTCTGAGCCTATGCAAATTGGAGGGGTTAAAGGACCCTTAACTCAAAAGGAACGTGAAAGGAGGCGGCAGTTAAAATTATGTCTTTATTGTGGGAATTCTGGACACTTTCTACGAGATTGCCCGGCAAAACCGCCCCGAAAGGCGGTAGGAGCCGCTGATAAAAACCATGAAGACTCTGTTTCGGGAAACGACTCCGCCCGACAAGTGTAGGGGTCTGCTTGCCGAGCTTGAAAACTAACTCTCAGACCTCGCATTTCATTGTGCCAATGGTTCTCGTAGATCCAGAACAGCCTAAGCGGTTGCATGCAATAAAGGCATACATCGATAGTGGGGCTATTGGAAACTATGTGGATCGTGAATTGGTCTCTAGGTTTAACCTCCCTCTCCGTCCTAAAACCAGCAAAGATGTCATCACCACAGTCGATGGAACTGAAATTGCCTCTGGACTGGTAACACATTCCACTACTGAGGTGACTCTTATTGGTCCCGACGGCCATCGGGAGGGTGTTGTGTTTGATGTAATCAAGGCTCCACAGTTTCAGGTTATTCTTGGAATCCCTTGGTTAGAGACACATAATCCTCGAATTGATTGGCGAGCTAAGAGAATAACCTTCCCGGATTGTACACAAACCTGCTACCCAGAAAACCTGAAGATTAATCTAGCATCTGTAACCTCTGCCTCCATGCAACTACCTCCGGAATACCAAGACTTTCAGGACGTCTTCCAAAAGGAACAGGCCAACACGTTACCTCCTCACAGATCGTACGACTGCCAAATCGATCTGGTGCCCGGTGCACAACCCCCTTGTAGCAGGATTTATGCCCTTATCGAACCTGAGAATCTGCATTTGAGACCATATTTTGATCAATAACTAGCTAATGGTTTTATTCGCCCGTCAAAGTCCCCGGCATCCTCGGCTTTGTTCTTCGTGCCCAAAAAAGAAGGCGACCTTAGAACTTGTATCGTTTACCGTGCATTGAACCAGATAACGGTTAAAAACCGTTATCCTCTGCCTCTGATCCCTGAACTCCTTGACCAGGTGAAGGACGCTTGCATATACACCAAGTTAGATCTCCGGGGGGCTTATCATCTGGTACGAGTTAAAGAAGGCGACGAATGGAAAACTGCCTTCCGTACTAAATACGGATTATTCGAGTACCAGGTGATGCCTTTCGGATTGTGTAACGCGCCGGCTGCCTTCCAATACTTCATGAATGATGTCCTTCGGGAACTCATCGATGTTTGTGTTGTCGTATATATCGATGACATTCTGGTGTACTCCTCTTCGGAATCTGATCACAGAAAACACGTCAGGGCAGTACTTGAAAAACTGCGCCAACACAAACTATTTGCTAAATTGGAGAAATGTGTTTTCCATACCACAGAAGTCGAGTTTCTAGGTTTCATCCTGACACCCAAAGGAGTCCGAATGGACTCAAGAAAAGTGGATGCCATCCTCAAATGGCCATCACCTAGCTCTGTAAAAGGGGTTCAAAGCATGCTTGGCTTTGCCAATTTCTATCGCAGGTTTATCCTGGAATTTTCACACATGGTACAACCCATTACTGCACTCTTGAGGAAAAATAAACGTTTTGAATGGTCTGAAGAAGCCGAGCAGGCCTTTCAGGATTCAAAAGCTAAGTTTACCTCTGCACCTATATTGAAACACCCGCGTCCAGATCTCCCTTATGTCGTCGAGACTGACGCATCCAGCCTAACCATGGGAGCTGTCCTGTCCCAAAGAGATCCCGAAACCAACCAACTGCATCCCGTAGCATTTTGGTCCAGAAAATTCTCGGCACCCGAGGTTAATTATGCAATCACGGACAAAGAACTGTTAGCCATTAAGTCCGCTTTTAAAGCCTGGCGGCATTATCTGCTTGGAGCTCGACATACCATCACAGTGATCACTGATCACCGGAATTTACAGTATTTGAAAACCACCAAGGCTCAGTCATCACGGCAGCTCCGATGGGCTTTGTTTTTCGCTGAATTTGATTTCGTGATTACCCATCGACCTGGCTGCAAGAATGGCAAAGCAGATGCCTTATCCCGAATTGGAATGGGAGAATCTGATACAAACTCAGAACCAGTACCGATAATTCCCGAACAGAGGATTCTAGGTATGACTTTGATACAGACACTTGAAGACATTCAAGCCAGAGTGAAACAACTCCTGGACCCTACAACATTACAGGATTGGATACAAAAGGGATCAGACTTTACCATATATAATGGTTTACCTTATTTCCAAGGACGCTTATTCCTGCCACATAAGGAATTACACGAACTAGTTATTTCTGGTTATCATGATACATTAATAGAGGGACACCCCGGTATTGCTAAGACAGAGGAAAAGGTGAAACGACAATTTTGGTGGCCCTCTTGGCGAAAAGATGTTAAATCTTTTGTGATGTCCTCTGGTGTTTGCGCCCAAAATAAAAGTCAAAAGAAAAGACCAGCCGGTCTCCTTCAACCTCTAGACATACCGCCAGCACCCTGGCACACCCTATCAATGGATTTTATTACGGACCTGCCTCCTTGTTCGGGGTACAATACTATTCTGGTCATTGTGGATTTGTTTTCCAAAATGGCCCACTTTATTCCTTTGAAAGGTTTACCTTCAGCTTCTGTCCTAGCCAAAGAATTCCTCGAAAATATTGTTCGGCTACATGGATTCCCATCTATACTAATCTCTGACCGGGGAAGCCAATTCATTTCCCACTTCTGGCGCAAATGTTGTCAAATGGCGCAGATCGACGTAAGATTATCGACCAGTCACCACCCTCAGACCGATGGTCAGACCGAGAGGACAAATCAGACCCTTGAGCAGTACTTACAGTGTATGTTACAGCAATCTGAAAGCAACTGGAAAGACATTCTTTGGATAGCCGAATATGCATATAATAATTTGGTACACTCTGGAACTGGCCACAGTCCTTTTTATACTTTGTTTGGGCATCACCCTCGAACCTCAAACCTTGACTCACCTCAGAACCTCGGAATGCCTGCAGTAGAACATCTGCATTCTACAATTACCCAAGCCTTCAAAGAGGCAACTACGCATTTACAACAAGCCAAGAGAAAATACAAGGAGAATGCTGATCTACATCGGAGTGAAGCACCTCCGTATCAGATTGGGGATCAAGTGTGTTTAGCTACCAGACATTTACCACTCAAAGGGCCTCGAACTTTTAACCCAAAATATCTGGGACCTTATTCTATTACGGCAATAATTAACCCAGTGGCTGTTAAACTTGATTTACCAGCTAGTATGCAAATTCATCCTGTTTTTCATGTGTCACTTCTGAAACCAGTGGTACCCGGAACCCGACTATTCAAACCTCCAGAACCTATTCTAATAGATGGGGAGCCCGAATTCGAAGTGAAGAACATTTTAGACTCAAAAATGTTTAGGTCAAAACTGTTCTACCTAATTGATTGGAAGGGGTACGGACCTCAGGAGAGGTCGTGGGAACCCAGCGACCATGTGCATGCACCTCGATTAGTCAGGAAATTCCACCGACTCTTCCCAGACAAACCAAAACCCCCGGAGGGAACAACCTTGGGAGGGGCCTTGGGGGGGAGTGCTGTCATGATGCCCGCTCCAGGGGAGCCGGTTCAAGCCCTGCGTCCCCGAAAGCGGACATCCAGTCCCCAAGGAAGGACCCAGCAACCCCATATAGGGGCCCTTTGGACAGTGTCCTGGCGCCTATGGCGCCAGGCTCATAAAAGACATCAGTCCTGGCGCCATAGGCGCCAGGCTCATTATGGGAGTGCTTGGGTGCACTTACCTGATGCAGACCATGCTGCAGGATCCCGGCCTCCTTGAGGCCTGAAAGGAACTACTTTACCTGTGGGACTAATTTACCATCCGCGCGTGGTCGGGGAAGAATACATACCTGATTGGAGGAAGGATACATACCTGGAACTTCTTCCAAGGCTATTTAAACCCCACCCGAACAGCCACACGTGCTTCGCGTTGTTCTGCATCTAGCAGCTGGACGCTCACCGTGTCTGCTCCTGCATCCTGACTTCTGCCACGCCTGCCAGCATCCTGGATCACCTGCAAGGAAGAGAAGAAGAGAACAGAAGAAGGAAAAGTCCTTACCTGCTAAATCCGCATCCCGGAGACATCTCGCCGACAATCCTGAAAAGGAAGACTTTTATTTAAAAGCTCATCGCGTCGATCGCTGCAGCGCCGCATTCCACTCACCTTTTCAGGGCGCCTCCATGTTCAGCAGCGATCATCCGGATTCGCAGTCACGCCCCAGCACCTAGGGAGAAAAAGACCAGAACAAAAGGTGAGAGAGAGAAGGGAATAAGGAAAGCTAACTCTCCATGTTAAGACTTACCAGTTGATTCATTCCCTCTTCATTTCGGGTCCGTACCGCGTCCTGGCATTTCTGGACCCCGGCCCCTAAGGGGAAAAAGAGACATCAGCGTTAATGAGCGAATGAAAAGACATTACCAAAAAACGCTCATTAAAGACTTACCTGATTTCTACAAGGATTTCACCTCTCATCTCGGGTCGGTGCCTGTTCCCCGGCATTCCGTACCCCGGCCCCTATGGGGAAAAAGACACTAGCATTAGTACATTAATGCATGGACACAAGGGGAACCTCTTATCAAAAAACTTACCTGGAAGCCAAGCAAGTTTGGTTCTCACCAATCCGAAAATCCAGTGAAGTAACTGGATACCAACGCGCCCCTGCATCAGGAGCAGGATGGAGAGCTCGTCCTTCCAGACCCTAAGGTGAGACGCTACGAGGAATCACAGAAGGGTTTCGAAGGAGGGTGAGAGGGGAAAGTGGGAGGCCAATTGCATTACCCCGCAGACAGTTAATCCCCTATTTTCGCATACAGAAGGTTACTTCTCGAAGCCAGACAAGCCAGATTTGGGGGCCCGGTCCAGTCTGTCTTCTGAACCCAGCGCGAACCAGGCCAGCGCCTCCGTGGGAGTCAGGTGAGCGTTACAACAACAACAGGTAGCACCACTACAACAAGCACAAATAGTGACACAGTAGATGCCACCACCACCACCATATACAGCACAAATGGGAGGGCGTTATATGCAGATGGGAAACGGATACAACTACACGGGGAGGGGCGGACAAATGAGAAGGAAAGGATTTGGCCCAGCTGCACCACAACAAGGGGGGGTTTCCGGGGTTACAATCAATATGGACAGCAGGGGTACTCCGATAACACAGGGTGATACCCATGGCAAGCCTAGGAACCACCAATATGTTGGATATGTGGAATGGTGGGACACATGTCACGCACTTGCAGAAGTAGACTGGCACAAGCAGCTTGGGGAAAACAGGAGAACAAGGACAGCAGGGGCCTAACGGGGAAAACAATGTTAGCAACAACAGCAAGCAACACAGCAACCACTACCACAAAAACAAGCACCACTGCAACAGCCCCAGCTACAACTTCAAGCGTATACACAAGAACAACAAATACAACAACAACCACAACAACAGACACAGCAAGCACCACTGCAACCGCAACCCCAGCTACAAATGCAAACATACACATCACAACAACCTCAGCAACAGGCAGTTACCACACAACAGCAACAAGTACAAACAGTGCAACTGCTCACACAAATATAGGACAATGCAATATCATATACAGACCCACCTACAAAACAAACACAGCTGGGGAGGGTGACAGTATTGGGCCACCACCCTTACACAGGGAACTGACAGTCACTATACCCACAATAGGACAGCCCACAGATGTCTTTGATGTGTCCCATCCTATCGGTAACACCTAACCCTCTGGAGGAACCACGCATACAGGTGGCGATAGGTGACAAAACATTTTCCTTCCTACTTGACACAGGGGCAACTAGGTCTTGTATCGGGGAGGGAAAGTTCAGCTTGTCAGGTGAAGCCATGCACACTCAAGGATTTTCTGGGGCTCGAGGGTTGGTTCCCTTCACTGATAACATCTCCTTATCAGTAGGAGATCACAACATGTCCCTCCCACTACTGTATTCAAAACAATCACCAGTAAACCTACTAGGGAGAGCTATAATGAGCAGGTTGAACATGACCATCTCCTTTACTGAAAAGGGAATAGTATGCTCCACACCGGGCATTACCATGCTCACAGCACGCCAAATAGTGCAGGCTTATTGTGGAAAGACAGTGTCCAGGGCAGACCAGTAGATGGGGACATGTAATTACATGGAACAAACATGGCAATAGCATGGTTACCAGGAACGGAAGGGAAAATATGGAGGAGACCAGCAGCTTACCTTTTCAGACCTGAAACGCCAGCTAGTGAAAAGGAAGGGGCCATGATGTCAGTGAGCATTGAAAGCATTGTGGCAACAACAGACTACATTGCAATGCATGCCCAGGATGGGGAGGGGAGAGCATGGAGGGCAGTAATAGCACTGGCTGAGGGTTGCCGACTAACACAGGTATCAGATGAGGAACACTTCTCATATGATAATGGAGAGGGGGAGATGGTGTTTGAAATTAGCCTAAACATTTGGTTAAAGGTGACATACAAGGATTTAGCACAAAAGATGGCAATGGCATTAGAGGCACCGGCAACTACAGAAGCGCCATTTTACGAGGAAGACTTAGCAGCAGTACCAGCATCTCTGTGGACCACCACTCCATATGACATAGGATGCATAAAAAGCATTGGAGGAGTAAAAATAAAGTTGAAAAAAGGAGAAATGCTGACCAGAGTAAAACAGTACCCACTATCTAAGGAAGCAGATGAGGGGATCTATGAAACAATAACAGCCCTACTAAAAAGAGGAATACTAGTACCGTCAGACTCCCCATGCAACACTGCTGTGTACCATGTGCGCAAAGCAAAGGGAGGGCTTTGGCATTTCATCCAAGATTTAAGGCCCCTCAACCACATTGTTGAAGCAGAATACGCCATAGCGGCTAACCCAGCCACTATACTATGCGGAATACCAGCAGAGGCATCACGGTTTACTGTGATTGACCTAAAAAACGTCTTCTTTTCGATACCTCTACACCCTGACTCACAGCATCTGACACGTTTCGCATACCGCAATACAAAATGGAAACACACAAGGCTGCTGCGAGTCACCATCCATCTTTAACAGAGTGATACAAATGGATTTGGGTAACATCGACATGGAAAGCACGGTGCTACAAAATGTAGATGACATTATCATCTGCAGCACCACAGAGGAAAAGTGCAGGAAGGACTCTGTAAGGATGCTCACAGTGCTAGCAGAGAAAGGATACAAGGTAGACAAGGAAAAATTGCAGTACTGTCAAGAACAAGTGCTCTACATAGGCCAATTAATTTCACAAAATGGAAGGAACGTTGCACCACAAAGAGTGCAGGCCATTACAACCACAGCGCAGCCATAGACAGTGAGAGGATTGCACAATTATTGGTCCTATGCAACTACTGCAGGGCATTGGTGTTTGACTACAGCTCATACATAGGACCACTGCTTGAGGCCCTCAGAGAAGCACATAGGGGGGAGAAGAAGTTGAGATGGACAAGAGAAATGACAGAGGCGTTCAATGAATTAAAACATGCCATCTCAACTGCACCAGTACTAGCCACCCCAAACTATGAAGAACAATTTTACATATTTTCACATAGTGACTCAGCAGTAATGAAAGCAGTACTGACACAAAAAACCAACATGGGACACAAGCCAGTAGCATTTTACAGTGGACATTTGGACCCTGTAATGTTGGGTCACTTCCCGTGCGAACAGAGCCTGGCCGCAGCAGCTTTTGTGGTAGAAAAAATATTCCTCAATAACAATGGCCACCACACTATACGTGGCACATGCCCTTTTTGCAATACTAAATAAACCAAAATCAGCATTGACCACCCAAACGGCATCAGGTTATGAAATAATATTGTCTAGACCTGAATTAAAAATTATAAGGTGCAGCAATATGAATCCAGCAAGGTTTATAGCAGAGGTAGTAGAAGATGGCAACTACGCTCATGATTGCACGCAGGCCATTGAAATTTACTCAAGCACAAGAAAAGTTGAGGAAAATGCCCTAGAGGGGGGAGAGATAATGTACATTGATGGATCATCAACAATTGACCAGAGTGATGGGCTGAGAAGGACAGGCACAGGAGAGATACGACTAAGAAATGATTGGACCTATGTTCCAGTAAAATGCGTTCAGTTACCACAACACTATTCAGCTCAAGCACCAGAGCTAGTAGCCCTAATTGTAGCACTCAAGCAGAGCAATGACAAGACGGTAACAATATATTCTGACAGCGCATACGTCACATCAACAGTGCACTCAGGGTTAATAAAATGGCAACGAAGAGGGTTCAGAAGAGCAGACGGCACACCAGTGCAGCATGCTCTACTACTTGCTGAGCTAATTGAAGTAATTGAAGACCCTAAGGAAATAGCCCTAGTAAAGTGTCAGGCCCATATAAACGGGGATGATCCAATTTCAAAAGGTAATGAAACAGAAGACGCACATGCTAACTATGCTGCGTAGTTTGGAGAGACATAGACCCCCCATAAAAACAAAAAGATAAGGGGGGACGGGGGCAAGACAGATGTTATTGAAGGATGGGTACACACACATCCCTGAAACTCAAATAATGGAATTACAGGCAGCTGAACCTATGGCAGAAAAGGAACTATGTGTCAAAAGAGGATGCACAATGTCTCCCACAGATGCATTATGGCGACAGAATAATACAGGCAAAATAGTGATGCCCTTAGCCCTATTGAAAACAGCATTGGCCCAACTACATCATCCCACACACACACAGGAAAAGAGGTGATTGCAGCACAAATAAAGGAGGAATGGTTCTGTCCTGAGCTAAATTCACACGTTACAAACTTTATTAGCAATTGTCTCACATGTCAACAATTTATGGCCAGTTACACGCTGCAAGTGATCAAAGGTACTATACCCTTCTTGCATCTATACATTGACTATGTTGACATGATCAATGTATGTCAAGGATACAGATATATGATTGTAGTAGTATGCCCATTTTCAAGGTAGATCGAAGCCGGTCCATGCTCCCATGTAGACACCTTCAGAGCAGCAAAGTCTTTGGTAAGGGAGGTGTTCCCGAGGTGGAGGGTATGCGAAGTACTGCAGTCAGACAATGGCCCGCACTTTGCCAATGAAATGTTCCAACATATAACTGCCCTCTTGGGAATAAAACATAAGTTTGCATGTGCATATCACCCACAAGAGAATGGCATTTGCGAACACCTCAACGGCCTCCTAAAAGAAGAGATAGCAAAGATTCAGCAAACAACCAAAAAGAGTTGGCTTTACTGCCTCCCCTTGGCCCTGTTCGAGTTAAGAAATAAGCCAGGGTCGGACCACCACCTCAGACCCCACGAGGTGGTGACCGGACGCCAAATGCACCTTCCACTCACACCACCATCAAGAGCAATAACAGACTGCCATGCCTCACAAAATGTATTTGCTTAAGAAATGTACGAATATGTCTCTTCCTTGGTTACTAGTGTCGCCTTTGTCTCTCAACAGATCGAAAGGACACAGGGCGGGTCGAAGAACACCCAACAAGAAGAAACAACAAACAAAGAACAGGAACAAGCTGCACAGTAGACAGTAAAAGAGGGGGACCAGGTCCTTCTAAGACATTTTAACCGCTGGTGGAACAGCCCCCGGTTTACTGGGCCCCACCAGGTGGAGAAAACAGCTCCTAGAGCTGTTAAATTAAAGGATAAAAACGTTTGGACCCATCTGCATGACATCAAGCCCTACAAAGCACAGACCCCCCTAAGCATCAATGAAAGGGCCAACGCATCAGCAACGACAACTAATGACAACAGCGACACTGCCCGGACACCAAACTCCCCACCAAACCCCCCAAGAGACATAAACAATAGACTACCAATAGCCCACCCCACGGTCACGAGATCCCAGAATAAAGCAAATACCGGCCCAGCCACCTCCTAATAAAGAACATTGTCCAACGATTTGCATATTTACACCACACTGTGTAGACACGTGCATGCTCTCTTCTCTTTTTGTCTCGCACATGCAGGTAGCGCGCAGTACTGTTGTATATAAGGAGAGTTGAATAGAAGTTACTAACGCATACATCATTGCCCAGAGGTAAATGCTGCCCGCGGATGACAACACACCAGAAGCATTTTCACACCAATTTGTGTACGTTGTAAAAAGACCAAAACATTTAAAGAAAAGAAGAATACGCTTGTATTATAACACGTTCCTTTTGATAATAAAGCAATCTTTCCCACATCTCCACAAAGCATTACCCGCCCTAAGAAATAGGACAGTGAGGAAAGCGTGGGAACAGCTTTTCGCCTGGGCATTGAACGATTATTTGATAGGGAGAGCTTGAATAAAAGACACTAACAAAATAACGCACATTTTTGAGAACTTTTCAGGCGGGCATCTATATCATCTAAAAGTAAAAGTGGCTGCAGGACCTCAGCAAAGGTAAGAGAGGTATGACAGTGATATTAGCAATTGTAGGAATATTTTTCATCACTGGTCTACTTGCTGCCACTGTCTTGCAGGCACACTATGCTTCCTATACTGTGGCATCACCCTCTACTAACACTCCCCCTACCACGGCTGCAACAGGTACGGCGTCAGGTGGTACAAGTTGTACAGAGTACAACATAAAGAGAGATAAATGTAGTGTTTCTAGTGATAACCACGAGGTAGATACATACCTCACCGAATCCGCACATGTCTCAAATACCATGTGGTACCAGCACATGTCCAAAATTAGTAAGGGGACAACTAAGGACAACTGCTATGTGTGCTCATTGATCCCATACGCCATGACTGCATCAAGAACATTTGTGGCAACTGAGGTACCTGCAACATCAGTGGAGTGCCTGCTATGCCTGGCCTTGTTCCAAACAAGAGGGTGATTTCAAGGGAGACTAGCAACACTGAAATGGAAATCGAGGGATCTGTATCCGTATGAAAATAACTTCATCAAAATACTACCCATGTACGACAATTACTGGCAGCATACACAAGGGCTCCAATATGTAACGGATGGACCTGACAAAGGAGACACAATGGAGGTCACATTGAACTACCTACCATGCGAATGGCACGGAAGACAAGTTGCTGGGATACCAGGGTGCTGGGAAAGACCAATGATATCAATATATGGAAAGGTGTACACTAAAGAAGGATGGGTGGACGGAGTTGTAGGAAGCAATATGGTGACATTGGCAAAGACAACAGTGGTAACAGTTAATGAAGAGAACAATAAATGTTACAATGGATGGACAAGGAGCGCAGCCCTATTAACATGGCTAGATTAACATGGCTAGATAAGGACGAGGAACCAATAACAATACTTCCACTAACTGCACCTACACTATGCTATCAGCACAATGGGAATGTCGATGTTGGAAGAAACAGTAACTGCAAAAGAACAATAATGATTGCTGAGGGGAGTGCTGGTACAGCCGTTTTGATGGATCACTATTGGGCCTGCAGAGCAAGAGCATACCACAGCTTGCCACCATCATGGAATGGAATATGCACTATGGTACACATCAACGTACCATCCCTGGTAGTGCTGCAGAAACATGTCAACATGGGGAACTTCCCTAGGATGGACGAAGGGAATAGAAGGAAGAAAAGGTCAGTGGAGAAAGAAGGAAAAAACTGACTGAACGACAAGACCATTCTGTCCAGAGTAAAGAGACAAGGAGAACCACTGATGGGGAACTACCTATGGGGAAGGTCTGAAACAGCTCTGAGTGACATCACACCAGAACACAGACTGTTTAGCAGAGCGGCAATGTTCTTCTCCTCCATAATACATCTTGGGATGCAGGCATATGCAAATGCGAAGTGGCTCCAGATTACCAGATGGGAACTAATGATGACGATTAACTCCACCGTCGCTGGATTCAACGCGATAAAAGAAGAACTGAGGGCAATGCGGATGGCGGCACTTCAGAACAGATATGTGCTGGCTCTCCTGACAGCAATGGAAGGAGGTGTTTGTGCAAAAATTGGGAGCTCGTGTTGCACATTTACCACTGCCAACGACGCAGACAATGACACGCTTTCTGAGGCAGTATCACAGCTTGCCAAGATGCACGACAAGATGGAAGAAGAAGCAAAGGGAGTAAAGAAAGATGGTAGCTGGTTTTCCTACTTGTGGTCATGGATGCCATCTTGGCTCTCAGACAGCCTTAAAATTGTGGCAGGGTGCATAAAATTAGGAATAGCCGCCCTGATGGGAATGAAGTTATGGAGAGCAAGATCAGCGCGCACTACTGAAGAAATGATAGGCATGCATGCCCTAATGCCAGCTGAAGACGACAAACACACAGACATCATAAAGGAATGTGAACAGTTGCACCAGCAGATAAAAGAAGCAGACTTACACCCACCATCACTAAAGGTAGAGAACCCAAGGAACCCGAAGAGTTACGTTGGAAAGTGGCTTTATTGCAAGCCTGGTGGTGGATGTGTATATATGTACTGGTCATTTGACGATCACGTGAACCAGTACGGACACTTAGCAGAAATAACAAAGGTATGGCGAGTACGCAGAGACAAGAGAGTGGATAATTTTGTGGTCGACAAGTCGACCAGAGGGGGTACTGAAGAGGGAAAATGGGAAAGTCCCCTCCCCCCATTCTCATCTAAACCATGGCCTAGAACATCACGGCCCAAGCACCCCCGCGAGAGGAATTCGACCCGCTCACTTCCACACCAGACAGCAAGATCCACTGTGGCCACGCCCCACACGCCCAGGGAGCCTGCCCACTAATGAAACCACGTGCGGGAACCTCAGGTGGAGCGGACATCAGCCTCATGGACCAACTCGATTAAACAGCAACCACAACACCATCATCATTAGAGATGCCATGACGACATAGCCAACAGAAAAGAACACACATGCCACCATGCACATTGGTCACTCACACACCAACCTACTCGAAGAACATACTCAGTGCTATGACGCAGAGGACCGACACACCCACAGACATGCATCATTGTTATTTTCTACATAGGCCTTCTACAGCACCGCAGAAACGCAAGACGCCTGAAGAGCTTGTGTATATATGCTTGCAGATGCTTTTCGCCACTCAACACTATGAAGACGCCACCCTATATTACACGGCCACAGTAGTGGCCGTGTAGTTATGGTTAAGTTGCTGTTTCCATAGGAAGAGCACTTTTTGGGCGGCTTATAACTTCGCTCCCCCCGGACGAATCCTCACCGAACTTTGCAAAAAAAGAATATGGGCCACTGTGAATTCCTTTGCAAAATTTGGTGATGTTTGGTCCACGGGGGGGAAAAGTTATATGGGGGTCCCAAAACGTCTTTTTTTCACATAGACTGAATGGGAGAAAAACGTTGCGCACGCCTAAAGCCACAACCCCTGGACGGATTTTCACCAAATTTGCGGTAGGAGCTTGGTCCCGAAAGCGTGCTTTTGTAAATTTGGTGCCAATCCATCCAGTAGTTTTCTTTAAAACGACCAAAAAGTATGTCTCAAATAATTAGTGATATCTATGTCCGTTCCGCGGTCACACTTCCCTGTTCGCTCTGCGGACAAGATACCGATTGACTAATCCGTAGAGTCATGTCCGCGGACATGTGATGCGTTCACTGATTGGATGTTGAACAGCGTGAAGTGCGTCAGATTGTTTTGCTGCGCCCGCCATCTTTCATTCGTGTTTTGGTGTACGCAGACATCGCCGCTGACACATATAAAACAACACAACATTGCATTTGTTAAACTTATGAAATAAATGTCTCAGAAGGTGAGGGTTAATTGGGATGGGATGTGGCAGCAGGAAGTCAAAAAGTAGTGTTTTCTTGTCACCAAAGTCATACGGCAAATTGGAAGTTGCTGCTCAATATAGTGTCCGTTAAGTACAGGCGAAGAATTACTGTGTCTGTGTTACAATGTATTTAAGATAATATTGCAGTCAGACTGGCATCCTGGAGTTTGAAATCTGAGGCAGCCAACTGCACTGTTTGATGGAAACAGCAAGTCTGCAACTCTATGGGAGTACCAATTCTCATGAATGCATTGAGACATGTTGTTGCAAAGTCAGACTGTATTTGCATTCTGAGTGAAGGTCACTTGCTTTTTTGGTTGTGAGCTCAGTAGGCCCACGCATCCGACTGAACCCATAAGGGTCAATAGTTTTTTGACCTTGAGCGAAAGGGAAAATTCAGTAAGAATGCAGGGAGGGAAAGTTTGCAAAAAATACCATTTGATAAGGTTATGTATTCAAAACGTTTGTAAGGCACATGTAATATCAGTTCAAGAAGATTCTTTGGTGCAAGTACATTGCTGTCTGAGTTTCACAGAGATAATGGAGACAGTGAATATCATGTAAGTTTACTTTTGACGACTCTACACTGGAACGAGATTTAATTTTTTCTTACCAGAGCATTAATTTTTGCAATGTAACTGAAGTTCTATCTTTCTGTGTAATTGTCATTTTTTTTAGTTAAATAGAGTGTAGATTCTCTGCGTTTGTAGGCTATCACTATATTCACCCATGTTCAACGCTAATATTTCTTTAAAATGTCATGTATGACCAAATCGATTTGTGTATCAGTTTCCATGTTCTTTTTGTCTTTTTTGAAATTTATGCTAAAGGTTGGGTATTGATACGTATTTTCTGTTATGTTTTCCGAACAGCTACATCCTGCCTTACTGTGAAAGCCATGGATTCCAGATGCCAAGTGATGGATTTTTTGCACGCCAGATGCACGTACTCGTGACCGGCTGCCTAACTGTCACTGTTTTGTGGGACGATCACGCAGGACCCATTTGTCCGTATGCTGCAGTGGCCATTAGGAGTAACATAACATCTTTTATGGTGGTGTAGGCCGAAGTTCATGCCGACGTCTTGGAAATCACTGTGCGACCGAAGCGGTTGGTTTATCGAAAGCGAATACTTTGTGTATGGGAAAAGAACAATGTGTGCCTCACGATTAACATTTTCGATGACGACCGAAGAAACAAAGTTACTATTTGATTGAAAATGGGAAAAGAATTCGATGGTCTCGGTCTTGTGAAATAAAAGTACTTCACAAATTCTAAAATGTTAATGTTTTCTTTTAAAAACCAGTTTATTATTTCAAAATGTACCGTGCTACGTTGTACGTCACTGTGTGTTCATTTTCAGGTTCTGAGTCACGGCACGTAGGTGCTTATGGGTGCATTTGGCTACGCTGGAGAGGAACGTCATCCAAAAAAAGGTGTAGAATACCATAAGGATTGGTTATGTGACGAGATGTGGGAGTGTTTTCGTATTAGACAAGTGTTGTAATGTAGTTAAAAAACATAGCGGTATACGTTTACTGACTGAGGGGTAGGCTGTAGCCATGGGGAGTGGGCAGAATGTCGGGGTCATGGTATTAGGTCATGATCCGCACAATGTGGCTACTGGCCATGACCAGAAGGGAGAAAAGATAGGATTACAGTGGCCATGTCCACCTGGGACTGGCTTTGTGGTAAAATTGTTTGCCATTAGGATACATTTGAAAGGGAAGAAAAAAGTGCTCGTGGTAATATGTTAACAGGGTTTCCTTTTTGCTTTTTGCAGGCTGCCATGGAAAGCGAAGAGGGACCCTGTATGGAACAACCGCCTTCCCTTTCTATGGTGGCCATATTGGAAAAGGATTTTGTTTTCTAATCCGGGACGCCACAGGCGTCTCGGATTAGGATGAAAAATCCTCTTTTTTAGTAGCACGGGTTACTGCTTTGGAAATCTATATTGTTAATGGCATTCATCCCCCATTTTAGGTGTGGAAGAGGAGTAATGATCCAGAGATCGCGTTATGCACTCTTGCTTCGATTGGGCTGATAACTTGGCCTGCTGGCGTTTTATTCACCGTTCCAGTCCCTGGAATGGAGGACGAAGGCTACAATATTCCCATTAGCATAACACAAACTGCAAATGGAAATGTTTGAAAATCTAATTGCGTCTATGTACTTTACTGAGAAATATAAAGTAGCTGAAGTCTATGCGATTCTTTTTTATTTATATTTTTAAACTGTGAAAGGTGGTTCTTAAAGGAACATTTAATTTGTTTACGGATGGCTTTTTTTTTGTTGGAAGGACAGCTAAGAAGGAACGTTGCGGACGGAAATGAGCAAAGAGGCACCAAACAGTAATATGGACGGGTACGTGGACGGGGGAAAATGTTGTGCGTCTGTTATTTGTAAGGTAGGGGCAGTGTTTCTCATGCTCCTTCCTTACAGCAGTGGTGCTGTTTCTTGGGGAGGAGGGATGGCCTTAGCTCATGTTGTTTTCAGATAAATAGTACTTTTGCTAAAAGTATGTACTGTGTACTACATTGTTAATGGCTGAGTAGGAATAGGTGTTGGAGCTGTGAAAGGGAAATGTTAAAGTTGCAAGTTCCTAAATCAGTAAAAAATGTACTTCCACACTGTCCACGAGGCATAGATCTTATTGTTAAGTGTGTACGGATTCTCGGACATGTCATCGTGCTGTGCGCCAGCATATGGTCATGTGGCATTCTCCGGAAGGTGTGCAATGAAGTCAGATGTTAGTTTACATTATGGTTACGTGCCGCTACTAGAAACCTATGAACTTCAGTAAAAAACTTTGTTAAAATGAGGTTATGGTTAAGTTGCGCTACTAAAAACCTATCAAATTCAATAAAAAAAACTTGTTAACGGGACGTTATGGTTCGAAGTAAAACCGAAAACCCTTGAAATTCGCCAGTTATGGTAAGCTAAGCAACCATAACTCGCGCCACCACTGTGCACTGCTAAGACTAACACCCAGGACATCAAAGATGACATCACAAATGTCATTGATGACATCACTGATGGCATCACATGTACATTTACTTTTCATGAAAACTCTATCGAAGGTATTCTTATTATAATGTTGACCAAAAAGTGTCAAGGATCATTGGAATAAATATCAAGTGCTAATTAGTGCATTAAGCAATGCGTTGATATAAATAGCATTCTATTATGAAGTTCTATCCAGTATACTAAGGTACTCATGTAGAAACATAGGCATTGCGTGCAGCATACATGATGGAGGTGCAATATTCATAAGATTGCCATGTTGAATAGTGAAATAACTGTTTTCTTATTAGAGTTTTGCGTACTGTGAAACATGTGATAAGTAGGTAATAAAACCCACTTACTACATAATTGCATTATTATACACAAAACACAAAGAGACAACAATACATACAAATATGAGTATATACAAGGAAATTGAAGTAAGGAAAAAAGCCGCAGCAGTAGCAGAAAGTGTTCATAACCTTACTGATTACCTTTAGGCAGAGAAATGATTGCTCTGTTTCAAAGGTGCTACTTACCCTATGCATATGTATCACATGATTTGACTGGACCCTAAGGGAATTACTGTAAGAACATACTTGAAGGATAAGTCTACAAATATAGTACCTTTTCAATTTTTAATTCCTGACTGTTACTGAAGAAAACCATGTGGCCTAGATATGTCGGTAAAGGAAAAAAGGGGGAGCCAGACATGTGATGTCATCAGTGATGTCATCAATGACATTTGTGATGTCATCTTTGATGTCCTGGGTGTTAGTCTTAGCAGTGCACAGTGGTGGCGCGAGTTATGGCGCGAATTTCAAGGGTTTTTCGGTTTTACTTTGAAACATATCATCCCTCTAACAAAGTTTTTTTTAGTGAATTTCATAGGTTTTTAGTAGCGCAACTTAACCATAACATCCCTTTACTGTTACATATATAGATATCTACTGATGCTTGTGACGCTCTGTCGCCCCTGGCGACCCCCATATTATGGATTATGCACCGCCACCCAGAAGCTAGGCCAATGTAGGCCGCAAAGCAAGAGTCCCCAGGAAGGAGCCTCTTAGACGAAAATCCTCTCAGACGAAAATGCAAAGCGTGGATCACGCAGAATGAGCCCCAAACGAGAGCCCACAGCCAAGGCTGCGATGTTGCAATCCACATGCCAAGCTCCCCGCGCCAAGGTTACACCTGCCACTGCCAAATGCCCCTCAGAGCCAAAATACAAATCAAATGCACATAGTTCCACCCCGGCCACGGTCTCTCCACACGTGACCAAGCCGAACTGACAAGATGCCAAGCTTACGAGACAGAAAATTGCTGGGGTCCCACGTCTGGGACACAGTCTTCAACAACGAAGTGACAAATTGGACACCTACAGCGATGGGAAAGACATGCACATTAGCCCATAGTCAGACCTGTCCATTGTCCACCACCGACACATAGTTGCACATTGTTGCCAGTACCAGGTACACCGCGAGCTGGGAACAGAGGTGGTCCCAGGCTTGGGGGCTCACGGGTGAACCAATCAGAATACAAGGGGCGCATCATGATGCCAATATGATCTAGCCAATCACCAAGTGTCCCCTTGTAACAACCTCAGTGTAACAATTGTTAAGGACAGCCCAAGTGTACCACCTGACCCATCCTCAGCCAATAACCCTCTTCTACATAAGTAATCATACTGACCCTACCACCTGGGGAGCCAACCCGAAGTGGCGATAGGTTTTGGGGATAGTTTTCCAAGGTGACGCAAGTAGCGCGTCATCCCATGGTAAAAAGGGCCTGCGAGCCCCACTAACAATTGGAGCCTCTCCGGATGCATGCGGTCTGAGAGTTATCCCAGCCGTTACTATAATAAACAGCAGTAGCTACCTTGCTCTTGCGTGTGCCTCATACTCCTTTTGGCACGCGGGAGGATTTGGGGCCTCCCGAGCCCTCGGAGGTCTGCGGACGGCACTGCCGCCCGCCCGGGAAATCACCCCAACAGCGGGTCTCAAGAGGGTAGGACAACTTTGGAGGGGAGGTAAATTCATCACGATCACTGATCTTGAGAGCGCACTAGGCATAGGAACATTATCGGTTTTCCACTTTTTTCAACTTAAGAGTACACTAATCAGGGACCCATGGAAAGAGAAAATGCAAAGATACCTCACCCCCTATGAAACACTTCTAGACACTCTCATCCAAACTAAAGGGCTGATCTCAGGTATGTACAGAACCCTAATAGAGGCCGGGAAAGGGTCCACGACCAAACTCAAGAAAAGATGGGAGACGGACCTGAACCTGGAAATTGATTCTGAATTATGGTCTAAGATGTGTAAGGGAACCTCTATGGTATCGATTGCCTCCCAGTATAAACTGCTTGCTACTAAACTTCATAGGTGGCAATACGACCCCTATAGGTTGTCCAAGGTGTTTCAAAAAGTGAGTCCCCTATGCTGGCGACAATGTGGTGAAAGTGCAAATTAACGGCACATTTGGTGGGGGTGCCCCCGAGTAAGAGTGTATTGAGATGAAGTCCTCAGTTGGATCAAGGATATAGAAGGGATCCAACGTGAGCCCACACCTCTTCTTATGTTATTTGGGTTGGAGAGAGATGAGGATGAGTTCATGAGGGCAACAGGGCTGATCGGCCCTCTACTACTAGCGGCACAAGCCTGTATAGTGATCAAATGGAAAGCAGTCATGGCCCCAAGTAAGAAGGAGTGGGAAAAGGTTGCCACCATCATATGTTTGATGGAGAGGATTACTGCGGCTCTACATGGGAGATCCGCACAATATGAGACATAATGGAAAGACTAAATTGACACATACATTACCTGTCCCCAGACCAATATGGTTATCGGAATTCCAATATGAAATGTCATAATGGATACGGTTAGGAGATGAAAGGGGAAGAGTCATGAGAGGTAGGACACATCTAGCACATATGAGAAAACACTCTGGAGAGCATCTTTGTTTGTTGTTCATTAACCAATAATGTTGTAAGAGACCCAAATCTGGACACGAGTGGTAGTCTGAAGAAAAAGACCTATTGGTAGACTCATTTTGAACGTAACACTGTTCCTGAGAGGGAGGATGAGGGGGAAATTGGTTTTGAGAAGGGATTCTAGCGTTCGTGGGAAAGAAGGGTACGAAGATTCTCCTTTCTCTGTTTGATAACTATGTAGTGAATAGTACCTGTATGATGATTAATCTGTTATGTTGAAAACAAAAAAAATTATAATAATTACATAATTAGATAATATGAAAAGCATATTAAAATGTAAAATACAGAGTTAAAAGATACATGTTAAAACACAGGGCAAGGCAAAGAAACCAAGAAAAGGACAATGAAGAAAAAGAAAATAAGGAAAACATGAAAAGGGAAGAAAAAAAGACAGAGGGTGGGGGAAAAAAGAAAGAGAAGAAAATAAAATTAAAAAAGGGAAGGAAAGAAGAAAAGACAGAGTGAGAGAGACATGTGTGAGAGCCTACAAATATAAACATGAATCAAGAAATGTTTCCCCCCTTCCACTTGTTCCCCCGCTTCTAAAACGTCTTTTAAAAAGTGGACTGCGGCAACCATCCAATCATTGCGCCCATAGGAATTCATAATAAGCTGCCACGCTCTTTTAGTGGGGGGTTGGTCATAGTGTTGGAGCATGTGACTGAAATAAAACAAGTGCCTCACCTCCAGGGCGCTACAGTGCTATATTATGTGTTGAAGGCTCTCCACCTCGTCAGGCACTGAACAGAACGATATAGTCCTAATGATCTCGGAACTTTGTTCCTAGCTCCCACAGTTTTGTTGGTCCGCAGCAGGTTTAGCCAGAGCCTCATCACCCTGGATTGTCAAGATCTAGCTGATGATTTACTAAGGTAATCGGGACACATTCCGACTGGTCTCACATCAATCAGCAAGGCAGCATATAGATGGTATGTTCTGACCTTGCCGATCGCGTTGATCTAGTCCCATTCCATAAGTCTCCTTTTGAGAACTGCTGGACTGCCTAGAGCTAAGTCTTTTGGGATGTCATACCGCTCACACATCTACTCTCTGTTTTTTCTGCCTCAGGGAAAATCAGTCAAACTTCAGGGAACTAAAGTCTTGCTCGAGGTAACATCTGCTTCAAGCTTCCTCTTGGACACGGCCCAGGGTCTCTCTCATCCTTCAAGATGCCATCCCACATCAGTGCTCATCTAGTTAGACAGAGACTCCCCTTTTTGAAGTCTTCTTATTCTGTGAGCACTCTCTATTTCTATAGGTTTGAACTTGTGTAAGCTCTCATTTGCCCAAACTATGTTACATGTACATCACAATTTCTGATTAGTTAAATCTTCCTAGGCATAACAGGTTGCCACTACCAGAGAATACCCCTTCATTGCACGGTGTAGGTCAAACATAGTTTTTCACATGTCAGAGAGGTGGAGCAGGACAATTTGGACTCATATTCATATGTTTCCCCCAACTCCTGACAGGAATTGATCCCACCAATGAGATATGAATTTCCAGATTTGCATGATGAAGCTGAATTCAGGGACACGCAGCATGAATTGATGGGATGCACATTGAAACAGGTATTACAATTATATGATTTTTTAATATTGGGCAAATATTAAAATATCGTGTTAAGTCTCCTCGAATGTGTGGTAGACTCTCACGAAATCAGAACATTTTTCATTTTTATTCCATGTTGTATTGTTGCAGTGTTACATTAAAAGTTATGTTCTGCATTTTCTGCAGATGAATATACATATTTATTTGTGCTCAGAACTCACATGTTGGATCATAAATTGTCAAAGAGCTAACTCATGCATGTGATCAGCTGCCCCCTTTTTTGATTTTGCTTCAACACCCAGTTGGTGAGTTGTATGGGCAGGCAGAGTATATATGGAAGTATATTCTTATATGTACTGTTTCTGTGAGCAGGGCCTTCCATCATGTGATTACCTCCTAGATTGTATCTGCTCAGATGACCCTTCATTGGCCTCTAATGGAATGTATTTCAATGTATTTGGAGTAATATTTCTCTTTAAGCGAGCCCATTTGGGTGGGTGCAACACATTAAGCAGGCTTTGATCTGCCAGAGGGCCCATCCCATAATCAGCAAGAAACACCACCTTTATTAACATGTTTTTTAAAGTACTGTGAACTCTAGTTACTCCAGTTACTTTGTGTCATGGGACCTACTGCAGAGTACGTTTTAACCAAAGGCAAAATTAGGACCAAACTATTTTCTATTAGACACTTCCCATATATGAGTTTCCACCATATCAAATACATTGCTTTATCCCTGATGTATTTGCAGTGTGCACATTTTCATTTTCACATTACAGTGATTTCTCTGCCATATATTTAGGGAAAAACCCATTCCATGTTGTAACTCTCATTGCTGTTAAGAAAAGAAATACTGTTTGTGTTTAACATTTCAGCACAACTTCTGAATGAAATACACATTAGTAAGTTGAAAACATTTCCAATTTTTAAGTATTCATCTTCATAAGAAGAAGAAAAGGATTTGGATACATTTTCATGTTCTTCATGTTCAATGTACAATACAGGGCTCTCATTGAAACTACAAGGCAAGAAACACCAAATTTCGCGCCTTGAAACACTTGTGTATAGGCGCATTATAAATGCCATATCATATCATATGATATCAACATTACCATGCGATTTGCAACAGAATGCCTGTCCTTTGGCTTTAATGCATTTTGCTACACATTATTTGTAGGGAATTGTATTATATCTTGTCTAGAAAAAGTATTGATTTGCATTTTACAGGCTACAATTTTCTGTTTGTACGGTTCAGTTTTAGTGCAGTACCATACTTTATGTTCATACTTAGAGAAAAGGTAAACCATACATAAACATAGCAAGGCACTATTTAAGCATGTCATGCTCTGATTATCCAGTCTCTACCTTCCTTTCAGTTTTTCTCCTATACTCGTCTTCAATGATCTTGTCAACCTTTTTGAATCCCACCTCTGAACTCCCCAGGGCCACTTCAAACTCCCCATATAGCCAAGGCCCAAAAGCTCTAGTTGGACAGCTCTCTTTAACCATGACCCTTTGGTCAATCCTTACTGCCACTCAGTTCCGTTATTTCTCATCCTCCCACTCAGCTGATGACTTTGCCGGGTCGTTCTTCTTCAAAATTATAACATGTGGAGCACCCTGTCACCACTCATCTCAACCTTCTGCTCCTTCATTTAATCCACCACCCTACACCTTCTGCTCACTATCATACTTCCCTCTAACCACCCCAGCTAAACTGGCACCTATGCTCTGCAATGAGAACCTCACCTGTCCTCCTACCAACCCCTGGGCCTCACAAATAGTAAATGAGCTGGCATCCATGACACACACCTACCTCTCACCTCTTCTCAAGTTTTCACTTGCTTCTGGTATTTTCACAGCTTGCTTCAAGATGGTCACCTTCACACTGATTCTGAAGAAACCCACTCTGACCCCCAACATTCAAACAACTATCAAACAACTATCAATATACCTCTCTCCTTCCTTGCTATTCCAATATTCACAAAGTGTAGTCTTCAATTGCATCACTGAATACCTGTCGGCCAACAAACTCAGTAATTCCCTTTAATTTGGGTAACAACAAAAACTGTTGAGAGAGCTAGCTCCTTCTCTATGACTCACTCCTGCCATCTATCATTTATCGTCATTCCCATTGATTTCTCACAATGACCACTGACAACTGACCATCGCTCCCGCCTGCAGACTCACGTTCATCTTGGCTTTCAAGACAGGACAACACCCTCACATGGGTGCCCTCCTACAAGGCTGATATATAATTCTACATTTCCTGGAACATTGGGGCATCCTTTGCCATCCTCCACATATGCATGGGTCTGTCCTTCATCTCCACATTTTCATGTTCCATACCTCCTCTCTATCCAAAATCATCTCCTCCTTTGGAATCCCATACTATCCATTTTCTGATGATGCTCTTTGCATTCGCCACCTTCACCATTGAGCTGTACCTCAGGGGCAACATACTCGCTTGGAAACAAGACAACACGGAGCAACACAGGTCCAAGACAACACGGAGCAACACAGGTTCGATCCCTGGGTCCGCACTTAGAAACCTCTGGGTATTAAGAACGTTATAAATAACCTAGCATATCATATCATATCATGCTTAAATGCCTGTCTGATATCCACCACAGGTCAGTGCTGTGTTTCATGATGGTCTGCTCCTGTAAACCTGAAGCAATCTTTATTCCTGGCCTCTAATGCCACAGCCCTTCTCCCCTCTCCTAAACCCATTCTGGATCTATGATATTTGCATCCATCGATATACTGGGTAAATTTATTTTGCATTTTTGCATTTGTTTACCAAACATCTGGCCCTCCTTCCCTTTGTGTGGTTGGGGAAGGATGCCCCAATCCCCCCACACCTTATTGCACTTTACCACCCTCCCCATCTATACCTACCTCTGCTACCCTCCCCCTTTTTTCCCCACTCCTTTCGTCCGACCAAAATACAATTTTAAGTTTTAAGGGAGTTATGCTCTTTTTCATGCATATGTTTTGGCAAATAATCACAAATCCCCAAATCAATCACAATGGAGAAAATATAGCTGCATAATAAGGGATCGTTTTACAAGTCATGAAGGGTGCAACAAGTGGTGGTAAATGCGTTTGCAGCCACATGCTTACACCCTGCAGGATTATGTACAGCACACCTAACACATTTGCTTGCAATTTCAGGTCAGCATGGCAAATGTTTGGTTTTCCTCCAGCATGCCTTTTTATGGTCGTGGAAAATCAATGGATTCCGCTGGAATTTGCTTGAGTTGTAGACCTGGGAAAAGTAGGTGCATTTCAAAGGAATCCATAGTACATGGCTCGCACGTTAGTACATTGTGTGAGGCATTTACACCAGTAAGGTAGTGGAAAAGTGAGGAGTTTGCCTCTGTTTTACTATGTACTTTGCCACGACCTAGTAGAAACAATTAAAATTGCACAGACAGAACTTTTGCCTCAAAATTGCAGAGATGGCTTTTGCCTCAAAAGTGTACAGAGGGGCCAATTTGCCTCCTAAATGCTCACATGGGCCCTTTTGCTCAAAAGTGCAAACAGAGTGTACGCTTTATGCAATTTAAGATTCAAAACAGAATGTCCTCATACTTTGTTGGATAACCATGTTTCCACAATGAGGTATACATTGTCAGGTAAGTTTATCATGTGACTTTTGCACTTTTAACTTATAAAATAGAGTATTATTTTTGGTTTTCAAACGCAAACATTAACACATATTTGCAACAGCTTGAACTGGGAAGATACGTTGTTAATTACCTAAATTTCAGACTAGGCTCAAATTCCGACTTCACCAATTAACCAAGGTGTGTGATTTTGGGCAAATCACGTAATCAAACTGTTTTACCTATCAATATAAGTTGTCCCTAGAAGTGATTCAGTTCACAGTGTGCACTATTCCAAACAAATCTCACACATGGTGAATGTTGTAATAGACTAGTGTTGCTCCATATATAATATTGAACCTTCATATTCACCATACAAAGTAGCAGATGTTTCCAAATGCGTATGTTGCCATGTGAGTGTTGGTTACATTTACAAATGCTGTTGCTGATGCACCCTTGCATACTAGCACTCTGACATGCCCTCAACTCAATGAAAAATGTGCTGCAAAAATGGCACATAAATACAATTATGTGCTTCAAAATGTAATTGTTTAAGCCACAAAATATCCTATTTTATGCTGGAGTATTCTGTGGGAGGGGTCCGTCTTTCAAATTGAGATGCTGGGAGCTGAAGCCCCTTCTCCGTGGCCTGCTGGGAGTAACCACAGTGTTTAGGGAGGCATTTTTGGGAGCATGATGATGCTGGTCTGGAATCAGAACTGTAGGCCTCATTGCTGGGCCCACACAGAGCGGGGGCTTCATCCTTGATCCTTCTCTGCCAGACCAATCGGACATGGTGATTGGTGCGTGGGATGGTGGTAAAGGGGAATTATGAGAGATTCCAGACACATGTCCTAAACTGTTCCCTCCACAATGAATAACAATAATGTCTGGATGACGCTGTGTCACCAAAGTAGCACAGAGAGGTACCAAATCCTGCCACTTCATTCCACGCACTCCATGCCAGTGCACTTCCACATGAGGGAATCCAAGATGTACAGCCGCTCTGCAGCGATCTGCATGCACCTCCAACTAATTTATCCACAAATCTCTCAAAATCCAGCCAATCTGCTTTCTGAAACACACAGCCATAGCTATCTCCTCTCCTCTCAGGAAAAACACTTTCTGACAAACTCTCTGCTCACACATCACACCCAGTAAATCCTATTGACCAATCCCTTGATGTCCTACATCTCATGTGCTTGCCTCTCAACCTCAAAAATCCTGTATGTAATACGCGCTGGCCGCGGACAAATGCGCTGTCCACGGACAAATCAAAAAATCTGAGCATGGGGAATTAAAATTTAAATAGTGTCCCCCATTTCCCCTTTGAGGTTGGCTCTGAAAGCATTGCAGATGCTTCAGAAACACCTTTTATTTTGTCGTTTTCCAAAGCAACCCTTATGTTCCAAAACAGCATGGCATTTCCCATAAAAGATAAAGCCATGCCATCTTCTTCAAAGTAATCAACATTACCAGAGTCAATGTTCTCATTGTTGCAAAAGAACCTTCTAGCTCTAGTCATACAAGCAAACATGCCTCGGTTTATTAAGCACCTACCAACATTTTGCTGAGGACAATAAACAGAACTATAGTCCCACATTCGCTTAGGTATCAAACCAGAAAAAATAATCTGGCATTTGGAAGTTCTTTCATTACCGCCTGAACCAAGTTTTGCAGATCTTGCAACAAAGTAGGGGCACTGTCATAGCCCAAATGCAAAGCACCACAGTGCAGAACAACCACATGTGGACTATTATACCTAGCCATATCCTGACAATTGCCTGAAAATTAAAACCAGGTACAGTGCACCACACCACCTCGACTCCTTTTGTGTCAAAATGGTTAGCCACATTCCTAGATTTTGCATACTGCTCCAAACCATTCACAAACATACCTCCAACATATCTCCAAGCACCACCACCCTGACTTTCTCCACCTCTGCAATCTTCACTATACACAGCCGCTCTCAATACGAAGCAGAACCTCCACACCTGATTGGCTAATCCTCAAAATACACTCCCATTTCATGCTCGGAAGCCCTGTATGTGGCATGTCCTGTCTGCGAACAGCCGCGCTGTCAGCAGAGCGCGTAAGTAACACTGGGGCACCCTCTACCCTTTCCACTTCACTCTCTGCACCATTCCCTCATTGGCTACTGTTAAGCAGTCACACAACCATCGACCAATCACATGCAAGACCTCTACATCTAACTCCATCAACACAATTCAGCACTTTAATTGTACTGTTGATCACTCTGAGTACAATTGTGCTGTGACGGCAAAGCACCTACAGTAACTACTAGTGAACTCTTCACCATTTCCACTTGCAGATTCATGCACATCCACATGCATGGACACAAAGTACAGGTATGCATATTTCTTGCACAGTACATCATACTTGCCAACATTCCGACCCACCCGGGAGGGACATTTCCTCAGAAAAATCAGGAGACATTTGTGTCATAAGAATGCATTGGGCAAAGATGTATTTTCGGCGGGAGAACGTGAAAAATAACAATGTTTTTCATGGAAAAATCAGGAGTTTCCCGCCAAAATCGGGAGGATTGGCATGTATGGTACATGTACATTTCTTGTAGAAATACATGTAAACAGAGTAACTGCCACTTACCCTGTGTAACCTGTAAACAAGCTTACTGTCATTTCTCCCATCTACTGTAATCAAGTGTCAATTGCAAAGTTGTCTGCTCTCCAAATTTTTATTTGCCCATATTATTAACTGCAATGTGCAAACTGTTATTTTCCTCATTCATTCTGTCATTTCTGTAACCACTGCCACGTATTTAACCATATTTCAACCATGATAGCATTTAATGCATTATAGTGCATAAAATGTACATGCAATTCCCTTTCTATACATTCTACATATTTCACATACATTCTATCATTTCAACTTCCTTTACAAATTACTATAATAGTAATCAGACACAACACACACAGCTATCTAACAAATTATCATTTCATGTTAAAAGATGGGAGAAATAACAGTATAATTATGGAAAAGGTCTTTCTAGTGCGTTATAAAATTACACGCAGCCAAGATGAGTACATGCATCTTTATTTATGCACTCAGATATCCAATATCATTTGAAAGGCTCCCAGCTGAAACAACACCTCAGCCTCTACAGCTGTTCTTCCAATCTACACAGCTCTCTCATTCCAGCTGGTTGCCCATTCCGTTCTAGATTTCACAACAGCATTCAACTATGCCCAGGTGCAGTCATATCTATCAGATCATCTACAACTATGTACAGTGTCCTAAAGCAACACATACAACATCCTCGCCTTCCCTTCAGTCTGCAACACAAGCACCAGGTCCTTCCTTGCAACCCTTACTTTATTTCAGACTCTCCCATCTACAAGCACCACAGAATCACCCAGTACTTTGTAATCATCTACTGAGTTATAACCTGCTAACCCCATAAATTCCTTCTGATTTATTTCCCACACATTCACAACTACATACATTCCATACTTTTCCATACAGTTCCTGCCATATACCCTATAAAAATAGCAAACAAAGCATACGATTATTTCTTCAATCTCCTTCCATCTCCTAACATCCAATAACACCGCCTTACGAAGCCAAGTGTGCTCTGTGCGCTTACTATTGTACTCATTTCTAAAGCAAATTCAACTAACAGATTCTAAATAAAATAAATAGAATGCAGACAGGCAGAAAAAATGCATGTACATTCTATGCACAGTTATCAGAAAGCACTACTACTGCAAAAAAAGAAATCCATGTCTACATTAACAACAGTGCTACTAAAACACATATTTACTAACTACTTGCTTTCAGAATTGCAGTGAAGGCCACTCTCCTGAAAAGTAGCAGCATCTGAAGTACGAACGAGAACTAAGAAGAAATCTACTCTTTCCATCCAAAAATGTAAGTACACTACTGCCATCATGTTCTAACGGTTACTCAAACACTATAGAATTCTAGTATTCTAGAACAAATAATTGTATTAACCCTGCAACATTAGATTGAGTATTAATGCTTCCCCTCAACAGCTCCATACTTTCTATTGCAATCTGAACACCAGTATAGAAACACACAAATACAAGAATAGCATTCCCAACCTTATGTAGCAGCCCATTGCAAAATCACACACCTCTACATACATCCTTACCATCATACTCAGACACTCATGCACAAAGCACAAATACACTGCACAAGATCCCAACCCACACTTTCTTTTTTTCTCCAACAGACCCCAAAGAATGCCTACCAAAAAGCAACTCCATAGAAAGCAACGAAAAATTAACCGAAATCAAACTAAAAGTCTCCAAAATAATCATCCACCTCTAGCAGAATTTGTATAAAAAGTTCAGACAAAACAACTAATACAGTCATTAAGCGAAACAAAACAAGCTTCCAATATAGAAACTTTGCCTCCTCTTTCAAAATGTAGTGCTAACACTGCACCTATAAATCGTGATGTAGGGGGGCGTGGCTAGGACGGCCATGTAATAAGACGTGCTTCGGAGGGGCTCCCTTGATCGTTAGGTGATCCTGTAGGAGAGCGCGGATGCGGATCCCTGTCGGCGCTGGAATTCAACACACTTGCCTGTGAATGTGGCAAGCGCACTCGCTGAACCTTTGGGGCACGTGTGTGGCGAGGAAACAAAGTTACATCCACTGGAAGTTTGCGGGCCCCGAAGTGGAAAACGAAAACAAGATGGTGGCGGCGAGAACAAAGGACTGACTGGGATGCATTGGGATGCCGCGACGACGATGCTACGGGATCTCGGCGTGACCCAGTTCTGATTAACAGCAGGGGCTGGCGCGCTGAGGAGCGGACAGAGGAGGCAGGCTGCCCAAACCACGTGTCGGTCTTGCAGGCAGAAGGAAACTGAAGACACGCGTACCCAGCGCTCGCGCATGCAGGGTGGGTAACTGACTAAGACCCGCCGAGCGCAAGCGAACAGCTGGTGGACGCTGGGCCGGCGCTGGAGCGTGATCGAATGCTGGAGGACTTCAAGCGTGATACATTGTAACAGCGTGGCCAGGGAGTGCACTGATGGCGTCGCGCCCGAGGCGCATAAGCAATAATGTTACACCGGGAGAGAAGCATGTGTAACAGACTCGTTGTAATTGAGCCTGAGGCGTGCCTCGGCCAGCCATCCTGTGGAAGATCTATGGAAAATATGAGTTAAAGGCTCCCATTTGAGTGAGACACTGGAATGATTGTGGGACAGCACATTCACGAAAGCCCACTCCATGCAAATGGGATTACAGTGTAAAGCAGCATAAACCACAGTGAAATACGCACCCAATTTAAGTAATTTACATGGAAAGGGCATACAACCAGCGAGCCCAAAGTGCACGCACACAAGCACACAGAGCCCATGTCGATGTGGCGCGAGCAGCCGCTTGATCGCTTCGCGGTGACACCCTGAGACGTTCCGGGCTAGCGGCGTGGAGGAAAACGCAGGCCCCCGTTGGGGAGATCCTGGGCAGCGGTGTGCCCGCAGAGCAGTGCCGTGTCTGGCGAGGGACAGCTGAGGAGGAGCGGGTGAGCGGACCCAGTTGAGAAACATCAGCGGCGAAGGATGTGGGAGGACATAACCCACTCATGACTGGCCCCTTGATGCCTATAGGGGCCCCTTTGGGCCTGGGTGAGGAACAACACATCTGTGACTGTTTTGAGCCCCGGATGGCCTTGTGATTGCGGTAGAGAGGATACTAAGAGAGTGCGGGGGAAGGGTGAGCGCACCTGAGCACTGGCCACGGAAGGAGCACAACAGATATCAGCGCTACGACACCAAGAGTGCACGGGTACGTGGGAGGACACAGCCCACTCTGGGTGCGAGCGGAGAGACTAGCGCACATCTGGATTGCTGAGGGTGATTCGTGGCCACGCAGACATTTGTGTTGGGGGGAAGCACGACAGGCTTCCGCCCAGTCGACATAGCAGGATGTCCTCCAAAGTGGTTAGACCCAGGATCAAGCAGCCCACGATGGAGGCCTATGCCAAGTCGCCCCCGGGCGCGGAGGGCAGCAAAAGTAAGGAGACCCCCGTGGCAGCGGCGGACACACCGGGTACGATCCAGGAGGTGTTGGCAGCGATTGCTGATCTTAAAGTGGCCTGGGAGACGAAGTTGGGCCTGGCTATGAAAGAGCTGCAGGAGGGCCTAGACCTCAAGATTGGAGCGGTCCAGGAGGAGGTGAACCTGCTGAGACAGGATGTGCGGACAATTGCGGAGCGCACTGGGGCCTTGGAGAAGGAGATGGCCCCGACTATGGAGGCGTGCGACGCGCATGCAAAGGAGCTCCATGCCCTCATGTAACGGGTGGGCAATCTGGAGGACAGAGCGGAGCAAGCAGAGGGGCGCGCCACGCGCAATAACATCCGCATAGTGGGCCTTCCGGAAGGAATGGAAGGGTCAAACCCCACAGAATACGTGGAAACCTTGCTCTTACAGGAGATAACTGGCGGGGTGCTGACCCAGGGGTTTGCGGTTGAATGAGCGCACAGGGCCCTGACAAGGAGACCGGCCCCAGGATCCCCCCCGCGGCTGCTGATCGCAAAGATCCTGAATTATTGGGATCGAGAGAAGATTCTAGAATTTTTCCGGAGAGGAGGAACGATTGAGAGGGGTTCAGCAAAGATCACGGCGTACCCGGACTATACGCTGCTTGTGCAGAGTAGTAGGATGAACTTTGGGTCGGTAAAAAGAAGGCTAAAAGAAGCAGGCCATCGCTACATGTTGCTCTACCCAGCCAAGCTGAAGGTGTTTTATAAGAACAGATCCTTTTTATTTGATACGCCGTCGGAGGCGATGGATTGGCTGGACATGCAGGGCCGACCTCAGGAATCGGATGTCCAGATGGAAGCTGCGGCAGATAAGTAGCATGTTGCTGCGGCACCCGAAGTGACATAGTCAAGACATTGGGACTTGAATATAGAGTTGTATTATGCTTGTGGGGAGTGAGTTGTGGTATCAGCCGGCTGGTTCCGTTGGACGCACTTCTCCTAACAATAGATAACAGGGAGCTCCTGGGAGGCACCCTTTCACCCAATAGTTGTTTACTTAGTTAGGTCACTGTTAGATTGGTGACGCCCCGCGGGGTCCTAGTCCTTGGTCACGAGACAGGACCAGACGCGGATGGTTCCTGAGATCCAGGGATGGAGCTGGGCATTTGTTGGGGTAGGGTGGAGGGGGGGCAGTTGGGTTGTGTGTTGTGGTGTGTAGTTGGGGAACAGGGAGGGGGGGAATTGTTGGAAGAGGAAAAGGGGAGAGTCGGAAAACAAACCTTCAAAGGGAGCATTGAAGGGAGTGGTGGGTTGGGAACTCAATAGCTATCTGAAACGAAACAAAGTGATGCTGTACTTAAAGAGGATGCACATTGACATAGCCCTGCTGCAGGAGACTCATCTCACTGGGGAGAGGCTGGAGGTGGTCAGGAGAAAGTGGAGGGGTAATGTTGTGGGGACTACGTACTCAGCGTACGCTAGAGGGGTTATCACCTGGGTGGCGCCGCATCTGCCGTTTCAGGTGCTTAGATCGACGGTAGACCCGGAGGGCAGAATGGTGGCAGTAACAAGGCTCTTAGAAAATAGAGAAGTGCATATCATAAATCTGTATGCCCCCAACCACGACACTGCAGCTTATTTTAGGTCCCTTTACGGCAAACTGGGTCCAATGGCTGAGGGCGCGGTGGTGTGGGGAGGGGACTTTAATTGCACCCTGAATCCTAGAATGGATAGGTCAGTGGACAAAGCGGGAAAAATGGTGCCGGCGGCCAAAGTGCTGGGGACATTGTTGGATGACCTAGGCTTAGAGGATGTGTGGAGAAGGCTGCATCCTGTAGACAGGCAATACTCGCACTACGCAGCTCCACATGACTTGTACACGAGGCTAGATTATGTGTTTGTAGCAGCTGAGATAGTGGGTGAAATGGTAGGAGCGGAATACAAGGCCCGGGTATTATCTGACCACTCGCCTTTGGTGGTGGAGTGGTGACACCAACCCCCCAGATCACGGATCGCAACATGGAGACTTAGGACTGAGGCACTACAAGACGAGGGGTTCCGGGAGGATCTGAGGGATGCCATCGAGGAATATTTTAACATAAACAAGGGCAGCGTACGTTCTGTGGGAACGTTGTGGGAAGCGTTTAAGGTGGTGGTGCGTGGAGTAGCTATATACAAATCTAAAGGGCTCCAGGGGGGTATTGAAAAGGAACTTCAGGAAACGGAACGGGAGCTGGAGGGCCTCACACGACATGAGGACACCAGAACTAAGATAAAGGATTTACAGCTAACCTGCAGTGCACTCTGGGATAGGCTGTGTAGACTAAATTACAAGAAATACACGGCGAGACTACACTCAGGGGGCGACAAGCCGGGCAGATTGCTGGCCTGGCTGTATAAGAGTGAGACCACCCCACCCCCAGGTGATTAATGAGATTAGGGATGAGGGAGGTTGCATCTGCAACACCCAAGAGGGGGTAAACGAGGAGTTCCTCAAGTTTTATAGACATTTGTATGAGGACACAGGGGAGGATATGTGTCAAGACATACTGGACACACTGGAGGACATAGAGCTGCCCTCCCTGGACGCCTAGAACGCGCGGAGTTGGACGCTCCTGTCACCTCGGATGAGCTGGAGGTGGTGATTCAGAATCTGCCCACGTGCAAGGCGCCCGGGTCGTATGGTTTGCCTAGTGAGTTTTACAAGACATACAGGCAGGAGCTGCTTCAGCCACTGCTTGCCATGTTCAACGAGGCCTATGAGCAGGGGGAACTTCCATTGTCCCTTTGCAAGGCTGTGATCATCCCACTCTTGAAACCAAGCAAGCCGGACGTGGAGTGCGGGTCCTACAGACCTTTGTCCATGCTCAACCAGGACAGCAAAATACTTACGGCAGTGCTGGCTAATAGGCTGAAGAGAGTGATCGGTAAGCTGATACACCCAGACCAGACGGGTTATGTCCCGGGCAGGAACATCACTCATAACCATAGGAGGCTACACCACATTATTGACCAAACCGAGGAAGATTCGGGTGAGTTGGCTATTGTGTCGTTAGACGTGGTCAAAGCCTTTGATTCGGTACGGTGGCCTTGGCTGAAAGCGGCCCTGAGGGGATACAGAATGGGACCTGGATACATCAGGTGGGTCCAGTTGTTGTACATCACCCCGATGGCGAGAGTCAAAACGGGGTCCGTAGTCTCAGATGCTTGGCAACTCAGCAGGGGGACCAGACAAGGATGCCCCTGGTCACCCATGTTATACATACTAGCACTAGAGCCGTTGGCAATATACCTGCGGCAAAAATATGGGGAGGTGGATATTAGTACAGTAAGTGGTAGACACCTGGTATCACTATATGCGGATGGCATGCTCCTTTATCTGCGTTATCCGGAAGAAAACCTGCAGTACGTGTTGGAGGTGATGGACCATTACGCCACCCTCTCGGGCATATCGGTGAATCCTAGAAAGTCTAGTTTGTTTCCCTTGGGCAGATATAGGAATGTTCCGTTACAGGGGCTGCCTATCCTGCCAATACCATGGCAGATCAAGACATGTAGGTATTTGGGAGTAAATATTTACCACAAGGTCAAGGAGGAACACAAACATAACACAGAGAGGGCAATAGAGGGGGTCAAGAACAGCATGGTTTTTTGGTCCAGATTGCCCCTGACTATGATGAGGAGAGCGGCCTTGCTCAAGATGGTGGTCCTGCCTAGACTCTTGCATTTTTTCGTGAATGTCCCGTTTTTGATTCCCAGGAGCCTATTTGTGAAACTTCATAGTCTGTGTAGGGGTTTCGTGTGGGGTAACCCCAGGAATAGGGTGGCCCTGTGGAAGCTCCAGAACCCGTGCAATAAGGGGGGTATAGGCCTGCCAAACTTCGAACTCTATTATCTGGCGGGGCAGCTGCTGTATGTGGCCAGGTGGCTTTCGGCGAAAGACTCGGCAGAAGCCAGGCTTTTCGAGGAGACTCAGCCCCATACTTTTTGAAGGAAGTGGTGTGGTTGCGAAGGGACAAACTGGTGAGCAGGGGGCGGCTACTGAGGCTGGGCTGGGAGGTCTGGCACAGAACATGGAGGATGATGGGGGATTCGGAGCCGTACTCCCAGCAAGCCCCACTGGTGGTGCTGTGCGGGAACGACTCTCAACTATTTGAGTCGGTCCAAAGATACTGAGAACCGGCTTGGCCACCCTTGGGGACATATGGCAGGAAGGGGAGGCATTGGACTTTCAGAGGTTGCACGAAGAGACAGGGGTGCATAGAGGCCAATATATAACCTACGCTAGGCTTGTGAAACGGGTCAGAGAGAGATGGCCCGAAACAGTGCTGGCTGAGGACCCTGATGCCTCCCTGGAAGTTATGTTTGATGTTTCGGAGGGCTGGCACGAAATATCGAGGATATACGAGCTCCTGAGGGCAAGGGCAGGGAAGGAGCTTCTCCAATTGAGACAGAATTGGGAAGAGGAGGTAGGAGGACCCATGACAGACGGGCAATGGGAAAGGGCCCAGACGTACCATAAAAAGGTGTCACGGAACACGAGACTCCAACAGCTTCAATTGTATGTTACCCACAGGGCTTATCTGACTCCCGGGAAAATTGCAAGGTTTGGGGGCTCGGGTACGCAGCAATGCCCCAGGTGTGGGGAGGTGGATGCAGGGCTGCTACACATGTTCTGGGCTTGCCCGGAGGTGCACAGATTTTGGGATGAGGTTAAAACAAAACTGGCTGGTGGGGGAGTGGTGTTGGACGTGGGATCAGCTTGGTCATGCATGCTCGGGATTTTTCCCAGACCCCGTGATTTAAAGCACGTAAGCAAGATGAAGGATTTAGCTTATGTCCTGGTCAAGCGCAGGATCGCTATGGGCTGGAAAGCGGCCCACAGACCCAGGGTGGAGCTATGGTGGGCGGACCTCCTGAGATGGGCGGAGGCGGAATCTGTAGTTTGGTTTGAAGCGGTCACTAGGGGGGTACAGGAGGAAGTAGGGCCCCTGCTGGCCTGGCGGCACTTGGTGGCCTCTATGGCAAACCCTCACCAGGGTAATAACAAATCCGAGGACTCGGATGATGAGTGCCTAAGTACTGCGCTACCCGATAATGCTCCTGCAGACGATATGAGAGAAGTTTGAGGGGGGGAGGGGGGTGGCTGGGGGGTTACACTGTGAAATGTGATGGTTTCAAGATGTTTTTTATGTATTGAAACAGTTTTGTTTGGTTTTGAAAATAAAATAAATTTACAAAAAAAAAAAAATCTTGATGTAGCGGCAAGTAAGCATACCAAAAGAATTCTTTTACAAAAAATGTTCTGCTACAGAGTCCTTCAGAACCTTATAAAAACAGGAGAGAAATCACGCACAACCCTTAAAACCTACTGTAGAAAATTAATCCTAGAAGCTCTCAGAGACAGTGCAATCCTTCTCAAAAGGAAATTATTTATTTTATTTTTAAACAGAATTAAACCACTAACAAAACTAAGTACTAAACTACAAAAAAGACTTCTCAATAAACGGAAAATCAACAAAGATAACTTCACAAACATCTGTGGAGGTGAATGGAGTCACACCACGAGCACAGAACCATATGTTAATGAAGAAGCATACAAACAAAAGCAAATAAACCCAATTGCCATACATAGCAGTGGACGGGGGTATAAAAAAGTTAATACCATTATGGAACAAGAAACGCTGCTCCCACAAATATCCCCAGAAAACTCAGAGTCACCTGACCATTCCACTGGCCAATACGTCCAGTCTACAAATGGCCGTGCACATCAATGTGTAACATTGTCAAAAAATCTTTCAAATGTTTACGCCAGTTCCTCAATCAGTATGTGAAAGGCAAAGACAAATTCACAATTATACTACTACACAATATGGACCCCTGTCCAGTGCGCAAATACACAGGACTACAAGGACATTCATTAGCCTGCATTTCTGGACCTATTTGCAAAAACACCTTCCACCATATCAAAATGATATCAACACACCATACAACTATAAGAAATCAGGTCCATAAACTGTTCTATGCCAAAAGTCCTGCTTTAGCACTAGCCAACTTAAATAATAATCTTCTACATGGTACTGCCAAACAACTACTCAAAGAAATGAAAGCCACTTACAAAATGCAATAGATTTCCAACAGACTACCAACAACTGTACAGATGGCAACCTTGTATTACACACATACAGAAAAGAAATACTAAAGTTTAAAAGTACATCTGCTGAAGTACCCAACCATTTGTGTGTATGTTGCCGCAGAACTTTTTATAAAAATAGCACAAAAACTATAGACATAACATACAAAATAGAAGACAAAGAAGATTCCAAATGGTTCCAATTACCTCTCTAGCTTAAAGCAGAAAACAAATACGAAATTACTGACCCCTTAATACTTTTCAGTTACTGCACTGCAAAACTTGACAATAACCAAACACCTTCACGTGCTATCACAAATAACTTGGAATTATTCCCATTACCAAAACCCCTGCAACAACTCAACTTATATGAGAGCATCATAATTCAAACAGTGCACCCAATTCAAGCAATAATACGCCTTCAACCAAAAACAGCAAAACTACCTCCCTCTGAATTAGTGAAAAGCATTTGTGGCAAAGTAGTATATTTGCCATTAGATCTCAAAGAAAATGTACACACTTTGGGAGTGCAACGTCCAATAGATCAATCTTTAATTATCTTAGTAAATGGAGTACCTACAAAATACAAACAAATTTGGCAACAACTTGTGGATTTACATAAAGTTAGACGAGCCCTGCAATATCTAAAAGACAACAATGAATACTACAGAGAAATTAATATTGAAGAAAACCTGAGGGAAACCACTGAAATAATTGAAGAGTCACCAGAAACTGGTCAATTTCAACTTCTAGATCCTGCTACAAAATCCAATACTTTAGACCATTATAAAATTCACCCATTACACTCTAAAGACACCATAGATGAGGCACTGGAAACGTACCAAATGCGACAAGCCAAAGGATCTCCAATCAGCATATGGGAAAAACGTATAGAAGCACATGCCTTCCCTGTACTCTTTCGTACTGGAAAAGGAGGAAGGTACGATGATAGACCCACACAAATAACAGCATCAGAATACCACTCTTTACAAATGTATTCTGTAGACCCCAGATTCTGACAAAACGTGGAATACATATTCCACCTTCTCTTTGAAAGTGAACGAGCAACTCTATGCTACGGAGTTGCACACACATTGAAATCAGGTGCCCATTTTCAAATTATGTCAGCTCTGGAATTAGCTCAAAAAGTGCAAGAAAAATATGAGATTTTACAGTCAAGCATTACAAATCTTTTAGCAAACATGTGTGGTACAAATGAATACTGGTTCCGACGTCCCAGAGATGTACGCTCTATGATAAGAAACCTTGGCCCACCCACTTCATTTGTGACATTAAATTGTGCAGAATATGCATAGGAAGATTTACACGATTTCCTACACATAGCAAACAAAAACAAAACAAACAGATATAAAAACACCAGGCGAACTCTGCTATCTAGAGCCTGTGAATGTAACAAGATATTTCCATCATCGCTTCATTGCTATGCTTCACTTCATTTGTAATACAACTGTTCCTCGCCTCAGAGAAGTGCAACACTTCTTTTGAGAAAAGACTACCAAGCCAGAGGAGCACCACACATCCACATGCTTTTGTGGATTAAAGATGCTCCTAAATTTGGTAAGGACAGTGATGTGACTGTTTTGCAGTTCATCCAAAAATAAGTCACTTGTGAAATCTCTTCACAAACAACACATATGGCCTCATTACACTATTAGCGCCATGGTTGCCGCAGGTATTTTACCGTGTCCGCCTTGGTGGATGGCAGAATTACCGCCCTACTCCAAGGTGAGCAGGGGCGGTAATTCCCCATTCACCAAAGCCCTTCCCCATTCCCATTTTTGCCCCCATAGGGCCTAATGGGAATGGGGAAGGCGCTAATTACAGTGCCGCAAATTGCGGTACCGTAATTAGCACAAAGGTCCCTTTGCGGGTTCGTTTTTTAACGCCTGCTAAAAGCAGACGTTGAAGTACCAACCCGCAAAGGAACCTCGTAATAAGGCGGTAAGGGCTAACGGTCACCGGTACCCTTACCGGTGACCTTTAACCCTTACCGCCTACCGTGTAATGAAGCCCATAGTGTCCTTCATGCACAAATTTTATAATTTCAAAGACACAAATGTGGGAAATATGGTTGTTGCAATTATAAAAACAAAGGGAAATACTACACCAAATGCCGCTTTGGTTTCCCTAGACCAGTTTCAACAACAGGTCAAGTATACAACTTCATGTCTTCAGTTAGACATAGGGCCTCATTACGGGTTTGCCGGTAGCCATGCCGCTATTGGCGGCATGGCTGCCTCCAAAACCGGGTCTGGGTCCGGATTCCCTGAATGGGGAATTACTGGGCAATTCCGAGTTTGGAGGGCCCAGTAATTCCTCCTTCAGGGACCCAGGCCCGAACCTTCCCCATTCCCATTCAAGCCCCCATAGGGCTGAACGGGAATGCGAGAGGGAGCTAACAACGGGCCGATTATGACTAGCCCGTTGTTAGTTCACTGGTCCCCTCGCGGAACCCGGTAATGATGCCTGGTTTTACCAGGCGTCCTTACCGGGTCCCGCGAGGGTACCTCGTAATCAGGTGGAATGGAATAACAGGCACGCACCCATTAGCGGACCCCGTTAACCCATTCTGCCTGACTCATAATGAGGCCCATAGTGTCAAAGGTAAATCACCTAAGAACATTACATAAAAAGAACAGAAGAATCCAAATACATCAATGATTACAATGCAATCATTGCCCTCCTATGGAATGCAAACATAGATGTGCAGTACATTACAGACAATTCCACTGCAGTTGCACGATATGTCACAGCCTACTTAACCAAAGCAGAAAAAACAGAGTTTCAGGACCTCTGGGATGGCATATCAACTGACAAAACATGATCACAGAAATTGTACAGCTTAGGCATAAAAATGCTCTCTCATGGGGAATGTGGCTGCTATGAAGCTGCAGACCGTTTAACTGGTACTGCCTTGTATGGAAAATCTGACAATATAGTATGGCTAAGTCTTGGTCCTGCTAAATCTAGAAAATGAGTTCTCAAATCATATGAGGACATAGAAACAATGGCCAAAAATGATCCCAACAGACAAGACATTTTGAAAAACAATTTACTAGACACTTACTACCCAAACAGGAGTACCACTTTGGAAACCATGTGTCTCTACCACGTAGCCCAAAACGTCACATACAAAAACAATATTAAACCAGATGAAAAGAAAGGTAGGTACAGAGTAGCAAAATGTGAAGGCAGCTTGGTGGAATTTACCAAACGCAGCTTAATTAATCATACCAAATTGTCATTAAAAACTCCTCAACATAAAGAACTATATTACATGTCCCTGCTACAACTTTTTAAACTATGGAGAAAAGAAGTAGAGTTACTGGATGCGTATGACTCCTATGAAGACACTTTCAAAGAAAATGAAAGCACAACTATAACTGAGCAACGTAGTATTTTCCAAGAAGTAACAAAACAAATTGAATATGGTGTGCAAACATGAAAATAAAAACGGTACCTGCCAAGATTACAAACCTATACTGCTATATGTGAGTGGGCAAGCTGGTTCAGGCAAAACATTTTTACAAACAACAAACTGTCAGCTGCTGTAACTGCCCCCACAGGTTTAGCTGCCTACAACATAGGCGGTGTCACTTTACACCGATTACTACTCCTTCCAGTAGAACACCAAAACAAATTAGACTATTACAAACTTTCTACAGAAGCTTCAATGAAACTACGCAGAGTTTTCAAACAAATGCAAATGCTACTAATAGATGAGGTGAGCATGGACTCTAACCCAATGTTGGCTTTAATTCACCTCAGACTACAAGAGGTCCTCAAAACAGACTACGAAGAGCTCTTTGGAGGAAAACACATTATTGTTTTCAGAGATCTTGTTCAATTAACACCAGCGAAAGCTGAACCTATTTTTAAAACCTTAGGGCACAAACTGTGCCATAAACCTCTTGGCAGCATAGGAAATGTCAACTTTTGGCACCATTTCAAATACAGAGAATTAACTGAAAATATGCGTAAGTCTGCAGACCTGACATAACCCAACATTTTAAAAAGTATTAGAGTTGGTGTACTATCTCAAGAAGCACAATCTATATTAAAAACCAGGCACTTTCATGCACTCTATGGCCATAACTCATGTGCAACTGATGTCATGGAACAATTAGCACACAAAAATGTCAATTGTATGTCCTTGATGCCAACTCTTGCAAGCTGTTCAAAATGTAATAAAACCATGTTAAAAAAAGAAATGCAACCAATAGTTCAAATTGCCTCCACAGACAACTGGACGTACATGGTATGACACTATCCATGTGTCAACAAGCCACAACAAGGCTAAACACCTTGGAAAACTCTATCTCTAACACAGCTGGTTTGGAGAAAATATTAACATTATCTTTAAACTCTAGAGTAATGCTCAAACGAAACCTTGACGTGGAGCAAGGACTAGTTAATGGAGCACTTGGTACAGTTGTTGGCTTTCAAACATACCCACGTGACAACAACGTTCAGTTTGTCAATATTCTCTTTGACAAACTATCCGAAGTTAAAAGGATATTACGCTCAACAGCCCGCTTCCTTCTTTTGAAAGACATGTATGTACGCAGACAACAATATTCTCTAACTCTAGCATTTGCAGTCACCATTCACAAATCACAAGGTCTTACCCTAGATAAAGCATTGATAGATATTGGGTAGCGCAGTCTTTAAAGAAGGCATGAGCTATGTAGCACTTTTACGCTTATGTACACTTGACTGACTATTTCTAATCAACTTTGATGCAAGTAAAGTAAATCCTGATTTTTCTTGCATTCTAGAATACAATAGACTGAGTTCACTCTACACCCCCCAACTAAAAACCTACCTGTTCCGCAAAAAGCAAAACATTGTAAAAGAAAACTACTTCAGACTCTATCTATGCAGGATCTCATAGCAATTCCTCCAAAGAAACTAAAAGAAGCTAATACTTCATCATGGACCACAACCAAAGAAGAATCTACTGCTCAAAGTAACTCAACTACCGCTTCAAAGAAGCAACGCACACTCCCAACAAATGATTTCGACAACGAACTGTCAGGTCCATTGAAATTTTCAAATATAAGGGGTGTAAATTGCTATGCAAATGTAGCAATAAATATTCTATTCCAATTGCCACCAATTATTGACATTTACTTACACGGTTCAGACCAATTGTGTTTGCAAATGTTAGTCCTTCATAGAAATACAACCAATAATCCTGACAACAGTTACAGTGGTTCTGGAATAAGACAGGAATTGGACTACTGTGCTGGAATGGTCAAAATCACTATAAACTCACAAGAAGATCCACAAGAATTTCTGATGTACGTGCTACAAGTACTAGCAAACAAAAACATACCTATAAATTAAATCTTTCAGATTTCATACATGTGGAAACATACATGCACTCTTTGCAGCCATGTAGTACAAGAAGAAGTTCCTAATGAACGCTTCGTGTATGTATCCATACCTAACTGTGAATCCATTCCATTTCAGAAACTTGTACAAAATGCAAACCACGGCAGATTATGTACTACCTGCAATTCCGATAATCGTTCCACCTTACAAATACAGACACATAGTAAATACTTAATAGTAATGCTTTTACGTTATAATGCAGATGGCACCAAAAACAACTGCAAGCTGACTGGATTCACACATGGTCAAGTATCACTTGGTAAGAAAACCTTCACAACAATAGGTATAATCTACCACACAGGAGCCACAACCAATGCAGGTCACTACACTGCATGTATAAAAAAGAATTGAGGATGGTTCGAATGCAATGATACTACCATTACTCTAAAACAGATATTACCAGCAAATCTTGTAAACGCTTACTTAATTTTCTTAAAACCAAAATTTAATAACTAATCTGTGTATGAACATAAACAAAACTTGAACTTCAAAACTATGACCAGTTAGAATACACCAACAGGTATCAAACTGCCCCAAGATTTTGCAACAAACAAACAGATAAATGAATACCACTAAAATGAAACAAGAAATAAACACTTAGAATACGCCAACAGGTATCTAACTGGCCCAAAAATCCGCAACAAGCCAACAGATAGAAGAATACCACTAAAATGGAAAAAGAAATAAACAAATAGAATACACCAACTGTTATCTAATTGCAACAGTACTACCACCACTTCCAAATTAAAAACTATTCACCTATTCAATTCCTCCTATTGAAATCAATGAAAGAAATATATTGTACCACAATGTAGAAAGTTTTTTTTAACCCAGCATAGATTTTTTTGCCACAGACCCAATGATTTAATGAACAAACACAGGAAATGAGCAAATTGCACAGTACACTGGTTTGAACTGTAGTACTTCTAAAGTACTAACTATTAGGGTCAACAAAATACAGAAATGTCTACTATGCAATGCAATACTCATTATAAACTACCTATATATACTAACATGTGATTTTATCTTTTATGACAGTGATTGAAAAATAATGTCTGCTCCAACTACCCATGTCATGAAAAAACTGCATACAACCACAAACAAATCAAACAGTAAGTATATAATGATTAGACTCCCAAACACTACAGCATAACACACCCATTCAAGCAAACACCTAACCATAAATCACATTCCAAAATGTTTGCTTCCATGGGTATCTTATGCTGCGCCGCTTGTTGCCAAACACTACAACCTTGACTGCATGGGCTGGCCAAAACTCTTCATACAGCCTCAACAAAGAAAACAGTACCTATATAATAATTAAACTCACAAACACTGCAACATAACACAGCCATGCAAATAAACACTTTACCAATAAATACGACCCAAAATGCCTAGAGTCTTCAGTACCAACAATCTGAACACAATCCAACAAACAAACAAAGACACATCTTCTCACTATCCTATAAACACTACCACACTACTACCAATCAGTACTCACATTTTTAAAACATATTCCCTAAGGAGCCACATACCACAATCAAAATGTTTGTTTTGATGGGTGTGTCATGCTGCGGTGGTTGTGGCCAGGGCCTGGATTCTTGGGTGCATAGCCTACGGCCTACGGCCTTCGGCCATGCACCCAAAACTCTAGGCCCTGGCCACAACCACTGCAGCATAGCACACCCATAGAAACAAACACCTACCAAATGACCACAACCCAAAAACATAATACATCCACCTCAAAACTATGCACTTCCTTTAACATACTAAAAAATAATTACAACCAACGTACAAACTCTTCAATACATACCCTCTTCACCCAATGCTCTTCTAACGACTCAAAACCAACATCATACTAAAGTAAAATAGCCAGTAGTGCACCCAGTGTTTAGTATGTCCGCGGACAACCGCGGTGACCACGGACACCGTGAACATATCATGGCCTTCTCCCACCTAAACAAATACAGCATTTGACCCATCTCTTACTCCCCCACCCTCTCCAAGCTCTCATACACACCAACACACTCCCCAAAATTGGATTTATACTCACTTCCAGTGCATGTCCGTGCATCCAATATGGCGGGCGCATTGAAAAAATTTGACGCACTTCACGCCTCATCCCAGCCAATCAGAGAACATGTTGCATGTCCGTGGACATGACGCAAGCCAATTATCCAATCGGTGTCCTGTCCACGGAACAAACAGGGAAGTGTGTCCGCGGAGCAGACATAGATATCACAAATTTTTTTAGACCTATTTTTTGGTTGTTTTAAAAAAAACTACTGGACAGATTTTCACCAAATTTACAAAAGCACGTTTTCCGGACCAAGCCGCCACTCCTGCCGCAAATTTGGTGAAAATCCATCCAATTTTTTCTCAGTTCAGTCTATGGGAAAAAAAAATGTGGGACCCCCCTATAACTTTGCCCCCCCCTCCTGGATAACACCTCATCAAACTTTGCAGGAACATTCAAAGTGGACCATATACTTTTTTTGCAATGTTTGGTGAGGATACGTCCAGGCGGGGGTGAAGTTATAAGCTGCCCAAAAAGTGCTCTTCCTGTGGGTTTACCAACTTAACCATAACTACACGGCCACTACCGTGGGCCGTGTAATTATATATATATATATATATATATATATATATATATATATATATATATATATATATGGGACGTTATGGTTGCAATTCAATGAAAAAACTTTGTTAAAGGGACGTTATGGTTCCAAGTAAAACCGAAAAACCCATGAAATTCACCAGTTATGGTAAGCTAAGCAACCATAACTCGCGCCACCACCGTGCACTGCTAAGACTAACACCCATGACATCAAAGATGATATCACAAATGTCATTGATGACATCACTGATGATCACATATGAATTTACTTTTCATTAAATGTCTGTATAAGGCATTCTTATTATAATGTTGAGAAAAAGTGTCCAGGATCATTGGAATAAATATCATGAGCTAATTAGTGCATTAAGCAATTGCATTGATATAAATAGCATTCTATTATGAATTTCTATCGAGTATACTAAGCTACTCATGCAGAAACCTAGGCATTGCGTGCAGCATACATGATGAAGATATAATATTCATAATGTTGATATGTTGAATAATTAAATGATAAATGTTTTCTTATTAGAGTTTTGTGTATTGTGAAATATGTAATAAGTAGCTAATAAAACCCACGTATTACATAATTGCATTATTAAAGACAAAACACAAAGACACAATAACGCATACAAATATGTGTATATACAGGGAAAGTGAAGTAAGCAAAAAAGCAGAAGTAGTAGCAGAAACAATTCATAATCTAACTGATTATCTTTATGCTAATAAATGATTGCTCTGTTGCAAAGCTGCTATTTACCCTATGTATATGTATCACATGATGTGACTGGACCCTAATGAAAGTAGTGTGAGTACAATGTCTACAAATATGAACATATACAGGGAAAGTATAGTATAGTAATAAAAAAACAACAGAACTATCAGAAAGTGCTGATAAATCTACTGATTATTTTCATGCACAGAAAGGATTGCTGTCTTTCAAGCTTGTGTCTTCCCCTATGTATATGTTTCATATGATATGAGTGGACCCTAAGAGAATTACTGTAAGAACATACTTGAAGGATAAGTCTACAAATATAGTACATTTACAATTTTTAGTTACTGACTATTACTGAAGAATACCATGTGGCCTAGATGTGTCAGTAAAGGAAAAAAAGAGGGAGACAGACATGTGATGTCATCAGTGATGTCATCAATGACATTTGTGATATCATCTTTGATGTTGTGGGTGTTAGTCTTAGCAGTGCACAGTGGTGGCGCGAGTTATGGTTGCTTACCTTACCATAACTGGTGAATTTCATGGGTTTTTCAGTTTTACTTGGAACCATAACATCCCTTTAACAAAGTTTTTTCATTGAATTTCATAGGTTTTTAGTAGCGCAACTTAACCATAATGTTCCTTTAACAATGTTTTTTTACTGAATTTCATAGGTTTTTAGTAGCGCAACTTAACAATAATAACTCTGACTTTATGTACAAGTAACATAGAACATACTGAACCCCCTCTACTGAATTTGATGTCCGCGAACTCTTTTCATGTCCGCGACAGATGCGGACAACAGCATCACTACCCAAAAAGTCTGGGGGGTAAATTTAATTGTTATACCATAACATATGAACATTTTACGAATTCACAAACCAGCACACATACACATTATATGTAGTAATAAATAAGAATTGTAACCCATATATATAACACACTAACCATTCATTTAAATACAATATGTTTTAAAATGGAATATACCAAAAGAAGAAAGCTAGGCTTCCAACATGATTACCTCACAGAAACTCCACAACTAAGAGCAACAGCAAATCTACAGACCACTCAGAACACACCTTACCAGAAGCTAGTAAGTGTACTGCATTTTACTCACATATTTGTAAACTTTCTGTATTAGATACAAAAAAATGATATTATGTTTTTTTTCTCACAGAAATCTCTAGTACTCGAGTGGCTAGAGGAGCATTTCCCACGTGACGAAATGTCAGAAGATAGTGAACCTAATGGTAGACACTTTACTATATAAACCAATTAATAAATATTATTTTATATACATTTAACATATATATTTTCTTTTGTACAGACCATACAAAAATTGAAAATACTAAAGAAAAAGCAGTATTGGATAAGACTCTTCAGCACATAGAAGAAAAAATGGACCTACTCTTGGCAAATTTTGATATTTGAAAAAAACTTTGTGGAGGATCACTTGAAACAAACAACTACATACCATTGTCCCACATGTACATGTCCCCCCTCACCATATCCCACTCAATTATCCCCAAACCCTCTCCATGAACCAAAATGTTTTGATGAGACTTCCATCCCTTCTTCACCTCATATAAATCCTATTGAAACCCCCAATTCTCCTGTTTTTGTTTCAGTTTCTGCCTCACCTTCTCTGTCAAAAATTTAACATACATGTAAAATAAAGTAAAATTATTATATTGTGTCCTAATTCATTTCTTGTCTTTTTTTAAAAAGCAGTTCAGGTGTCCGCGGACAGCGCGGGTGTCTGGAATGTTCGTGAAGAAACGAAAATGGAGGTGTCCTTAGAACACTATATCTGTCCGTACTGTTCGCTAGCAAGTTGAAATTGTTCTAAGAACACACGCGGTGTTCTGAAATGTTCGTAAAGAAACAAAATGGGGGAGTCCTGAGGACGCTATGCCTGTCCGTATTGTTCGCAGGCAAGTTGAAACTGTTCTAAGAACACAGGCTGTGTCCTGGAATGTTCGTAAATAAACTAAATGGGGGTGTCCTGAGGACACTATACCTCCCCTTACTGTTCGTAGACAGGTTGAAACTGTTCTAAGAACACATCAAGTGTCCTGGGATGTTCATGAATAAACAAAATGGGGGTGTCCTGAGGACGCTATGCCTGTCTGTATTGTTTGCATGCAAGTTGAAACTGTTCTAAGAACACAGGCTGTGTCCTAAAATGTTCGTAAATAAACTAAATGGGGGTGTCCTGAGGACTCTATGACTGTCCGTATTGTTCGCAGGCAAGTTGAAACTGTTCTAAGAACAAACACCTGTCTGTAACTGTTCGTTTCACTTGTGACACACTTTTAATCACTTCAGGACCAGAACAGTGTCAGTAGAACACCAACGTGCATGTGCACACCAGTTTCAGTCCATTTGGTGTCCTGCGGACGCCCGCTCCCTTCGCGAACATGTTCGCAAACCTATCATGTGACCGTGCCCACGATCAGTGTATGTTCTGATTGCGAACACTGTTCGTGTCCCCGAACAATTTAAAAGTACATTTTCAAGTAATCTACAATATTTTTCAATAAAAACTCAACATAGAACAAGTCTCACATAGTAATCCTGAGTTTCTACATACTCTTTGTGACTTTTTGAACCCTTTTTTCTGTTTGATCTGTCCGCAGACAGCGCGCATTTCTGCAACTGCGCACCAGTACCCCTATAAAAGACCACGCCCTAGAGCTCATTCTCATTGTGTTTCTGGCTATCCTACAGAACACAGCAAATTTTGCTGCCAATTTGCAGATTTTCAACTCCAAGCTGATGTCTTCCATGGCTCCACTCATGCCACCTGGTGCAGCATCTGCCTCACCACCACCCCCACCCCCTCTGCCACCTGGTGCTGCATCTGCCTCAGCACCACCCCCACCCCTCCACCACCACCACCTCACCAAGGGCCTGAAGAGGGGAACAAGAGTGAGGATGCACAGGAGGATGAAGAGGATGACGATAATGAGGTAGTGGAAGTCCCTACTACCAGCACTCGGCGTGAGCCTTGGGTGTGGCGGTTATTTACCATTCGTGGTAATGGTCCTAAGGCGCGTGCGAACCAAGTCACCTGCAACGAGTGCAAAATGGTACTCAGCCATGGGAGGCATGGTTCATACAGCTTTGGGACATCTACCATGAAGGGACACCTAAAGTCATTCCACATTGGGGCCATTCGCAAGGTTGTACCTTGCGAGGAGTGTAGCAGGTTGACTTCCTCTACTTCATCCTCCATTTCCAATCCTCTCACCACAAGGAACACTCCTGTCGGACAGCTTATTCCTCAAGCTGCCTCACAGGCCATACGCAATACTGATGACCCTTACCTTTCGAGGGTCACAGTTGTGTGTATGTACTGTGACGCAGTACTGTGCAGGGCGGAGAAACATCGTAGTGCTTTTGAGGCTATCGTCTCAGAGCACGAGAAGGTCTTCTCACTACCCAAGTAAAACCCACTGTACATCTTCCTCTCTCAGCTCGTCCTTTCTTATCCCCGTGGTTGGTGTCCCCCCTTGCCCTCCTTTCCCCTCCTCTCCTAGTGTGTCTTGTATAAAAAAACAAAAAAATTTAAAACAACAAAAATAAAAAAAGGCTCTTTTCAGAGCCGCCTTTCACAGTTAAAAAATAGAAGTGAAAATAAATGAAGCAAGGCCCTGTGTATTTTTTAGAAGTCCACGGACAGTCTGCAGACATATAAAATGTTGGGGTGCTTCCCTATCATAACCATTACAGTTGTATCTGGGAGGAAGTGGTGGCTCTGAAAAGAGTCTTTTGGTGGTGTTTGTTTGTGTTTGAAAAATTTGAAATGCACAACACCTACTACAAAATGGATGCTGTAATTCCAAAAAAGGTTGCAATGCATTTTGTACATTTCTCAGAAAAAATCTGATTGCCAGCATAAGTAAGATGGACTCCATCTCTGCGAAAAATGTATGTACTACGAAACATAATATTTTCATTGTGAAAAGAGGACATGCCAAAATCTCTTAGAAAGGCACAAACAGCCTTATTGATTTTGTGCCTTGCTTTCTCCATTTGAGGACCAAATGAAGAAGAACAAAGCCACATTTCTCTCTGCGCAATCCGTGAAAAAATTACTTGAGAATTTGGTCCATGACCTTCCCAAGTCCTTCTTTCATTGCAAATTGCAAAGAAATTCCAGACACATGTCCTAAACTGTTCCCTCCACAATGAATTACAATTATGTCTGGATGTTGCTCTGTCTTCAAAGTAGTACAGAGAGGTAGCAAGTCCAACCACTTCATTCCACGTACTCCATGCCAATGCACTTCCACATGTGGGAATCCAAGATCTACAGCTACTCCACAGCTTTCTGCATGCACCTTCAACCAATGTATCCGCGAGTCTCCCAAAATCCAAACAATCTGTTTTCTGAAACACACAGCCATAGCTATCTGTTCTTCTCTCAGCAAAAAGAGTATCCAAGAAGCTCTCTCCTGGCACAACACACCCACTAAACTTTCCTGACCAATCCCTTTCTCTGCTCATTCTCATTTGTATGGCTCCCCAACCCAAAATCCCCAGATATAACACACGATGTCCGCGGACTACCGCCATGTCTGCGGACATATCGTATCATGGACAGTCCTTCTACCATTTCCATTTCACTTTCTGTGCCATTCCCTCATTGGATATAGCTAAGAAGTCACATGAACATCCACCAATCACATCCAAGACCTATACATCTAACTGCATCATCATAGATCAGCACTTTAAATGTACTGTTAATCTCTCTGAGTACAAATGTCATATAATTGGAAAGCACCTTCTACCAGAAATACTGTACAAGTCTCCAAGATTTCTACTTGCAGCTGCATGCATGTCCATATGCATGAACACAAACTACATGTATGCTTATTTTCTGTATAATACATGTACAATTCTTATAGATTCATATAAACAGATTAACTGACTTTTAGATTGTATAATATATAAAATGAATTTACTGTACTTTTTTCCATCTCCTAAAATCAACTGTCACTTCCAAACCTATCTGCTATTTAATTTCTTTTTACACACATATTTTCAAAGCATGTTGAACTAACATATTTAAAGTACAATATGAAGAGTTAACATACTCAAACAAAATTGCATGCACACAGTGGCCCTCATTACAACCCTAGCGGTAAGTGAAAAACGATGCCGGTAAATGATTACCGGCATCGTTTTCCGCTAGGTCCGATCATGACCCGTGACCGTGAACTACGATGCCATTAGCGGCATCGTACTTAACGCTGCCGCTAATTGCACCATGATCGCACGCATGCGACCTGCCACGCCGTAAATACCGGCATGGTGCAAAGCTACGCGAATCACGAACGAAGCGGACATGCTCCTAACGCCATCACAAAGCCCGTTAAGTACCTTACCGCCATGGTGCTAATTACGCCATCGCGAACCAACCGTAAATGGCCATGTGCATTGTATCCAGCTGCCACAGGTGCACAGAATCAGCACAGGTGGAGGCAATACAGACTCAGCAAATACAAAAAGAGCACACCCCGCCCCTTCCCACACCCAGTCACACTCCACAATGATTCCAATAGAACTAGCAATGTTGGTGCTGGAGGACCTGATAGCAATGCAAGTGCTACAACTACAACAACAACAACAACAGGCAGCACAGAGGAGACACAGGAGGAGAAGGAGGGCAAGGCAGGGCCAGCAAGCCCCACCAGCACAGCCAGTGCACCACGCAGGCAGCCCACAATTCCACGCATCAGAGCAGTCCATTCAACCTCACTGCTGAGCAGATCCACACCCTGTACCGTTTGGACCGGGACACCATCACCACCATCGTAGACATGACACACAACGACATTGTCAGCATGATAGAAACACCCACCGCCATCCCACCCCTACTGAAGGTAGTGTCCGTGCTCCACTTCCTGGCCACAGGCACCTACGAGCACACAGTGGGGCACTTGCATGGCATTTCACAACCATTATTCTCACGTACACTGATCCAAGTGCTCGATGCCCTCCTCAAGCACAGAGACGACCACATCTCATTACCACGGTCTGACCAGGAGATTGCAAACACCAAAGTGGGTTTCCATGCACTAGCCGGCATACCTGGTTGCATTGGTGCCATCGACTGCACCCATGTGGAATTGGTGCTCCCACATGCCATGGAGATACCGTACTGCAACCGTAAACTATTTCACTCAATGTGCAAATGGTCTGTGACTCCAACAGGATCCTCACACATTGTTGTGCCCGATTCCCGGATCAACCCATGATCCACCTGGCTGAACGGGGGGGGGATGATGCATACTTCACCTGGCTGAAAGGGGGGGGAATGATGCATACTTCACCTGGCTGAAAGGGGGGTGAATGATGCATACTTCACCTGACTGAAAGGGGGTGGGGGATGATGCATACTTCACCTGGCTGAAAGGGGGGGGATGATGCATACTTCACCTGGCTGAAAGGGGGGGTGATGCATACTTCACCTGGCTGAAAGGGGGGGAATGATGCATACTTCACCTGGCTGAAAGGGGGGGAATGATGCATACTTCACCTGGCTGAAAGGGGAGGGGGAATGATGCATACTTTAGCTGGCTGCGAGTAGCAGAGGCAATGGATCCAGCTCATACCCTAAAGCAGCACAAACGTCAGCTGACACTTGTAAACATAATGCCTGATGTAAGCAGCCCTACCATGTGAATGAAGGTGTGTCCCAACCATGACACAACCATCTGCAAGTGCATTGTACTGATTCGGACCACATTGACTTCAACGAAATCCACCTACATGCACGGCACCAAACACCATCAACTGAAAGCCCTATCCCCCATAACTACGCACAAAGGAGGCACACGACAGACAGAAACATCAATACACCATTACACAGACACCAAGGCCCACAAAACGTCCCTATCAACATCAGTAGTGCTCATTGGGGTCATTATGAGGCTGACAGCAATGTTGCAATGATGTGAGCGTTGATATCACAGGACACGTGCCAGGTCACCAAAACAAACGCCATGAACGAACACAGTGGATGGGCACTCACAAGGCACTTGACCCTCTTGCATACATTGGTTGATGGCATGCAAAACAGTCCATGAGAGCCATGAACATATACCGGCCACATAGTGTGAATCCATTAGTGCATTTAAAAGTGGTACAAAGTAACAGTTGAATGCATGCCATGGTGGCACGTCATGTTTTGAATTAGATGTCATGACTGACACATACATTGTTGCCCACATACAGGTGATGCAGGCTATCCCCTGAAGAGGTGGCTCCCTACACCAGTCCGGAACCCACAGAACCAGCATGAGGAGGACTTCAACCGTGCACATACACGTACCCGTGTGGTGATTGAGCAGGCATTCGGCCTACTGAAGGCACGGTTTCGCTGCATCAGCAGGTCTGGTGGGGCACTCCTATACCGCCATGAGAAGGTGGCAAAGATCGTCATGGCATGTGTCATGCTACACAATATGTGCATCAGACGAAATGTGCCCCTGACCCCTGACCCCTGACGCAGAACTGCAACCACCTGACGATGAGGATGATGAGGGTGGGGATGGGGCAGCACCTCAGGGAGGCGGCGATGCACAGGAGGGGCGTGAAATGCGTAGTACTCTGATCAACCAATGTTTCTAGCACACGCGGATGGGGGTGTCACATGGAGATGACAATTGGGGCACTGTGTGTGTCTGTTATATGGACACTGGGGACTGTTCACCAATAAATCACACACGCAATGAGCAATGTCCACACATGTGAATTGTGCAAAAAGGAAAAGTGTATTGTAAATGTGATTTTGTTTAACACACCCACTCCCCCCTCCCCCCTGAACTCCCCAACACACCCACTCCCCACTCCCCCCTCCTCCCTGAACTCCCCAACACACCCACTCCCCCAGCCCCCTCCCCCCTGAACTCCCCAACACACCCACTCCCCCTTCCCCCCTCCCCCCTGAACTCCCCAACACACCCACTCCCCCTCCACCCTCCCCCCTGAACTCCCTACAAAGGTGTGAGGAAGTCTGTGATGCAGTGGCTGATGTTGGATTTCTCCACTGGGCGGCCACTATTGGCAGCCCCCTCCCCCGGCCCCCGGGGCACCCCTGCCTGTGCTACGCAGGTTCCTGCCCGATCGGCGGACGGGGCTGCTTGGTGTTGAACAGGCACCCGAGGAGGTACCTGGTTGCTCATTGGGACGCATGTCCCGAATTGTCTGAACAAGTTCGGAGATCACGTGCCGCACCGCGGCGAGTTCATCACAGATGTCCTTTGTGGAGGACTGTATTGCAGCCTTCACTGTCTCTGCGCATTGCTCCATTGCTGCCCTTGCACACCCACATTCTGCCACATGCTCAGTTAGGAGGGAGGAGAGTTGGTGCTGCCGGGTGATGATCTCCTCCAACGACTGTTGATTTTTCTGGCCCATGGATATTGCCAGTGGTATTTCCATTGGGCTGCTCACCTCCTGCACATCATGCACTGAGCATGGAGAGCCTGGCCAACCCTCATCATCTAATTGCCCCTGTGTGGCATCTTCATATGGGTTGCTTTGGGACAGGTAGGGGGAATGAGGGTGGGCAGTGGGGGCTCCTACATCAATCTCCTCATCATTCCCTGCATCACTGTCAGAGGAAGCTGCAATGGCAGCAGTTTCCCCGATTGTGCTGCTTCCTGCAGAACCAGTCCCTTCTGTGGCCACCATTTGAGGTATGTCTGCTGCTGCTGCTGGTACCGTGCTGCCTGCTGGGGTGCCTGTCAGTGCCCTGTCCTTTGTTTTTGCCACAGATTTTGGCTGCTGTGGGGTTTTGGTCTGTACAGCAGAGGTGGAGGGTTGGTTTGCTGGCACTGTGGTCCTGGCCTTCTTGGCAGGTGTGGTGGCAGTAGTGTCTTCATCGTCGAGGTTGGAATTTGAGCCTGTGGTGGAGCAAAGGAGGGAAAGTGTTATTGATGGGTCTGCGGACATTGAGCGGGCATTGTGATGACTGCCATCATTTTGGTTACTAGATGCAGCACATTTGAGGCAGGGGCATACAGATTGTCTCCCTTTTGTGTGGAAGTAGCATGGAGGTATGTGGGTGCCTACAGTTAGGGTGCGCATACTGCATGTGTACAGGGTTGAGGTTGGATGTGGCTGTAGGCAGTCTCCTGCTGATGTGTTGCATTTACACTATAGGGCAACATTGTGCTTCACATGAATGGACTTCAGTGACTTTTGCATGGCTTGATTTGAGGCACCTACCTGCATCGCCTGATGTCGGGGCTCCTCTCTCCATTCCTCCTACCCCTTCAATGCTCTCGATGCCGATTGTAGTGGCACAGATTTCCTCCCAGGGCTGCAATTTTATTGGGGACTCTGATCCTCCCCCGGTTGCCATGCCCATGTTCCTGTTTGCAGATAGGATGCTCCTAACGCGGAGCCGGAGATAATCCCACCGCTTACGGCACTGTCTCGCGTTGCGGGGTACTGTTCCCACAGCACTGACCCGCTGTGCAACTAGGGCCCATATGGCGTTCTTCTTTGCAATTGCCGGTCTGGTCATTTGGGTTGAAAATACTACAGCAGCGTTCTCCTGGAGGTTCTCCGCCAACATGTTCAGCTCTTCCCTGGTGAAACGGTCCTGCCGCTCACAAGTTTTCTTCACAACTTTAGGCATTTTTTTTGCAGGAAATATGTAGCTGATGATTTTTGCCGTTTCTCAGGGTCGGATGTCCACTGGTTGCGGAGGATGCCAATGGATTGTGTTTTTAAAGATGGCCGCCGTGCTCTTTCCCGTTCCGCCGCGATGACGCTACTTCCGGTTCTGCTTATTTACGGTGACTGCTAATTGCGGTGACCGCTAATTACAGTCACCGCTCAGATCGGTGGTCGGGGTGGCGGTAGTGCACCTTGTGCTGCATACGATGCCAGTAGGTGTCGTTTTGGGGGCATTAACGCCATGGCGTAGTTTACATTACCGGCATGGCGCAATGCTCGTGCCCGATGGATCGTAATGTGCCGCTTTTTACGGCTTCGCTCCAGCAGGGACACGTTAGTTGCGTCATGCCGGTAATGTAGAATACTTACCGCCAGGGTTGTAATGAGGGCCAGTATGTTCAAATATCAAACAACAATACTTGTACAAAAACATAAACATTTATTTACTTATATTTATATACTGCGCAAGCAGCCCATGGCATTGAGGCGCTGTTACTTACAAGAGCTTAGTTACAGAAATAGTGGTATTCAGTGGTACATTATGAATTCCACAAGGCATACAAAGGATATTTTGGTTGGTACAGTTAGTCATTACAATACAGTTTATGCATTAAGAACATATCATAGGTGTTCAACTGGTGCAACGCATCTTATGTGAATAAGATAGTTTTCATGAATTTGAGGAAGGCGCTGAGGGTCAATGTCAATTAAAAAAATCAATGTCTAAATTAAAAACAGTGCTATATACAAACAAAATTACAAATTTGTTTCCTTTACAATTGCAGTGAAGACCATTCTCCTGAAAAGAAGCAGCCGAATTTGAAGTACAAAGAACAACTAAGAAGAAACCTGCTCATTTCAGAAAAAAAGTAAGTTGAATACCACCATATTATTTGCACTATTATTCAAACACACTGTATGGTTAATTCATGCTATTTCTGTGCCTAGAAATAGAGATTGTGCACCATTCTGTATACAAATCCCCATTTCTTAAACAGACATTTACAGGCAGAATGGCACACAATTTCGTATTTTCTGACACACAAATGACCCAACTCAGCCCCTAGAATTTTGATATTATAGAACAAACACTGTTTTAATTGTATACCATTAGATTTACTATTTCTACTTCGCCACACCACCAGCTTACTTTCTACCGTCATCTGAACCCCACTTTAGTAGCACATAAATTCAAGAATACCCATCCCAACTAGTTGTAGTTGCCCAATGCACAATCACACACCATTACATACATCTTTATCATCTTACTCAGACACTCATGCACACAGCACACATACATTAAGAACACCCCAACCCATACCTTCTTTATTTTTTTCAAAAGACCCTAAAGAATGCCTACCAAAAATCAAGTCTGTAGAAAGCAATGGAGAAGCAGAGCAAATGAAAATAGAAGTGTCCAAAACAAGCATCCATCTCTAGCAGAATTTGTAAAAAAAAAGTTAAAACAAAACAGCTAATATAGTCATTTAGCGAAACAAAACAAGCTTCAACTACAGAAACGTTGCCTCCTCTATCAAAATGTAAAACGAACCACAAAACAATTAACAAAAAATCAGCTACTACTACAGATAAAACTGCTCCTATAAATCTTGATATAGTGCAAAGTAAGCATACCAAAAAAAAGTATTTTAGCAAAAATGTTCGGTCACATAGTCCTTCAAAATCTTATAAAAACAGGAGAGAAATCAGGCTCAACCCTTAAAACCTACTGTCGGAAATTAATTTTAGAAGCGTTGATAGACAGTGCAATCCTTCTCAAAAGAAAGTTATTTATTTTAGTGTTAAACAAAATTAAACCACTAACAAAACTAATGACTAAATTACAAAAAAGACCTCTCGATAAACGAAATGTCAACAGAAATAACTTATTAAGTATCTGTGGAGATGAATGGAGTCACACTACGAGCACAGAACCATACTTTAATGAAGAAGCATACAAACAAAAGCAAACAAATACAATTGCCATACATTGCAGTGGACGAGTTTGTGAAAAAGTTAATAATACCATAATGGAACAAGAAATACTGCTTACAAAAATATCCCCATAAAACTTAGAATTACCTCTCCATTCAACTGAATCAGAACGTATACTATACAAATGGCCATGCACGTCAATGTGTAACATTCCCAAAAAATCTTTCAAGTCTTTATGCCAATTCCTCAATCAATATGTGAAAGGCAAAGACAAAATCAAAATTAAACTACTGCAAAATATGGATACCTGTCCAGTGCGCAAGTACACAGGACTACAAGGACATTCATTGGCCTGCATTTCAGGACCTACTTGCAAAACCACCTTCCACTATATCAAAATTATATCAACACATCATTCAACTATAAGAAATCTAGTCTATAAACTGTACTATGCTAAAAGTCCTGCTTTAGCACTAGCCAATTTAAATAACATTCTTCTACAAGGTACAGCAAAATACCTACTTGAAGAAATCGACTATATCCAGAAAAAATATTTTGGAAGTGAAAGCCACTTACAGAATGAAATAGCTTTAATGCAAATTAGCAACAATTCTATGCATGGCAACCTTCTACTACACACATACAAAAAAGAAATACTGAAATTTAAAAATACATCTGATGAAATACCAAACCATGTGTGTGTATGTTGCCATAGAACTTTTTATAAAAGTAACACAAAAACTGTAGACCTAACATACAAAATAGAAGACAATGAAGATTCTAAATGGTTTCAATTAGCTCTCTACCTTATAGCAGAAAACAAATACGAAATAACTGACCCCTTAATACTTTGCAGTTACTGCACTACAAAACTTGACAACAACCAAACTCCTTCACGTGCTATCACAAATAATTTGGAATTATTTCCACTACCAAAACCCCTACAACAACTCAATTTATATGAGAACATCATAATTCAAACAGTGCACCCATTTCAAGCAATAATACGCCTTCAACCAAAAACAGCAAAATTACCTCCCTCTGAATTAGCGAAAGGTATTCGGGGAAATGTTGAGTATTTACCATTAGATCTAAAAGAAAATGTGCACACTCTAGGAGTGCAACATCCAATGGAGCAATCTTTAATTATCTTAGTAAATGGTGTACCTACAAAAGAAAAAATAATTTGGCAACAACTGGTAGATTTACAGAAAGTTAGACAATCCTTGCAATATCTAAAAGACAATAATGAATACTACAAAGAAATTAATATTGAAGAAAACTTGAAGGATACCACTGAAATAATTCAAGAGACACAAGAAGCTGGTCAATTTGAGCTCCTATATCCTGCTACAATATCCAATACTTTAGACCATTATACAATTCACCCATTGCACTCTAATGACACCATAGAAGATGCACTAGAAACGTACCAAATGCGTCAAACAAAAGGATCACCAATCAGCATATGGGAAAAAAGTATAGAATCATGTGATTTTCCTCTACTCTTTCCTACTGGCAAAGGAGGAAGGTACGATGATAGACCTATTCAAATAACAGCATCAGAATACCGCTCACTACGGATGTATTCTGAAGATCCCAGATTTAGACAAAATGTGGAATACATATTCCACCTGCTCTTTGAAAGTGAACTAGCAACTTTATATTACGGAGTTGCACACACATTAAAATCAGGATCCCACTGTCAAAATATGTCAGCTACACAATCATTACAAAAAGTGCAACAAAAAGATGAGGTTTTACAATCAAATATTACAAATCTATTAGCAAACATGCGTGGTACTAAAGAGTACTGGTTTCTACATCATGGAGATGTACGTTGTATGATAAGAATCCTTGGCCCACCCACTTGATTTGTTACATTAATTTGTGCAGAATATGCATGGGAAGATTTACATGATTTCCTACGCATATCAAACAAAAACAAAACAAACATAGATATACTAACACTTGGAGAACTTGTTGAGATATTTTCACCATCGCTTCATTGCTATGCTACACTTTATTTGTAATAAAACTGCTCCCCTCCTCAGACAAGTGCAACACTTCTTTTGGAGAAAAGAATACCAAGCCAGAGGAGCACCACATTTCCACATGCTTTTATGGATCTGGATTAAAGATGCTCCTAAATTTGGTAAAGACAGTGATGCCACTGTTTTACAGTTTATTGAAAAATATGTCACTTGTAAAATTCCATCAGAAGCAACAAATAGTGATCTTCATGCACAAATTTTACAATTTCAAAGACACAAATGTGGCAAATATTGTCGTCTCAAATACAAAAACAAAGGGAAATACTACACCAAATGCCGCTTTGGTTTCCCTAGACCGGTTACAAAAACAGGTCAAGTGAACAACTTCATGTCTTCAGTTAGACATATCTTTAAAGGTAAATCACCTAAAAAAACATATTACATAAAAAGAACAGAAGAGGAAAAGTATATCAATGATTACAATGCAATCATTCCCCACTTATGGAATGCAAACATAGATGTGCAATACATTGCAGACAATTCCACTGCAGTTGCACGATAAGTTACAGCATACTTAACAAAAGCAGAAAAAACAGAGCTCCAAGACCTCTGGAATGACCTGTCATCAGACAAAACACTGTCTCAGAAAAGATACAGTTTGGGCATAAAAATGCTCTCCCATAGAGAATGTGGCTCCTATGAAGCAGCAGATTGTTTAACTGGTACTGCTTTGTATGGAAAATCTGAAAATATAGTATGACTAAGTCTTGGTCCTGCTAAATCTAGAAGAAGAGTTCTAAAATCATACGAAGATATAGAAAAAAAATATAAAAAAAATTGACAAACAGCAAACTGTCAGCTGTTGTCACTGCCTCTACAGGTTTAGCAGCATACAACATAGGCGGTGTCACTTTACACCGATTACTACTCCTGCCAGTAGAACACCAAAACAAATCAGACTATTAAAGACTTTCTACAGAAGCTGCAATGGAACTACGCAGAGTATTAAAAGAAATGAAAATGCTACTAATAGATGAAGTGAGTATGGTCTCCAACCTAATGTTGGCTTTGATTCACCTCAGCTTACAAGAAGTACTAAAAAAAAAATACGAAGAGCTTTTTGCAGGAAAACACATTATTGTTTTCGGAGATCTTCTACAATTGACACCAGTGAAAGGTGAACCTATTTTTAAAACCTTAGGACACAAATTTCTGCCGTAAAACCGTTGGCAGCATAGGAAATGTCAACCTTTGGCAACATTTCCAATATAGAGAATTAACAGAAAACATGCGGCAATCTGCAGATCTCACCTATGCCAACATCTTAAAAAGTATTAGAGTTGGTATACTATCTCAAGAAGCACAATTAATATTGAAAACCCGGCACATTCATGCACTTTATGGCGATAATGCATGTGCCACAGATGTTATGGAACAATTAGCCCACAAAACTTTCAATTGTATGGCCTTAATGCCAACTCTTGCAAGCTGTTTCAAATTCAATGAAACAATGTTAAAAAAAGAAATGCAACCAATATTGGAAATTAGCGCCACAGACAAACTAGACGTACATGGTATGACACTACCCATGTGTGAACAAGCCACAACAAGACTAAATAGTTTAGAAAATTAAATCTCCAACACAGCTGTATTGGAAAAAATATTAAAACTATCCTTAAATTACAGAGTAATGCTTAAACGTAACCTTGACATGTACCAGGGACTAGATAATGGAGCACTGGGTACAGTTGTTGGCTTTCAAACATACCCACGTGACAACAACGTTCAGTTTGTCAATATTCTCTTTGACAAGCTTTCAGAAGTAAAAAGGATAGGACGCTCAACAGCTTGATTCCTTCTCTTCAAAGACATGTATGTATGTACGCATACGTAGTCACCATTCATAAATCACAAGGTCTTATCCTAGACAAAGCATTAATAGACATTGGTAACACAGTCTTTAAAGAAGGCATGAGCTACATAGCACTATCACGCTTACGTACACTTGACGGTCTATTTCTAATCAACTTTGATGCAAGTAAAGTACACGCTGATATTCCTTGAATTTTAGAATACAATAGACTTCATTCACTATATACCCCCATCTAAAAACATATCCTGTTCCACAAAAAGTAAAACATTGTAAAAGAAAACTAAATCAAACAGAAATACAACAGGATATCACTGCAAATCCTCCAAAGAGAGTAAAAGAAACGAATACTTCATCAAGTACCACAAGCAAAAAAGAACCAATTAGGGAAAGTAAACCAGGTACTTTGTCTAAGAAGGAAGACAACTAAAAAAAAATCACTCAGATACAGAACTACCTGGTCCATTTAAACTCTCAAATATAATTGGTGAAAGTTGAAACGCAAATGTAGCAATGAATATTCTATTTCAATTACCACCAATTGTTGACAACATATACTTACACAGTACAGACCAATTGTGTTTGCAAATGTTAGTACTTCATAGAAATGCAACAAACAATCCTAATAACACATATAGTGTTTATGGAATAAGATAACAATTGGCCTACTGTGCTGGAATGGTGAAATTCACTATAAACTCACAGGAAGATCCACAAGAATGTCTAATGTACTTACTACAAGTACTGGAAAACAAATACATACCTATAAATGAAATCTTCCAGATTTCATACATGTGGAAACATGCATGCACTCTCTGCAACAATGTGACACAAGAAAAAATCCCCAATGAACGCTTCATATATATATCAATACCTAATTGTGAATCCATTCCATTTCAGCAACTTGTACAAAATGCAAACCATGGTAGATTATGTTCTACCTGCAATTCGGATAATCGCTCCACCTTACTAATACAAACACTTGCTAAATACGTCATACTAATGCTTTTACATTACAATGCAGATGGTACCAATAACAACTGCAAGCTGACTGGAGTCACACATGGTCAAGTATCACTTGGTAAGAAAACCTTCACAACAATAGGTATAATCTACCACGCAGGAGCCACAACCAATTCAGGTCACTACACGGCATATATAAAAAAGAATTGTGGATGGTTCGAATGTAATGATAGTACCATTACTCTAAAGCAGAGATTACCAGCAAATCTTACAAACGCTTATTTAATCTTCTTAAAACCAAAATGTATTAACTAAACTATACTTAAACCTTAACTAAACTTCTATTAAAAAACTATAAACTGTTAGAATATGCCAACAGGTATCTAACTGGCCCAGGATTCTACAACAACTAAACAGATAAATGAATACTACTAAATTATATCAAAAAATAGATATTTAGAATACGCCAACTGGTATCTAACTGCCCCAGGATTTTACAATAACCTAACAGATAAACCAATACCACTTCATTATAACAAAGAATAGACAGTTGCAATATGTCAACAGGTATCTAACTGCTCCAAAAATCTGAAACAAGCCAATACTCAGAGCATAAGCCAGAAACAACAAGTGAACCCTGAAAACAAACAAACAAACAAATAGACTGTAGCATAACAAAAAAAGTTTTTTTTAAATACAACATGGATTTTTTTTTCTCCCACAGACTCAATGGTTTTAGCAACAAACATACAAACTGAGCAAATTGCACAGTAGGCTGGTTTGTAATCTACTAAATATGAGGGTAAAAAAAAAATGTTGATTATTCATTGTTATAAGTCATTACAAAATATCAATACTAACATGATTTTTTCTTTTATCACAGAAATTAACAAGAAATACATGTACTCCAGTTACTAAACCAAACAGTAAGTATATTATAATAAGTACAACCATCGCAGCAAATCACACCCATATTGACTTATAACTTTGGTGCTTATAAATTTGGTCTTGTCCATGCACCCAAGACTCTGTGCCCTGGCCACAACCACCGCAGCATATCACACCCATAGAGTCAAACATTTTGACTATGCCATATGGGCACTTTTAATGTCCGCGGACATGATGAGTGTTCTTAGAACAGATTCAACTTGCCAGCGAACAATACGGACAGCATCCTCAGGACACTCCCATTTCGTTTATTTACAAACATTTCAGGACACCGCGAGTGTTCTTAGGACAGTTTCAGCTTCATTGCGAACAATATGGACAGATGTACCGTCCTCAGTACACTCACATTTTGTTTATTGACGAACATCCCAGGACACTTCATGTGTTCTTAGAACAGTTTCAACTTGCTTGCGAACATCCCAGGACACATCATCTGTTATTAGAACAATTTCAACTTGCCAGCGAACAATACGGACCGCATCCTCAGGGCACTCCCATTTGCTTTATTTACGAACATTTCAGGACACTGTGAGTGTTCTTAGAACAGTTTCAGCTTGCTTGCGAACAATACGGACAGATGTAGCGTCCTCAGAACACTCCCATTTTGTTTATTGACGAACATCCCAGGACACTTCATGTGTTCTTAGATTAGTTTTAACTTGATTGCGAACAGTACAAACAGTCATACCGTCCTCAGGACACCCCCATTTTGTTTATTGACAAACATCCACCGTCCTCAGGACACCCCCATTTTGTTTATTGACGAACATCCCAGGACACATGACGTATTTTTAGAACAGTTTCAACTTGCCTGCGAACTAAACGAACAAACATACCTTCCTCAGGACACCCCCATTTTATTTATTTACGAACATCCTGGGACACATTATCTGTTATTAGAACAGTTTCAACTTGCTTGCGAACAGTACGGACAGTCATACCGTCCTCAGGACACCCCCATTTTGTTTATTAATGAACATCCCGGGACACTTCATGTGTTCTTAGAACAGTTTCAACTTGCTTGCGAACAGTACGGACAGACACACCGTCCTGAAGACACACCAATTTCGTTTATTTTTGAACATATCAGTACACCACGTGTGTTCTTAGAACAGTTTCAACTTGCCTACGAACCATACATACGGACGTATTGTCCTCAAAACACCCCCATTTCATTTATTTAGAACATTTCAGGACATCTGTGTTGTCCGCGGGCAAATCGAACACAACAAGGAGATCTACCACCTAAATAAATACAACATTTAACCAATCTTGTACTCCCCCACCCCCCCACACAGTCTTACACACCAACACACTCTACTGATGGCCAATCAGCACACTGTCTGCGGAGCGAACAGGGAAGCGTTTCCGCAGATCGAACATAGATACCACTCATTTTTTTTTACCTATTTTTTGCTCATTTTATAAAAAACTACTGGACAGATTTTCACCAAATTTGCAAAAGCACGCTTTTGGGACCAAACCGCTACTCCTGGTCCAAATTTGGTGGAAATGCATCCAGCGGTTTGGGCTGTAGGCGTGAGCAAAGTTTTTTCCCCATTCAGTCTATGTGAAAAAAGTAAGTTTTGGGACCCCCTTATGACTTTGCCCCCCCTGGACCAAACCTCATCAAACTTTGCAAGAAAAATTCAGAGTGACCCATATACTTTTTTGCAAAGTTTGGTGAGGATTCGTCCAGGGAGAGTGAAGTTATAAGCCACCCAAAAAGGGCTCTTCCTATGGAAACAGCAACTTAACCATAACTAAACAGCCACTAGCGTGGCTGTGTAATATATATATATATATATATATATGCATACATATATATGCCGGGCAACTGAGAAGAAGGATCTCTCATATCCTATTGCCGAACATTTTCATGAGTTTCACAATGGACATTTGCAAGGTTTTCTATTTTTTGGAGTGGCACATATTAAGAAACATACACGTGGAGGTGAAAGGATATTGAAAATCAGACAGCTTGAGGCCAAATTATTGATTTCAAACTAAATTTCCATCGGGACACAAAGTGGATGAGGAACTTTACACTTTTATTGGTGTCTAGTAATGCTTGGAATTTTGTCATTTCAGCTGCTTTCAGCTGCTAATGCATGTTTCTGCATTATTTATTGCATTTTGTTCTTAGTGTTCAACATATCAGAGGTAATAGTGCTGTATTCATGTTGTTGGGCAACCTGCTTCTTTTAAGTGGGTTTTGAGCTTTGAAACCATGATTGTTTTTGGTGTTCATGTATTTAGTTATTTCTTCAAAATTATTTTGTTTCTATTATTTGAGTGTCATCTCTTCATCATTTTAGTAAGTAGAGGTCGGATGGATTTGACTTACAGCAATATGTTATCATTGCACTATGCACTTTGTCAGCCATTCTTATTTGTTAATCGCACTAGGCACTTTATAGTTTAGTATGGTTTACATATAGAGCTGCTCTTTGTTGACATTTGCACCTTGTTACTATCTCTTGGCATTTGGTTTACATATGCATTAAGCACTTTATGCAGTTTCCACTTTAATGATTAGCTTTATGGAATATGTATTTGTATCCCTGTATTATGCATCCTTGCTTCTATTTAGAATGGTATTTGCACATGCAATTTATACCTGTCTACTGTTTACATTCAGACCTTGTCATTTTTACAAGGCACTTGGTTTACTTACGCACTAAGAACTTTAATGGAATTTTCATGTGAGCCATGTGCCTTGTCATTTGCTATATTTTGCACATGACATTGAGGCTTTATTGACATCAGCACTAGGCATTTTATTTCTGTATATTGTTTATATGTGCATTTTATCTAATCTTAGACTTGGCATATTTATAGGCAAAAATCTAAATGAAATTGTACATTCATTTATTTTGCGATGCATGTGCAGCATTTATACACTAATGTACTAAACGCATCTTAGAGTACAGAGCCTCTGGAAATCGACTACTAATCGGGCAACAGAGGTAGTGAACAATAGGTGGGTTACAAACTTAAAGATGGCCGACTTGTAAGATCCATGTTACTAACCATGGTGAATACCATAGAGTTGCACTCAATCATTATAAACCACTGTGGTCATGTTGTGGTTCCAGTGTGCCATCAAGACAGGAAGAGGAGCCAGGGAAACAGATCCCACACCTAACAAACCCTCAAATAGGTTTAAAAAAGCTTTAACAACAAACAAGACAATTCTAGGGGCAAGTCACTCTATTGTATAGAGGTAGACGCCAGCCAAAGAGCAATGGTTTAAGAAAACCTGATACCTCAATCAATCTCAGGAGGCAGAATTTACAAAGTTTAAACAATTTTATTAGTAACAAAACAGTCTTAAAATGCAATCAAATTGCCAAATACACAAGTTAATAAGTGACCGTTGCTAAATAAAAGGTCAGTTACACAGTGCAACAATGTGACAGACAGTATTTCATATTATGTGCTTCTAATATCCAGTCCTGTAAGAATTTACAGAAAAAAGTGTATTGTGCTGTGCAAATTCAAACAATCAAACACATCAAGAACCCCAGTCATATTATTCAACATTCACTCATACTCATTCTTACTTTCATCAAATTCTTCCAACTTGTTTCTTTCCAATTTAGCGTGTGCAAATTTAAGGGAAATTCGTCTGGGACTGTCTGAAATCCACTGAATGCACTAATGTTAAATTTAAAAGAGAAAGGTATCAAATAAAAACACAAGCAAGAACTTGAAATGAACTATGCAATTTCTGTGTCATTACATGTGGGCACCACGTAACCAAAAGATAGAACAAATTACGGGAGGCCCGTCAGTTTTCTCTTAAATACCAGCAATGGAGGGCATCACCTGCAATAGAACAAACAATGGTGTAAATTTCCTTATGTCTGCAAGTTGACTTATCAATAGATCAACATGGCGCCCGTCTGTACTAATCAGATAGGATGTCAAAGGAAAAGAGATAACAATTCTCCGGCAGGCATTGTTAAGGCAACTTAGGAGATGAATTAATTGAGAAATGAGCACTTGTCTTACTCATGCAGTGAACACTTATATGGTGCGACAAGAAATGAGGGGACAAACCCCTCTAGGTGGCATGGAAGTGCTAAAATCTAAAAAGCTGCACATTGATTTTACATGTCAAAACCCTATTGGTCGGCTACCAAGGTAGAGACTGCAGCTTACCGGTAGTGAGTAGGTATCTGAGCTACAGCGTGACGTTATGGCAGGTATGTTGTCCCCGTCATATTAGTCATCAAGCGTAAATACTAGATGTCCCTGGTACGAAATCAAAGCCAAACTCGCAGCTGACTATGCTCCTCTGGTCAGCCCCAACAAGGATAATCTGCAAAATCAATGGAGAGAGCTGAAGACAACTGGTTGAAAAACCCCATCCCAAAGACTCGGATTGTGCCATTACATAGTAAATCTTAAGAAGTTAAACATTTCGACCAGTTCCAATGTCATGACAACAGTAGATACAATTCAGATTACCTCCAGTTGAAGATCTTTCGAAGGTAGCTGCAACTGGGTAATTCACGTAGGGTCAAAATAGTTGCAGGGCTCTGCTGTCTAATGCACAAGTCCAGTATGGCACACGGTAAGCCTTATAAGGAAGATGGCGGAGATAGCAACAGGTTTCCGTGTGAACAAGTGCCCAGAGCGGCATGAAACACGTACCTGTTTTGTCTTTTCTCGTGCAGATATCTGTCCGGATTAAAGGATATTTTCATCAGACTTACACGTGTTTGTGGTGTTTTGCTGTGTATCAAGTGTGACCCAGGCACCTTTTGGTGTCATTTTCTTTTATTATATATATATATATATATATATATATATATATATATATATATATATATATATATATATATATATATGTTATTTCTTTCTTTTGTTCTTTTGTGTTAATTAAAGTGTTATATGGTTAAATAAACATTTTAACACTACATTAACAAAATACACAAATATACATGAGTATACACAAATGTACATACTTAACATTAAAATCTACAACTATATATTTCCTAAATTCATTATCATATTATGAAACATCTAATTTGATTAGCATATATGTATCAATTCCATGAGCATTTAATAACACGAAGACCAAACTGAGATGCTAACACCTTAAATCAAATCTTCTTGGAATCAGCAAATATTAGTGAAGTCTTGAATCATAGGAGTATCATTCAAACGTTTTATAATTTCTAGCCGGATGTGGTACAAGGTAAAAATCAGAACCGTGCTATTAGCAGAATACAAATGTGCCCAGGATTGATCTGTGTTAAAAATATCAAGTTTAAAACGTAGATTATGAAACCATTTTGTGTACAGTTCTTTAAGGTTCTTGCAACCAGTTAGTAGATGTCTCTGTGTTTCAATTTCAGTACTGAAATACTGCCATAAACGCTCCTTGTAAGGAATTTGTTTCCAGACTCCGAATCTGGACATAGTAGGGAGTAACTCTAATCACAGCTGCATAATAAATCTTCTAACTTTTCCATTATACAACTTTTCTATGTAGCTAAATGTGGCATTTATCGGGAAACTTTTTTGAATATATAGTGAGTATTTAGGTTTCAGACCTAATTTTTTAACGTTATTATCTCTGTCCTATATTTTTGATAGTTTCTTAATCATTTTGTCAGCCAGTGCACAATTGATATTTTCCTCCAGCACACATCCAATGTCTTCAAAGAATTAAATAATTTCCTTTAACCATTCTCTCAAGGCATTAGGAGTGGAGGATAAGTGCAAAAAACTAGCAAAATTCGCAAACATAGAGTCAACATTATTTTTCTCGGCCAGCATTTTTGTACAGAAGATACCCCTGGTTATTTTTCTTAAACTGCATAAAGATGTCAACCCAATTTCACAATGGATTACTTCAACAGGGTAGATTTCAGTAATCCTAAAGTCCTGCACCACAATTCCCCTCTCGGAACTTTACCATTTCGTTTCTTTATTTGTGAAAACCTCGAGTCCACAGAGGGCGCTTGGGTCGAGGCTTCATTTATAAAGTATCAACAAGCCTTCGGTCGAATATCCACCTTCTGTTTAATAACATTTTGAGCAGCATTGAATTTGTTTCCGCTTTGAGTCTGATGTTTTTTTCCATCTCAGAAGACTTCAACGTGTCAGTTATATTAATACCCAGATACACATTTGAACCAACCACATCAAAAGCCTTACCATCAATCTTTCATACAACCTTTTTCTGTGATCTCTTGTTCGATCGAATTATCATAATATGTTTTTCTTTATGATTGATGACAAGGGCATTTTCTAAAGAGTATTTATATAGAACATCTGAGGTTCTCTGCAAAAAGATGGGAGCTCTATCTGATAGGATAGTGTTGTCTGCAAAGGCGAGCTATGACACATGCTGGTTCCCTACTAGCAGAGGAAAGTTGTCACATTTATCTACTTAATCTCCCAAATCAGCCACATAGAGGTTGTACAAGTAGGTGCTTGGGGGCAGCATTGCTTCAATCCATGATTGGTCTTAGTAACCCCTCCTGGTTTATTCTCAATTGTACCACGGTATCTGTATAAACTCTTTAAGGAAGTGCAGTATTTTTAGTTTAGATCACGAAGCCTGGTGGTTAGCTGTGTCGAACGCTGCGTTCTAGTCAATAAAACAAATGTAAAGGTCTGCCTCCTTATTCTGCAAAGTGGAATGTATAAAGTGCGTTAGGGTCCATAGGTTGGAAAGAGTACCCATTCCTGTCCTAAATCCTAATTTTTGTTATTTAAGAAGTTTATTCTATTTCATCCAGATATTAACTTCATGCAGTAATAGTTGGGAGAAAAGTTTGGAATTAGCATCCACAATTGCTAGTAAGCAATAGTTTGATCGGGTATCTCTGAGTCCCTTTTTAAACATCGGGATCAGTATAGAGCTCTTCCTTCTGCAAGGTATGTCTTTGACATAGAGAACAATCTATTTAGAATAAGGGACCCATTTTTAGAATCTTTTTGCATGATAAGATTAGGTACCGCGTCAGGTCCAGGAGCCCTAGATGGCTTAATCTATGTTAAATGTTAAAGGTATTTGTACAGCGCACCATCACCAACGGAATTGGTCCCCAAGCGCTCTGGCAGATCTATAAATGATAAGGTGGGATGGGTTAGTAAGGTGAAGAGGGAGTAGGATAGTGGGAGGAGTGGTGTTCTGTTGTCATCAATGACATTTGTGATGTCATCTTCGATGTCCTGGGTGTTAGTGTTAGCAGTGCACAGTGGTGCGGGCAGTTATGGTTGCTTAGCCTACCATAACTGGCGAATTTCAGGGGTTTTTCAGTTTTACTTCGAAACCATAATGTCACGTTTGTAACGTTTTTTTTAGTGAATGTCACAGGTTTTTAGTAGCGCAACTTGACCATAACGTCCCCTTACAAAGTTTATTTTAGTGAATTTCATTGTTTTTTAGTAGGGCAACTTAATCATAACATCCGTTAACAAAGTTTTTTTATTGAATATACACTTTCATCATGTGAAAGTGGGAGATATGTACTATAAATCCCTTACTTTATATACATTTAACATAGAACATACTGAACCCCCAAGCTAATGATATTTGAAAGGCACGGACGGAGCGCCTGTGTGCGGAAGGGCGCGGACCAGATCAATACTACCGAAACAGTCAGGGGGTATCTGAAATTGTACTATTGTGCCATATGAAAAATGCACAAGTTTAAAAAAGAACACATAAACACATTATAAGTACTAATAAGTAACCAATTGAACCTACACGTCTCAAACATTACCCATGCATTTAATTACCATGTAGAATTGAATGGATTATACCATAACAAAAAAAAGATATGCCTCCAATGTAATTACCTCACAGAAACTGTGCAGCCAGGAGTGACAGTAGACGCACACAGAAGAACAAAAACAAATTACAAGGAAATAGTAAGTGAACTTCATTTTTCGTATACAGAAATGTGCAGTACTTTGGAGTGGCTGGAGGAGAATTTTCCGCATGGGGAAATGTCAGAAGATAGCGATAATAATGGTGCACACTTCTCTGCATAAGCAAATTAATAGTCAGTATTTTATGGGCATTTAACATATATATATATTTATTTTGAACAGACCAGGTAAAAAAAGAAGAAAGTTCACCGAAGGACACAGAGCAAGACAGCCTGAAACAGATAGAAGAGAAAATGGATATACTAAATGAGAATTTTAACGGGTTAAGACAATTTGCGGAGGAATACGTGAGAGGAAAAATAAGATATCACTGTGCCACCTGTACCTGTCCCCCTTCCCCATTTCCTAGTGAACCATCCCCAAACCCTCAGGAAGAACATAAACGTTTTGACGAAACATCCATCCCTTCATCCCCTCACAACCAGCCTGTGTTGAACCCTAACTCCCCTATATTCGTTTCAGTGTCTGCTTCCCCCTCTTCCTCTTGATTGATGTATGTGTGTGTATTAAAACATGTTTTAGGTTAGTTGTAGTGGAATGGTTTGGATCAAAAAACATTTTTTTAAAAGAGTTAAAATGTCTGCGGCAGCGCTCCTGTCCGGGCTGACCGTAATCAATATAATATGGATGTTCTAAGGGCAATACACCTACCCGTACCATTCACAACCAAGATGGAACTGATCTTAGAACGCACCAGCTGTCCAGGTTGTCCGTAAATGAACAGAATGGGGGAGTCCTAACAACATTATACCTCTCCGTACTGGTCACAACCAATATAAAACTGTTCTTATAACACACCAGGTGTCCGGGATGTCTGTAAATGAACAAAATGGGAGTGTCCTAAGGACACTATATCTGTCCGTACCGTCCACAGCCAAGATGGAACTGTCCGTAGAACAGGCATGGTGGCCGGCATGTCCATAATCAAACAAAATAGAGGTGTCCTAAGGACACTGTACCTGGCCGTACAGTCAGCAGAACATCTGCGCACATGCGCATCACACCCATAAGTACTGTGAACATCGCGCCTGTCCATAACTGTACGTCTCACTTGTGTCGCACTTTTAATTAGTTTCAGGACCCGAACACTGTCCTTTGAACACCCGTGCGCATGCGCACGTCCATTACTCTGCATTTGGTGTCCAGCGGGCACCCATTTCCTTCATGGATGTGTTCACAATGTCATCATGTGACCGCACCCACGCTGAGCATGTGGCCTAATTTGCGCAGTTTGTCTGCTTCCGCAACATTTCAAAATAACTTATACAGACATGGGAAATTATTTTACAGTATAAAATCACCATTTCACATGTTCCATACAATGGCCCTACCTTTCAACGTATTGTTTAGAATTTTTGCAACGCTTTTGAGTGATCGATATGGTCACGAGGCGCACCCCTGCACCCCTATAAAAGGCCACACCCCCGAGCTCATCTTCATTGTAGTTCTGGCTATAGGGGATTGAGTTTTGCTCCCTTTACTGTTGTAGCGAAGATTAGCCGACAAACCCTAATGGCATCCATGGCTGCTGTTGCCTCATCGGCCTCAGCACCACCCCAAACCCTCCACCGCCACCACCTCCCCAAGGGCCTGCAGAGGGAAATAAGCGTGCAGATGTAGAGAGCAAGGAAGAAGAGAATGAGGTGGAGGAACTCCGCACTACAAGCACTCGCCGGGAGGCGTGGGTGTGGCCGTTGTTTACCGTTTTTGGAAACGTACCAAAAGCATGTGCGAACCAGGTCATGTGTAACCAGTGCAACTTGGTGCTGAGTCGCGGAAGACCTGGTGCGTACAGCTTTGGTACGACAACCATGAAGCGACACCTAACTTCATTCCACAGTGCAGACATTTGCAAGGTGGTACCATGTGAAGAACATAGTAGGTTAAGTTCCTCCGCAGCATCCTCTGTGTCTGATCCTCTCACCACAAGAGACACTCCTGTGGGAGAGTGCATCCCTCCAGCTGCCTCACAGGCCATTCGCGATGCTGTTGACCCATACCTTTCGAGGGTCACAATATTGTGTATGTACTGCAACGCAGTACTCTGCAGGGGAGAAAGTCTTCAAAGTGCTTTTGAAACTACGGTCACGGAGCACCAGAAGAACTGCTCCCTACCTAAGTAAGGCCCACCCTACATCTTTCTCTCTCCAGCTGCCCTTTCTTATCCCAGTGGTTGGTGTCCCTTCCTTACCCTCCTTTATCCTCCTCTCCTAGTGTGTCATGTGTAAAAAAATACAAAAATGGAAAACAACAAAAATTACAAAAAAGGCTCTTTTCAGAGCCGCCTTTCACACTTTAACAATTGAACTATCAAATGACCAGTGTAGGCCTCTGCGCATTTTTCAAAAAGTCTGCAGACAGTCATAGGACGTACAAAAATGGAGGGTGCAAGTGGAGCAAAACCAATGCACTTTTCGCTGGGAGTAGGTGGTGGCTCTGAAAAGAGCCTTTTGGTGGTGTTTTGTGTGTTTGAAAAACTGTGGATTTGAAAAAACGTAATGCAAAATAGGTGACTATGAATCCAAAAAAGGTTGCAATGCATTTTGTACATTTCAAAGAAAAATGTGATTGCCAGCATATGTGAGATGGACTCCATCTCTGCGAAAAAATGAAAGTGCTGAGAAACAAAATGTTTTCATTGTGGAAAGATGACATGCCAACATTTCTTAGAAAGGCACAAACAGCCTTATTTACATTGCGCCTCGCTTTCTCCATTTGTGGACCAAATGCAGAAGAACGGAGCCACATTTGTCTTTGTGCAATACGGGAAAAAACTACTTGGCAATTTGGAAACATGTCCATGACCTTCGCAAGTCCTTCCTTCATTGCAAATTGCAAAGAAATTCCAGAGACATGCCCTAAACTGTTTCCTCCACAATGAATGATCATTATATCAGGATGACGCTCTGTCTGTAAAGTAGCACAGAGAGGTACCAAGTCCAGCCACTTCATTCCACGCACTCCATGCCCGTGGACATCCACATGAGAAAATCCAAGATCTGCAGATATACCACAACTTTCTATATGCACCTTCAACCAATGTATCCATGAGTCTCCCAAAATCCAGATAATCTGTTTTGGAGCACACAGAGCCATAGCTGTCTGGTCTCCTGTCAGGAAAAAGACATTCTCACTAAATCTCTCCATTCAGAACACACCCACTGAACTTTACTGACCAATCTGTAGCTTCGCTCATTCTCATTTGCATGTGTCTCAACCCCAGAAACACCGTTGGTAATACGCGCTGCCTGCAGACTACCGCCATGTCCGCAGACACGTAAACGATCTGAGCGTGACGACTGTACATTTAAATAGTATTCCCCTTTTCGCCTTTAAGCTGGGCTCTGAAAAGAGCCCTTTTTTAATGTTTTTTTGGCAGATGCCTTACAGACACCTGTTATTTTGTATTTTTTTTTTCTTACTTTACTCCTACAATCATTACAGAACCTTCTCCAAAGCAAGCCTTAGATTCCAAAAGAACATGGCATTTCCCAAAAAAGATAACGAAACACCATCTGCTTCAAAATAAGCCGCATTACTGGAAACAATGTTCTCATGGCTGCAGAAAAACATACCAGCTCGTAACATGAAAGCACACATGCCGCAATTGATGGCACACCTCCCAATACTTTGATCAGAACAAAAAACAGAACTGTTGTCGCATTTTCCTCTAGGGAATAAGCCAGAAAAATTACTTTCGCAGTTGGAAAGATGTTAATAACTTCTTGCACCAACTGTTCCAAATCTTCCAACAAAGTAGGTGAGCTCACGTAGCCCAAATGGCAAGCACCGTAGTGCAAAACTACCACATGGGGACTGGTCGTCCTACGCATATCCCTGCAAACTTGGAGAATTGCTGCAACATTACAACCAGTCGCAGCTCTTCACACCACCTCCACTCCTCTGACATCGAAATTGTGCGCCACATGCCTACTTTCGGAATAGTGCTGTAAACCATGGACAAAAATATCTCCGAGCACCAACACCCTGACTGTCTCCACCTCTGCCATCTTCACTACACGCACTGTCTGTCGACACAAATGAACAATGTGAACATCTGATTGGCTGATGCCTACAGTCCCCTTTCCATGCTGGATTTGCAATAGAACCCTGTATGTGGCACGCCCTACCCGCGGACAAGCGCGGTGTCCATGCAGCACGTCACTCTTAGCCAGTCCTTCTACCCTTTCCACATCACTCGTGAATCCATTCCCTCATTGGACACAGCTAAGCAGTCACATACCCATCCACCAATCACATTCAAGATCTCTACATCTAACTCCGTCATCAGAGTTCCACACTTCAAATGTACTGTTGATCACTCTGAATGCAAGTCGCATATCATTGCAAAGCACCTACTTCAAAAATTACTGTGCAAGTGTAGCGGAATTCTACTTCCAGCTCCTTGCATACGCACATGCATGAGTACAAAGTACAGGTATGCATATTTTATTCAGAGAACATGTGCAACCCTTATGATTCCATTTAAACACATTAATGCCACTAAATCTGCATAGCCAATTCATACCAACGCTCCCCCTTTAAGTGCAAGATTTCCGATTTTTTATTGAGAAATCGCACTACTTCTTACTGTCTCCCGCATAACCTATACATACGTAACAACCCTCCCGATTTAGGCACGAAACTCGATTTTCCATTAGAAAATGTCACAATTGTTTACTGTCTTCCGCCTAAATTAATGCTACTTCCAATGCGATCGTATGAGAAAAATAAACGTTCCCGATTGCTGTGTTGACATCTCCCTCTGAGGCTCTCCCGATTTTTCGCATACGTACTTATAATATGAAAGTAGTCACATTTTCCCCATCTACTATACTGACCTATCACTTCCAAACTTCTCTATGGACAACACAGCTTAAAAAAACAAGGGAATTTCATTAACTGAAAATTGTACTCATTTGCGAAGCAGGTTCAACTAACATTCTGCAAATAACATATAAAGGCTGCACATAGTGAAATGGAATGCACACATGCACTGTGTTCAGATATCAAAGGAGACTACTCCGACGAAAGATGCAAAATGAACGTGTACATTAACATCACTGCTTTAAACACACGAAGTTACTAACTTCTTCCTTTTACAATTGCAGTGAAGACTACTCTCCTGAAAATCAACAGCATCTACACTGCAAACGACATATCCGAAGAAACCTGGTCATTCTGAAAAAAAAAGTAAGTACAGTACTACCTTTATATTCTTACTGTTCCTCAAAGAGACTGTGTGGGTTGCTTATGTAATTTGCGCACCAAAAAAAAAACATTGATTTCTGAACCATTCTACCCACAAATCTCCATTTATTAAACAAAGTATAACAAGTAGAATGGCACACAAATCCCTGTGTTTTTGTAACACAAATAACATACAGAAGCATTACAATATTAGTACTACAAAACAAATAGCTGTTTTAATGTTATACCATTACGTTTACTATTAATGCTTCTCCTCACAACTAGCTCACTTGCTACTCTTATCTGAAGCACAGTGTAGTAATATACAAACAGAAAAATAGCCTTCCCAACTCATTGTAACTGCCCAATGCACATTCACACACCACCACAAACAGCTTCCCCATTAAATTCATGCATGCATGCACACAGCACACATACATTGTAAAACAGACCAAACCATGCCTTCTTTTTTTTCAACAGACCCCAAATAATGCCTACCAAAAAGCAATTCCATAGAAAGGAACGCAGAAATAGAGCAAATACAAATAAAAATGTCCAAAGTAAGCATTCATCTCTAGCAGAGTTTGTACAGAATGTTGAAACAAAACAGATAATACAGTTGTTTAGCGAAACAAAGGAAGCTCCAACTACCAAAACTTTGGCTCCTCTATCAAAATGTGGCACGAAACAGAAAACGCTTTACAAAAATTTGGCTACCAGTACTGCTAACAATGCTCCTATGAATCCTGATATACTAGCAAGAACCCATAGTAAAAAAAAGTATTTTAGCAAAAATGTTTCACCACAGAGTCCTTCAGAATTTATTAAGAAGAGGAGCGAAATCATCCTCAACCCTTAAAACCTACCGTAGAAAATTAATCCTACAAGCTCTCGTAGACAGTGCAATCCTTCTCAAAAGGAAATTATTTATTTTAGTGTTAAATAGGGTGAAACCACTAACAAAACTAAGTACTAAACTACAAAAGAAACTTCTCAATAAACGGAATGTCAACAAAAATAACTTCTTAAATATTTGTGGAGGTGAATGGAGTCACACAACAACCACAGAACCATATTTTAATGAAGAGGCATACAAACAAAATCAAACAAACACAATTGCAATCCATAGCAGTGGACGAGGGTATGAAAAAATCAATAATACCATCATGGAACAAGAAACACTGCTCACAAAAGTATCCCCTGAAAACTCAGAATTATCTCTCCATTCGACTGAAGCAGACCGTCCAGTATACAAATGGCCGTGCACGTCAATGTGTAACATTCCAAACAAATCTTTCAAATCTTTACGTCACTTCCTCAATCAGTACGTGAAAGGTAAAGACAAAATCAAAAGGAAAGTGCTGCAAAGTATGGATATGTGTCCAGTGTGCAAATACACAGGACTACAAGGACATTCATTAGCCTGCATTTCAGGACCAATTTGCAAAAGCACCTTCAGTGATATCAAAAGGATATCAATACATCATTCAAATGTAAGAAATCTAGTGTATAAAGTGCACTATGCTAAAAGTCCAGCTTTAGAATTAGCCAATTTAAATAACACTCTTCTGCATGGTACACCCAAATGCCTACAAGAAGAAGTCAACCGTATCCAGAGAAAATATTTTGGAAATGAAAGCCACTTAGAAAATGCAATAGTTTTAGAACAGACTAGCAACAATTCTGCACATAGCAACCTTCTATTACACACATACAAAAAAGAAATACTAAAATTTAAAATACATCGGCTGAAGTACCAAACCATGTGTGTGTGTGTTGCTGCAGAACGTTTTACAAAAGGACACAAAAACTATAGACGTAGCATACAAAATAGAAGACAATGAAGATTCCAAATGGTTTGAATTAGCTCTCTACCTTTTAGCAGAAAACAAATATCAAATAAGTGAACCCCTAATATGTTGCAGTTACTCCACTACAAAACTGGACACCAAGCAAACTCCTTTATGTGTTAACACAAATCATTTGGAATTATTACCACTACCAAAACCCCTGCAACAACTCAATTTGTATGAGAGCATCATAATTCAAACAGTTCACCCATTTCAAGCAATAATACGCCTTCAACCAAAAACAGCAAAATTACCTCCCTCTGAATTGGTGAAAGGCATTTGTGGAAAAGTAGTTTCTAGGAGTGCAAATTCCAATAGAGAATTCTTTAATTGGCTTAGTAAATGGTGTACCAACAAGAGACAAAAAAAATTGGCAACAACTGGTAGACTTACATAAAGTTAGACAAGCCTTGCAATATCTGAAATACAACAATGAATACTACAAAGAAATAAATATTGAAGAAAGCTTAAGGGAAACAACTGAAATAATTCAAGAGTCATCAGAAACTGGTCAATTTGAACTTCTGGATCCTGCTACAGTATCCACTCTTTTGGACCATTACACAATTCATCCATTGCACTCTAATGAGAGCATAGATGATGCACTAGAAACTTACCAAATGTGACATACCAAAGGGTCACCAATGAGCATATGGGAAAAAAGTATAGAAGCACATGCTTTTCCACTGCTATTTCCTATTGGCAAAGGCGGAAGATACGATGATAGACCCACTCAGATTACGGCATCAGAATACCGCTCATTACGAATGTATGCTCAAGATCCCAGATTTAGACAAAATGTGGAATATATATTCCACCTACTCTTTGAAAGTGAACTAGCAACCCCATGTTACGGAGTTGCACACATATTGAAATCTGGAACCCACTTTCAAAATATGTCAGCTACGCAGTTAATACAAAAAGTGCAAGAAAAAGATGAGGTTTTACAATCAAGTATAACAAATCTGTTTGCAAACATGCGTGGTACGAAAGAATACTAGTTCCGATGGCACGGAGATGTATGTTGTATGTTCAGAAACCTTGGACCACCCACTTGGTTTGTTACATTAAGTTGTGCAGAGTATGCATGGGAAGATTTACATGATTTCCTACGCATATCAAACAACAACAAAACCAACATAGATATACGAACACCTGGAGAACTTTTCTCTCTAGATCCTGTTAATGTGCCAAGATAGTTCCATCGTTTCATTGCTATGCTGCACTTTATTTGTAATAAAACTGTTCCTCCCCTCCGAGAAGTGCAACACTTCTTTTGGAGAAAAGAATACCAAGCCAGAGGAGCACCACATATTCATATGCTTTTATGGATCAAAGGTGCACCTAAATTTGGTCAGGACAGTGATGCCACTGTTTTGCAGTTCATCCAAAAATATGTCACTTGTGAAATCCCTTCACAACCGACACATAGTGACCTTCATAGACAGGTTTTACAATTTCAAAGACACAAATGTGGCACATATTGTCGTCGCAAATACAAAAGCAAAGGGAAATACTACACCAAATGCTGCTTTGGTTTCCCTAGAACAGTTACAGAAACAGGTGAAGTGAACAACTTCATGTCTTCAGTTCGACATAGTGTTAATGGTAAATCACCTAAGAACACGTATTACATAAAAAGAACAGAAGAATCAAAATATATCAATGATTACAATGCAATCTTTGCCCTCTTATGGAATGCAAACATAGATGTGCAGTACATTTCAGACAATTCCACTGCAGTTGCACGATATGTTACAGCCTACTTAACAAAAGCATAAAAAACAGAGCTTCAAGACCTCTGGAATGACCTATCATCAGACAAAACACTATCTCAGAAATTGTACAGCCTAGGCATAAAAATGCTCTCTCATAGAGAATGTGGTGCCTATGAAGCTGCAGATTGTTTAACCGGTACTGCTTTGTATGGAAAATCAGAAAACATAGTATGGCTAAGTCTTGGTCCTGCTAAATCTAGAAAAAGAGTTCTGAAATCAGTAGTTCGGGCTGGACTGCCCCTTTTGGGCTGGACGGCCCCTTTTGGGGTGGGACCAAGCCTGATTTGCATATGGTCTTTCCCCTTCTGTAATGGCTTGGCAGGCAAAGTGCGATGGTCTGGAGGGTGCCCAGAGCAATGCCAGTGGTTAAGATTCATTCTGAACCTTCCAGCCATCACCTCTTTGTTTTTGCTTTGTCACCCCGAGTGGGACGGGTATGCCCAGATTTGGGTCCCGTGCCTGCTGGGCCTAGAGACCCAAGCTACTCCTCACTGATGAGGCCCAACAAGGCCGAAACATGTTTGAGGATGCTTGTGGTCTCGTGCAGAAGGGATGTGACCTAGCAGTTCGGGCTGGACTGCCCCTTTTGGGGTGGGAGCAAGCCTGATTTGCATATGGTCTTTCCCCTTCTGTAATGGCTTGGCAGGCGAAGAACGATGGTCTGGAGGGTGCCCAGAGCAATGCCAGTGGTTAAGATTCATTCTGAACCTTCCAGCCATCACCTCTTTGTTTTTGCTTTGTCACCCCGTGTGGGATGGGTATACCCAGACGTGGGTCCCGGGTTCGCTGGGCCTATAGACCCAAGCTACTCCTCACTGATGAGGCCCAACAAGGCCGAAACATGTTTGGGGATGCTTGTGGTCTCGTGCAGAAGGGATTTGACCTAGCAGTTCGGGCTGGACTGCCCCTTTTGGGGTGGGACCAAGCCTGATTTGCATATGATCTTTCCCCTTCTGTAATGGCTTGGGAGGCGAAGAACGATGGTCTGGAGGGTGCCCAGAGCAATGCCAGTGGTTAAGATTCATTCTGAACCTTCCAGCTATCACCTCTTTGTTTTTGCTTTGTCACCCCGAGTGGGACGGGTATGCCCAGACGTGTGTCCCGTGCCTGCTGGGCCTAGAGACCCAAGCTACTCCTCACTGATGAGGCCCAACAAGGTCGAAACATGTTTGGGGATGCTTGTGGTCTCGTGCAGAAGGGATTTGACCTAGCAGTTCGTGCTGGACTGCCCCTTTCGGGGTGGCACCAAGCCTGATTTGCATATGGTCTTTCCCCTTCTGTAATGGCTTGGCAGGTGAAGAACGATGGACTGGAGGGTGCCTAGAGCAATGCCAGTGGTTAAGATTCATTCTGAACCTTCCATCCATCACCTCTTTGTTTTTGCTTTGTCACCCCGAGTGGGACGGGTATGCTCAGACGTGGGTCCCGTGCCTGCTGGGCCTAGAGACCCAAGCTACTCCTCACTGATGAGGCCCAACAAGGCCAAAACATGTTTGAGGATGCTTGTGGTCTTGTGCAGAAGGGATGTGACCTAGCAGTTCGGGCTGGACTGCCCCTTTTGGGGTGGGAGCAAGCCTGATTTGCATATGGTCTTTCCCCTTCTGTAATGGCTTGGCAGGCGAAGAACGATGGTCTGGAGGGTGCCCAGAGCAATGCCAGTGGTTAAGATTCATTCTGAACCTTCCAGCCATCACCTCTTTGTTTTTGCTTTGTCACCCTGTGTGGGATGGGTATGCCCAGACGTGGGTCCCGGGCCTGCTGGGCCTATAGACCCAAGCTACTCCTCACTGATGAGGCCCAACAAGGCCAAAACATGTTTGAGGATGCTTGTGGTCTCGTGCAGAAGGGATGTGACCTAGCAGTTCGGGCTGGACTGCCCCTTTTGGGGTGGGAGCAAGCCTGATTTGCATATGGTCTTTCCCCTTCTGTAATGGCTTGGCAGGCGAAGAACGATGGTCTGGAGGGTGCCCAGAGCAATGCCAGTGGTTAAGATTCATTCTGAACCTTCCAGCCATCACCTCTTTGTTTTTGCTTTGTCACCCCGTGTGGGATGGGTATGCGCAGACGTGGGTCCCGGGCCTGCTGGGCCTAGAGACCCAAGCTACTCCTAACTGATGAGGCCCAACAAGGTCGAAACATGTTTGGGGATGCTTGTGGTCTCGTGCAGAAGGGATTTGACCTAGCAGTTCGGGCTGGACTGCCCCTTTTGGGGTGGCACCAAGCCTGATTTGCATATGGTCTTTCCCCTTCTGTAATGGCTTGGCAGGTGAAGAACGATGGTCTGGAGGGTGCCCAGAGCAATGCCAGTGGTTAAGATTCATTCTGAACCTTCCAGCCATCACCTCTTTGTTTTTGCTTTGTCACCCCGTGTGGGATGGGTATGCCCAGACGTGTGTCCCGTGCCTGCTGGGCCTAGAGACCCAAGCTACTCCTCACTGATGAGGCCCAACAAGGTCGAAACATGTTTGGGGATGCTTGTGGTCTCGTGCAGAAGGGATTTGACCTAGCAGTTCGGGCTGGACTGCCCCTTTTGGGGTGGCACCAAGCCTGATTTGCATATGGTCTTTCCCCTTCTGTAATGGCTTGGCAGGTGAAGAACGATCGACTGGAGGGTGCCTAGAGCAATGCCAGTGGTTAAGATTCATTCTGAACCTTCCATCCATCACCTCTTTGTTTTTGCTTTGTCACCCCGAGTGGGACGGGTATGCTCAGACGTGGGTCCCGTGCCTGCTGGGCCTAGAGACCCAAGATACTCCTCACTGATGAGGCCCAACAAGGCCAAAACATGTTTGAGGATGCTTGTGGTCTCGTGCAGAAGGGATGTGACCTAGCAGTTCGGGCTGGACTGCCCCTTTTGGGGTGGGAGCAAGCCTGATTTGCATATGGTCTTTCCCCTTCTGTAATGGCTTGGCAGGCGAAGAACGATGGTCTGGAGGGTGCCCAGAGCAATGCCAGTGGTTAAGATTCATTCTGAACCTTCCAGCCATCACCTCTTTGTTTTTGCTTTGTCACCCCGTGTGGGATGGGTATGCCCAGACGTGTGTCCCGTGCCTGCTGGGCCTAGAGACCCAAGCTACTCCTCACTGATGAGGCCCAACAAGGTCGAAACATGTTTGGGGATGCTTGTGGTCTCGTGCAGAAGGGATTTGACCTAGCAGTTCGGGCTGGACTGCCCCTTTTGGGGTGGCACCAAGCCTGATTTGCATATGGTCTTTCCCCTTCTGTAATGGCTTGGCAGGTGAAGAACGATGGACTGGAGGGTGCCTAGAGCAATGCCAGTGGTTAAGATTCATTCTGAACCTTCCATCCATCACCTCTTTGTTTTTGCTTTGTCACACCGAGTGGGACGGGTATGCTCAGACGTGGGTCCCGTGCCTGCTGGGCCTAGAGACCCAAGCTACTCCTCACTGATGAGGCCCAACAAGGCCAAAACATGTTTGAGGATGCTTGTGGTCTCGTGCAGAAGGGATGTGACCTAGCAGTTCGGGCTGGACTGCCCCTTTTGGGGTGGGAGCAAGCCTGATTTGCATATGGTCTTTCCCCTTCTGTAATGGCTTGGCAGGTGAAGAACGATGGACTGGAGGGTGCCTAGAGCAATGCCAGTGGTTAAGATTCATTCTGAACCTTCCATCCATCACCTCTTTGTTTTTGCTTTGTCACCCCGAGTGGGACGGGTATGCCCAGACGTGTGTCCCGTGCCTGCTGGGCCTAGAGACCCAAGCTACTCCTCACTGATGAGGCCCAACAAGGTCGAAACATGTTTGGGGATGCTTGTGGTCTCGTGCAGAAGGGATTTGACCTAGCAGTTCGGGCTGGACTGCCCCTTTTGGGGTGGCACCAAGCCTGATTTGCATATGGTCTTTCCCCTTCTGTAATGGCTTGGCAGGTGAAGAACGATGGACTGGAGGGTGCCTAGAGCAATGCCAGTGGTTAAGATTCATTCTGAACCTTCCATCCATCACCTCTTTGTTTTTGCTTTGTCACCCCGAGTGGGACGGGTATGCTCAGACGTGGGTCCCGTGCCTGCTGGGCCTAGAGACCCAAGCTACTCCTCACTGATGAGGCCCAACAAGGCCAAAACATGTTTGGGGATGCTTGTGGTCTTGTGCAGAAGGGATGTGACCTAGCAGTTCGGGCTGGAATGCCCCTTTTGGGGTGGGACCAAGCCTGATTTGCATATGGTCTTTCCCCTTCTCTAATTGCTTGGCAGCGAAGAACGATGGTCTGGAGGGTGCCCAGAGCAATGCCAGTGATTAAGATTCATTCTGCACCTTCCAGCCATCACCTCTTTGTTTTTGTGAAATCATATGAGGACATAGAAACAATTACCAAAAATGATCCCAACAGCCAAGACATTTTAAAAACAATTTACTGGACACATACTACCCGAACAGGAGTACCACTTTGGAAACCATGTGTCTATACCACATAGCTCAAAACTTTGCATACAAAAATAATATAAAACCCAATGAAAGCAAAAGTAGATATAGAGTGACAGATGTGAAGGCATCTTAGTGAAACTTCCCAAATGAAGTTTAATTAATCATGTCAAATTGTCATTAAAAACTCCTCAACAGAAAGAAATATATTACATGTCCCTGCTACAATTTTTTAAACCATGGAGAAAAGAGGAAGAAATACTAGATAACTATGACTGCTATGAAGATGCTTTCAAAGCAAATGAAAGCACTACCACCGATGTGAACTTTATGCAGTACAAAACAATGCTGCACAATGAACAGCAACAGGAACAAGAACTTCAATCCCAACTAGATAAGGACACTTCTGACAGTAGTCAACCTTCTTTAACAGGAAGTCAAAAACCACTAGGACAGCCACTAATAGCAAATGAGGCAGAATTAGCTATGACAGAAGTGGAAAACACCATGTGTCACTATGAATAAGATATAGAAGACTTAACTGTACTACAATCAAAACTTAACAAAGATCAGCACACCATTTTTGAAGAAGTAACAAAAGAAAAAAAGAAATTGCACATGGTGTACAACACGAAAATAAAAACGTACCTGCCAAAATTACAAACCTATACTGCTGTACGTCAGTGGTGAAACTGGGTCAGGAAAAACATTCTTAATCAAAATCATCAGCAAGTTCCTTCACCAATCGACAAACAACAAACTGTCAGCTGTTGTGACTGCCCCCACAGGTATAGCTGCCTACAACGTAGGCGGTGTCACTTTACACCGATTACTACTCCTTCCAGTTGGACACCAAAATAAATTAGACTATTACAAACTTTCTGCAGAAGCTGCAATGGAACTACCAAGAGTATTACAACAAATGAAAATGCTACTAATAGATGAAGTGAGCATGGTCTCCAACCTAATGTTGGCTTTAATTCACCTCAGATTGCAAGAAGTACTTAAAACAAACTATGAAGAACTCTTTGCAGGGAAACCCATTATCGTTTTCGGAGATCTTCTACAATTGACACCAGTGAAAGGTGAACCTATTTTTAAAACCTTAGGACACAAACTCTGCCGTAAACTGTTGGCAGCATAGGAAATGTCAACCTTTGGCAACATTGCTAATACAGAGAATTAAGAGAAAACATGTGTCAATCTGCAGATCTCACTTACGCCAACATTTTAAAAAGTATTAGAGTTGGTGTACTATCTCAAGAAGCACAAGCAATATTGAAAAACCGCCACATTCATGCACTTTATGGCGCTAACGCATGTGCTACTGATGTTATGGAACAATTAGCGCACAAAAATGTAAATTGTATGGCCTTAATGGCAACTCTTGCAAGCTGTTTTAAATTCAGTGAAACAATGTCAAAAAAAGAAATGCAGCCAATAATGGAAATTTGCTCCACAGACAAAATGGACGTACATGGTATGACACTACCCATGTGTCAGCAAGCCACAACAAGACTAAATACCTTAGTAAATTCAATCTCCAACACAGCTGGGTTGGAAAAAATATTAAAATTATCCTTAAATTGTAGAGTAATGCTTAAACGTAACCTTGACGTGGAGCAAGGGCTTGTTAATGGGGCACTGGGTACAGTTGTTGGCTTTCGAACATACCCACGTGACAACAACATTCAGTGTGTCAATATTCGCTTTGACAGACTTTCAGAAGTGAAAGGATAGGGCGCTCAACATCTCGATTCCTTCTCTTCAAAGACATGTATGTACGTAGAGAACAATTTTCTCTAACTCTTGCATATGCAGTCACCATTCATAAATCCCGAGGTCTTACCCTAGACAAAGCATTGATAGATATAGGAAACACAGTCTTTAAAGAAGGCATGAGCTATGTAGCACTATCACACTTACGTACACTTGACGGTCTATTTCTAATCAACTTTGATGCAAGTAAAGTGAACGATGATATTCCTTGCATTTTAGAATACAATAGACTGCGTTCACTGTACACCCCCCATCTGAAATCATATCCTGTTCCAGAAAAAGGAAAACGTGTTAAAAGAAAACTAATTCAAACAGAAATGCAACAGAATCTGACGGCAAATCCTTCAAAGAAACCAAAGGAAGCTAAAACTTCATCAATTACCACAAGCAAAGAAGAACCTGTTAGGAAAAGTAAATCAGGTACTTCTTCAAAGAAGGAACAGAAACTCTGAATAAATCACTCAGAGACAGAACTAGCTGGTCGATTCAAGTTTTCTAATGAAACTTGTGTAAGTTGCTACGCAAATGTAGCAATGAATATTCTATTTCAATTGCCACCAATTGTTAACAACATTTACTTACACAGTACAGACCAATTGTTTTTGCAAATGTTACTCCTTCATAGAAACGCAATCCTGACAACACGTATAGTGTTCACGGAATAAGACAAGAATTGGACTACTGTGTTGGAATGGTGAGATTCACTATACACTCACAAGAAGATCCACAAGAATTTCTAATGTACTTACTACAAGTACTGGAAAACAAAAACATACCTATAAATGAAATCTTTCAGATTTCATACATGTGGAAACATACATTCACTCTCTGTAACAATGTGACACAAGAACAAATCCCAAATGAGCGACTTGTGTATGTATCCATACCTTATTGTGAATCCATTCAATTTCAGCAACTTCTACAGAATGCAAACCATGGCAGATTATGTACTATCTGTAATTTAGATAATCGCTCCACCTTACTGATACAAACACATAGTAACTACATAATTCTAATGCTTCTTCGTTACAATGCAGATGGTACCAAAAACAACTGCAAGCTGACTGGATTCACACATGATCAAGTGTCACTTGGTAAGAAAACCTTTTACAACAATAGGTATAATTTACCAGGCAGGAGCCACAACCAATGCAGGTCACTACACTGCATATATTAAAAAGATATGTGGATGGGTTGAATGTAATGATAGTACCATTACTCTAAAGCAGAGATTGCCAGCAAATCTTACAAACGCGTATTTAATCTTCTTAAAGCCAAAATGTAATAACTAATGTGTACTTCAACATTAACAAAAAGTCAAGTAAAACACTATAAACAGTTAGAATACACCAACATGTATCTAACTGCCCAAGAGTGTATAACAACCACGCAGATAAATGAATACCACAGATCTGTAACAAAAAATACTCAGTTAAAATATGCCAACAGGTATCTAACTGTTTAAAAAAATCTGCAACAAGCCAACATACATAACATTAATCAGAAACAACAAGTGAACACTCAAAGGAAACAAAGAAATAGTTTGTAGCATAGAAAAGAAAGGGCTTTTTTAATCCGACAAGGATTTTTTTCCCCAGACCCAAGAATTTGAAAAGCAAACACAGAAACTGAGCAAAATGCACAGTACACTGGTTGTAAACTAAATATGAGGGTAAAAAAAAGGTAAAATGTGTATTGTACAATTTAATAAGTCTTTATAAAATACAAACAGTAACATGCTCTTTTCTTTTATCACAGAAATTAAAAGAGGATATTTCCGCCAAGTACTAAAGTCATGTAATAAATATAACAAATCTCAACAAAGTAAACAGTAAGTATAATTTCACACATGTCATACATATTCAAAGCTATACGTCTGATCTATGGCAGTAATATGGTGCAGTGACTGTAGGCAGGGCCTAGAGTCTTGGATGTATAACCTTTCCTGCTAAAAATCTTTGATAGAGTTGCCTACGTGCAAATTCAGGACTACTTAGAGACTAACCATCTGCTAGGACTCCGTCAATCTAGCTTTCGACCTCAACATGGAACAGAAACCGCCCTTGTTGAGCTCAAAAGTCAGATTGATGACATTAAAGACAAAGGTAAGGCTGCCATCCTACTCCTTCTAGACCTCTCAGCAGCTTTCGACCTGGTTGACCATAAAATACTCTGTAGCCACCTCTCTTCCGCTGCCCATTTCTCCTCCTCTGCTGTCACGTGGATACAATCCTTCCTGGCCAACAGAACCATGAGGGTCTTTTCTTCCGCGGCAGCAGCAGACCCCATCCCCATCACCTGTGGTGTCCCACAAGGCGCCTGTGTTTCCCCCACCCTATATAACATCTTTACAAAGCCTCTCTTTGACAAACTGGACCGTCTGGGTGTCACCTGCACCAATTACGCGGATGACACCCAGATACTCCTCACCATCTCGGGCAACTACAGTGCTGATGTCACCAGGATTAACGAAATCGTTTCCATCATTCAGTCATGGATGACCACACATGACCTTTGCCTGAATGATGAGAAGACTGAACTTCTCATTGTCGGATCACCCAATAATTTACAAAAACGGAGCCCTGACTATTCCAACATAATCATCGACGGTAACACCCTCCCCGTTGCTAAAAATGTGAAAACCCTCGGCTTTCATCTCGACACCAACACTAACCTTACCAAACAAGTTAACACAACCGCCTCAGCTACCGCCTACACAGGGAAACTAATTAGAGCCTGTAGACCTTTCTTATCTACCAATAGCTGCCTTACGCTGGCTAGGGCTCTCATACAATCTAAGCTAGACTATTGCAATAGCCTCTACTTAGGTGCCAACCAATTATAATTAACAAACTTCAGGTTCTCCAAAACAATGTGCTACGTGCAGCTCTAAACATTCCTAGATGTGAGCATGTATCCGCCATTAGAATATCATGCAAATCGCTATCCAATCAACAAAAAATTGACTTAAAAACGCTTTGCCTCACCTACAAAGCCATCAACCACCTAGCCCCTCCCTACCTCACCAACAAATTCACCATGAAACCGGCCACCAGAATCACTAGATCCTCCAACGCTCTATGCCTCACCGTGCCCAGATTCACTGCTAAAAGAGCTGGCGGCTCAAGTTTCACAGTCCTTGCCACTCAACTTTGGAACACCCTGCCTTTGAAAATTAAATCGACCAAATCTTTCCAATTATTCAGGAAACTTGTCATTGGTTGGTTACTGATTAAAATCCAACCTTAAGCTTGACCCAGCCTACCACAAAATTGTATATATTGTACATGCCTCACCTATGCCTCAACTGTAAATTTTAACTACCTCTGTCTGTATATACTGTACATAACCTTACAAATGTTAGACTGCAAATGCTATATATATTGTGCCTGTAACCTGTCCTAAGCGCCCTTTTACTCCAGGATCTGGAGCGCTATATAAATATAATAAACAAACAAACAAACAAACAAACCTACGACCTACACCCTGCGGCCAAGCAACCAAGACTGTAGGTCCTACCCACAACCATCGCAGCATATGAAAACCATGGTGGCTTATAACTTCACTGCTTATAACTTTTGTCTTGGGTGCATGGACTCCGGCCATGCACCTAAGACTCTAGGTCGTGCACACAACCACCGCACCACATCACACTCATGCTGACTTATAACCTCAGTGCTTATAACTTCTGACTTGGACTTGGCCATGCACCCAACACTCTAGGCCCTCCCCACAACCACCTGATAGATGTTCGATACTACGGGTGTAGCTATTGCAGTTATATGCTACGGTGGTTGTGGCCAGGGCCTGGAGTCTTGGATGTATGGCCATAAATATTCGAATCAATAAGTGTGCAGTATATAAAAACCAAGTTGGCTTATAACTTCAGTGCTTAAAACTTTGTTCTTGGGTTCATGGCCTTTGGCCATGCACCCAAGACTCTAGGTCCTGCCCAGGACCACCACAGCATATCACACCCATTGTGACTTGTAACTTCAGTATGTATAAATTTGGTCTTGGGTGCATGGACTTCGGCCATGCTCCCAAGACTCTAGGCCCTCCCCACAACCACCTGATTGATGTTTGATACTACGGGTGTATCTATAGCTGTGATATGCTGCAGTGGGTGCGGCCAGAGGCTAGAATCTTGGGTGTAAGACCATAGATATTTGAATGTATGGGTGTGCAGTATATAGAAACCATAGTGGCTTATAACTCCAGTGCTGATAACTTTGTTCTTGGGTGCATGGCCTTCGACTATGCAACCAAGACACTAGGCCCTCCCCACAACCACCTGATCGATATGCGATACTAAGGGTGTATCTATAGCTGTCATATACTGCGGTGGTTGTGGCCTGGGCCTAGCGTCTTAGGAGTATGGCCTACGGCCATGCACCCAAGACTCTAGGCCCTGGCCACAACCACCGCAGCATATCACACCCATGGCGGTGTATAAATCAGGAGCACACCCATAGAAACAAAAATTTTAACTACGGCATGTACTCAATTTTTATATTCGCTAACACCACGTGTGTCCTTAGAACAGTTTCAAGTTGCCTGCGCACAGCATGGACTGAAGTACTATCCTTATGAGACCCCTCATTTTCAGTACTTACAAACATCCCGGCCAAGGTGGGCATAGGGAATACATCATTAACACCCATCTCTTATTCTCTGAATCTCCCCAAGCACTCTGACACACCAAAACAGTTTCCGAAACAGCAGTTCGCCTCTGGTCGCCGCCGCGCTGTCGGCGGATCCAAGATGTCAGGCGCATCCAAACAATCTGACGCACATCACGGCTCACTGCAGCCAATCGGCAGAGACGTCGCGTGTCCACGGTCATGACGCCAGCCCCTTAGCCAATCGGTATCTTGTCTGCGGAGCGAACAGGGAAGTGTGACCGCGGAGCGGGCATAGATATCACTAATTTGGTCTTGGACTCTAGGCCCACCCCACAACCACCTCATTGATGTTTGATACTACGGGTGTACCTATAGCTGTGATATGCTGCAGTGGGTGTGGCCAGAGGCTACAGTCTTGGGTGTAAGGCCATAGATATTTGAATTTATGGGTGTGCAGTATATAAAAACCATAGTGGCTTATACCTCCAGTGCTTATAACTTTGTTCTTGGGTGCATGGCCTTCGACTATGCAACCAAGACTCTAGGCCCTCCCCACAACCACCTGATCGATATGCGATACTAAGGGTGTATCTATAGCTGTCATATACTGCAGTGTTTGTGGCCAGGGCCTAGCGTCTTGGGAGTATGGCCTACGGCCATGCACCCATAACTCTAGGCCCTGGCCACAACCACCGCAGCATATCACACCCATGGCGGTGTATAAATCAGGAGCACACCCATAGAAACAAAAATTTTAACTACGGCATGTACTCAATTTTAATATTTGCTAACACCACGCGTGTCCTTAGAACAGTTTCAAGTTGCCTGCGCACAGCACGGACTGAAGTACTATCCTTATGAGACCCCTCATATTCAGTACTTACAAACATCCCGGCCAGGCGGGCATAGAGAATACATCATTAACACCCATCTCTTATTCTCTGAACCTCCCCAAGCACTCTGACACACCAAAACAGTTTCTGAAACAGCAGTTCGCCTCTGGTCGCCACCGCGCTGTCGGCGGATCCAAGATGTCAGGCGCATCCAAACAATCTGACGCACATCACGGCTCACTGCAGCCAATCGGCAGAGACGTTGCGTGTCCACGGTCATGATGTGGAAACAGAGAAGTAAATATGAGGCCGGGAAGCCCAAAAGGAAACACACCAACACAGGTTACAAAGGACATACAAAGCGCTTTATTTCAAAGTTACAAAGTTACCAAAGTCAATTGACATACGAATAGCTATTCGGCCCTCTGACTAACACGCGAACCTTCAACGTAAGGTTCGCACTGAAAGTGGGAGAGACCGATCATCGGGATGCTTGGGTTTTTATACGTTTTGTCCTGCATTGGCCAGCCCTCTCGCACGTTAACGATTCTTGGAACTGTGGCTAGGGTTCGTAGCCAGGTCGAACACACAATTTACATAATTTGATCAGTTCCGCTGATACAGTTACATATTTACACACAGGTTAAAGAGAGGACAAGGTCTTAGTTCGTGACCCTAACAAGTGGCCTGCGGACATATTGTTTATTCACGTGTGCGGAGGTCACCATGGCCGGAGTCTTACTCAAAATGTCATTCGCCTCCATTTTGTGATTCAGGGTGACTTCCACACTGCAAGAGTACCTAAAATGGCGGCTAGATCCAAGATGGCGGCTTACACAATACATTAAGGTCAAGACCTTGCCGCGGAACCTATGTACATGGTATTCTTTAGACAGCTTGGCGTAGGCCAACATACATTTAAACAATGCGATTGGGGTCACAATATTATATCGATTTCCACAGACCCTCCTTTTTGGCCTATGCCAAGTGCTAATACATCATTTCCTAATACTTTCGAAAATAACTGACGGCATTATCATCCATAGGTTCCGCATCATTGTCCGAAATGTCAATAGCCATAAAGTTGTTCATAAGAACTTCTTGCAACATGAACTCTTTAGATGCTGTCTTCGGGGTGTATATCTTATGCCCTATTGCGCTCATTACCTGAGCACAACATCCCCCCATCATTCCACATATACTTGGGAGGCATTGAAAACAACAGCAAAGAACTAACAGAATCCCTAAAATACCTAAAATGACAGAAAGCACCTTCCACCCCCAAGATCGTAAAGAATCCCAAAACCAAGTACTAAGGTTCCAGTCTCCTACAGGGATATGAACTTCAGAACTGAGAGTGTGTAAATTCTGAATTGCTTTAAAAATTGTTGGCGAAGAATCTGGTACAAAGACACAACAAGCGGACCCCACTAATTTACATACTCCACCTCGTTCGGCTAAAATGACATCTAATGCCATTCGATTTTGAAGTGCTACCAATCTTATCGCCTTTTGCTCTAAGGTCATATTGTAAAGTATGTCCGTGGTCCGGTTGATCGTTTTCTCCAACACCCTCGCTAATCCCCTAATGTTTTCTGAATTTGCTATTTGTCCCCAAAAGGGCACTACTGATTTGGCTATATCCCCGAACACTTGTCCAGGGGTGTCTCCATTACTATCCCGTCGCGGGCGAGCCTTAGATACCTCTAAGGTACTGGCTATAAATACACCTGGTAACAATATCCCTAAATAACAAGTCCCCTGCCAATCCTTCGGCAACCAGGGAAAAGCTAAACTACCACAAACAAAATAAACGGGTCCCCCTACATACAAAGGCCTATTTTCCCCAGTCAAGTTTACAGTATTTACACAAGGCTCGAAGTCTCCCATTGGCCTAGTGCCATTTCTTTGTACACAGAAGGGAACTGAATCAGGACTATGATTCACAGAATAAGAAGGAGGCATGGCATCCTTATTGCCTATCGGAGCCATCTTAAAAGAAACTAGATTTTGGAAAGGAAAAGATAGTTTATCAGACGGCCTAATAGAAGCGACGTTAGGTTTACTTCTATTTGCGAAAAGCGAGCATCCCAGGGGAGTCAATTCACGTTTTTCAAATTCATTCAAATTAGTCCCATCGAAGTTCCCTGAGATGCTATCATTCCATCGGCCAAAGAAGAGTGCTCTAAGAGAGGCATAGCAAGAAGTTGTTAAAGGTAAGGGATGTATATACCATCCCAGTCCCTTGTTCCCATGTTGCGGTAAGTGAGTGCAGATCCAACAATTACTCTTATTAAAAATAGCATGCGTAGCATTCATCACTATCATCAAAGTGTTATTATGATATTTCTGTCTATGCCGAGAGTCCCTAGGGGACAGAGTGTGAAGGTGTACAGAGGGAGTCAAAACAGTTGGTACGATTTTGGTCGGTAACAGAGGCTTCAAAGGATACATTTCTTCAAAATACCAAAGTCCCACGGCAGCAGTTGCAAAAATAACAATAATCAGAACGAGAACACAACAGTACGTTTTCGGGGCCCAGGCACATTGTTCATTGTTCGATTTGGTCACCTCCTTATCTAATAGTTCAATACGGGGAGCAGCGGTGAAGGCGGCAGGCATCATGGTCATCCCGATCGACGGCCCCAATGTTCGTTGCTGGCGGCACTTCGGCCGCGCGATTTCTTAGTCCTTCCCAACCCTAGCCAACAGAACCCTCCTTTTCTTTGTTCGAAAAAAGAAAGACAACAGTACTTCAATCACTCTTTTCCTTCCAGATGCACGACACTCGTGCAGTAGTTCTATTTCCGTGGTCGAAGGTTGTACCTGATGGTACCCAAGTTTGTTGAATCCAAAAGCAAAGTGTCGTCGCTCCCTGAGGGGAGCGTTGCGTCGGTGGCGACGGAAGTTGCAGAGCTCGAAACAAGATTTTCCGGAAGTGATTGATCAAGAGAGTGCGGAGACAAAATGGACGGCTCCCCGAGCTCCTCAGGCTCAGAGAACTTCTCTGACGCACTCACAATGCTGCCTGCTACTCCGAGATCAGAGATTGTAGCACCAGCGAGGGATTCTGTTTCTTCTGTAGCGTGTGGCGTCGGGTGAGGGATCTTCTTAACGTGTGTTGCATGTATCCAGTTCTTCTTTCCTGCCACCCGCACTGCCATCCTGGTGACCAATAATACCTGGTAGGGTCCGCGCCAGCGAGGCACAAGACAGGAAGACCTCTCGTAGGCCTTCACCAGGATCCAGCTACCGGGCAGTATATCGTGTCCTGGGCCGTAAACCGTACAGGTAAGGCAGCATTCACCTGGTGGTAAATGAAATACAGATTTTTAGTCAATTGATTACAGTAATCTATGAGCAATACATTATCCACATCCCTCAGGGCTTTAGGTTTAGGGAGACCCCATATATTAGCAGGCCTTCCCATTACCACCTCGAACGGAGAGAGCCCAGTTCTAGTCTGGGGTGTGGTGCGCATAGCTAACAACACAATAGGTAAAGCGTCGGGCCATTTTAGTTTAGTGTCGGCACATGTTTTTGCAAGTTTGTTTTTCAAAATACCGTTGTGTCTCTCTACCAATCCCGCACTTTGAGGGTGCCTAGCTGAATGAAAATGTTTCTCAATCCCTAAGGCAACACATATTTGCAACATTACGGCTGCGATGAAATGGGGGCCGTTGTCCGACCAAATTATCCTCGGGAGCCCAAATCGAGGGAAGTACTCTTTCACCAGGATCTTTGCGGTAGTCATGGCAGTAGCATCTTTGACAGGGAAAGCCTCGACCCATTTGCTAAAAGCACAAATGATGACAAGAACATATTTCAAGTTATTACATCGCTCCATTTCAATAAAACCAAGGTGAATGGTTTCAAAGGGGACAGAGGGGGGCCCGAAACTTCCCCTGGGAGTCACTGTCCCTTTACCCACATTGTGCTGCAGGCAAATCATGCAATTCTGAACATGTCTCTTTGCAGTTTCCAAAATTTTATCATTCACCCAAACCTGCTGCAATATCTTCGTAATTTGCTGGGCACACACATGCGTTGGACCGTGTGCCATTGTAACCATTGCTAACACATAAGAATCAGGAAGCAACCATTTCCCGTTGGATGCGTCCACCCAACACCCTTCATCATCCAATTTTCCCATGCCTTCAGCCCACTTCCTAGACTCTTCAACTGAGGCATCAGTCTGCATGTCTCGCACAGACCCAATGCCTTCATCTATTATACAAACATCTCTCACTTCCCTCGAGGTGTACATGTCTGTGCTAAGGTCTGTGGCTGTTTGTCTAGCTATCAAATCTGCAAAAGCATTTCCTCTGCCCACATTGTCTATGACCTTCCGATGTGCTGCACATTTCATGATTGCTAATTGTTCAGGGAGTGAGAGCGCTGAAAGTAGTTGTACTATTAAGGGACCATGCTGAATCTTGGTCCCATGTGAGGTCAGAAACCCTCTTTCCCACCACAGTTTTCCGAAGTTGTGAGCCACCCCAAAGGCGTACTGGTTATCCGTATAAATATTGACTCTATGCCCTTGGGAGAGCTCACAAGCGTGGGTCAACGCTATAATCTCCGCGGCCTGCGCGGAGTTATGCGGAATCCTTTTAGTTTCAACAATCTTGTTCAAAGTAGTAACTGCATAAGCAGCTGTAGATGTGCCATTCGGAAGTTTGAAGCAGGAGCCATCGCAAAACAGCTCCCCTTCCGCATTCTCCAAAGGAGTATCTGAGAGGTCTATCCTGCCCTTTGTTTCTTGTTCGGTGGCATACAGGCAGTCATGTGATCCTTCATCACCGCAAACAATATTTTGCGGGAGAGGTAAGAGTTCAGCCGGATTGAGAACACAACACCTTTTAATTTGGATATGAGGAGCAAATAGGACTAATTTGTACCTTGTCAACCGGGCAGAGGTAAGGTGTTGCGTTTGAGTTTTATTCAATAGAATATCAACAGAGTGAGGTACCATCAGAATTAAATCGTGGCCTAGGACCATCCCCTCACTCTGTTTTACAGACGCAGCGGCAGCAGCAACAGCGCGCAGACATCGCGGCAAAGCGCATGCAACAGGATCGAGGGCGGAGGAATAATAGCCGCACGGCCTATTCTTCCCTCCATGTTCCTGTGTTAACACAGACAAAGCACATCCATCACATTCATGCACAAACAACACAAAGGCCTTATCGTAATTTGGTGTACCCAGAACCGGTGCTGAACATAGCGCGGTTTTGAGAAGCTCAAATGATCGTTGATGTTCCGATTCCCATGGCAGTGGCAGAGAAATGCCCTTCTTCGTCAAAGCCAACATCGGTTTTACCACTAGGGCAAAATTCGGGATCCACAGTCTACAGTAGGACGCCATCCCTATCAGGGCTCTGACTTCCTTCTGTGTTTTTGGGACAGACATGCCAGAAATGTGTTTTATTCGTTCAGGTGTCAATCTTCTCCCCTCCTTTGACAGGAGGTAGCCTAAATAGGCAACCTCCTGGCAACAATATTGAAAAAAATTTTTTTTAGCGAAGCGTTGTGACCATTTTCAGCTAGATGAACAAGCAACAATATAGTGCCTTTCTTACAAGCTTTCTCAGAGTCTGCAGCCAAGAGCAAATCGTCTACATATTGAAGCAGCGTGCAAGTAGGTGGCAATTCAAGGGTGTCGAGCTGCTCCTTTAAGGCTCTACTATAGATACTAGGACTTTCAGTATACCCTTGAGGTGCCCTTGTAAAAGTAAACGAGCATCCCCCCAAGGTGAACGCGAACAAATACCTGCTCTCCTCATGTATCGGAATACTAAAGAAGGCGTTTTTCAAATCTACGACACTAAAGTGTGTAGCCGTAGCAGGGATCATTGTTACTATCGTAGTTACATCAGGCACAATTGGAAATTGTGGGGCTACCACTCGGTTAATAGCACGAAGATCTATTATAAACCGGTACGGAATTGCATTGTCTCCTTTCCTATATACTGGCAAGATCGGGCTATTACATAAGCTACCTGTTATCTCTTCGATCACTCCACGATGTACAAAATCGGAGACAATGCATTTCAGAGCACGCTCACCTTCAATTGAAATTTTATATTGCGGAATGCGCGGTAGCTTAACCCCATGTTTCAAGACTATTTTAACAGGCTCGATGTGCAATATCCCGACATCATTGTCGTCTATTGCCCACAAGCATTCCGGGACAATGTCAAACTCGGGAGGTAGAGGTCGGGTCAAGTACTGGGAGTTAAAGGGTTGCTGTGGTGAAACTGTTAATCTTATTCCGTCAGGGGAACAATGAATCACTGCATTCAGTTTCTTTAACAAATTCAACCCTAGCAAATTTTCTCCGCAGTTTGAAGTAAGAAGAAAAGGGCACTGGTCTGTGAAAGGACCCAAAGAAACAGATACCGGCGCAGAAACCGGACAAACAGTTGGTATACCATAGAACCCTATAGAAACGTTTGTTTGCCCTGACAGTGGGATGTTTGGAACCCTCGAATGGTCAATGGAGCACTTTTGTGCTCCAGTGTCAATCAAGAACTGGTGTTTTCTATTCCCCACCAATAATTCAACGTAGGGGCCCTTCTGAATGACGGGAATAGGTAAAGGTTCCAAACGCTGCTTCGGGCAATCCTAGTAAGGCAGAACTTCGTCAAAGGGAAGTTCTTCAGAAAGATAGGCAGCAGAAGGGTGATCAAATATATTTCTCGCAGTTTGATCACCTGTTTCCATGCAATGCTTAGCCCAAGCAAATAGTTCCTGTTTCCTGCCCGCAGGAACAGTACTACGAGTCACAATTGTTGACCCTGCACCAGGATCTGTTTTAACGAACACGGGGCTCCCCGGAATCGAAAGTGTAGGTGGACTTAACAAGGGTGCAGGGGAGAGAGGCAGTGTAATAGACAGAGGAGCGACAACCAAAGAACTAGGAGCAGTAGGCTGTGCAGGGGGAGTAGGAATAGCAACGGGAACAATAGCAGGAACGGGCAAGGTGCCCACAACAGGAGCATACGGAGGTGGCGCTGAAGAATCAGGCCTCCGTTCGTTCAATATTTTCTCAATAAAATTCCTCGGAAACATGGAAATCTTTAGAGGGGTACATTTTCTGGACCTCGAGCGAGAAAGCTCTATCCATTCTCTAGGCTTCTTCTAATCGTTTTCCTTGTCATACAACAATGCCTTTTCGGCATTCGTTTTATGACGACGTGCATGTTTATCCCTACTTTTAAGCTGCTGCAATGCTTCCTTTTTCCAATTTTGTAACACATCAAAGGCTGCTGGCCTAGCCTTTTTCTTAAGCAAGATCGATTCTAAGTATTCAATATGGGGGATCTCAAAACTACCATTGATTGGCCACTGAAATTCGGAGGCATTTCTGGTCTGTCTGTGCCAAATGTCATTAAATACAATACTACCAATGCCATACTTACAGTACATAGTACACGCCGGCGACCCCTCCTGTGGTGCCGGACAGCTAAATTCCAAAGATTGTCGATTGCTGCGGAACAGAGCCCTAAAGCAGCTAGACAATTTCCCAGGCATTTCTCAAAGAATTGGTGTTACCTGGTCCAATCATTGTGTCTGCAGATAAAATACGCCAAATTCAAATTGTCAGGGTTAAATTAAGAGCCGGGTCACGACTGCACTTGACCAAACCTAAGGAGGACCGTACGGTTTACAAAGGACTTCAACTAACGAATTTTTACCTGCGTTCGGTGGTTTCGGCAAATCTGCCCGCCTCGGATTTGGACCCTCGTCAAGATGCCGTGTCAGACCGCACGACTATCGCCCAAGGATCGGATCGTGCAGCGCTGCCGAGGTATCGCATCTCGATCGGTCGGGCCCGCAGAATCACACCGTCCGATCCCGATTCGATAGTCTGCGTCAACCTTCAATGATCCGGCATCAATCTTGAGGGTCCCTATTCGGGCGCCAACTGTGGAAACAGAGAAGTAAATATGAGGCCGGGAAGCCCAAAAGGAAACACACCAACACAGGTTACAAAGGACATACAAAGCGCTTTATTTCAAAGTTACAAAGTTACCAAAGTCAATTGACATACGAATAGCTATTCGGCCCTCTGACTAACACGCGAACCTTCAACGTAAGGTTCGCACTGAAAGTGGGAGAGACCGATCATCGGGATGCTTGGGTTTTTATACGTTTTGTCCTGCATTGGCCAGCCCTCTCGCACGTTAACCATTCTTGGAACTGTGGCTAGGGTTCGTAGCCAGGCCGAACACACAATTTACATAATTTGATCAGTTCCGCTGATACAGTTACATATTTACACACAGGTTAAAGAGAGGACAAGGTCTTAGTTTGTGACCCTAACAAGTGGCCTGCGGACATATTGTTTATTCACGTGTGCGGAGGTCACCATGGCCGGAGTCTTACTCAAAATGTCATTCGGCCTCCATTTTGTGATTCAGGGTGACTTCCACACTGCAAGAGTACCTAAAATGGCGGCTAGATCCAAGATGGCGGCTTACACAATACATTAAGGTCAAGACCTTGCCGCGGAACCTATGTACATGGTATTCTTTAGACAGCTTGGCGTAGGCCAACATACATTTAAACAATGCGATTGGGGTCACAATATTATATCGATTTCCACAATGACGCCAGCCCCTTAGCCAATCGGTATCTTGTCTGCGGAGCGAACAGGGAAGTGTGACCGCGGAGCGGGCATAGATATCACTAATTTGGTCTTGGACTCTAGGCCCGCCCCACAACCACCTCATTGATGTTTGATACTACGGGTGTACCTATAGCTGTGATATGCTGCAGTGGGTGTGGCCAGAGGCTAGAGTCTTGGGTGCAAGGCCATAGATATTTGAATTTATGGGTGTGCATTATATAAAAACCATAGTGGCTTATAACTCCAGTGCTTATAACTTTGTTCTTGGGTGCAAGGCCTTCGGCCATGCAACCAAGACTCTAGGCCCTCCCCACAACCACCTGATCGATATGCCATACTACGGGTGTATCTATAGCTGTCATATGCTGCGGTGGTTGTGGCCAGGGTCTAGCGTCTTGGGAGAATGGCCAACGGCCTACGGCCTATGGCCATGCACCCAAGACTCTAGGCCCTGGCCACAACCACTGCAGCATATCACACCCATGGCGGCGTATAAATCAGGAGCACACCCATAGAAACAAAAATTTTAACTACGGCATGTACTCAATTTTAATATTCGCTAACACCACGCGTGTCCTTAGAACAGTTTCAAGTTGCCAGCGCACAGCACAGACTGAAGTACTATCCTAATGAGACACCTCATTTTCAGTACTTACAAACATCCAGGACAAGGCGGGCATAGGGAATACATCATTAACACCTGCCGCCTAAACAAATACAGTATTTCACCCACCTCTTAATCTCTGAACTTCCCCAAGCACTCTGACACACCAAAACAGTTTCCGAAACAGCAGTTCGCCTCTGGTCGCCGCCGCGCTGTCGGTGGATCCAAGATGTCTGGCGCATCCAAACAATCTGACGCACATCACGGCTCACTGCAGCCAATCGGCGGAGACATTGGTCGCGTGTCGGCGGTCATGACGCCAGCCCCTTAGCCAATCGGTAGCTTGTCCGCAGAGTGAACAGGGAAGTGTGACCACGGAGTGGACATAGATATCACTAATTTTTTGAGACATACTTTTTGGTCGTTTTAAAGGAAACTACTGGACAGATGGTCACCAAATTTACAAAAGCACGCTTTCGGGACCAAGCCCCTGCCGCAAATTTGGTGAAAATCCATCCAGTGGTTTGGCCTGTAGGCGTGCGCAAAGTTTTTCCCCCATTCAGTCTATGGGAAAAAAAGACGTTTTGGGACCCCCCCTATAACTCCCCCCCGGACCAAATATCACCAAACTTTGCACAATAATTCAGAGTGGCCCATATACCTTTTTCGCAAAGGTTGGTGAGGATTTGTCCAGGTGGAGCGGAGTTATAAGCCGCCCAAAAAGTACTCTTCCTATGGAAACAGCAACTTAACCATAACTACACGGCCACTACTGTGGCCGTGTAATATATATACATATATTTACTTATATTAATGTAAAAGGCACAGGGAGCTGACTGTAGAGGTCCTGGGTAAGGTCCCCAAGGTTTAGAAACGTTATATAAAGGTTATGGTCGGTGTGAGGGGCTGGGAGGGATAAAATGTGGCCTTGTAAAAGCTGTAGTCGAGTGGCCCAAGGAGTTTCCCAAAAGCTTGATATAAATGGGTGGCTATGAAAGGAGGAGTAGTAGGAGTGTTGCGCTGAGTTCCCACCCGAGGGGGTCCTCTTCCTGCCCCTGTTCAGAGTGGGGTAGGTAGGCAGAGGTAGCCCCTGGATAAGGACTAAGCAGGGTTACATGCACCAGGAGTAGGAGCACCTTCATTTGTAATACCAATAAAAGTCTGGTTAATTTTACGTCCAGTAGAGTTCCTCCATTGGGGCAAAATCATACTTTGGTATTGTGTGTTCATTGATATATGAAGATGGGCTGTTGTAATATCCAATCGCCATGGTGATAGCTTAGAAAAAAACAGGATGTAGCCCATCTCCTGTTAGGTTGCTATGTACCTTCTGTCAGGTTGTCCAACACTAGTTTTCTCTCCACAGTGGGTTCATACTAAATTTCCCAGGGGAGTAAAGGTTATCCTGCAAACGAGGGAAGGGATTGGATGGTGGACCTGGTGAATACACTGCATACCGCCTCCAGGGCCTGCATCAGGTAGCAGGTGGCAGTCCCAGGAGCCCAAAATCACTCCATTCCCATCCCTAAGTCTCTGACCTGTCATTTCATCACAGCTGCCGATGACGTGGTTGAAGTTAGCAACATAGACTTCAGAAGGGTTCATGAGGGACCCAGAAACCAAAATACTTAGCAGTTTCCATTGCAGATTGAATAGAAAATCACATTCCTCTAGGGTGTGTGGGTATCGGCCTAACTGGGATTGGTTCAGGTTTGGCAGAACTGACTATTTAGACTGTTGACAGGTCATATTTATCGAACAAATATATTATTCGCAGAACTCTAGTCCGTAGAAAGATACAGTAATACGCGCTCATGGAAGTGCAACCAAGCAGCTTCACCCTTTGTGTAATTGTTGCATAGTTGACTCAATGCCCTTCTTTGTAATCGAGGCGTTGGAAATGTCAAGGGCCGCTTGAGTTATCAAGGGCTATCGCAGTGAAAAGGGGGGCCTGCGTACATCTTATGGTCCAATTCAACAAATCGTTTCTTAATCCTTGATGGGCTGGGTGTTGCATACCAGTCAGGCCGTATCATTAAGTCAATACCACTGGATTGCTCTTTGAGCGTCGGTGGGAATGTCAGACACATCAAAGACTTCTCCTCTGTATCTTTGAGTGGCACCTTAGCTCTGGTCGATGGTCACTTTAGTGATAACTGCCAGCTACAGGTTGGGTTGCTAGGATTTTGACCTCACTAGGCATGATCTCTTTTTCCCTGATCCCTTAGAGTTTGCCTGACCTTGAAGACATAAACATGGCATACCCCACAGACTTCCTTGTGGCCCGACAAGAGTAGCCAGATATCTCCCAGGTGTATTTGTTTAGCCAGTATTTTTCTGCACCTGCTTTTAGGGGTACCTTTAAACTTTGGGTATTTTAGCATGTCAAAGTTGAGTCTTTACTTGGGGTGCAGTTTGAGGAGGTCTCTGAGGTTGAGCTTTACAACGATGGGGGTGTGATCTGAGGACATTACGGTCTGCACCTGGCAACTGGACATAGAAATGCAAACTCCCCAGGCTGCAAAGCAAATATCCATGCTTCAATAGCTCTTGCTGGGGAATTCGTCATTTATCAAATCCACCCTATATGTACCAGTAAATAATTCCCTATTCATGTGTCAGTCAATCTCCCATATGAATTTCGGTTGTTCAAATAATGTGACTGCTGCAAATTTTATTAAACTTATGCTAATAATAAAATGCTTAATTTGCCAGCCTGCCTATGGTGCTGCTGAAATATGCCAGAGTTCTGCTCAATGAACAGTACCTCTTAAGGATGATCAAATAGGCCACAGCTTCTAATTATGCTAGGAGCTCCTTATTATGTCAGGGGTCTTCTCAAGGAGCCAAAGATGTGCTTAGTATACTAGTTATGGTCCAATTTAATAGTCATGCAAGCTCTTGCTTCAGCTCGAAAGTAGCATTTACCATCAGGTTGCAGACACTGCCATGGTGAATATAAAGTGTGAATCACAATGTGCCTTACTGGCATGGGGTGCACACACCACCACCATACAATGAAACACACTGGCCCTCATTACGACCCTGGCGGAAAGTGACTGACCGGACCGCCACAGCGTAAATAGCGTTTCCGCCATTGCACGAAGGAGCAAAGTGCGGCCCATTCCGAACCATCGGGCACGAGCACCACGGCATGGCGGAAGTGCAAAGTCCGCGATGGCGGAAATGACCCCAAAACGGCCCACACCGCCGCCGTACGGCGCCCTAGGTGCAATACCGCCACCCATCACAGCGGACACCGCAGTGTGCGCCTACCGGAAAGTACGGTGACCGGAAATATACGGAAACGGAAGTAAAAACATGGACCCGGAACGGGAAACATCCCGCCGTACACCTAAAAAACCACTAAAACCACACAACCACTAAAAACACTACCCTGAGACACACCCCAACCCGTCATCCACCCTAGCGAAACCAAGAAAAATGGGAAAAGTAGCGAAGAAAGCGTGCGACCGCAAGCGGCAGGTCCACTTCTCCCGTGAGGAACTCACCGTGCTAACAGAGACCCTCCAGGAGAATGCTGCCGTCGTCTTCTCCACGCAAATGACCAGGACGGCACTTGCAAACAAGAAGGCCATATGGGCTCTGGTGGCACAGCGGGTAAGTGCGGTGGGGACCGCACCCCGCACCCCACAGCAATGCCGAAAGCGATGGGACGACCTGCGGATACGCGTCCGCGGCATACTCTCTGCCAACCGCAACATTGCCACAGCCACCGGGGGAGGTCCTGAATCACCCATCAAGTTGACCCCCTGGGAAGAAATCTGTGCCTCCACCATCGGAATGGAGAGCATAGAGGGAGTCGGAGGGATGGAGAAAGGAGTGCAGACATCCGAAGATTCAGGTAGGTGGGCCAAATAAAACAATGCTAAATCCACAATGTCCAATCATGTGAAGTACCATGTGTCCACATAGTGCAACAGAAACACATGTCCAGGAGAACGTCCACACACATCGGCCTGATAGCGCACTTTAAAACTCACAATAAATACATAAATAATTATAAACCCCTAAAACACCCACTACACGTGCAGCAGGCACACCCTAACTGCAGGCTGCCAAACAACTGCACCCTCACTCCACACACAAATGAAAGCACCTCCAAGGCCCCGACCCAAATCACCCTCAGGTACCACCCCAATGCATGTGATACAATGCCATTCCAATACCCACAGACCCATTAATAACCCTCGCCCTCCTTTACTCCACCACAGGGTCCGATCCAAACGACGAGCATCAGGACACCCCTACCAGCACACCTGCAAAGAGGGCCAAGACCAACGGCCAAAGACCCTCCACCTCAGCTGCACGCATCAAGACACGGCAGCAGCACAAATCAGGTGGCAGCACAGAGGAGGGAACATCAACAGGCACCCCAGCAGCCAGCATGCCCACAACACCACCACCACAGGTCCCCCCAACGGATGCCACAGAAGGCACTGCCTCTGGTGGCAGCAGCACCATAGGTGACACCCCATTGATGGCAGCATGCTCCGACACAGAAGACGGGGATGTCGAAGTCAGATCCATCCATGACCTGTCCCAATCCCCCTGTCTGTCCCATCCCGTACAACATGAGGATACCACGCAGGGGCACCCACAAGACGACGACTGGCCATCCCCCACAAGCCCTGTGGCAAGGCAACATCAGGTCAACAGCCCCTCTGTGACACCCCCGCAAATGGCCATGGCCCAGCAGAGGCAACAGTCCCTCGACCAGTTAATCGTGCAACAGCAGCAACTGGCCACGCTCCTCAAGGACCATGCCGATGAATGTGGGGGCACTAAGGCAGACATAGAAACATCAACTGAGACACTTAGGGCAGAAATGGTGAGAAGTACAGAGACACTAAGGGCACAAATGGAGAGTAGCACCGAGAGCCTGAGAGTCCAAATGGAGACTAGCACCGAGAGCCTGAGAGTCCAGATGGAGAGTGGCACCGAGAGCCTGAGAGTCCAAATGGAGAGAAGCACCGAGAGCCTGAGGGGGGAACTGCATGCGACGTCCACAGACGTATGTGCCGAACTTGCCGCAGTGCGCCGTGTGCTCACTGAGCTCTCACAAACCCTTAGGGACATGCATGGACGTGAGCAGGCAGAGACATCATCCGTTGCAAGTTCCGTCCAGGGCAGCCCCCAACGTAGATCTGGGAGGAACCTGCGCTCCACAGGCAGGGGTGCCCCTGATACCCGCAGAGGGGGCTTGCAATAGCGACAGCCCACTGACAATGAGCATCTTTGGACACTGGTGTTCGGGGGGGAGGTAGGAGGGTGGAGGGGGTGTGTTGGGCTCACTTGGGTGGCGGGTCGATAGGGTGTTCAATATGATATCACATATGCCATAAACAGTGCACGATCAACCAATGTGATGTGTGGACAATGATCATTGTGTACTAGGCCATCATAGGCGTACAGTCCATATTGTGCATGTACCAGACACACACAGTGCCACGAGTACCGTGTCCATGTATCAGCCACCAGGCGTGAGTGCTAGAAGCATGCATCAATGAGATGCTGACGAATGTCACGGCCCTCCGGTGCCTCGCAGACTCCTTGAGGTGCTGCCACATCCCCACCCTCATCATGACCATCATCAGGTGCTTGCAGTTCTGCGTCAGGGGGCATGGGCACATTTCTACGTACGCACATGTTGTGGAGCATGACACATGCCATCACCATCTTTGCAACCTTCTCATGGCGGTACAGGAGTGCCCCGCCAGACCTGCTGAGGCAGCGGAAACGAGTCTTCAGTAGGCCGAACGCCTGTTCAATGACTACACGGGTACGTGAGTGGGCATGGTTGTAGTCCTCCTCATGCTGGTCCCGTGGGTTCCGGACTGGTGTGAGGAGCCATCTCTTCAGTGGATATCCAGCATCACCTGTATGTGGACGATAAACGGATTATGTGGAATGCCATTGCTACGTACGCACACCACCCCCCCCCCTTCCTGCCAGGTCATTGCCGAATCACATACCCCACATTATCATGCATGTAATGAGACTCACCGAGTAGCCAGGATCTGTACCCTGCGTGTCGCTCCATGTAGCGTGGTATTGTAGAGTTTCTCAAGACCATAGAATCATGGGTTGATCCAGGGAATCGGGCACAACAATGTGTAATGATCCTGTTGGAGTCACACACCATTTGTACATTCAGGGAATGAAATTGTTTTCGGTTGCGGTACTGGGCCTCCATGGCATGTGGGACGACCAATTCAACATGGGTGCAGTCGATGGCACCAATGCAACCCGGTATGCCGCCAAGTGCATGGAATCCCACTTTCGTGTTTGTAATTTCCTGCTCCGAGCGTGGTAGGGAGATGTAGTCGTCTGCGTGCTGCAGGAGGGCATCGAGCACTTGCAATAGTGTCCGTGAGAACAGTGGCTGAGAAATGCCATGCAACTGTCCGACTGTGTGCTGGTAGGTGCCTGTGGCCAGGAAGTGGAGTACAGACACCACCTTCAGTAGGGGTGGGATGGCGGTTGGGCTATCTATCATGCTGACAAGGTCAGCCTGTGTCATGTCCACAATGGCGGCTATGGTGTCCCGGTCCAAACGGTAGAGGGTGTGGATCTGCTCATCAGTGAGGTTGAACGGATGTGCTCGGAGGCGTGGGATTGCGGCCTGCCTGCGTGGTGGTAGTGGCTGTGCTGGCGGCCCTTGCTGGCCCTGCCTTGCCCTCCTCCTCCTCCTGCGTCTCCTCCGTGCGGCCGGTTGTAGTTGGTGTTCGTCTTCTTCTTGGAGTTGGAGTACTTGCAGTGCTATCAGGTCCCCCAGGGCCAACATCGCGAGTCCTGCCGGTAGCATTTCGGAGTGTGTGTGGTTGTGGGAGGAGACTGGGTGTGCAATTTATGTGTTTTCAGGCTGTATGGCCTCCACCTGTGGTGATTAATTCCACCTGTGCAAGCTGCTCTCCCCTTTGGCCGAGCACGTCCCGCACACAACGCTGCAATTCGGTAATGGCATCTTGCTATTGCAATCATGTATTTGTACCCGATGGCCGTGTAACATTTGTTGATATGTACATTCGGCTATGGTCCCATTGTTTCACATACAATCTTTGCCGTCGCGAACAGACTTGTGAAGGGTCAGTGGAACGTAGTACTCGAGTAACGGTGGGCCCTCATGCATCACTGTACCGAGTTGCACCGACGGGCGGGGCGTCCCATTTGTGGGTGAAGGCAGTTGCCATTTTCACACACAGCCGCACTAGATGGATTAATTTGTGATTTCAAACGGCCACAGATGCCTTTTCGACGTGATGTTGCAAATGAGGAATTCGAAGGCCGGCGCTTTCGGTTTTCAGCTCGCGGCGAGGAGATGCCCACAGGTCTGACTGCAAATATAACGTTCTATTGTTCAATGTCCTTGAGACAGGGGCCATGGCGAGGAAGCAATGATTGATATGAATAGTTTGGGATGCGCAATGGCGACGTGGGCGATGAGGCCGGACGTTCCCAAATACATGTTACTTCACAACACTGGAATAACGGGCTGGGGCACTGTGGATTTTGCAGGCTGCATAACGCACAGACTCAATGGATATTTCTAATGTCATGTGAGTAAATGTTCTGGCGTTTTTATACCGGGATGAGGGAATGATGAATGGATGCATGGGCAGATGATTTGATACAGAGTTTGCCATGTTCAGGGCTTCTTGGAATCTATCCGCCTCCCCTGCGCTATGTGATGCAGGGCTGCCATAGTGGGACCATCGTCTATCTGGCCTTGTTGAGCCCTCCCTTTCTCGACGCGCCTTCAGACACTTGTGTCCATGCACGTTAACAATCCCATCAGATGGATTCTGTTTTGACAGACGCATGCACAGGTACACTCGTTTGTGATGGTGTTTACACCTCGATATAGATGGTTATGAGTCGCAAATGGTTTTGGGGTGGTGATGATCCTTTGGAGTGGGCTAGCATGCATATGGCTGTGGATTCTGTGTGATCATTGAAGTGAGTTGTTCGGATGTAGTTCTGATGGCCATTCTGTTCTTTTTCTTTTCTTTTGGTTGACAGGTATCTCCTCCCCTTTTGCCACTGCCATCTGTATGCCACTCCTGCAGATGGCTTTTACTCCCGACACCTGCTGCTTCGTGTTAATCAGTGGAGCAGCATTACGATCTTATGGGACGATCGCCAATGGGCCACATGCCCTTACGCAGTACTAGTGGCTCGGAGCAACATTTCGGCCTTTCAGCTGGACTAGTACCTCCCCATTGGGACGGCCCTGAGGTTCTGTGCGCTTCCATGTTGCCTTTTCGTACGTGAATGTGGCTCTGTGTACCATGATGGAACAGGGCGTCACACAAGTAGTGGCTGGTCATTTCTTGCGGATGCAGCCCACAATGGTGAAATGTGTTTTGGAGTTCATGGCCTGATGGCTGTATGGCCTTGGTGATTTTGTTGTGCATTAAATTTCTATTCTGATTTGGCCCGTGTAGCGTTCTTCTTTGCTAGTGATGTGGCATATTCCTATTTGGGGAGCGATGTATTGTGAGGAGATCTGCATTGGGTTCCAGCTTCGGAGTTTAGTTGCGTGGTACTGTGCTGGGCGCGTTTGCCTACGAAGCCCGTGAGGTCAGGGATGGGGGCTGCCAATATGACTGTTTGAATGTTGTCATGCTCAGGGGCGGGGGATTGGGTTTTGTGTAACAGATGCCGGTCAGCCAGGTGGACTGGTGGAATGATGTGATTTTCGGAATATTGCTGGTCACAGGTGCCTGTGTTTGCGTGCGTTTCTTGGTGGGGGACTGTGGTCATGTCCATTGGGATGGCTTCTGTATTCGTGCCATCTGTGCCCTGCAGCTCCCATTGGCCCCTCTTGTGTTTCATTTGTTCGTTGGCATGCATGGGTGACTTGTACATTTCAATGGTTGCATTGTGACTTCATTGCACCTACGGGGAGTTGTACTTTGTGGGCAGGGAGCGGTGTACAGGCACTCAGTGGGGCCGTTTACGGTTGATTCGCGATGCCGTACTTCTCACCATGGCGGAATGGTACATTCCGCCATGCTTGATGGCGTTAGGTACATGTCCGCTAGGGTCGGAATTAGCGTACCCTTGCGCCATGGTGGTGTTTACGGTTTGGCATGGCGCGCGCGCGCGTGCTTGGTGCAGTTAGCGTTGGCGTTCACTACGGTGTCGCTAATGGCTTCGTACTTTGCGGTGACGGGTCATAGTCGCACCGAGCGCTATTCGATGGCGGTATTGCATTTCCGCCATCGTTTTCCGAATTCCGCCAGGGTCGTAATGAGGGCCACTGTCCCCAACCTTTACACGCACAATTACCATGCCCCTAACACATACATCCCTGACAGGAGTTACACAACCATTGCCAGGCCTCTAATCTGTGTAACCTCTAAACCACCAAGAATGTAAAGCACACAGTGATGTATATAGCAGCAAGCATGTAAAGCACCATTGCCACCATTGGCTATGACCTGCATCCTCGCCTTCCCGCAGCACAATGTCATTCTGCTTGTCCATCTCTCTGAAGGCCCTGCCTCCCTCTTCACTGCAACAACCTTTTGTACTGGAGACCATCCTCTCCTGCAGGCAGCTCTGCACCGGTTCTGCAGTCCCAGAAGCCTCCTTTCTGCAGCCCCCTGCTTCCTTCTATCACTGGGGTCTCCCTAACTCCTGCAACAGCTTGCTGGCCTTCTTCCGCCTCCATCTGCTCTTCTGATGTAACGTATCTTCCTCCCTCCTCCATACCCCACTTCCTGCAGTCCCTCTCCTTTCTCGTTGCCAGCCGCACTCTCAATCTCCTGCCCCACTTTGACTCTCCCTCCTTCTCTTTCCGGTTCTATGTGATTTGGTTGAGAAGATTGGGTCGAATCCAAATCCTTCGAATTTTTGTTTTCTTTTAAGTCATTTGGCAGCACATATTTGAGGGGGTTACACGCCGCATCCGCCGACCCCTCCACCTCATTTTTACCCTTACCCCCCAGAACCCCACCCCCACATATGTTGCAGCTAAATTCGTACAAAAAATTAGATGAATTTGGATTCAACCAAATCTGCTGCACAGTAAACACCCTATCCCCTCTTTCCTACTGCCTCCTTCTCGTCCTGAACCATGGCAGCTTCCTGCTGCCTGAGGCTACTTTCCACCAATTTATAGACCATATCTTTCCCTCAGCTCCTTGCCTCACTCCTGAAACACCTGGCCTCCTGCTCTTCCTCCTTCTACTCCTCCTCCTCCTTCTCCTCCTCCAATCTGCTAACAGTGGCTAAAGAGAGTGTTGTTTGGACTCTGCCCATCTTCTGGCCAAACTAATGAACAGACCCAACCAGCGTCCATCTCCAACAGCCTTACTGCGGAAATCCATAGTTCACGAAATTGCCAGTCCACTTCTACAAACAGGGAGATGTAGCAGGGTCAAAGAGTGGAGTCAAGAGCCTCGTTAGTATGTGATGTGGTCTTGACAGCGCAAAGTGCTGCTTGTCACACTGCAAGGTGCAAAATGTTACAATTAGGATCAAGAAGGATGCTGCTGGCCCATCTGAGAGGGGAAATACTACATCAAGTGCCACTGGTCCAGCACACAGAACATCTGAGGGTTTTAAGGAAAGTTGTAGTGCAAGGGTGAGTGAAAAGCATGGGGGAAAGGAAAACTGAGATTGGTGTTAATGCCAAAGAAGCCCATGGAACAATAGAGGTCACATATGAGGTTTCCACCCAGGAACCTATCAATGGCCGTGACAGGTGCAGATTGGTCCCTGATGAGTAAGGTGCAAAAGGAGAGCCATGGAAGGTTCAGGAGCCACTGAGACGTAGGAGAAGGGATGAAATAAATCCCCTTAAGCTGAACTCAAGGGCTCTGTACGTGGCACTACAATTAACTATTGCCAGTGCAGGGGAGCATTTAAGAGAGCATATTGGGTGGACAAGAAGGCAGAATGGCTAGAAAGAGGAGATTGGGAACGGCTACTAGAGCCAACGTATGCATGAAAGGAGTGGGGAATTACCACAGAAATGATGATACAATGAACAGGGTTCCTGAGTTTTGGAAGCACAGAGGAATGGCGCTGGAGGGAGAGAGATGTGCTTAGTGCAACTGCTCGTGAGAAAGACCAGGAGAAGAAGCAAAAGGTAAGGAAGAGTTTGTACCCCTACCAAGAGATTGCTGCAGATGGCTATGAAGAAGCCAATGGACTCACATTTGATAGTTGCGACAGAGGGAATGATTTGGATGGAAGAGTTTATGACGATGTGTAAGGACCTGTGGAAGGCGCTGCACTGCAATCTGGGGTGTAATGAAGAAGATAGGCTTGTAGGACTTGTTGATGCTGCAAAACCAGCACACTGGGTTGGACAAACAAATCCAAACGTGGTAAGTGGGTTAATTTAATCATTCGAAAGTTATATTTGGAAATATAACAACAACAGCGAAAATAATTAATTGCCAGATAATTTATGATAAGCTTTAAGCAACAAATGATAAGGTCCACTCATCCGCTAGAAAGTCCTATTCATCTCCATTGGCAGGCAGACGTGAGGCATGTTTCCTAATTCACTGTTAATGGCAGAAGAATGCGGATGAGTATTTGGTTTCATTTTCTAATTGTATCTCTGGTCCCTTTTCTGTCGATTGCAAGCCAGCCGGTTAAGAGGCTTTACTAACATTGACACTTGGTTGTCAGCATTTCTGGTGTATTCTTTGTGGAAAAGAAATCACAATGAAGAGCCTATCACTTTTTAAATACTTGGACCTAACATGTATTGTGCACAATGAAATCATGATCTGTGCTCAGACAGTCTTCTTCCCCCAACCTACCCCTTGGTCATCCTCCCTTGCTTCCCCCTCTCCTGCCATCTCCCACCTCCAACACAGTAAAGAACCTTGGATGCACCATGGATGCAGATCCGATACTATCACATCACATCAACTCTGTGTCTAAATCATGCTATCTACACCTACGCATTCTTACACACATCTTCCCCTAACTCACATACCCCCACAGAGTGACTGCAATCACGACCATCGTCCTCTCTCACCTTGACTATGCAAAATCCATATACCTAGGCGCCCCAGCAGCTCAATTCAGAAAACTACAGGGTATCCAAAACACTGCAGCCAGGCTCCTCCTGGTCCTAGGTCTTAGTTAGCACATCACACCCACCCTCTGTGTTGTGCACTGGCTCTGTGTCGGGCATCGGTCCACTTTCAAGGCTATGTGCATCACCCACCATGCTCTGCACAACATAGGCCCAGAATATGTACAACACAAGCTCACCCGCTACAGACCCAACAGAAACCTGAGATCAGACACAGCTCTCCTCCTTGTCATCCCTTCCACCAAATCAACCAGAATAGGGGGATCCTCCTTCTCCACCCAAGTACCCACAATATGGAACTCTATCCCTTTTAGCATCCATGGCTTAGAGGATCACCTTGCCTTCCAGAAAGACACTCAAGGCCTGGCTTTTCGCCTCCTGCATCCTGACTGACCTAATTCAGAGAGATAGGTAGGCGAGCCATTGATGAGTCACATAAGGAGACTCCACGAAAGTACCAAGTACACACAGAATGGATTCCTGTAGACCCACATGACAGGACTTGCACTCTGACAAAATTAAAAGGCAATCAGCTAGAACTCATGGGTACGTGTCGCACTCGATCTCAATGGAAGATTGCTGTATCCACCCAAGGCACGGCCACCCACCCCCACTCATCTGAAACCATCCGCTAATTAAGCTCATATCACACATCAACTCTGCCACTAGAATGCAGCTAAGACCCAGAACAAACATGTGGTCTTGCTGCGCACATAATCAGTCTTCTTGAATCGCATACTCCCCCGACATCCTTCACAGCACCCATTCACTAGCCAGTTCTACATGGGTTGCCCGCTTCATACTGGCTAAAATGCACACACGCTTTCTAGACTACTCTGAACAATTTCCCTATCTCAGACTTCGGTCCTCCAAGGGTGTTCGCCTACAGCAATTTGAGGCCATACCAATGGCACCAGGTGCTATACAAATGACATATTAGATTACATTACATTACTGCCATCATCATGGTGCCCTGAAAGGTCAGTAGGTGGCTAGATGCGGTTTGGGAGCTTCTTTCCCTTTTGTAATTTGTACTGATCATATTAATATACAGATAATATGGCAGGTTCAATGTAGAAGTAGTCACCAGGCTAGAGATGCCTATTTATTTGATCAGTATGATTTTACTTGCCAGGGCTTAACAAAAGGAAGACTATTTATCCAAACCGTAGCCCAATTTAGATCAGTGAGCAAGTTCACCTTCTTCGTTTGTTTTCCTTGAGCTGATATTGCAGCTCGCATACCCTTTTTTTGCCACGGGTCAAGGAGGAATTAGATATTGAAATAGAAGTATTGTCATTGTTTTTAACCATAGTGAAATTGGTCGAGTGAGGTTATTAGTTATTTTTGGATACCTATTTTTGCACCAGCTCAAGAACTTCAAAGGTAGATATTGGAAAAGAGTCACAATTTGGTGAACTGTGGCTACAGAGGGGTAAAAGCTACTATGACATCAGTGCAATATTTATTTGGGTCATCACAGAGGCTCCTGATAAACACCAACATGTTTACAATTGCACAGTGTGTGCCCAGATCAAATAGTCTCATGAGCAACCAACAGATATGTTATGGGTTTTGGAGGGTGTGACTAACCATTGGCATTTAATCCCATGGAAGAATCTAAAGACAGCACAGGAATTTCATTTCTCCATAAGATTACTTCTGATCTGGATTTGTTGTATATTTCAAATTTCGGGGGCTGTCTGTACAGTTTTGGGTGTTGAATGTCCATTCTGCTGGTTCTCACCCACATACTAATGGTTTGATGGAGTGGGTGAACAAGATATTAGACCAGCATTTAGATTTTTTTTAATAAATGCCACATAATCTAATTGGAAGGTTGTATTGCATGCAGGAGAGTTTGCTTACAATAATTCTATGAATTCTGCTACGCAGTGATTCACAACTCTTGGGTTTTCCAGTGGTGGTTCAATTACATGGCTTGGTCTCCAATTCTGAGAACATTTTGAGTGAACTGCATAATGTTCGAGATATGGTAACGCAGAATTTGAAGGAGTCGGAGAGAGCAAGGAAAGCATCAGTTGATGCCTTGTGGAGAGCATCTTCTCCTTAGGTTGTGGGAGATGGAGTTTAACTGTTGCAAAATATTTACCTGCATTCTTTGCCCATCAAGCTTCCACCTGGATTTTATCATCTTTGTTGGTGCAATGAATTATCATGTTCCGACTGCCCCTTATATGTGCTCAGGACCTAGAAGATCTGCAATTGTGTTAACGTTTCTCATGTTAAACGTGTAGAGTGGGATTCTTTTGTTGAAGTATGCGAGATCCGTGATTCTTGGATTTCGCAATGAAATCTGCAGTGGGCATATACTTAAAGATAGTTCCTAAGAACCAGCTGCCTTTGTTTATTCCTCATTGTTTTTAAGAGTCTTTTTAGTGATAGGATCCTGAAAATTGGGCCACTGGCAGGAGTAGAGCTGGAAGATAAAATCGTGCATCGCATTGTTAACGGTTGGCCTGCAGCATCTGGGGCAGCCCATCAGTGGTGTGCATTGGGCAGCTGTTGGAGACATGGTGTTGCAGTGTATGACATTGGGTTGTGTAGCAGAAGCTGATTTTTTATTTTGATGGCTCAGCTCTTGCCCAAGTTACAATGCTAGCTTGTTTATCATTCCAAGATGTCTTTATGATACTGCTTTCTTTGCATATTGATGGCTTGTGAGTTTTCCATGTCCTCTTGGATGATGTGTGCTTTCTTCCTATCACATGACGGAAGACAACTATATGAGGAGCCACCAGCATGAAGGAAGATGTGTTACAGCTCACCTGTTCTTCACCATGATGGCTGCTGTTGTTTTGGTATGTAGTTGTCTTAAAGAGGTCCTTCAAGCTGGGCAGGATGGGTGTCCATTTTCCGAAGTTTTTTATGCCCTTACTCTTTCCTCTAGCAAGAAGTCTTACTCACAAGCTCCTGTGCCCACCTCTGTTGGTATTGCACAAGCAACAGAGTAGCATCGGGGAAGAGTTTCCTCGTCATCGTATTTGTAAGGAGAAAGAAGGGCCCCAAAGCCGAAAACATTCATTACCTCACACATGTTTTTAATGGAAAGTTGTGGCCTGAATATGATGAAGAATTTCATAGCCAGTGAGTTACTTATACATTATACCCCGTTTGATGGGGTGCACCGTCCACGACTGGTTACATTTTATACAAAATGAAAGCTAATAGAGAGAGGCCTCTTAGATGCAAAATAAGGGAATCCACATATGGACAATATGTATATTCTGGCACGGATCATGAAAAACATGCAGGGAGACAACCCTTTACTGCCGTGCTAGGAGCAAATAGGATGAAAGGAGGAGCACTTCAGGCCAGGTTCACAGGTTGTGTAAAGGGCTCTTTGTGTTGGGGCTCTTATGGCAACTAAGATTAAAACAATGAGTTACCTTTTAGCCCATTACCTGGATAAGAAAGGGACAGCAAAGTTGCTGGCAGGTTTTCCGAATCATCTTAGGATACTCTGCAAAATTCACAAGGTGGCGGGATGGGCAGAGAACTTAAGGGAAGGGAAGTCCTGCGGCAGTGAAAAACATTGAATGAAAAGCCTCTCACATAGAACGCTTGATATGTTCCCCGTTTGGGGATTGTCGCTAAGATGATACAGCGCTCGTTTAAGCATAATCACCATCTGACATGCATGGAAGGTAAAAAGCAGACAATTCTTTTGACCATAAATCTTGCAGTTTGTTGTATTCAAGCACTGAATTAGTAGACCCTATGGTGTAGAGCCAGAAATGGCAAAGTGCTTAATCGAATCAACATTTCCAGAGATCTAGCTGAAAAATCTATTGAGGCTGATGGGGGAAAATATTAGTTAACTTTGCAATGCTGATGGATATTTCTAATTTATTTGCTGTACTTTAAACCTAGAACGTAAAAAAAAGAAAAGATCTAAAAAAAGCCTTCACTATTATGCACACCATTTTTTCAGATGGCCCATTCAAAGAGAGTGATCAATGTCTTGGTCAGCTCAGAATAGGAAATGGATGACGTCATGATTAGCCCAGTCTACTTGGTTTAGTTATATGAAATCGATAGATGCATTATTGTGAAAAAGAAGTCCCGGGTATTTTATTTATCATAGGTGTGGAGGTAGGTTTTGATGTTGAGAGTGTGGAAGAGATTGTTTGTTTTATCATTATGTATAGCGCACTATTGGCCCATGAGGCATCTAAGCACTGGAGTACTTTGGAAGAGGAGGGCAATGCACTTAGAAGAGGAGAGTTGTCGCTCTCCGCCTAGAAGTCATCCCGTTGTCATGGTATGTTATGCTGTTATTGAGTTTTATAAAGCACACGTAACCCACAATGTGGTTTCTCGATGCTAGACCTGATAAATTACCTCTGCTACAGGAACCAGGCAAGATCAGATCAAAATGGCCAGTTCTCAAAAGCCCAAGAAAAAAGCGTGGTCTCAAGGTTTCTTCAGAAAACAGCAAGCGTGGAAGATCATAGATTCAAAGGATGGGAGCACCACAAAGAAGGAGCAATAACAGAGAAAGAACGTCCACCCTGTCGGGCGTTCCAGCTCCTCGGAGCAAAAGAAATTCATGCCAAGCAGAGCAAAGATGGCGAAAAGGGGTCTAGAGCTTCCGACTAAAAAGGAAACAACCAGGGGCAGAGTAAGAAAGGCAACAATAAAAAAGAAAGAATTTTGAATTGCTCCCGCTGTTAAATAAGAAGCCAATGTAGATGGACAAGTAGGGGCGAGGCATGAGCCGGGGCGGCACTGGCCAAAAATTAAATGAGCAGCAGAATTCTGAAGGACCTCAAGACATTAAAATAATATGAAGAAAGACCCATGGGATGGTGGTGACACTACTGTTCTTTGAGTGAAGATCACTGGTGAGAAAATACCCTCTTGATATTACTGTGGTGGTATAAGGCTGTTGGCCTTTACAAGGCTTTGGGGGTCATTCTGACCCTGGCGGGAGGGGGTTAACGGGGCCGGTAGAGCTGCCGCACCCGTTAACCTTCTACTGCCTCATTACGTGTTCCGCTCGCGGGACCCGCTAAGGACGCCTGGTTTTACCAGGCGTCCTTAGCGGGTCCCGCGAGCGGACCAGGATGTTAACATTGGGCCCGTCATTAACGGGCCTGTTGTTAGCCTCATCCCCATTCCCATTGAGCCCAATGGGGCTCACATGGGAATGCGGATGTACTGGGGTCGGCCTTCCTGAATGGGGAAATACCGGGCCCTCCAAGGTCGGAATGGCCCGGTAATTCCCCATTCAGGGAACCCAGACCCGGTACCCGGAATGGGGGTAGCCATGCCGCAAATAGCGGCATGGCTACCTCCATTCTCGTAATGGCCTCCTTTATGGACCAAGGGAAGGGCCTTAATAGACCTTTTCCTTTACAGGAAGCCAGTGTATTTTCTTCAGCACTGGGGATATAGGCGCAATCCTGGGTGTGTTCCTTACAAGTCTACCCACTGTGCTTAGTAGGACCCGTACGTGATGTAGTGTATTCTGGTGTTAACTGAGGAAAAGAACATTGAGTAATCTATCTTGGCCCCTATAATTGCACAAATAACGGAGGCACAATTGGCTTTAAACAAAAAATAGTTCTCAGCTACCAAAGGAGCAGGAGGTGAACATGTGTTGTGCTGTTAATGGTATTTTCATTACGGGATAACCGGCCATGGATACTGAAGAGCCAAGGCTAACTCCCAGGGCGTTGGCCTGCTTTTGAATACAAGATGGTAGCGTCCGAGATTGCAAAGCGATGGAATCCTTGGATTGCTCTTGTCTAGACCTGTTTTGTGGCAGTCTGCTGGATTTCGACCTTGCACTGTTTAAAGCTCAGCCTGCATATCCGCATCCAGAAATTGGAAGCTCTGTAATTGGCTGTTCACACTGGACTTTTTAAAAGTATAAAAATCAATATTATTTTGTATTTCTTTTTTAATTTTTGGATCATTTTACAAATGAAACATGGCAGTTTACAATTCAAATATTTGAATTAAATTGTTATCATGTAACATTTTCTTTTGAAAACATTGAAGTTAGCGGTGAATCGTAGAATTACTATTGGCAATAGGTAGTGTGAACATTAGGTATCAAAAGGAGTCTCAATACTGACTCCTGTGGCATGCCCCTCTCCAGCAACTGTTACAAAGTAACAGGAAGGGATTCATGAAAGGAAGCCAGGTATTGTTCAGGTGAGGCTCCAACCTGTCTGAAGTATACACAGGGCTACTTTGTGCCACTTCACTAGACAGTAGACACAAATATTTTCACTGGAGAAAATCAGGAGATGCCCTGAGCATCTTAGATTTGATTCTGCTGACCATATATACCACATCTGCAGTAGCCTGGAGCATCTTTGAGATGCTCATGTGGAAATGTGATTCAAAAATATTTGCAAAAGGGCATATCGTAGATACCCGAGGCAGTTTCGGATTTGCTCTACTTTTACACTTTGTGAATGAGGTATGAGGTAGCAGGAGCACCTCTGAAATGTTCACGGCCCTCTCCTCATTTGCTCTAGTACAAATCAGGCTCTAAAACTCTCCAACAGGGGAGAGCGGTATCGACACAGGTAGTTATTTTATTTTCAGCTCTATTGTCAACTCTGTAGTGCAGTAATATAATCTGGGCCAGCTGATCAGCGCCAGCCTTACAGTCATCAACCTATCCTTGCCACTTTGCCAGAGTAACTGCAGAGCGGAAAATATCCATTAGATAATGACTGCTAACAGCACCCAATTTGGGGGCCACTTTATTTATTTATTTGATTTTTATACAGCGCATTTAGCCAAAGCTCGTCAAATAGAAAAAATAGTCACACAATTCTAGAGGAGCAGGTAGACATTGGCCCACATTACGATACTGGCGCTAAACCATGGCACTATTAGCACCATGGTTGGTGCCGGTATCGTAACAAGTCCGCCAATATTCAATGGGGAATTACCACCCCATTCCAAGGTTGGCGGGCGGTAATTCCCCATTGAACATTGGCCCTTCCCCATTCCCATTTTTGCCCCATAGGGCTCAATGGGACTGGGGAAGGCGCTAAGTACGGTACCGCAAATTGCGGTACCGTATTTAGCACCAAGGTCCCTTTGCGGGTCCCTACTTTAACGGCTGGTCTACACCAGCCGTTCAGGTCGGGTCCCTTAAAGGGACCTTGTAGTAAGGCGCTAATGGGTTAACGGCGCCGCAGCCTTTTACGGCGCCGTTACCCCATTAGCGCCAGGGTCATAATGAGGCCCATTATCTTCACCGCCGTCATACTGGAACAGTCGGAGAAGAGCAATAAATGGGACACCCTGAATTGTTCCCATACCTCTTGGAGTGTATGAGAGACGTTATCCACTCAGACAGCCATACAGAATGTAGCCTCGCACTGAAAGTGTGGAAGGATGATGCATGGAAGAATGTCACATGGAAGGATGTCGCCTGCCAAGATGTCAGCATGCATCAATGAATATTATGGATGAACGTTAAAGTGAAATCTGATGAGAACAAAGTGATGTTATAAAGAAGATATATGTACCGATGCTGAAACAATACGAAAAATACTTAGAAGCAACGATGTAACTGAAACACTAAGAGTAACGTGCTTAAAGCTAAAGTAATCCTGGATCTAAAGAAGATGAACTAATTTATGGACCAATAACTGTAAATACACACTAACGCAAGGTAGAAAGAAAACACATAGGGCCTCATTAGGACCCAGGCGGTAAGGGGTTTATGGCGGCGTAAACAGCGCCAACCCTTACCGCCTGATTCCGAGGTCCCTTAGCAGAATGGAGGTTTTAACACCTGCTTTTAGCAGGTGTTAAAATCCATGGCGCTAAGGGACCTTGTTGTTAATTACGCCACCGTAATTTACGGTGGCGTAATTAACGCCTTTCCCACTCCCATTATGCCCTATGGGGCAAAAATGGGAATGGGGAAGGGTAAATGGGTTAATGGGGACTTACCGCCCCACTCACCTCGTAATGGGGCGGTAAGTCCGCCAACCACCATGGCGTAAACGTAGTTTACGCCATGGTGGTAAAGGTACGACCCAGGCGGTAACTTACCGCCTGGGTCGTAATGAGGCCCATAGAAGCTTGCTATAGAGGAACACATAACATGGCAAGGATTGCCATAGTAGGAAGATGGATGGTTGCTCATGTTGAACTTAACTTTTGCGCCCTGAAACACTTGTGTATGGGCGCGCTATAAATAATATATCCTATCATATCATACCTCAGTAACAGGGTGAGGCTGTAGAATCATGAGACGTAGAAAAACAGCTCTGTGTGCAGAGCCGACAATGGGTCAAAGTTGACAGAGAGTAAAGGATACTAATTTTTAAGGATAAGTACAGAGCACATAGGGAGTATGCGGATAAACTCTGAATCTGGGACATTGTTAATAAATGTAAGAAGAAGAAAACATATGCCAAACTGCTGGTAAATTAAAAGCATACGAAGTTCATGTGAGATAGAGTGAGCAAGTCTTCTAGCGGCTATGAGGAACAACAGCACCCTGCATAATTAGATCAAATACCAGTAAATAGAAGATTGAAATTAACAAATTTGTGGTCACTTCACACATGACTCAGAAGTAAAAAACAAAGGCTATTCATTAGAGCCTTAAACTAAGATAGTGGTGTGCTCACACTCCCTTGAATGTTCCGGCACAGTAAATAGGCAACAAGGTCAACTACAAATGGAAGACTTTGGCTTATGGCCTATCGATCAAAGATGATGGACTAATTGGGAAAACGGGGCATAGTCTGACCAGAATTCAAACACCTAAGTTTCACTTCACCTACGTGCTGCTAGAAGAGGCAAACATCCAAGGTTCGGATAGTATGCCAACCAATCAGTGGGGTTGAGGGACAACCTAGCGTGCAATGTTGCATAAACCGATCCACTGTTGTTATGGCTGCGATAATCATTACTATACATATGTAGAGGTAGTTAAAGGCGTGCCCCACAGATAAGGGGTAGCCAATGATGTACTAATCCTTATATGTTCTAGAAGTAGATATGTTCCCTTAACCAATCCCTTCACTTGATAGGTTTTGTATTTTGCCATGTAGAATGACGTCATAGATGACACATATTGGGGTATAATCCCTCTGTGGAATCAAGTTTGTTTGTGAGTGAGCATGCATTAGTCCGATATCTGCCAGTTTGCCCTGCTTTATTAACTACAAATAAAGCAGTATTTTGCCGCACTCTTTGAGTCTATCTGATTATTGGTCTAAAATCATTATTGTAATTCTATCAAGCACAAAATACTCTTCTAGGGGCTAGAGCATATTTGGTAGTGGTGTGGATGGTTGCGGTCTAGTCAACCTAAGCCAGGCCCAGACCCCCAGATCCTTGGCTGCTCCCGCCATTAGCCAGAAGATTGTGGAGATTCCTGTGGAGAGCGATCTGTAAAAGGTCATGTGACAAATACTCAGTTGGCAGGTTCCTCTTTGAGAAAATTCCTGTCTGGTCCCTGCAGGTGCTCCATGGATGGAAGGCAAAATGGTCGGTTGAGGGAGAGTCAATACCAGAGGACTCGAGCTGAGCCACGATGTAAGTAGAACGAAAGTGGGAAAAATAGGGAGGGATTGTGTTGTAAATAATAAGTGCAAAAAAGAACAGGATTTTCTGGGGAGATGATAAAGAGAAAGAGATACCTCGACTCCTGGTTCTAACGTGACAGAAGGGTGTGCACTAAAGTAAAGAGTGTTAAGGATTCCTGAGGCAAGGTCCACAGAAGAGTGCGTATCAAACTCCGAAACAGAGTAAAATAGAGAGGGGATACATTTACTAAAAGTAGTAATGGAAGGCTTATGCAGTAACACGTTGAAAAAGTGCACATGTGTGGGGTGGGGTTATAAAGTGTCAATATAAAGCATTTGTTGTGTTTAGACTAAAAAATATAAAACGATAGGGAAAAATGTGTGAGATTGGTGAAAATCTGGACTTAGTAATTGACGTCAGTCAGGAAGGGAACAATCAAAGGAAAGTAATATATAAATAAAGAAGGGACTCTCAAAATAGTAAGGAGGAAACAGAATATCATTGTAAAGTTTTTTTAAATATAAAAGTGAGCAGTTAAAATATATTCTGATTGAGATTATAATCAGTGATTGATGGTGCCTGCGCCAATTGACCAGCATGGTACATTTGATAAAATAAAGAATCAAATAAAACAAGAGGTAAGTATTGACAATTGAAAGGACTCTGTCACCATGGGGGAGGGGCACATCTTTTACATTTGTGTAGGACATTTCTGAGATACACAGCAAAGATAAGGAAATATCATTCGGAATGGGTTCGAGGCATGACCAATAAGACACTCATACCGTGGCCTCACGAGGGTTCACTGTCAAAAGATGTATTACAGCATATGATGACATAGTTGCATGCCACATATAAGGGGAAAAAGTTGCAGAAAATGCTGGATATTTTAGAGCTTTGGAAAGTGGACCAGAGTGAGAGAGAAGATCCAGTCTATAGGGAGTGGATGCTCAATCAGCGTAAAGGGGAGGATAAAATGCCTTTGGCTCCCCTTTCCCCTCCTGAACAGGAAGTGTACATACAGAGGAGAAGGGATTTTACCCTTTAAAAAAATTAAAAGCAGCAGGGGAGGTACGTTAATCCAATGTATGCAACTCCCACTTAAAGCAGCAAGGAAAATGTGGAAGAGAGCAAGAGCAGAGAACGCAAAGATATATCAGCACACACTGAACGTAAACAGCATGATGAAAGGACAGACAAGACAGATGAATGGAGAAATAGGAGGAAGTAGGGAAGCAGAAAGAAATAATCAATAAAGCTAAGGTAATAACAATAGCGCAGAATGAATGGATGGAAGGACAAATATTTTTTTAGCTAGATGATGAGGGCATTGATGGGGTTTGAAAATGAGAGGAGAGAAGAACGGGAAAAGAAAGAGAAATCAGAAGAAAGATCATACAAAGAAGGGAGGAATAAAGAATGCAATCGAAGGAAAGAACGAAGAAAATATGAGGCGAGGAAAGAAAGGAGAGATTAGAGGAGAAGAAATGAGAAGAGATAGAAGCCCAAAGAATGAAAGTACAGAGGTTGCAACCAAGGTGAGAGGAAGAGGAATTGAGGGAGATGAGTAGAAGAGAGGAAGAAATTGTCATGAGGAGAAATAGATTGACCATATGGTCATGCTGTAAGCATACGTAAAAGAATTAATACGACACCAGCAGCCCTCTAGTTGTTTCAAGGAACTTCCTTCATAACGAGGATAGCCACGCCCCCTCATCACGTTGCAACTGTTTCTGTTCTTCGCTCGCTGCTACCGCTGGTATCGGCTTTCCGTGGCTCCGGCTGCCCTCCACCTTGATCCTATATTGATATTCTCTCTCTTCCCTTGCTGTGCCTATGCTTTTTACATAGTGCTTACTCGGCTTCCCCTCTGCTGCAGCGATCCTTGCCCTCATTTCTGGTTCTTCCTGCCTTCTCTAGTATTTGTGGTGCCCGGTTGCCGTCAGCTTTCTATGACCGTTTGCTTTCTGTCTGCCTCCATTCTATGCTGCTCTGGGCGTTCCATTCTGGCTACGTTTTATGTTATTTCCCTCTTCGTAACATAGCCTCTCTTTCCATGTACTTTTCTGGACTTTCACAGCTCGGTGAGTGCCTCTGTCTTTTGGGTTTTCCTTCCTGGGTTTCTTGATCTGACAATTGTGGGTTTGGGTTATTTTTCGCTCTTTTCTTAACTCCTTTTCAGATTCTTTGCTCTTCGCTATAGTTTTCTTCAGTGCTTTCTATTCCTTTTTTCTCCTCCATTGAGGATATTCAGTCTTCTATTCACCCCAGAACCTCCTCATGGACTTACCTGCTTGAGCTCAACTTTTCTTGGAAGATTTGTGAACATTCCTGTTACCCTCCATTGCTCTACGCTCTTCCTTCATCGGATTGCCTCAACACCTCCGAAAGAAGGGAAGTTTCAGACACATCAAGTCATCGACTGTACATCCCACTGCAACAGGTTTTTTTTGTGCCACTGGCTTTTTGCCGTCAAGGGCTGGACAGGGAGATGTTTTACTGTCTGTTCTCCATTGTGGCCACTGTGGCAAACTAGCGGAACAGACCCTATCTCTTCTCCAAAAAAGGAACTTTGACCAAGACTACAAAGGCTGCTGAATCCGAGTTCTACTCCTGTGAATCAGACGACGAACTCCAGGTGAGCCCTACCGTTGACAGATTGCAACGCCAAAAAGACATTGCTACTGCAGGACAAGTCCGGGAGCTGTTAAACGCAGTCCAGAACCTCTCCCTGGAGATGCAGGGAGTCAAGACAGAAAATGTGGCTATCCGCCAGATGGTGACTGCCAGAGAAACCCACCGGCCAACTTGCCACCTTTGTCATTGTCAGTAGGAAAGTTTGATGGTGCAACCAAGAAGGTCAAGGAATTCTTGGATGCATGCTTAGTGTATTTTACCTTCAGACCTACAACTTACGCTTCTGTCCGTACCCGCGTGGCTTCCTTATATCCAACATGATAGGAAACGCTTTAGCCTGGGCCACTCCATTGGTCACGTCCAATGATCCGGTTTTACAAGACTGCAATGACTTCACCACCAGATCACCACAGACGTTTGAACGGCAAGAGATCGGATTCTTCGCAGGAGAAGCCTTGTTTGACATTAAACAAGGATCCATGGATCTCATGACGTACATTTTGGCATTTAAGAGGTTGGCAGCGGAAGTCGGCTGGCCAGAGGACGTACAATACACCAAATTCGGAAGAGGATTACACGATGAACTCAAGGATGAACTGGCAAGGGTTCCTAGACCAGCGACATTAGCCGAACTATTCACTCTGGTCCTGCAGATTGACTATAGAATCCTGGAACGTAGATCAGAGAAGAAGAAGGGTCAAACCCATACATCACAAGTCCCTGGAACGTTGCCTCCTATAAAACAGGCGCCACCTCACGATGGAGAAGAACCAATGCAAATAGGCTTTACCAGGGGACCTCTTTCAACTTCCGAAAGAAACAGGCGCAAAAAAAAGAGCCTGTGCTTATATTGTGCATCAGAATCACATCTTCTTAGGGATTGCCCTGAAGTACCCCCACAGCGTCGGGGAAATGAAGGACCCCGGTTTTAGAGGGAGCCACTTACCGGGGTTCTGTGGAAGGCTCGTCTTGTGCATTAACATCGGGAGTGGACTCCCGGAATGTGGTCTTGCAAATTACTCTTCAATGTAAGAATCAACCAAAAAGGAAAGCATTGGCTCTCATTGACAGTGGGGCGGCCAGCACTTTTCTTGACATCAACTGGGCCAAACAAGAAGGTATCCACCTCATAGACAGAGGGGAGGAGCCAAAGGTGGAAGGGATTGACGGTCGACCGTTGAGTTCTGGACCCATTGTACAAATCACAGAAGACATCCAATTATGTATATCTCATCATAGGGAGAATCTCACTTTTGACGTGATCACAGCAGCGCATTTCCCCATAATTATGGGGATACCTTGGCTTCGTAAGCAGACCCGACTATCAATTGGGCTCTCAACACTTTGAAATTCGATTCAGATTTTTGTATCCAACAGTGTTGCTCCGCTACTCGACTGGGAAAAGCCAATGTTTCTTGTCCTTCAGGACCCGTGGACTCCCTTCAGGTCCTTAACATCCATCCAGTGCTTCAGGACTTTGCTGACGTATTTGAAGATCGGTTGCCAAAGGTTCTACCTCCTTATCACCCGGAGGATTGTGCTATAGATGTCATCCTGGAAGCTTCCATTCCCTTTGGGCGTATGTTTTCATTAACCATACCTAAAAAGCAAGCTTTAAGAACATATCTTGATCAAGACCTCCAGAACAGCTTGCTACGTTCCTTCTAAATCCCCAGCAGGGGCGTCTTTATTCTTCATTGCCCAAAAGGATACGGATGAATTACGCCCCTATATTGACTATAGAGGGCTGAACAAGATCACAGTGAGGGATCGCTACCCTATGCCACTGATAAAGGACATTTTGGAGGCAGTAGAAGGACTTCGCATGTTCAGCAAATTAGATCTTAGAGGAGCCTATCACCTCTTACGGATCAAGAAAGAGGATGAATGGAAGACGGCATTTCGGACGCCTTTTGGGTTGTTCAAATACCGGGTAATGCCGTTTGCCTGGTGAACGCTGCTGCAGCCTTTCAGAGATTTATAGACCATCTCTTTGCCGATTTGTTGTTTGTGTCTGTGATTGTATACTAGGATGATATACTAATAATTCTCTTGACATCCACACCAGCATCATACTCATCTCATCGAGGTCATGACCAGCTTTCGAGACGCCATCCGCTCTATGCCAAAGCTGAGAAATGTCTTGTCGCAGTGTCCTCAGTACCATACCTAGGCTTTATTCTATCTGAACACAGAATCAAGATGGATCCGAGGAAGGTCTCGGCTATACTCACTTGGCCCGCTCCCTCTTCAGTGAAGGAGGTACAAGCCTTTTTTTGGACTCTCCAACTTCTACAGAAGATTCATTGCTAACTTCTCTGAGCGGGTACTTCCTATTACAGCTCTTCTAAAGAAAGATGTTCCTTTTGTATGGAACCAAGCAGCGGAACATGCATTTCAGGACCTAAAGAGGGCCTTTTGTTCAGCTCACATTCTGAAACAGCAAGTCCAAAGTCGGTCCTTCATTGTTGAAACTGATGCTTCTGCGGGGGCTTTAGGAGCCATTCTCAAACAAGAGCACAATGGAGTGGAACATCCAATCGCCTACCTGTCCCGTACTTTAACGGCTAGCGAGCTCAGTTACTCAGTGATAGAAAAGGAGCTGCTGGCCATCAAAAATGCATGTACAGAATGGAGACGCCTCCTCCAAGGATCAAGACATACCTTCGAGGAATACCAGACAAGCCAGATGGGTATATTCCTTCGCCCAAGATGAATTTTTCATTACCTATCTTCCAGGCAGCAAAAATATCTCGCTGCCCTTCTTTATTTTCCATCCTCCCTTCAAAGGAGAGGTTTTGTTCCCTGAAGTCCGATTCATCCAGACTGTTTCAAGGTTTCTCCAGGAGGTTGAGAAGGAGTCACCAGAAGCACTTTTACCACTTCTCTCTCCGGTACGGGACAAGGTAATCAAGAAGGAAGGGTTGTGGTTTCATCAAGGAAAACTGTTCATTCCGAACTCAAAACTATGCTCAGAGTCCTTCATTGGGGACATGAATCTCGGATAGCAGGACATAAGGGCTTCGCAGCCACCTCCAATCTCATTTGATGCATGCTCTGGTGGCCTAACATATACCAGGGCTGCAGATGGATAAAGACAATTTGAAGTGTAAATTACTGAGTTTCACTTCTGGTGCAGGAAAATGGATGTATGAGTTAGAAAGGATGACATCAGGAATGACGTTAGGTATATGTGATGTAAAAGGGCTGCTAGCAGCTGTTCTAGGACAGAGAGCGGATGACATTTGGAAGCAAGCAGGATATGCAGGTGTGACTGCGCAAAACATGACACGCTATGGAGCACCATTTAATAATTGCAGAGCAGACTTATGGCGAGCGCTCAGAGCACAATACCCCGATACATCAGACATGGGTGTGATTATGACTAGGAAAATGGGAGAGGATGAAGATCCTGTTGTTTATATTCAAGATATTCAGGATAGATGGCAGCAGGAGACTCATAATCCATGGGATAAAACTGTAGCATTATTTCATCATATTCTTGTTTTTTTCACATAAATTTTTACAACTCCCCCTCCCTGGATCCCCTCTCCCCCCAGCCTGCCTTCATCCCAACCAATGTCCAGTGTGTGTCTTCTTTCTCACCATCTGTATAGTCCAACTTCCCATAGGAGTTACAGTTCATTCCTGCTTTTGAATGTTCCCTTCCCCCCTTGTAAGACCTCTGACTCCAAAGCTGGTGTCCACCGTTTATACCAAGCCCAAGAGTTTCATCTTCCTCTGGCACCATACTCTTTTGGAATCCTTTCGTAAGAATTTCATTACCAAGTCCCAGTCTGCAACAAAGCCCCAGTAATTGCCTTGTAAAGAGTAGGATGCAAAGTGCCATACCTTATCTACCCATTCATGCTCCACAGGCGGCTCCTTTACTTTCCACTTCTGAGCAATCACCAATGCCTCTGCCATCATTAAGATCACGTATACTTTCCTTTGTACTTTCAAGGGTAGCTCTTCCAGTACTCCTCCTAAACCCAGGATTGCAAGGCCTAAATTTCTCTTCACCTGAATACCCAAACTTTCTTCAATTGCCTCCATGAACTTTTCTCAAAACAGTTGGATCCAAGGGCACTCCCACCATATATGAATCCATGACCCCTCCTCAACACACTCGCTCCAACATTCCCTGGACACCTTTGGGAAGATCTTATGTAGTGCCACCGGGGTAAGGTGCCACTGAAACATCAGCTTTACCAATATCTCCTGTATTTGAATTGACCTCATATGCTTGAGGATAGCGTCCCAAAGTTGTACCCACGCAGCCTCCTCAATCAGCCGTCCCACCGATTTGTCCCAATGCCCCATTTAGCGTCCATATCCTGCCTCATCATATTGTTGGATATACATGTAAATTGTCCCCACAATGCGTTTGTCCCCAGAGTCTGATAGTAATAGCTTTTCAAAGGGTGTTAGGGGCCTTGTTGCTGCCTACCTAATAACTGGATTCAGCAACCAGTGTATCAGTTGTGTGTATCGGAATCTCTCACCCTATCTTGAGAGATACACCCTTCTCCCATTTATAAAAGCTAGTCCCCCATTCCCTGAGTGAATTGATGTGTAGAGGAGCCTCTGCAGAAAATCCCACCCCCTGCCTCCTACATGTCAGAAGTCGGAGACTGTGCCATGTTTGACACCAGCAGTTGTGCCAATACTGCAGCGAGTATTTGAGAAAAGGTATCCACTGAGAAACCCTATTGAATGTACCCCCGAAGGGACGACAATCTGAGCGAGGAAAACCTTGAAGGAATATGAAAAGGAGTAAAAGAGAAGTTAGTGACGTCACAAGAGACGAGTGAGACGCACTGAGAATACTGGCTAAAGAGAATAGATGGATTTTATGGAAACTTATGATGAAGATAAGAATAAAACTTTCATATGCAGAAAAGAGGATTTCATGCATGCAAAGTGCTACAGAAATGCGACCGTTCAATAATTGTACAGACGCAGAAACGCAAGTAGACTAAATGATCGTAGAAGCTGGCTTTGCATAGTGAATAGACTGCAGGCGAAGCTGCCATTGTATAGGAACTGGACATCTGTGTTATTAATTTAGTAAGCTCGGACCCATGGAGAGGAAAGGCCGAGAAGTAAATCGCAGTAAGAAAAAGCTGAGATCGTGGAAGAGCCTTGCGAGGCTGTCTGGCCTGACATCAAAACAGAAGTAGCGAAGGTCAGTTATCTATTCTTGAAAGCAGTGAATGTAGAAAGGATGAATCATCCCTTATTCAGGGGCAAAGAAATACAGCAAGAGTGTCACGTTTTATTCATTTAAGACATTTAAATGCTGCAGAATGGACCAGCATCATGGTCTTCTGTCATGTGAGCTGAGGATGGAAATAGAGTTGAGCTTGGAGTCCTAGAATAACGATAGTGAGAGCCTGTACTCCCATATATTGCCACAGACAACAATACTTTTCAAGGCCAAGTTCAAAGACAATCTGCATGACAGAAGGCATGGGTGATGAGAGATGTTGGGTTAATTGGGTGGGGATGTAAATTCAAGTCTACCTCCTGGAAACTGGGTATGATCTTACGTGCTGCTAAGTGAAACAAATGTTCCAGACATGGCACGAGTGTGCCAACCAATTGTAGAGGGCCATATATTGAAGGGCCTTATAGTTTGAGAGCCAATGATAAACCTTGTACTTAACAGTGTTGAAGATGACATGTTTTAGAGGTAGGCATAAGTTGTCCACCTGACAGTAGACAGCCTGTCACAATCCCAGTCCTTATAGAAAGTAGTATGATGGTACTTCTGATGTATTTTCTAGTATAGATTGTATGTTTTATGAGAAATTTGTCGAGAGCTGAGAGAACGTTTGTTGATGTCCATTGTAACCTCCCTGTTTTAGATAATGGTTAATAACACAGCAACCTTTGCCATCTTCCTGAGAGTTATTCTGTGAACCCCATCCATTGCATGCACGTTGCTAAAGAACCATACCTGCAGAGGATTATGAAATATAGGGGTAAATGGAGAAGTAAATCCCACTGTAATGACCAATTCATCCCATGATTCCCCCACAAGAGATCCTATCATACTGCAGTAGAGATTGTGTGTTCTGTCCCTCTTAGGTTTCCAAAGCACATCCTCCAGGTGGCCCCCTGCTACCGCCTCATCCATTTGTCTTCACATCTTTTGCCTGTCATCTTTCAACCAGTCCCTAATTACCCTAATGTGTGCCACTAGGCAATATGCCGGATATCTGGAACTCCCATCCCACCCCTATTTCTTGACATGGTCATTACATGTCTGGCAACTCTTCGTTTTGTATTGTTTCATATGAATTTCCCTATGCACCTTTGGATAGCTCGAAAGAAGAACTTAGGCAATTTCGTCAGTAGTGTCATAAAATAATATAGGAGTTTCGGGAGTGCAACCATCTTCAGCACATTGATCCTTCCTATCCATGAGATCATCAATGGGCCCCATTCATGTAACATTCTCCTGATGTTCCCCAATAGGGGGGAGTAGTTTGATTCAGATAATGATTCCATATCCTTAGTGATGTTGACCCCCAAGTATTTTATAGCCTTGGCTGCCCAACTGTATTGAAAGAGACTTTTAAGCTCCTGCTCCTTCTCAACCGATAATGTCAAGTTCAGGGCCTCAGATTTGTGAGTGTTTATTTTTAACCTTGCTACTAGCCCAAACTTTGACAATTCGATATTCAAGGCTCGATTAGACATTTCTGGTTCGTTGATTGTTAGAAGCATATCATCTGTAAATGCAAATATTTTATGGGTCTCTCCTCCAAATGGTATTCCTACAATTTCTGGCATTTCCCTTACAGTAGCCAAGAGCAGTTCCAAATGAATCGCATATAGTAATGGGGATAGAGGACACCCCTGTTTTGTTTCTGTAGATGCCTTAACCGGTCCTGATAGTTGCCCGTTAATCATCAATCACAGCATCGGATTAGAATAGTTTGCCTTTATCATTGAGATTATGTTACCTCCAAACCCCATTTTCTCCATAGTGGAAAACAAGAATTTCCAATCCACTCTTTCGGCATCTAAAGCTATCAAGAGAGCTGGAGTGTTTTTTTCTATTAGCCTTTTCTATTAGGTGTGCTATTCCTCTAGTTTTGTCTCCAGTTTCCTACCCCGCATAAAGCCAGATTGGTCAGTACCAATGGGTTTCAGGAGAAGATGGTCCATCCTGGATGCCAGTATTTTTGTATAGATCATTGCATCTATATTAATTAGGGCAACAGGCCTATATGGTTTGCAGCATGCTGGATCTTTTCCTTGCTTCTGGAGAAAGTCCATCTTTGCCTCTTCTATTATTGGCATTATTTCCCCACCTCCTCAAAATTGTTGAACATCTGGACCACATATGGAATTAACTGTTCCCTCTATGTTTTGCAAAAATCAGCCGTATATCCATCGGGCCCTGCGAGTTTGTTGGTCGGCAGTAATGTTATGGTCCAACGGACCTCCTAGAGGCTAATATCTTGGTCTAGGTCCAGCTTGTCTTGCTCTGACAGTACTGGGAGATTGCATCTCTCCAAATATTCCTTTTTGGGTCTGATCTAGAGGATAATCATATGTACATAAATCTGAGTAATACTCTGATAATTCCTGGGTTATGTAGGCTAACTCTGTACTCTCCCCCCTGTTGTTTTATGTAATTCTTATTTTGGTTCTAGCTTTCTCTTCCCTCCTTTATGACCTGGCCAACAAGCTGTCCTCCTTGTTAGCCTTTACATGGTATTTCTGTTTAAGATACATGAGTGCACATTCTGCCGCCCCTGTTTGCAGAATTTCCAATTGTCCCTTTATGGCCCTGAATTCTCTTCGGGTTTCTCCGCTATCTCCAACCCACATTTTGGACATGACCTGTTTCAATTTGACCTCTAAGTCTCTTTCCAAGAGCCTCTTCTTTTTATCTCTTCAGGCTTTCACTACAATAATCTTTCCTCTAATCGTGGCCTTAAATTCATCCCACCTCGTGTTTTGCTCCGTGTCTCCCGATTTATTATCTTAGAAGAATTTCTCTATGCCTATTCTTATTTCCTCCCTCAGTGTTTCATCTTTATAAATATAGGTAGGATATTTCCATTCCCACAGCTAGGGGAACAGGTCTTTCCTATTCACTTTCAGTGTAATGGAAGCATGGTCCAATAGTGCTATGGCACCCACTTCAATCTCTGATACCATACCCATCATGCTTCGGGATACCCACATGTAATCTATCCTGGAGGAAGTCCTATGGACATGAGAGAAAAATGTATAACCTTTTAGTTTCTCCCCTCTTTTCTCTCCAGGCGTCTACTAGTGAAAGTCTATCTATTTTCTCACACAATTCTCTCATGGGTTTGCCCTGGGTGCCCAACCTGCCCGCAGTCCTGTCCCCAACCAGGTACCAAACCAAATTAAAGTCACCTGAGAGTATGATTTGTCCCTTAGCAAATCTTTCCAGTTAACCCAGCCTCTGCTGAATTAACCCGTCTTGTCCTGAGTTAGGCACTTAAATCGTAGCTATCGTGTAAAGTTCCCCCTTTGCCTGTAGGACCACTGCCAGGTATCTCCCACTGTCATCTTTCTCCCACTTCGTAGCTGTAATGTGGAGGTTGTTTCGCAAGGGTATCAGGACCCCTTTTTTCCTCCCCTCGTTAGATTGAAATATCTGACAGTAACCCTGAAATCTAATGTTGTGCTTGTCACGCTCTTACACGTGTGTTTCATGTAGCATTAGGAGGTCTGGTTTTTCCCTTTGTAAGGATCTTTTTTAGCTTCTTCCTTTTCAAGGGGCAGTTTAAACCATTGATATTCAGTGAAATAATGCTTATTATGTTAAGCTGTGCATTATATGTCAAGTGGCCAATGAGCCTCATTAGGAGGGTTGCAGTAAGGCAACAACGGCGCCAGTAGTGCTTCCGGCTCCGTTGTTGCCATGCGCAACATTACGAGTCTGCTCGCAGGTGCCACTCTGAACGCCTGGTCAGGCCAGGCGTGCAGAGCGGCACCCACGAGCAGGCGAGGATGGTAGCAACGGTACCGTTATGAACGGTACCGCTGCTACCATCCTCCCCATTCCCATTGAGCCCTATGGGGGCTCAAATGGGAATGGGAATTACCGGGCCCTCCAAGGTCGGAATTGCCTGGTAAGTCCCCTTTTGCGGGTCCCGGACCCGGGTTTGGGGGTAGCCATACCCTTATTAAGGCCCAATGTCTTGTTTTATTTTGGTTTTGAAAATAACAAAATGTGGTATTTGAAGGTCTAAGAAAAAGTATTTCGTGAACATAATTGCTATGAATTTATTGAAAAGCTTTTGGTTCTTAAGAAATTGGTTGAAATCGGTCTTAGATTGTCCATACTCGAACGCACACCCCATATGTCACAATCAAGGCACGATGAGGGCAGAAACGCCACTTATGCATATATGTCAAAGTTTACCGGGGTATAGTGAAAAAATTAAAAAATACCATGAACAGTGGCGCACAGAAATGAAAGGGGAAGGTATGCCCCAGCTATAGCCTGAAGGTGGGTCATTTGATAAGTTTGTACTAGACATGGTAGCAACATACTTGACCATTAAATACAAAGGTAAACAGCTCCAAAACAGAAGAGAATTGTTGAATTTGTGGAGGTTATTCAAAGAAATACCCCCAAGCAAGAATAAGGGTGAGGTGTGTCACACCAGGCAACGAACAACAGTGAGGGTGGGTGGGAGGATAAGGAAAAGGTAACAGAGCCTACAAAAATATACCCAATGTTGACGAAACCTGCAGAGAGATATAGTGACCCCATGTATGTGCCAAAGCCAGGTACCCCCCCAATTCATCAGCAACAGCCCCACCCCTTATGATCCAAAAGGGTCATACGAGCAGATGTGCACCCCTACGGTAAATATAGAACAGCTAACACAGGACTTTGAGACATGACTTACAATGACACAAGCAGAACTAACATGGTGCTGAGGGATATGTGAACAGAGCACGCCCTTACAGAGGGGCGAGCAGACCCCATCACCCCAGATGCCCGGTACCCCAGTAAACATAGTGGGAGATGACTGGAAAAAGGGGGGGTCCTATTTCGCATTAATAATGCCCCCGCCAGAATAATACAAGTAGAGCGAGGAGAAGAGCAGGTGAGTGCGGGGCAAGGGAGTGTGTCATCAGAAAGGGAGGAAGAATACTGGAGGGATCTAGATGAAGACGAAGAGGTGGATGGAAAAGGCGAAGTGCCACTTCTTAGAGAATCAACACTCTGCAAATGGGGGGAGAGGAAGGGTGGCATTAAGAGAGATTAATAAATAGACTGGGAAGGGTGGCGGTAGCACGAGAGTAAAAAGAGAGTAAAGGTGAGTACAGGAAAAGGGAAGAGCATGTTCCAGATGACATTGATACATAAGGGAGCAGGGAGACTGCAGTATGTCCCGTTGGCACAAATGGATAAAGTCAATCTATTGAAATTGTTGCCTCCACTTTCAGGGGGAGCGAGTAAATGGACATATGCATTTGACAAAAATTCTGCCGGCGTCCCCCCAGGAATTGGTGATGTTAAAGGTTTGTTGGTATCTGCAGTGGGTGATCAGGCTAACAGGGTGTGGACGAAAGCAGGGTTCCCTGGGGCACATTGGATTGTGACCGCCATGATGGAGCATCATTTAACACTGTGAGAGCCCGGGTATGGGACGCACTGAGAAGTACATTCCCAAACACTCCCGATTTGCAGTCAGTAATGCAGTGCACCATGAGGGAGGACGAGGATGCTGCAACTTACATTCTTTGGATGCAGGATATGTGGAGGGCAGAGACAGGCACAGCTTGCGATCAGTCCACATCACTTTTTTACTTCATAATTAAGAGAGGACTCCCAAAGGAAGTGCAGAAGGCACTCGATAAAAATGCAGGGATAGACGCCAAAGGTTGTCCAGAAATACATAGTACACCACGGTAGGAGGATCAAAGAAAGGGAAAAAGAGAAAAGGTTGACAGACAAAGTAAAGTTAGAACAAACGAAATTGGTGAAGGTTGCAGCAGTAGCTGCTGCTCACCCTACAGAATGGCAGGGAGATGGGGAGGAGGGGCCAATAGCAATACAGGCACGAATGGCGGCAAACTGGGCAGCAAACGGGCAACAACAATGGGCTGCCGAGGAGCAGTTTGGAGGGCCACAATGGCAAGGAAGGGCTGGAAGAGGAGGATGAGGTGGGTACAGAGGGCCGAGAGGGGGGTATGGAAGTCAGAGGCCCAGAGGAGGAGGGCAAGGAGTATGTTGGAACTGTGGTAGATGGGGCCATTTTTCAAGAGACTGTCATAGCAGTCCCATGGCACCTTATCAAAATTAACAACAGTAAGGCCACCCCCACCCAGGTAGCCTTTATGGCCTGCCTATGGGTGGGTATAGACACAAAGAACAAATAGACCCCCGGTACACATACGAGCAAAGAGCATCAACACAGAGCGCACAGCAGCGATTACCACAACAGAATCACTTAGTACAGGCACACAGTAACCCATTGGTCACCACAGCAAATGACGTGCCAGCACCGTTTGGAAGAGCAGCCGTCGTGGGAGATAATGTTTTCAACCACCACGAGGCATCAAGACACCCAACATAGGACAGCCCAGAGAGAACACTTGCATGTCCAGTACTATCGACGACCCTCAGAGCAGACGAGAAACCGCTTGTGGGGGCAGAGATAGGAAACAAGCAGTTCATCTTTATGGTGGACTCAGGAGCGGAAAAATTGTGTCTAAAAGAAGGACGGTTTCTGCTCTCAGAACGAGAAATGGAGAAGCTGGGGTTTTCTGGGGCGGTGGTCGAGGTTCCATAAACACAGGAGTTGGACGTAACAGTGGGGGGAAAAACTGTACGAGCACCCCTATTGTATTATGAAGATTCACCCATAAATCTACTGGGGAGGGACCTTAGGACCATCTCTTTTATGGAAAGAGAAATAGTGTGTTCAACACCAGCTATATGCGCCATGAGGGCCATGTTACTTATACAAAACACAAGCCAATGAATTAACAGTCTGTGGGGTGCACATTGACCCAGACATGTTTGTGCAAGGGATACAGGTGTTGGCCAGAGTCATTCCCGAAATAACACGCCAAGAGTGGCGAGTACCATCAGAATTTGTGTTGCGCCCTGTGACAGCCCCAGAGGTGGTACCATGGTCAATAATGTCCATAGATTTGCATGGTGTGCAAGTATCTGCATGACGAATCACGGTAATAGGAATGAACATGCATGGGTGTGAGTGGCGGACAGTGCTGTGCATAGACCCCAAAGTAGCACTATGTGACATATCAGATGAGGAGCTGTTCACTGACAATGACACTGATCGAGAAATAATCATGGAGATTTCCATCCTGTGTGAAATAATGATCCAAAATAGACATGTGACAACACCCCTCATGGACACTGTCAGTGCACCGCCAGCATTTTTCGATCCAGACATGCAACAGGTATCATCTATACTATGGACGACAGGGCCCCATGATGTGGAACTCCTGCAGGAAGTCACCCCAGCAAATATTAAGATGAAGTCAGGAATGATATTGCCTCGAGTAAAACAATACCCATTGTCACGAGAAGCTGAGGAAGGGATAAAAGAGACAATACACGCCCTATTAGAACAAGGGATTATTGTGCCATCAAATTCACCCTGTAATACTTGCGTTTATCCAATTAAAAGCAAAGGGCGGGGCTTGGAGACTGATACAGCACTTAAGGCCTCTTAATGAGGTCATACAAAAGGAATTTCCACTTGTCCCAAATCCGGCATCCATTTTGTGTAGCATCCTAAAGTCAGCAACATGTTTCACAGTGGTAGATTTTAAAAATGCATTTTTTCGGTACCACTGGACCCAGAATTTCAATACCTAAAAGCATTTACCTTGGGGGCGGGGGGCAAGATGCAAGCATTGCCGTTTGCCCCAGGGATACTGTGAAAGCCCAAGTATCTTTAACAGGATACTTCATGAAGACCTTGGAAACATTGGCACAAAAAGCACCATAATTCAGTAGGTAGATGATCTGCTAATTTGCGGAGAGAATGAGGAATAGTGTAGGAATGATGGAATAATATTGCTCACCTTGCTAGCCCACACGGGGTACAAAGTAGACAAGCAAAAATTGCAGTACTGTCTAACTGAGTATTGTATTTAGGACAACTGATATCAAAAGATGGTAAGAGAATAATACCAGACAGAGCAGCAGCAGTGTGTGCGGTGAGTAAGTCCAGTATAACAAAACAAATGCAAAAATGTCTGGGCATGTGCAATTATTGCTGAGCATGGATACTGGATTGCGCAGCATACACGAAACCCCTGTTGCATGCACTAAGAGAAGCACACAGAGAAAGCCCCACATTCACATGGACCCTAGAAATGAGTACAGCTTTTGACACAGTCAAAGATTTGATTTCAATAGCACACATTCTAGCAACCCCTGATTATGACCGTGAGTTTTACCTGTTCTCGCACTGCGATGGAATGCTAATGACAGCAGTACTGACACAAAAAATGGTACAAGCCTTTAGCACATTACAGTGGAACACTTGACACGGTAATTCAACGACACTTCACATGTAAACAGGCTCTTGCAGCCGCCACGTTCGCGATTGAAAAAAGTGCCACCATTGTAATGGGATGCTCAGTGAGGTTGTTTGTTGAACATTCTTGTTTGACATCCTCGAAAGATCAAAATCCACACTGACAACACAGAGAGCCACAGCATATGAGATTATTTTGTTGAGTTCAAACATACACATAGTGCGGTGCAAAACAGTGAACCCAGCAACATTTCTCACAGAGGCATGCACTATAGAAGATATGCAAAACCACGACTGTGCAACGTACAAAGGGGAAGATGATGACATGCCCAAAGCAAATGAAAATGCCCTAGAAGAAGGGGGGGTGTATTTTGTAGATGGGTCAACATCAGTTTGTCCAGACACAGGAGACAAGCATGTAGGGGCAGCATTGGTACAATTGGAAGATGGAGAGTATGAAGTAATAGTGCAAAAGCGATTACCCATGCACTTTTCAGACCAGGCAGCAGAACTAGTGGCACTAATCAAAGCTTTACACGCAGCAAAAGAGTGTGTAGTAACAATATACACAGATTCAGCCTACATGACCACAACAGTACACTGGGGATTGTCATGATGGGGAAGAAGAGGGTTCAGGACAGCAGATGGGTCCCCGGTACAACATGCAGAGCTCCTAAAAGAGCTAATAGAAGCATTAACAGAACCGACAACGGTGGCTCTGGTTAAATGCCAGGCCCAAAATAACAATAATGACGTCATCTCTTTGGGAAACGTGGCAGCGGATGCTGCCACCAAAGAGGCAGCCTACTTAGGAAAGGGGGTACAAGGGGAATTAATAATAAAAGGAAGTGTGGAGGAAGAGAAAGGTGATGGTTACAACTCAATGCCAATTTCACAAATAATTGATTTACAAAACCAGGCTCCACCTGAGGAACAGGAACTATGGTTTAAAAGAGGATGTACCCAGTCATCCACTGACCTCCTCTAGTGACCAAATTGGACAGGAAAGGTAGTAATGCCTGTGGAATTAATAGAGATTGCATTCCAGCAGTTGCACTTTCCTGCGCACACTGAAAAGCAACACATAGCAGCAGATATACAGGAAAATAGTTTTTTGCCTGGGTTGCAGGAACACATGGCAAAACTAAAGATAGAATGTACAACATGTCAGGCATACAATTCAGGAATGACGCTAAGAACATTGGGGGGGACGTTGCCCCGCCCTATCGGACCATTCTGTGAACTGCATATTGATTATGCAAAAATGGGAGAAAGGTGTGATGGGGCATGATATCTGATTGTGGTGGTCTGCCCCTTCTCGCATTGGGTGGAAGCAGGACCCTGCGATCACCCGATACAAAATGGGTGATGAAATTCTTAGTTAGGGAAGTGTTAAAAATCAACGGCTTCCTTAAGAGCAGATTTTCAAAATGATGCCAAAGCCTAAAGAAAAACTGTGTGTACTGTTTACCGTTGGCTCTATTCGAACTAAAAAACAAGCCTAGTAAAGACCACCACTTGTCACCCCACGAAATAGTGACAGGGGGCGAATGCATACCCCAATATCACCCTTGAGGAGAGTATCAGACGCACACAGAACAGCTACAATACTGGATGAGGAATTCCAAGATTACCTGAGGAAATTGACTAGAGCAACAAGGATAATAGCAAAGCAAATAGCTTTGCCCTTTACACGAGAAAATGAAAGTGACACAGTAACACCGGCAAGAGACAGTCCAAATGTACAGCTAATACCTGGGGAGACGGTATATGAGCGCAGCTTCGTACGACGATGGAATGCTCCATGATTTCATGGCCCATGTGAGGTAATATATTGTACGCCTACTGCGGTAAAGGTAAAAGGACTGAAATACTGGATCCATCTATTGGACGTGCAGAAAGCACATGATAGTGTTGTAATGGAAGGGGAACAGAATGCTGAGGAAAGAACAACACAAACATAGCGTTAATGATCATACAGAAAATGATACAGTGCTAGATGAAAGACAGAAATGAATATATATATAAATGATTGATTTCTGGTAAATGCAGAGCACCTATGTTCATAATTGTAAAGATGTACTCTCTCTGTCGCCTTCTGGCCTCTTTCTGATGGTCTCTTACTGGTTTTCTCTCTCTCTTTCTCTCTCTCTCTTGTTTCCATCCTCTCTCTCTCTTATTTCTCTCACACATGATCTAATGTCGTAAAGTAGTTTTATGAAAATAAATGTAACATAAAGTAAAATGTACAGTGAAAATAAAATAGTGTGTGCTTAACCCAATTGTATCTCACTCTGTAGGTTCAGAAATGGCAGAAACGAGGACCCTCAATGCCAGCGACTCTACGATAGATAGTAATAGGAGAAATGTTAGCAGAAGGGTAATAACTGGAATATTCCCAATCCAATACCAGACATTATTAGAAATCCAGAGTGGCCCAGGGGGGATCAGGAGGCAGAAAAGGGGGTTGGGACGGAAAAAGGTATGATGAATATCATGGTCTAGGTTTAGATACAGTAGAAGATCCACGCCATCCAGACCAGTCCAACAAATGGTATGCAGACATGAGCACAATGGCAAAGCAAGCTACTGATGAAAGCTGCTATGTGTGCCCCTTGATTCCCCTTGCCTCGGGGACCCCCAAAGTGTTGTTACCACAGGAGCCACCTATTGCGGAGGCTCAGAGTCTAATTCATCTTGCACTGTGTAGAATTAAAAGTACCTATCAAGCACACAACATTTCATTACAAATGCTGCAGAATGAAAAAACTTGTTACAACATGCCACAAGGAGTGATGTGCATCAAAGAGCCATTTTTTGTTATTCAAGGGACAATGTTTTCCGACAACAAGTGGCAGGAGGAACAAGTGACGTGTAAGGCAGAGGCTTTGCGAGGACTGTCAGACAATAAACTCCAATGGATCAAAAGCACATGCACTCCAATCTGGTCTCAGCACATCGCCAACCTAATCTGGGTAACGGCACTCGAAAAACCATTCAAAGTGCAACGCGAAATATCATACGAACTGTGCTTCCACAGAGAAGGAAAAGTGCCCATAGGAACAAACAAGAACTGTAGCAAAAAACTCATCATACCAGACATGAAGAAAGGAACAGCAGCTTTAATGAACACCTACTGGGTATGCGGCAAACAGGCGTATTTGCACCTTCCGCAGTCATGGAGGGGCACCTGCACTCTGGCAATGCTGCACTCAGCCCTGATAATACCAGAAAGCCATATCCGAGGGAAGAGGGTGCCAGCAAAGGTGTCTCAGGCACCCCCGTCAACGACCGAAGAACCCCCTGCATATGATGCCTTATTGGAAGAGCAGCTACAAAGCACAGTGCCCTGAAAACAGAGATCATCAAACTATATCTACGCAGAATCCTCTGAACTTTTGGCGCAAATACCTGACAAATTCTAGTTATTCACATCAGCAGAAACTCTCTTTGCATCCCTCGTTCCAAGCATTCAAGCCCGAGCAAATGCGAAATGGTTACAAATCATCCACTGGGAACTCATCCAGCTAGCCAACAACACAGAAGAAGGATTCAATGTCATCAAAGTGGAACTGAGAGCCCTGCGGCTGACGACCATGCAGAACCGCTACGTCCTGGACCTTCTAACAGCAATGGATGGCGTGATTGCCGAAAAATCTGGAGTGCATGTTGCACTTTCGTACCTTCTGCCGATGCCGACAATGGAACCTTATCACATGTAATAGCAGCAGTGCACAATCTCAGAGAAAGAATGAAGGAAGAAGGAGGAGTGAAGTCCAGCACATGGTTCGACAACCTATTCGAGTGGGTCCCGTCGTGGCTTGGGATGGCCGTGAAGCTGTTGATACCCATCATCGTCTTTGTCTTACTAACTTTTTGTGTGTGTCAATTGGGACTTAGGTGCTGTGCAAAATCCCTCCCTAACAGTGCAATGATGATGGTGACAATGGGCAACGCAGCAGGGGTAGTACAGGTAACACACAAAGCTCAGATTCAAACAGGAGAAGATTCAGGACCAAAATATAGTATGACTGCTATACATAACACCAGATACACTTTAGATCCACTGTATCACACCACAATTAAAGAGCCCCATGAATAAGAATGGTACAATGAGTTATGGGTAGATCTGGAAGGGGATGGGGACTGTATATACATGACATGCACCCCAGATGAATATGCACGGAGGGGGGAGAGCCTTAGAGCAGTGTGTCGGGCCTGGATGCCAAGAAAGGGAACTCTGGCTTGGGATGAAGCAGTGGCTGAGGAAAACGAACGGAAACGTTTGGAAGATTTACATTATTCGTTACTTAAGTAACAAAAGGGGGGAATGTACGGGAGGAAGGATCTCCCAGGCCCCCCTTCATTACTAATGAGGCACACGGTATGCTCATTCCACGGTTGACAGCACAGCACACCTCTGGCCAAGGTGTGAGATTGCCATTGAATGATCCATGACTGTGCCTTGCCTATGAGCCGCGAGACTCCATTTTGTGTTAACTACCAACTCCATTTTCTACTAGGCCACATGTAAATGTTGAACGCAAGCCTGCACCTCTCCCCTTCATTCTCCGCGCGCTGCAAGCATGCCAACCCCCCCACCTCCACCTCTCTGCGTTCTCCACGGCTGTCCTATTCTCACGGAAGCTTGGCCATGAAGTGTAGCATGCTAAACACTGTATCTCTCCTCTTCCTTTGACATCACTGTCCTGTGTGTGACCGGGCCAGAGCCTGGTCCTGGAAAAAACATTTGTCTCCACAAACCTGCCTCTGCACTAGCAGACCCCTTCTAAAAAAATATAGACCACAAGCCCCTTAACCGCATACCTCTTTGATGTAACAGTTGCAAGCCCCTTGCCACTGTGCCACTCTAGTTCACCCTCCTATCACTAATCCCCTGCGGCCATATATTCTTCTTGTACTAACAAAGAGTAAAACACCCATGTTAGATTCAAAGAGATACTCGATTAATGGGTTTTTGAAATAATGTGTTCGATAAGACACCGTGATTAATGTACCCTCACTCTTGGTGGTTTAGGTCAGCTGCTTAGATGATATATTTATAATGTATTGAAATGTATGTATAGTACTAAAATGTGTGTGGCCAAAAGGGCAAAGAGATAGACAGAAGGAAATACAATGACAGGAACATCGCCTGACCCTGCACCCTTCCCAGATGAGCCCAGCTGACCTGTGTGCTTCAGGAAGTTACAAGTCTGGTGCTGACCCATCCTGGAGCAATACCCCTACATATAGTGTATTGTCCAGTCACCCTTTGCCCAATGAGCATTATTTACTGTATCCCCTATAGCACACATCATAGATGATGTGTTTCTGTAATATAATGTGTATTTTCTGTTGCCTGGGCAGAGCGCTCTTGGAGTAGCAGAGTCCTCTGCGTGCCCCATTTTAACTTTATATAAACACTTGTCTTTTACTTCACTCGCAATTGGTCCTGGTCTCATTCCCTACTGAGGTATGTCCATTAGTGGTCCATTATTTGGTTATTTCATTGTAAATGTGGGGAATGCCAGCTTCAAGGTGAGCAGGCTACAAAGAGGGATAGGTGAGCAGGATACAGTGAGTGGGACGTGAGCAGGATACAGTCAGGGAGAAGTGAGGTAGGAAATTGAGGGGATGAGACGAGCAGGATACAAAGGGGGAGAGGTGAGCAGGATACAGAAAGGGAGAGGTAAACAGGATACAAAGAGCGAGAGGTGAGCAGGATACAATCAGGGAGAGGTAAGCAGGATACAGAGAGATAGAGGTGAGCAGGGTACAGTGAGGGAGAGGCGAGCAGGATACAGTGAGGGAGAGGCGAGCAGTATACAAAGAGGGAGAGGTGAGCAGGATACAAACAGCGAGAGGTGAGCAGGATACAGTGAGGGAGAGGTGAGCAGGATACAGTGAGGGAGAGGCGAGCATGATACAGTGAGGGAGAGGCGAGCATGATACAGTGAGGGAGAGGTGAGCAGGTTACAAAGAGCGAGAGGTGAGCAGGATACAGTCAGGGAGAGGTGAGCAGGATACAGTGAGGAAGAGGTGAGCAGGATACAGTGAGGGAGAGGCGAGCAGGATACAGAGGGGGAGAGGTGAGCAGGATACAAAGAGCGAGAGGCGAGCAAGATACAGTCAGGGAGACGTAAGCAGGATACAGTGAGGAAGAGGTGAGCAGGATACAGTGAGGGGGAGGCGAGCAGGATACAGAGGGGAAGAGGTGAGCAGGATACAAAGAGCGAGAGGTGAGCGGGATACAGTCAGGGAGAGGTGAGCAGGATACAGTGAGGGAGAGGCGAGCAGGATACAGTCAGGGAGAGGTGAGCAGGATACAGAGAGGTTAGAGGGAGAGGTGAGCACAGAGAGAAATCGGTTAGAGAAACTGACAGCAGGAGAAAGTACAGGGAAGGAAAAAGATGAAGGCGGCACACAGAAACGAAGAGGGAAAAGCATTCTGCAGGATGGCGAGTAGAACGGCACGGAAAGAGAAGGCAATTGGGATGGAGAAAGAAGATGGAGGCGGTAACAGACTGATGGGAAGGCAGTGTATGCACAATAACAGGAAACCATTATCCATCACAGTAATTAATGGGCAATTATTATAATATGCAAAGGAACTGATTCGCAGTCATTCTGGGCTCCAGGAACCTATCCGTGCTACTTGTGTCACATCATTTGATGTGCAGAGACCCTGTTTTAAATGTAGTGATGGGGGTGTGCATAGGAATCGATGGAGAGTAATGTTTCGCAGTAGTGAGTGGGGAGCCATTCTGTGGCACGGTAGCAGCGCAGGGTCATGGTTTTGGATATTTATTTGCACTATTGAGTTTCTCACATAAAAATAGAAGCAATTGAGGAAGAGACCTGCCCTCTGGGTATCCATTCAATGGCTGCTGTCCTATTCAGGAGAAGATGCATTTAATTCATAGCACTTCTTTGGCAATGCAGTACCGATGCACAAGGGCCCCTGGCATATCGAGGCTATTGTCATTTTTATGTCACAAGACTCATGTTGTTTTTCAGGGCAAATGAGTTATACATAAGATAATCCTTTCTGCAGAGTGTCATTTTTCGAGATCAATAATGTTCTCAGTAGCATGGAAATATGAGACTGTAGCCTGCACAATTTCTGTCTGTGCTGAGCAGGGCGTGTTTCTGCTTTGTGTTAGTGCGGAATGGTGCTGTTGCTGGCTACTACTGTACCACCTGTTAATTGTTTCATTTAAAAAACCAATCTAATTGAAGAAAGGGTTTCAAGTGCCGGATTTGGATATTTTTTTGCAAAACTGTGTAGATGCTCCCTTCCTCACTATGCCCTCCTGTATAAGGGGCCACTGCGGCCCAGAGCTGCAGATGTAATACAGGAGTGTACATGGAAACGTTCCACAGCTGCACATTACCAAAATAATTCGGGGGAATATATTCAAATGCACCATTGCCTTTCCCCAGTGCCACTGGCCTGTTTAGCATTGGAAGAGCCATGCAGTGAAGTACTTGCATTAATTGGAGAGTAAGTCAAGAGCTCCTATCAGAGACGCTCACTGTCCATCAGCAAAACACCTACATGGCTGCAATCCCATCACACAATGCTTTGCAATCGTTGATTGTGATTGATTGGAATAAGATAAGGTGGCACAAGTGCGGTGCAACTGGTGGGCACAGAGTATGGCCCTGGACTGATAAGACATTGTATGCAGAAGATGCGATATTTTACAGGTGTATGCAGGGGAGTTGCTAGGTCTGGAAAAGACCCGGGGCTAAGCTGATGTCGGAACTGTTGGGACTGGGGGCTAGCCAGTGTTTTGGCTGTAGCTCCTGAGATTCTATCCGGGGCTACAACCAAAAGATCAGGGGCTATAGCCCCCTTAGCCCCCCCTAGCAACGCCCCTGGGTGTATGCGCTCCCTCCCTGGAGACGGGGTGCTTTTGGAGGCCTGGGCAGTGCCTGTTCTTGGGTGATATTAAGGTAATGGGAGTTCAATGGAAGAAAGGCGGAAGGGCAAAGCAGCAACATCACTTGGCACCGCAGTGAGGGGGCCAGGGAAGCAACCATGTCTCCACATTGTCCAGTTTAGATGAAACACTGGAACAAGCTATATATATATATATATATGTTTATTGTATTTGGTTAAAGTACTTCAACCTTTACCATTTAAAATGCAAACACAATACAATGATCGATCTATTCAGCAAGTAAGGAAAAAGAAAAGAGGAAAAGGAAAAAAGGATTAAAAATGGAAAAAAGGGATAAAACTGTCATGAAACAGTTATAACATTCACATGGTACTATCATAAAAATATCAAAAACGAAGAAATCCAAGGTCTTTGAGCAATAGTTAAACAGCCTAAAAAGCATAGCACCAAATTCCTTGATATGGTCACACGTAATCAATATACTGACGTATTTCTGCAATGTATGCGGGAAATAACACCAGCATGCATATTATTCTAGAACGTATAGACTTTCATATTATTGACAGTAAATGCCACCGGCAGGGGAGTAAGACTCAACAACCTTTGCCACAAAAGGCTGTTATCCACACAACTAATATTGTATGCAAATTGTCTAAGGTATAGAATGCGACAAAAAGTTGGCACAGGACAGAATAAAAACCTGTCCTGCTAGGTTTCTATTTAATTAATATTCACGCAATTGTGACAACATGCAAGATCAGGTGACATAAGAGCACTTTTCAACATTTGTAAAAAAAGATTCATCGCACAAACAACTTACCGCAAGCCCTTCTGGGCCATTAGTAGGAATGGCAGCAGTTAACGGACAACACACAGTGCCAGCGGTCCTCGGTGAAATAATGGTGGGTCCTGGCTCTTATTGTTTCACAAATTAAGCACTGAAAACCCCTCACCAGAATAATGTCGCTGCCTCGAACAACCTCACTCCATCGAGAGAACCAAAAGTGAAATAAAAGTGATTAATTCGTTCTCTGATCAAGAACGCGTGGAAAAGGGAAACCTACCGAAGAGTGAAAGACTTCAGCCTGAATCCAAAACCTTCCTGCAATTGCCTTTTTTACCGGATTTCAAAAAGCCGTGAGGAGGAAAAAGAAATCCTTCCTCAGTATTATGTTTAAACCCTTGAATGCCCAGAACAACGCAGCAACCTCTCCTGAACTAACTGACGCCATTGATGCCTTCCTTCACAGACAAAGTGTCTGCATTAGGAAAAAAGGTACCTGTGGACGTTTTACCCATCCCCTCCACCGGACCGCTCAGAAAATGAGAAGAGCGTACTTCACCAATCTCGAAAGAAGCACTTGTGATAGGTTTGGGTTGATAACTGCAAATCATTGTGGTTCTTGGCGAATTGGTCGAAATTCTCTTTTTTTACAGGTTCAGTTTGCCACATATATATGCGGGGGAGACCCCTTGCAGAACCCCCTTAATCCCATTACATTGATTATATCCCTATACCCACCCCCCACATATATGTGCAACAAAATGCACAAAATAATTGCGACCAATTCTCCAACTATAAAATTGCACAGGCAGTAATCAACCAATCCCGACACCAGAGTTAAAAGTGTAATCCTTGAACAGCTACGCATCAAATGCTGCATTCCTCAAGAAACAGTTAAGCACACCAGCTCTACCCCATATGTTTCTATACAACGCATCGCCGCGATCAGGAGCAGATCCGACCGCTCTCATGAAAACTATGAACATCTCTCTCCCCAACAAAAAAAAACTCTGGCCCATCCATACGGTCTCATTTTTGCTGCATCTCTCTGAAGGCAAAATCCTGGAAAGGCGGTTACAATACAACTACAAGAATAGAGTGAGTCTAACAACCGCCTCCATAACAGCCAATGAAGCTTTATAACCACTTGGGGTACCGAAACTACTCTCACAAGAGAGGAAGCCCTCAAGAACTCAGTCAACAACCACCACATGCTAATTCTCCTAACCCTGTGGACGACGCCACCCTCATCCATCATCTAGAATGGGGGGTGTGTATCTCCAACAGTGCCCTGGCATGGCTCACCTCATCCTGGAAATAGATGCTTCCAGATAATGCTGGCACCCCACATATCTAAAACCCATCGTCTCCCCTACAGAGCACCTCGAGGTGCTGCATTGTCCCTGCGGCTCTCCAAAATACAGAGAATGCCACTTGCTGTGCTCCTGAAAGCATTTGAGACCCATTTCCAAATGTACCCCTACAATTCTCAAATCTTAATCCACCTTGTCTAGAATCCAGACGTACACCATAACATAAGAAACTACCACATCCATATCCAAGACAGGATGGCTCGCTGCTTACTGTGCCTGAATGGAAACAGGAGGGAAATAGTGGTATGCGGCCCAAATCCCAGCACCAAATCCCACTCCCTTTCCATTCAACTTCATTGTGAAAGTTGGGGATCATTTTCACACCTATTGCTCCCCGGCAAACCACAGAATAACCCAGTCACTGTGATTGCTCATGTCTAACTCTTCTCCAAAGAAATGTACCTTTCCAGGAATTCCACCACAAAGTCGCTGAGCCCCTGGTTGTCTCTAGGTTTGGCTACTGTGACAGTCTTTACATGGACCTCCCGAGTGCTCAATGAGACACCTACACGGAATACTAAGCAGAGCAGTCTGAATGCTACCTGGTTTGAAGAGAAGAGACATCATCTCTGCAGTCCTGAAGAATCTCAGTGGCTCAACAGAGGATTGTTTTTACACTTTTATGCTTAGTTCGCCAGGCCAAGGGACATATCGACCTAAGTAGCAAAGTGAACTGATACTGACCATGCAGAGGTCTGAAACCTTGCAGCACCCACATCTTATGTATTCTGAGATTCAAGTGCATCTGAAGAGGGGACATGAGCACAGTGGGCCCAAAAAGACAGAATGACCCCTCCACCCACCCCCCATCCTTAGACTCCAGCCCCACCGCCTTTATTTCAGCAAGGGCCTGAAGTAGCTTCTTTACAAGAAATATTTCCACTAGAAGACTTTCTTTACTATTGTCTGGTGACCCTACAATCAAGAAGCCACCCAAGATGGCCCAGAAATACCAGCCCCCAGCAGGCTCCAATGAGGTATGCCACCGGCCTCTCAGTGTTTGGACAATCAACCTCACCGGATGGGATCTGGTTGTCACCCCAGCAGATTTACTATCCCCAACACCAATGGATGTCGTTGCCCCAATTGACATCGTACTGGAGCTCATGCAGGACTGTGTTTTAGCTGTAACATCTCTACCCTAACCTGCACCGGCCCTTGCCCTTTCCTCACCTCGGTTCCCCACCTCAGCACTATGTTCATACTGTCCCTTTACCTCTTTGTTATTTCTTCCCTCCTCTTCCTCCCTCTCCCCGTGCATTCGAAGCATTGTCTCTGCACACGGCACTGTATAAAAGGGCGAGATGCGTCCAAAAAGAAACAAACACCGGAGAATGTTGGCCTCCCATCTTATAAATCCCCTCAGATAGTTAGAACATGAGCACTAGAGTAGGAAAGGCCAATTAGAAATGGTAGTTATTTCTCAATAGTCTACTGACTCTGAAAGAGCTGTCGTCAAGACTCTGCCCGAGCCGCACAGGCCACTTGGAGTTTCTTCTAGGCCGTACAGCCAGCCTGGGCTCATGTTTTTACTGATTTTGTGGGCAGCTACTGTCGCCTTCCAGAACCTTCTTCTCTGCTTGGCCAGCGGACAGCCAGAGATGAGCAGCCTTCCCTAACCGGATTCGCTGCGCTGTAATAATGTGTGTTTGTTTTCTCTCTGGCACTGCACAGAGCAATATGACAGCTGGGTGTGGAGGGTGCTCCTGTACAATGAACAAACAAACTGCTGAATGTTTGAAAGCACCAACGGCATAGCGTCTTCACCGACCGATTGCATAATGCAAAGAGCGTTAGTGCCCCCAAGGACATGCTCAAGAATGCTGGGATAAATAACCGATAGTCTTCATTACAACTACTCCCTCTCTTTCTCCTCTCAGTTCGTTATTCTTGAAGGAGTTAGCCTTCAACCTAGTCCCCTATAGACAAGCTTCTTTTTTTTGTTGTCTCCCCACCCTTTCCTCCCTGGGTACAAATGTACCACTTAACATGGATTCCTCCTGGACACACCCAAGGAGCCCAGGCGGACAGTCCGTGGGGGGGGGGAGAGGCGGAAAGTACGGACTGGAACGAGGAAGGGAAGTACTGGGCATAATGGAGATTACCAGTAAATAATCCCTGGATTACCTCCACGTCCCTCTCTTCCTCGTTCCAGTCCATTTCTCATTGAAGTGTCCAGAAGCTAGGACCGGACACCTCAAAAACAGAAAAGGGACTCTGACAGATGCTGCGCAAATCCTAATGACCTTTATTCACACATTCAATTCATCTCGAGCCAAATTAAGGGATAACAGCCTGTAAAAGGGGTGAGCCAAACGCCCGGTCCACCCTCCCAGGTATAGTCAGCCTGTAATGGTGAGCTGAATTATTGGAGGAAGCCCATGTCGCAGCCCTGCATATACCCCCCAATGATGCGCCTTTCGCTTGGGCCCAAGAAGTGGCCATAGCCCTCGTGGAGCGACCCAGCACCTTTCCTGGCAGAGGCACCCTTGATACTGAATAGGCCAGGACAATGGTGTTCTTAGTACATCTACTGAAGATGCTATGTGACCCCTGTTGTCACCCCCACCCCCCCGAATGTCACAAATAAACTATTCAAAGACCTGAGTGATGCAGTCTTTTCCAGGTAAAGAAGCAGTAGTTATCTGATGTCCAACCCTGCCAACTGAGCACGTACCTCCGGTCCTAGGTAAGCCAAAAGAGCTGGAATGACCACCGCCTGGGACAGATGGAAAGTGGAGACCACCTTAGGACAAAAGGGTGGATCTCATTTCAAGACAATCGACTCAGGAGTAGTCACTAAACAGGGGCCAGTGCACAGTAAAGCCTCCAACTGCCCGATTCCCTGAGCTGAGATAACTGCAATGAGGAACACGGTCTTCAAGGTCAGAGCTGAAGGGCTGCTTCCCCTGGTGGCTCAAAAGGGGGGGACCCTGTAGGGCATTGAGCACCAAAGAAAGGTCCCATGGCGGAGAGAGCGCCCAGACCCTGGGTTTTTTTCAAGTATAATTGCACAACAATCGGTTGATGATAGGTTCAGACCCTGAAGCATCACTCCATGGCATGAAAACCATCCTTATGGCCACTAATTGCACCCCCAGAGATGAGACTGAGAGTTCGAACTGGAAACCCTCTTGTAGAAATCTAGTGACGTCGGCCCATGGCCGTCCAAGAGGGGCACCAAATTAATTGCTCACCAGCAATGATTTGAGTAATGACTCTGCATAAACATTTTTATAATAGTCTAGGAAGCCTTTGTTTAAAACCACTTGCGTCCCACACATTCCCCCATCTTTGTTTGTAATTGCTTTTATCATGTTGCACTTAGCCCCGCTGTTGTATAACCAGGCCAGCAGGCATCCAAAGTAGTCCAGAGACTTTCGTAAGAATGTAAGGTAGACACTTTTTAGATCCCTGAAATGCCATTGATAGATGGAGAGGATGACTCTTGCCTCTTTAGCCCTTCCCTTTCAAGGGCCAGATCCCACACCTCCAGTTGTTGCGAGGTGTCTGGTCTGCAGCCACCACCACAGGGAGACAAGATTGTAGACGAAGTGTCAGGGCCACCGTCATCATCAGAAGCAGAGGGAACCACGCTCTGCGGATCGAGTACAGTTCTACCAGCTGGACTCAGACTCTGGACTGCCTGATCTTCTCCAGTATCAGAAAGGGGAATCAGAGGAAACACATATAACAGCTCTTGGCGCCATGGACTGTCAACACATCTGCTGCCCAACATTCCTCCTGAAGAACAGTTCCTGATGGAAGTGAACAAGTCCATCAGCGGTTGGCCGAAGGTTTGGATGACCAACAGGAAAGCATCCTGAGTAAGACACCATTCATGGAGTGGTCTCTCTCTCCCTCTCTCTCTCTCTTTCTCTCTCTCTCTCTCTCTCTCTCTCTCTCTCTCCCTCCCTCTCTCTCTCTCTCTCTCTACCACATTTACATAGTTATGCTGCCCAGGACTGCTCCCCAGCAATTTAAGCTAGCAACCGTGATTATAAACCTGGGTGGCGGGGGCAGTGGGAATGCTTTCAAAAGGTTGGCAGAGTTCAGTCACCACCTCAAGCTCTTCCCCGCCCCAACTGAGACCGTGATATGAGCCTCAAAATCATGTGACTTCAGGTGGCAAAAACCACTGTTTATGCCACAACACAAGTCACAGGTGCAGCCTCACCCATGGGTTAATGAACACAGTGGCTGCCATCAGGGCGTGTATTTCCAGCCAGACGTCTGGCTGTGGAATTCCTCTGATTGCGAAGACTTAGAACTTCATCCCAGATCGTGGATGCTCGGTATTCTGGAAGACTAACAAGCCCCTGATTTGTCACGATTCGTGCTCCGCTAAATGGCATGTCCTGAACTGGTGTCAACTGGGACCCTTTGCTGTTGATCAGAAACCCAAATGACTCCAATGCTCTGGAGGAGGAGATCGTCCAAGTACGCATAGATTCAGAGGCACTTCTATTGTAATAATCCTACTATCAGGGCCAGCAGCTTCATAAACACTCTGGCCGCCTCGCGAAGCCCGAAGGGGAAAGACAACCAATTGGAAGTGCCGACCCGCCACAGCGAACCAGAGAAAATAAAAACTGGACGGATGAATCGGAACATGCAGGTAAGTGTCTACAGATCCATTGATGCTAACTAATCCCCATTTAAAACTAAGGGTATGATTTTCTGCAGAGTGTATATCCAAAAGGGTTAATTGTTAATATATCTGTTGACCCCTCTCAGGTTCACCTGAGTCCTTGGTCTTCCCGTGGCACTGGATGAAAGGCGTTCTTTTGCAACAGACTCCTTATCTCTACTTCAAGCAGATCCTTTTATTGACATCCAGAGGCCAAGGAATCTCTGCCACTCTCGCCGATCTGGGGACAGTTGTGAAATGCATTCGGTATCTGTCACAATGTTCCTCACCCAGGAATCTTGAATGAAGTGAGTCCAGGCAATAATAATACTTCCTCCCACTGGTATCTTTGGGGGCGGATCCCACCAGTCAGAAGTCGGCCATTTTTGGGGGTGGCTCATCTTCGGAAAAGGCATCCGTCGTCTATTTCTGAAAGAAGACCTGGGAGAACCTGCTTCTGTCTGTGATGACTTGTACCTTCCAGAAGTAAAGCCAGTTTTGGAAGTCAAAGCCTTCTTCTTTCTGAAGGTACTTGAATACGTTTCATGCTTAATAACCCTCTGCACCTTTTATTTGAGCTCGTCTCTGCAAATGTTTTGCCCCTTGAAAGGGAAAGCATTGTGCCACATTTTTCTGGGAGTTCTCAGTTTGCCAGTCTTTTACATGGATAAACCTCCTGCCCGCAGTTATAGTCCCCATGGCAATTGCACCTGCCCGGACTCCATCGTACACAAGCCCCAAAAGAAACTCAACTTGGCAACGCATGATCTCTAGCAGGGCTGCACATCGCTGTCCTTCATCCACTCTAGAGTCAAGTTCCTGGAAGTCTTCCAACACGCCATGAAGGCTGTATGAGGCATACGTAGAAGAACAAAGGGACAGGTCGGATGCAGCATAACTCCACCTCAAGGCAGAATCTACCTCTTTATCCGTAGGATGCCTCACAGCTGCCTTCTCTGGGGACATAGATGGTGGGCCTGTGAGTCTTGAGAACAGAGAGTATGTTTCCACTGACACTGGTAAGAATGTTTCCTCCCCTCTCAAAGGGTAGAGCGTACCCATAAACCTGGGCATGGCTAGCTTGTCCCTTTCCTTCCATTCAGCCAATAACTTGTCGCGAATGTCATCTGTCAACGGGAAGCCCTTTTTCATTGTCTTCTTGAACTGCCTCATTATTGGTTTAGGGTGCAGTGTAGCAGCCCCAGCTGTGCGAAATGCATGATCACTGCCACATGCTCCAGAACCCTGCCAACCACCTCCTGGTCTAAATATTTGCCTCAAGGTTCAGCCTCGTGACCATAGAGTTAAGATTTATCTGTGGAACTTCTGGTGCTGGAGGAAGGGAGGGAGGCCTGCAGTGACTGGGGCCCAGGTCCCTGCTCCTCCCTTAGAGGCTCCTTAATAATGGCTTTGAGATTTTTTCTGGACTGATGCCTCCTTTAAGCAGCCGGGGGAGAGGAAGAGCTACTGGAATCGCTAATAGCATCATGGGGTTTCCTGCTTCACTTGTGCGACACCATGGTTAGCGGCAAAACACAAACAGCCTCTGTCAACCCACAACCGCAAGCCTTTCCTACTGTGCCTTTTATGTGTTCGACCTCAGCTCACCTGCTCCACCTCCAGCGGCGTGCTGACAAGGTATGGCGGAGAAGAGGTGCCCCATGGCCAGGGCATCCTCTACTCGTTACCCTGGCGCATCCAGACCCTCTGTGATTTCCATTGTGACCTGCAGCATTTGGCCTTGGTCGGGTTCACCAGGCCGCTCCTTACCTCAGGCCGCCCTAAAGATTCTGCTGCACCGGCAACCCGAGTCCAGCAGGGGCAGCCGGGAACGTCCCGGTTGCGGAGACACAGCCCAGCAGGTCCCCCTCGGCCTACTGTAGGAAGCTGAGATGCAACCAAACAAACAGGACGAATTCAGGTGAGGTGCCACATTTGTACCCGGAAGGAGGAGGTGGGGAGAGAAAAAAAAAAGAAGCTTGGCTATTGGGCACTGGGCTGACTCCTTCAAAGAGTAATGGAGTGGACGAGGAAGAGAGCGGCGTGGAGGTAATGAACCTTCCTTCACATTGTAATACATGAGATGTAAAACGGGTGTGTATTTTCTTAATAAGTAGGTGTATCTCATGTATTCCAGTGTATGTTTTTGTAGTGTTTAGGTGTTCTTATGTTTATTGTTCCCTGAAAGTTGGAAATTGTGCTGCGCCCTGCTTCACAGGGGACTGACATGGCAGTTGGTTGAGGCTTCTCTTCCCCATTGCATCTTGGGAGGAAGCGATGTGAGCGTGTCGCTTTGCCCTCCATAAAAGAAGCTGGCAAAGATGAAAACTGTAACCTACAAAAAAGATACACCTTTCTTGAGCCCTAAACCCTCTCTGTTCAATGACAGTCCTGAAAAGAAGTATCAGCACCCCCTCCATGCTGTCTGGATTGGGATGGAATGGATCATTGTGATGGGCTGCAATGGAAAACCACTTGCCACTGATTTGTCGCCAGAGCTGCATTATGCATACTTGCCAACATGATCCATTTCAATCTGTGGGCACTTGTCCAGTCTTGGTCGGTACCGGGAATGTACCTTATTCACTAATTATTCAGAAGTACAAAATGGATTATTCTGAATCACAATCCTGGCATGGTTTAGGAAAACAAAAGTAGTTTTGCTTGTTCTATAAGATATTCAATTTGCCCAGCTACGAAAGGAAATCATGTCTTGTTTCATTTGAAAACATTGAAGTAATCATCTGTGCAAAATGTGTGTAAATATGCAATACGTCCCCCAAAATCGTTCCCATGTTTGCTTTTGTCCATTTCAGCTATTCAGTAATCGCAAAATGTTTCACTTATTGACTTTTTCCTAAACTAAACTTCCTCAATTGTATTTATTTATTTCTCAACTGAATTATTGCTGTTCACTTTCTGTTGGTCCACCCAATTATCCACTTCTTCCTTTTCATTCTGTTTTAGACTGCGCTGTGTTCTATTCAATAATGGTACCTCAGCTAAAATGTCTCCATATTTATCTCAATACATTGGCTTCCTCTTGCTGTTTGTTTCCAGTTTCCTTTTCTATGTCTTGTTTTCAAATGTCTTCATGCTTTTGTTCCTAATGATTTTTATTTCCTTATTTCCTTGTATCAACTATCACATTATCTTTGTTCTTCTTTGCAGGTACTTCTTACCACTCCTCTTTTCCCCTTGTGCCTCCTCTTGTTTTAGTTCATTTCAACTCTTGGCTCCTAAGCTCTGCAATGAAATTCCTTTGGATATATGGCTTTACTCCACACTAACCATTTTCGAGCAATGTTTAAAATAGCATCTATTGTCTATTACCTTTCCTTCTCTGTAGCTGAATTGATTTGTGCTTTGTCATTGTTACTGTTTCTGTCATAATCATTGTGTGTTATAGCACCCTCAGGCGTCTTTTGTGCTACATGGAATTACAATAAAGATCTTAGATCAAATAATCGAACTGACTCAAAGTTTGCGGCAAAATACTGCTTTATTCTTATTTAATAAAGCTGGTCAAACTGGCAGACACCGGACTGATGCATGGTCACTCGCAAGCAAACTTGATTGCATGAGGTCTTATACCCCACTATGTGTCCATCTATGACATCATTCCACGTGGCAAAATACTAAACCTTTCAATGGAAGGCATTGGTTAAGGGAACATATCTCCTTATAGAACATATAAGTACATCGTTGGCTACCCCTTATCTGTGGGGCACCCCCCTAAATAACTAGATGCATCTTGCTGCTTGGTTCCTTAGGGATGTACGCAATACAAATTCCAAATCAAATCAAATCAAATCAATGTTCCAGGACAATGACCAGGCAACAAGGTCAACTACAAATTGAAAACTTTGGCTTAGGGCCTACCGATGAGAGATGATGGACTAATTGGGAGAACAGGGTGTAGTCTAACGGAATTCAAAAACCTAAGTTTCGTTTCACACAGGTGCTGCTAAAAGAGCCAAAAGTCCAAGGTTGGGATAGTATGCTGACCAATCATTGGGGTTGAGGGACAACCTAACGTGCAATGTAGCATAAACCAATCCACTGTTGTTTTGGCCGTTATAATCATTACTATAGGTATTTAGAGGTTCAGCTTCACTACCACTGATCCAGTATGCCCTTCTCCGGTGATTTTGTCAATTCTCGAAAAGCCATCAATAAAAACAATTTCCCCCCTCCTGAGGGCATTTTCTCTAGCTCGGGGAATATCATTATAGTTCTCAGTATGTGTTGTAAATCATGCACATAATCATCTTAGACCTATTACTTCTGCTATAAACATTGCTCGATTTACTGTCTTACATCTAACAATTTTGATTGCAGGATTGGAAATAGTCACCTCATACCCAGATGCTCTTTGCATGGTCAATGTACTCTTGAGTTTATCTAGAATCTCAAATAATGCATGCTCTACAAATAGCGTATTGGACATCCCATTGTTATACTTGAAGCCTTTGCATTTGTGAATGCAGCAGCAGCTGAAGATTGATCACAGGGATAATGTCCTTTCATAACTCAATCTAAAATCCCACTATAATAAGCCAATGGTTTGTGTGCATGTCCTAATGCCATCTTCTGTTAAACAACTGCTGTCATGACTTCTCCATTTGAATGGGCTTTACTGATTGTCTTTTTTAATTCTTCAAACCCTTCAGTCATCACATCTGTCCATGTTATTGTACTCTTGTCCACCTGTGCTTCTTTGAGTCCTTTTAAAAGTGATCGGATGTATGTACTATAGTCAAAAACCCTGACCCTGCGATAATTGCATTAGCCTAGAAACTGTTACATTCCCCTCACTCTTTTAGGTGCTATGGTTTTCATGATTACTTCTGCTCTTTCAGGTGTCACTTTTTTCCCTTCATGAGAGATCACTGTCCTATGATCAAGATATCATCTTGACAATATTTTAATTTCTCCTTGTCTACCTTATATCTGTTCTGTGAAAGTATGGTCATGAGTTTAACTGACTCTTCTCTACATCTTTCTTCTGTCTCACTACACACAAAATGTCCTCCACATACTGAATTATTATACTTTCCAGCTGGATATTACCGAGGTCCATCTGAAGGACCCTGTTAAAGATCGAAGGGGACTCACAGTACCACTGGGGCAAACAAGCATGTTTCAGGCACGTATTTCTATACGAAAAGGAAGTCAAATCTTGTGAGTCTTCATGAAGAGGAATCAAAAAGAACCCATTCTTTAAATCAACAACTGTCAAACATTTGGCCTTAGATGGGATGTTACACAGTATTGTCACAGGATTAGAAACTAAAGGAAACTCAGCTTCAACTATATTGTTTAGGGGCAAAGGTCCTGAATATATCACCACAACCCCCCTTTCATTTCCTCACAGAGTACACAGATGTGTTACATGACGAATCTGATGGCACCAATATGCCTTCCTTCATTAAAGCAGAAATTGTGTCAAATATACCTTCATCTCTGGATATGGGGTATTGCTTTGCTCATGGTATAAAAGCTCCTGGTTTTAATTTAATTTTTACTGCACCTATCCCTATTAATAGACGCACATCATATGAGCTTGTAGTCCAGACCATTTCTGGCAATTTCTCTAAATCGTCCTGAAACAATGACTGTTTTCTTTTTATCAATGCCATTCTCTGCGGTATTTCTATATTCTTTACTTTAATCCAATAAGTGATAAACCAGTTCATCGTCTTAGTAGTCATCTCTAAGCAGCTCTTCAGCTGTCAACCTGTATCCTTCACTGAGAGCTATCACTGACCGCCATCCTCTTCCTTCATAATCTGTACCATGAAGCATCACCCTTTCTTCTCTGACCACTGCTGTTTCTAATTCTAAGGGAATGATCTGCCCTCATCATCCATAGGAATTTCTGGTCTAAACAAAAATTCATCAGGTATTCTCAATATTTTACCTACCAATCTGTGTAACCATGATAATAAGATAGTCACCCCATACAAACATACCTCTAAGTTTAACAGCCCTCCTCATAATGCCTTCTAGCCTGTAAAGGCTAATATAAACCCTCCCACATTCATATAGTGTATCCCTGGAGTAGAGCACACTATTCCTTTGTCAGTGAAAGATATCATCATGTTAAACTTTGTCAATAAGTCACGTCCCAATATATTAACTGGCATCTGCCTAGAATATAGTAATGGCTTTGACATATCATGTTCTCCTATAGAGATTAGCAATTTGTCTGTAAAAGGAACTAAACTCATCACCCCAGAGAATCCTTAGGCATTCATGCCAGTACCTGACATTGGGTATTTTCCCTTATGGACACACGGATGTGTGGCTCCAGTGTCTACTAGAAATGAAAGTCTTGCCTCCCATCATCACCTTGACCCTTGATTCCTCTTGGGGGTTTGGTGTTACTGATAGTACTGAACATATCAAGTTGCTCTGTGGACTGTCCTATTGTGGACATAAATGCATCCCTGTACCTGTGACAGTCACACTCCCTAATTTGGGTGCAGGTGCCTGTTGGGCTCCAAAGGCCATGATCCATTGTGGTACCATAGCCTGCTGTGACTGTGCTTTATGCAGTTGCGACTGTCGTGTTTGCACGACAGGCCTCTCCCTCTCTGCACCCTGTTCTTCTTTCCCTCTGTGTATCCTTCTCACCACTTCTTCTTTGTATCCTGCTCGCTTCTCCCTCTCTATAGCATGCTCACCTATCGCTCTTTGTATCCTGCTCACCTCTCCCTCTCTGTATTCAGCTAACCTCTCCCTCGCTGTATCCTGCTCACCTATGCCTCTTTGTATCCTGCTAAACTTTCCCTCTTTGTATCCTGCTCACTTCTCCCTTTCTGTATTCTGCTGTATCCTGCTCACCCCTTCCTCTTGGTATCCTGCTCGTCTCTTCCCCGCAGTTTCCTACCCACCTCCCCCTCACTGTATCCTGCTTGCCTCTTCCTCAATGTGTCCTGCTCACCTCTCCCACAGTGTATCCTGCTCGCCTTTTCCTCAAAGTATCCTGCTTGCCTCTTCCTCTTTGTATCCTGCTCACTTATCCTCTAATGTGTCCTGCTCACCTCTTCCTCTTTGTATCCTGCTCACCTCTTCCTCAATGTATCCTGCTCACCTCTCCCTCAATGTATCCTGCTCACCTCTTCCTCTTTGTATCCTGCTCACCTCTCCCTCACTGTATCCTGCTCACCTCTCCCTCACTGTATCCTGCTCACCTCTCCCTCATTGTATCCTGCTCACCTCTCCCTCAATGTATCCTGCTCACCTCTCCCTCAATGTATCCTGCTCACCTCTCCCTCACTGTATCCTGCTCACCTCTCCCCCTCTGTATCCTGCTCACCTCTTCCTCAATGTGTCCTGCTCACCTCTTCCTCTTTGTATCCTGCTCACCTCTCCCTCAATGTATCCTGCTCACCTCTTCCTCTGTGTATCCTGCTCACCTCTCCCTCAATGTATCCTGCTCACCTCTCCCTCACTGTATCCTGCTCACCTCTCCCTCAGGGTATCCTGCTCACCTCTCCCTCACTGTATCCTGCTCACCTCTTCCTCTTTGTATCCTGCTCATCTCATTCCCTCAGTTTCCTACCCATATCCCGATCACTGTATCCTGCTTGTCTCTCCCTCTCTATATCCTGCTCAACTCTCGCACTTTGTATCCAGCTAACCTCTCCCTCACTGTAGTCTGCTCACCTCTCCCTATCTGTATCCAGCTAACCTCTCTCTCTTTGTTTCCTGCTCACATCTCCCTCACTCTATCCTGCTCACCTCTGCCTCTCTGTATCCTGCTCACCTTTCCCTCTTTGTATCCTACTCACCTCTCCCTGTCTGTATCATGCTGTATCCTGCTCACCTCTTCCTCTTTAAATCCTACTCGTCTCATCCCCTCAGTTTCCTACGCATCTCCCCCTCAATGTATCCTGCTCACCTCTTCCTCAATGTGTCCTGCTCACCCCTCCCTCAATGTATCCTGCTTGCCTCTTCCTCAAGGTGTCCTGCTCACCTCTCCCTCACTGTATCCTGCTCACCTCTTCCGCTTTGTATCTTGCTCGCCTCTCACTCTTTGTATCATCTCACCTCTCCCTCACTGTATTCTGCTCACCTCTCCCTATCTGTATCCAGCTAACCTTTCCCTCTTTGTTTCCTGCTCACCTCTACCTCACTGTATCCTGCTCACCTTTCCCTCTTTGAAGCCTACTCACCTTTCCCTCTCTATATCCTGCTCACTTATCGCTCTTTGTATCCTGCTCACCAATTCCTCTTTGTATCCTGCTCTTCTCATCCTCTCAGTTTCCTACCCATCTCCCCCTCTCTGCATCCAGCTCGCCTCTTCCTCTTTGTATCCTGCTCACCTCTCCCTCAATGTGTCCTGTTCACCTCTCCCTCACTGTATACTGTTCACCTCTTCCTCTCTGTATCCAGCTAACCTCCCCCTCTTTGTATCCTGCTCACCTCTCCCTCGTTGTATCCTGCTCACCTCTCCCTCGTTGTATCCTGCTCGTCTCATCCCCTCAGTTTCCTACCCATCTCACCCTCACTGTATACTGCTCGTCTCCCCATTAATGTGTCCTGCTCACCTGTGCCTCAATGTATCCTGCTCACCTCTCGCTCTCTGTATCCAGCTAACCTCTCCCTCTTAGTTTCCTTCCCACCACTCCCTCGCTGTATCCTGCTCACCTCTGCCTCTCTGTATCCTGCTCGCCTTTCCCTCTTTGTATCCTGCCCGACTCTCCCTCTCTGTATCCTGCTCACTTCTCCCTCTCTGTATCGACAGAACCTCTCCATCTTAGTATCCTGCTCGCCTTTCCCTCTTTGTATCCTGGACACCTCTCCCACGCTGCATCCTGCTCACCTTTCCCTCTTTGTATCCTGCTCATCTCTCGCTCTTTCCATCCTGCTCACCTCTCCCTCACTGTATCCTGCTCGCCTCTCGCTCTTTCCATCCTGCTCACCACTCCCTCTCGGTATCCAGCTAACCTCTCCCTCGTTGTCTCCTGTTCACCTGTCCCTCTTTGTATCCTTGTCTCTCCCAAATTTCACCCTGCCTGCTCACACCTCTCCCTCTTTGTATCCTGCTCACCAGTCCTTCTTTGTATCCTGCTCGCCTCTCCCTATCTGTGTCCTGCTCACCTCTCCCTCTTTGTATCCTACTTGCTTCTCCCTCTTCGTATCCTAGTCACCCCTCCCTCTTTGCACCCTGCTCTCCTTTCCCCCTTCATATCCTGCTATCCTCTCCCTCTTTTAAATGGTGGAATTATTTTTATACTGGGAAATTCAGAGGGTCAGAAATCATAAAAGTATATTTTCTGGCGTTGTATTCAATATTTGCTGCCAATCTGTCTTCACAAACTATCAGAAGAGTGAGACTCCGTGATCTGCGTTTCATCAACTGAAGAAACACATGCTACCCTGCCCTCCTCGCCAACTATGATTTAAAATAATATTAGCTCATTTGTTCTTGGATCAAATGCTCTTAAATAAACCTACATTGTGGGGGTTAATGGTCCACAAAGTGCTGGGTACCTTTGCCATGTCTTCCTGTTAGTGAGCGGGTACTTGTCTAGCAATAAGCTTGGGCCGATTTTTCAAACCGTGCAGTTCACTGCAGATCCAAAATCAGCAGTTTGTACCTGTTAAATGCTGCTGCAAAGCTGGGCGCGAAGGCACTAATCTTGCTCGTTTTGTGAGAACTGCATCAGCTTTCGAAGGCCTGCTCTTGTGCGAGGAGTCGCAGTTTACCCATTGGTGCGTCTTGTGAAGTACAACAGTGGTGTCATTCTTCTCCCCTTCCCAGGCCACAGTGCACACCAATGAGCACTCCACCTTCCACCCACATCTCGTCACTTCTGCTTATCAGCCAATAGAAAGCGAGGGTTTTGTAATGGTCAGGTTCTGGAAAGTAAGCAACTGCAGTGAGAGGTTCTTGTGAAAGTACCAGTGTTCAGCCTGGCCTCCAAGAAAAGTTCTGGGGCCGGTCACCAGGAAGCCCCTGCACACATTAAGCACTGCTTTGGATTCATTATTCTGGATTCACTGTCTCGCTGGCTTGAATTTGAGGAGAAGAGAAAACTTGATCATAATCCAATCTGGAAATTGTGTGGAACGATCGGAAATTTTAGGGTACAATATCTTCATCTGTTGTTGCAGGTCTTGGTTTTAACTGGGTATTGAGTATCACTGAGATGAAGTGGTGGTTAAACCAGAATTGCTTGGTAGAGGTTATCACTGTCATATAAACGGCCAGAGTGAGGATGAGAATGGGGCCATTGACCAATTGAATGAGGTCTAACTTGGCCATTTGGTTGCACCATTCAGGTGTATATTTGTGCGTAAGGTCCTCAAGGTGAAGGATCAGGTCTGAAGCTGCAATGATTTTTCCTTCTATGGTAAGCATGTGTTCCATATGGTTATAGCAGCCTTCAGTGAAGTTAGGGTTGTAGCCTGGGAGTGAGTATACTGTTGGTAGTATGATGGGGATGGTGGTGTTGATGGAGAATTTGACTAGGAGTGGTTCAAAAGGTGTTTAAATCTCTAAGGGCAAGATGTTGGTGCGTGTGATACTGGGGTCACCAAGACCATGGCTTACCATGATTTCTGGCTTCTATTCCTCTGGCTAATCTTGTTGCAAGAGGAAGGAGGCCATCAAACAGGACGGCGGAGCTGTCATTGAATCAACTTTCTGTGACTGTTGGAGTGAGGGATTTGTTGAGCACAATAAAGTTGTGGATGCTTGCTGCTTTTTTGTTGCCTGATCAGTCGTATATCAGACTGACTCTTAAGAAGTTGTTTGGTTTATATGTTGGTAAAATGGCTGGTAGGGTAGGGGCAGCTCCTAGTCAGAAGGGAGGGAGTTTTATCGAATTGGGTTTAGGGTGGGTTTTCTAGTCTGATGATGTTGGTCTTCATGAGGGTATAACTGTTTTAGCTCAGCAGAGCTGTGGTAGTGTTCTGTGAACAGGATTGGAAGAGTTGGCGTGGGCAAGCCTTTAAGTGTTTTCACTGGTCTCAGGCCTCTGATCTTGTGCCGATTTCCTTTGGGGATGTGGTATGTTAACCATCTTGTTGAACCGTTGAGTGAAGCAAGATAGGATTGTTTGGTTATCCTGTGAGAGAGTGGTGCAGTCCATAAAGCTGTTCACAATAATTGTTGTGCCTTAGATGCTCTTTTAGAGATTATCAGTTTAAAACCCTCTCAGATCACATCAGAGGCATTGGAGAAAGCGGCTCGGAAAGTTATGAGCCAGCCTAGAGGTTGGTGGGAGAAGAAGAGGAGGTTGGTGACCCTATGACCGGGAGTTGTCACAACCGTAAATATATGAAATAAGGAGTTCTGCGGATTCCTTACGTGGACTTCCCCCAAATTATTTGTTTCCCTTTTTTGTGGTGATGTTGCAAGGTAGATGATCTCAAAAGTACCTTCCCCGTTCGGTGTAAGGGTAGAGGACATGGTCTCTGCCCAGGCACGAGGATGATGGAATGAGAGATCATAGCATGTTAACAATAGGATGCAGGCAGGAGGGGTGAGAGCGTCACAGGTTGCAGGGGGCATAGGAGGGTGAACATGTTTTCAAAGGGGCAAAAGAGGAGTAGGGACACCAGAAGGATGGATAAGGGTGAGAGTGGGTGGAAAGGACACATCAGGGCTGATAGATGGAGAGTAAACCATGGGAGGTGAAAGGGAGCGAGAGTGGGACGAAGTATACACTGAGTTAAGCGTGGGCCGAAGGACAAAAGTGCACTTTCTAACACATGGGAATATACTTTGCTGGACTCTGGGATCATACTTACTCTGTAAGTGAGGAACAGTGGATCCACGCTATACCTTGTGCCAGGGGCGTTGCTAGGGGGGGGGCTAAGGGGGCTATAGCCCCTGATCTTTTGGTTGTAGCCCCGGATAGAATCTCAGGAGCTACAGCCAAAAGACTAGCTAGCCCCCAGTCCCAACAGTTGTGACATCAGCTTAGCCCCGGATCTTTTCCAGACCTAGCAACTCCCCTGCCTTGTGCAATGACCAATAGGAATTGAAAGGCGTCAGCCATACACTTTCGGTGAAAATCAATGGTACATATTTTAGAGAAAATGTATGCAGTGAATGTAACAGTTTGTGTGAAAATCACTCGGTAAGGAAAGATCAGGTAGTGGCATTAAAATGATTCAAGTCACTTTCTTGTCTTTGCGCTGCTCTGGGGTCCGATTGGGGATTTACAGCCAGGGGCAACCAACCAGGTACCACCTTTTCAAGCACAACCCCAGCAGAGCCAGTTCTAAAACATTAGGCCCTGGTCACTAGTGTTGGTTTTTAGTGCTTCGGGTATTTTTCCACAATGGGGTATGAAGGCATCAGGGCTATAAAATAGCACCATACCCTCTACTATAAAATGCAAGTAATGCAAATAAAATACAGCAAATTACACGTCCCCGGGAATTAGAGGAAATCAGTAGAGTCAACATACATTTTGTGAGAAAATATCGATTATGTTTGTAATTAATGAAAGTGAGTTGGGATTCATCTAATGGCATGGAAATGATTAGTATGCACTTCTATTTTCATTTATTAAATATCAGCTAGAAACCAAAACTAAATTTGAAGAATCTACACCTCCCATTGAGCCACAATAGCTCCACCTTAGTATCCATATTCCTTAATCCAAGCACCTTAAAAGATAGTTCTTTAGCAGTCGCTAATGCACCATCCACTGCCTCTTTTGGACGAGGCCATCTAATAGCACGATGAGGCAGCTCTGGAAAGAAATGTGAGGAAGGCCACCAGGGCCAAAATTCATAGCATTGAGGAAACTGAGCCAATGCAGAAAGGGGGATTGGGACAAAATACAAAACCTCAACTTCTTTAGTTAGACTTCTTCAAGCTTTGAGGTTTCAGACAGTCTATTCAGTATAGACCTTAGTGCACTGCCCTGCTACCCCTTCCCTCCGCTGTGAGGGCCCAATTCGCTGAATGTTCCCTCCTAGATTCCTGGGAAGTATCTCGAGGAGAGGAGCTTCATGAGATCGTGAGAGATTCGTTCGAAAATCCTCACCTCACTCACTAGTCATCACCTTCCTCTGAAGTGGGGCTTCCTCTCTCGCGGAAAGCGTTCAATCTTGAACTTGCTGACTTCCTGCTGAACTCTTCTAGCGCAGGTGACATGCTCTGCTTTGTAGACTGATCTTCTGATGCTTGATGGCCTGATTAATCCTCTCAGTTTATAACTTACACATCTCCAAACTAACTGGCAAGTAAACTGTTCCTAGTGCTAGAAAAGTAAGCACTGTGAAGAGAATGAGGCTCTAGGGATGTGGCCTCAGACAGCTGCCTTAAGGACATACTCCTCTCAGTTCTCCTTAATTGGGGTCATTACAAGTGAGCCGGTCTGTAATTAAGGTGACGGTTGTTACTGGCACCTTTTCCAGACCTGCTCGCTCAGTGTTTGCCGGTAGGGGGGTGAACAACCGGCAGGCCGGACCAGCCAGTAGTTCAGGCCCCTACCGGCAGATCATTCACTGAAGCACTGTTAACAACGGTGCCGGTGCTTCAGTGCTCTGGGACTCCATGGGATGGGAACTTACAGTTCCGCCGCTGCTTGTAATATCCCAGTAATACTGGAACATCGGGTGGTGGAAACGGTAAGCCAAGGTTGCCGGTAAGCCACCGGTAGCACCGGCAGCTTACCGGCAACCTCTTAATAAGGGCCATGTCTTACTTCATTTTTTTTCCTAAATATCGGAATTGTATTTTCATACAAAGTTGTACTGTTCCATATAAAAACTGTCCCGGCGGATACTGCCCTTTAGTAAGTAGATAGTATCTCCACAAACCACGAGAGATAAGCGGGGGATCCTTGTATGGACATGGAAAGCTGCTGCAGTGGGAAAAGGGAGCCAGAAAGTAATGACACTGCATTAAGTAGCTCGCGTTCCATTTCTGAATGTTGCTGCTCTGAGGTAGTGTCTCTGCCTCGCATAGACTCCATGATGCCGCTGCTGGTCGGTCGCCGGACCTCTACCCCTCTCGCAACGCACAAACCAGGAGAAGAGCAACAGCTCTATAAACTTCCTGCTGTCACTCAATCTGCTCCTCCTCAGAAAACTAACAGGGGGATCCTGTGGAAATACAGACTGAGGATGGGGCCAAATTGCGGGAGCGAAAACTGACAGGCTTGGAGCTACCTTGATTTGACAGGCACATTTTCATTGCATTCTGGAACCTTGCTGAGGTGCTGTTGCCTTTCCCATCACCACCTCTTTACCCATAGACTATGGTGACCCCTCTTGAAATTGTTTGGGGATCTGTGTAGACATTGAGAAAAACTATACACAAGGGATTCGAGTTGAAAGAAAGCTTCCGACCTCTAAGGCACACCTGCAGAGGTCCTTACTATGCAGAAATAAATGCATAGCCCATGCCCACCACCTTCCGTGAATAATTGTATAAGAAACGGAATGTACTGCCATAGAGTGAGCTTCAACATTCCACCTTGCTATGAAAGGGCCAATGCCAGGGAAGGAATAAGTTATTTACCTGTAAATATAGTTCTCCTGTGTTGCTATCCTTCATAGATTCCCAAGCAACCCACTCCCCGCCACTTTCAATGAATCATTTAGCCCCGTACATATAGAATTTGAAAAATGGTGTCAGGGGTTTTAGATTTGACTCTGCACACCTCAATGGCTGCAGGACAAATGGCTCATAATATGTTGGAGAGGCTATACAAATGATGCAATTATTTAATAAATGATGGCAAGTATCCCCTGGCCTGATGAAGGGGAATATGCAATCTATGTGAATTAATCAAAGATATCAGCGCTGGGAATTATATGCACAGGTAGTAGTATTTTTTTCATCAGCTGAAAAGGTTAGGGGTGACTGTTGGCCTTTTTTATCATCCCATTGGTCACCTGTGTTGATGGTTCATCAGTAAAGCAATGGTTGGTTTAAAAGAAAATCACTCTCTCCTCTCCCAGAAGTAAGAGGATATGCGTATGAGGGCAGAAGTTTTTGGCTCCTTCAATGAAGAAAAGATTTGGGACCAGTACTGCTACACTGCACTTATAGGGAGCTGACGCAGTGCCGGCAGTGGTGTGATTTTTGTTTCAAAACAGTGATATGATATGATATGATATTTTATTTGTATTGCGCTCGTACACAAGTGATTCAGAGCACGACAAGGCAAACGAGGGGAACAGGGGAGAACAAAACAACGCTCTTACAAGGCCCAGTGACATTGAGATTGCGCAAGTGCATTGGAAAGGGGAAAAGTGCATGGAAGGGGGAGAGTGGAAAGTGCAGAGCAGAGGATAAATAGAATAATAAATACAAATAAAATATATAATGGAGCAATAAACAGGGGTAGTGCAGCCAGCAAGTGGCAAGTGCTGTGTTTACGGCAGCAAAACTGGGTAAGTCTGATAAGTGCATAAAAAGAAGAAAATGGGGGATGGGGGATGGGGGACTGTATGGGGACAGATAAAGCGCCCAGTGCAAGGGGTGGCCGGGAGGCAGTGCAGAAGGGTGGCATGGTGAGCAGGTAACTGGGCCAAGGGGACGGAGGGTGGCCAGATGCACAGTGCCAAGAGAGAGCAGATCAGCAGGGGAGAGGGGGAGCAAAGGCAGATGCAAAGAGGAAGGTCTTGAGGTGCTTCCGGAACCGGAGATGGTTCTCCTCAAGTTTCAGAGTGGCAGGGAGGCTGTTCCAGAGGGAGGCCCCGGCCGGAGACAGAGATCTACCCCCGGCTTGTTTCTTTGAGAAATAACTGACCCTGGGGGAGTTAGAGGTAGAGGAGTGAAGAGCTCAAGAGGGGAGGTATTTGCGGAGGGCTAGCTGAAGATATTTTGGACCCAGGTCCCCGAAGGCCTTGTGGACAATGCAGAGGGTTTTGAATTTAATCCTTGCACCCACTGGGAGCCAATGGTGAGATTTCAGAGCTGGAGAGATACGATCCCAGGGCTTGAGGCCAAGGACAAGTCTTGCAGTCCTGTTTTGAATTAGCTGCAGAGGGTGAAGAGTAGAGGAAGGTAGATTCCGAAAGAGGCTGTTACAATAGTCCAACCTAGAGAGAATGTTAGTGCCCAATTAATTGCTGTGACTTTTTGTTCTCTAAAATATCAGGCGTCATTGCACTGTGAAGTTTTTTTTTATTAATATGAAAAGCTAGGCAAGATTGGCAGGGTTTTCCCATTATGCCAGAAGGCCTGGTGATCTCCCCAGAGATAAGTGGATAATGCCTGTTTTTGTTTTGTCAGGTGTGTGTGTTCCTCTTTCTAGAATACTTGCCCGGGCAGCTTACCTTTTAGCTTCCCTTTAAGCTATTATTTATACAAAGGAACGGAAAACAAATTAAAATAAGGACTTCTCCCAGGATATAATGTTCTAGAATATGTCAGTTGAACATGGGGGAGGGACGGTTGTGGTACCCAAGTCAATTGAAGTGGTTGGAAGCAGCATTGCACAGTTAAGTAAGGCTCCCAACAAACCTTCCTGCCCTGTCCTTGCCATGTAAGCATACCTGTATGTACAATGTAGAGTGGTGGAAGGTTAATTTCTCATATAGGACGTTTATGATTGTTTAATTGTTCTTTTATAACACTCGTGAGCCTGGGATTCGGACCTGTGTTGCTATGTGTTGTTTTGCTTCCAAGACAAATGCGTTTCCCCTGAGCTATCCTCCCGGCCTCTCGGCTTCCTGACCTCCTGCCGTTGATTCGCAACTACCTAAACTTCATTTTAGCGACGTATGTGCCAAGGCTTTACAGAGGTCTGGGATGCCCCAGCATATCACTCTTTCAACTGCTTCAGTATTTGGCGCGTGAGCACCTGCTGGATTGGGGTGGCAGTTGGAAGTTAACTGGTCATGATCTATATGCCCCCCATCCTTTTAATTGTGTACCTCAGTTTCAATCTTTCACTAATGACCTGTGGTTTACTGCATTTGGTGCCTCACCCTTGCTTGTTTTAATTGTCTTCACTGGCCTTTATGTTGAGTGGGTGGTCTACTGCTCCGGAAGATGGCTCAGCTCAACAACTCAATGTTTTCCTGGATCAGACTAGGCCGCCTTTCCTGGATCAGACTAGGCCGTCTTTCCTGGATCAGACTAGGCCGCCTTTCCTGGATCAGACTAGGCCGCCTTTCCTGGATCAGACTAGGCCGCCTTCGTCTCTGTCAACTGCGGTCACTTATCACCAAGGTGCTATTCAAACGACGGAAGCTTCCTGGTGTCATTGAAAGGCACATCAAAGGAAATGATATGGACACGTGGGATTGATATACCAACGTCTAACTATGAACAGACGAGGTTTTCAGGGTCTTCCTGTAGACATTTGATGACAGTTTGTCCGGAGGAGATTATGGCGTCAGGTGTGAGCAGTCATCATATGCTAGGTGCAGGTTTATGTGCCAGCATGCTATGCCTAGTGCGGACTCATTTGCCCAGATACAGCCTTGACCTGCCCAGAGCCCTCCCATCATAAGAGGTTGGGACACAACAGCAAAGGGGCTTTGGAGGCCATCACTCACAGGCACCTTTGGTTGGCACGCTTCTATACCAAATTGATATTCAAGAATAGGAATACATATCGGAGAGCTCCAGTTGTCCAGAGTCAAGTGTGAATAGTTCAATCAGTCCCTCTATTTTCTTTGCATTCCTTGCGTTACTGGCCCTGTACGCCCAACCCCCAAGCGGGGGCGCTTGCCAGATTCTTGCCCCATTAGTCTTGTACATGAAAAATGCAGACCTGGAAGTGCTAGAATGCTAAGAACAAAGAGAGGACCGTGTGAACTATTCAAACCTGCTACATGTATATGCCTCAGTCAATAGAATAAGAATCCATTCCCTGATCTCGAGGGTCCTGGACATGAAGAGCGCTGCCATTTCTTCATCTTATTATCATTGAAGTGATGCCTCACTCTGAGGAGTTCCTCCCTTCTCCAACCACAGCATGTTATAAATGGACAGGCTTGCCTCCTAGCCCCAAAGGTACAGTATGGTCCCCTTTCAGAAAGCTGGAGCTAGGGTGTTTATTGCAAATCACACATATTTTAAGGAAAGCAGTAGGCTTGCTGTAGCCTGGGTGTTTATTGCACTGTCCTGCCAGCTGCTCAGCTCGTCCGCCCACAGGCCAGGGAGGGACTACTGTATGAGAAACCCCCCTGCCCCCCAGCCCAGCTGGAAGAGAAAGGTTAGTCAGGCAACCTGTAAAAAAACTTTTAAAAAAATCGATGCCATCAGGGCAAGTTATCCGAGTTCCTGTTTGTAAATAATGCCCACTATACGAATGGGAGAGCTACATGACTCTCATTATGGCTGCCTCTTTGATACTGGTGGTAAGCAGCACTGTCCACTGGGCCAACTCTCGCCGGATCCGAGATCCGGCATCAGATGTGTAGGCGGAACTCGGATCCGGCCAGCCTTCGCCCATAAAGCGTGTCTGAAAGAAGAAAAGCGCTTGCCGTGCTATGGTATGGAAGAGGGGGGGTGTATGGGTGTGGGGTGGGGGGAGCCGCAAACAGTACATTGGCGCCATGAGCGCTCTTCTGGCTCCTCCCCCTACCCATCTCACTGGCTGCAGGAGCCCTCATCCAAGGCAGACCCTCGGGGAAGAGGGAAGGGGGAAGGGGGGAGGGGGGGGCGCTTGCCTCAATCAGTGACATAATCTGCACTGTGCGAGTGCACAGTGCACAGCCTGTGTGCTCGCACAGAGCAGATTACATCACTGAGGCGAGACCCTGGGTTCACAGAGGGTCAAATTAAGACCCTGTGACTGAGCAGAAAGCAAAATCCATTTGGAAAACGCAATGATCACCGAGCCCCCAGCTTTGCGGGCTCGGTGATCAATGCCTTTCCCAAATGAATTCTGGTATTTGCAGTTTGTGATGTCGAAATACATTTTGACGCATGTTGTGATGGTTTGAAACGTGCCCAGACCATAGTAAGATAGAATTTCTATGGTTTGTGTACTTTTCAAGCAATAAAATAAATTGTGCCATTTTTAGACTATTATTTTGAACATTTCCATTCCCAGTAGTTCAACTCGCAGCTCTCCCCCTATGAACTCCGCCCCTCCTCCAAACTACGGCCCCACACCGGCCCTCCACATTTTTTCCATTTCCACCACTGGTGGTAAGATATAACCCTCTTGCAGTAACCCCACCGGTTTGATTGGCCTGAGCAGACTCCCACACACCTCTTGCCTGGGCTCCCCAATATTTAGCATTTTTTAAATACTTAAATACTTTAAACACCCTTCCGCACCTGCTACTGGCGCTGCAGTCCGCCCTAGATAATTGGCTTGTGTCTTTAAGGTGCCTCTTATTGTATCTGTCTTCGTTTATATGCAGACGCCTTGTATGGAACAGCACCTTTTGCACAGTAAAATGCTCATAGCATCCGGTCATGTGGCGGAAGTTCCGCGACCGATCTGCCATGGGTGGTTGCCTCCCACGGGTATAATTCTCAGGCCCCTCATTAGAAGGGCACTGAATCCAGTTCTGACAATCGATATTCTTCCTCCGTGGTTGTGCTTGTTTCCATACACAGGCCTAGATCCGCCCGTTTCTTCTGTGACGGGGCTTGTTCTAATACACAGGCCGCCCAGATCAGCCAATTCCTCTGCGGCGGTGCATTTATATTTATATTGCGTGCTCGTGCCCTGATGTTGACCGGGCTCGCCAGCCATGGGGTGGGCCCTGGCGAGCAAGTCTTTGTACTTCCCCACCCAGGCTTCACCTCCCAGGGCTGGGACTCTGACAGGTGTGGTTCTTTTCTGCTGCTCCGCTGCCACGGCATCAGCCGGCGTGCACCTCAGCCTCGCAGCCTGCCCCGTCTAGCCTGGAGTGGGCACAGGCCTCCCAATCTATCTGGTTGGTGAGGCTACATGCAGCACAGGTCGATGGGAGTTTCACGTTTTTGCAGCTCGGCAACCCCCAGGGCCTGGGCTGCCCGAGGCCATGTCATTTTGTTTCATGGTCGTTATGAATGACCGGACATGACGTGTGAGGAAAGCATTGGAGAATAAAGTAGTTTCGTCATTACTCTTAACCCGTGTGGACGCGTTTAATTAAATGAGAGCCCGCCTACACCGAATGCTAAATTGGCGATGAGGCGGCCTTGGATCCCTGTGAGCATGGCCGACTGTCTCCGTGCATCGCCCAGTGACACTGTGGGGCCTCGTCCCGCTAGATCTGAAAGCCACCAGATATCGCAAGATTACTTGCGGGAAGCATACACAAAGAAGCATAGCGGACTGCCAGGGCAACAGTCGTGCCCCAGCGCTCCTCCTGAGGTGGGGCCCTACATCCCCTCTAAGCAGCCTAACACCCTGGTGCTGCACAGTACATCTCCAGAGCGCAATTCCATGGCCATATGATGAGGCCACGTGGGAGCTCTTGTAAATAGGTTAAGGCTTGCAGCTAGAAAGTGTCATATCAGTGCAGTGAAGCCAAGTGCAATGATTCACAAAGGACCCTTAAGTGCTCTGCAAGTTACAAGGCGCTGACAATAAACATTTTACAATCATTCCAGTGTCCTGTGTTGATTGGGCCACCAAATAATTGGCGACGAGGACCAGCGATGAACTCCCACAGCAACCATGCAAGGTGACACGTCACCTCTGGCTTTCCTCCAGTCCACGGGCAGACCTACCATTCACTGGCAACAGTGGCAGCCGTTATTCACCACTTACTTGGAGGCTTTGGTAGGTACTGACTATTCAGCTGCCAGAAGAAAGTCATGCTACTCAACGCAATGGGTGTTGAAGGCCAATGCATCTTTGTGTGCCTGAAGGCAGAGCCTGCTGCGGGCGATGGGGACAACGTGTATAGAGAAGCAGTTTATCGCATCCTAAAGCGTTTCTCCAACAAAGAAAAAGTGGTCCTACACATTCGCAAATTCTATACAAGAAAGCAGTGAGCCAGACTATATTACTGGAATGAAAGAGCTGATGGCTCTGTGCGGATCTGGGGACAATATGGAGCAAGTCATATGTGACATGTTGATAGTATAAACTTATTCTCGCAAAGTTCAGGACAAATGTATCCAGGAGAAGGAGCTAGACCTGGACAAGGGAATTCAAATAGCAAGAGCCGAAGGAAGAGACATCAAGCAGATGCAAGGAAATCGGCGGACGTGCCCCTGGAATGGTGGCCGTACAATGTAAGGGACGCAGGGACATACAACCTTGAGACTCCACGAAAAACAGAGGACCCAAGTGGAGAGAGCCTCAGAAATGCTGCAGGTGTGCCACCAAGCACTTAGCCAATAATAAGGACTGCCCGCAAATAACAGGGAGTGGTCCAAATGCATGTGAAGAGAAAAGAAAGTCACGCACATCAAGGAAGACAGAGGTACGAGTGACGGGGATAATGCAGAAGACTGACCCACAGTGATCATGGTAAACTCGACTTGCGCCAGAAGAGCAAAACCTCACTTCATCGTGAAAATAGACAGCAATGAAATCCGGGTAATGGCCGACTCAGGGTCAGATCTGGCCATTCTCCCAATACAGACCTACAGAAACATGGTGGGATGTGAATTGGTAGAGATCAGAAGCACTGGGCACAAGCTCACAGTCTTCGGCGGGCCACAGTGTACCTCTTGGTGTACATCAAAGCAAAACTTGAATTCAAGGACAGACACACCACGACAAATGTTTATTTCTCAACCGGAGGTCCCGCAGTGCTGGGATGGGGCGATCAGCATAAATTGAGTATTCAGTTGGACCCCAGTACCGATGACCAAGTGCTGTTGGTCTCCTTAGGAGGAGCGTTGAACTTACAAAATAACTTTCCCATGTTGTTCTCTGAAGCACCAGGGAAGATAAAGAACTATGTCCACAAGATTGAACTGATGCCACAAAGTTAGGCCCATCCCAGCAATGGCAAGGTTGCCATTAGAGTCTCAACTCCGCAAAATGGTCGAAGAGGGTACAATTGAGACAGTTCAATCTTCAGAATGTCTAAGTCTCATTGTCCTCATCAAAAAGAGATAGTCAAATGGCTTAAGAGTGTGCATAGACCTGCGCAGCCTCAATTTGGAATTAGTCACAGACAGTTTTCCCTTGCCAAGCATTAACAAAATAATTCTGATGATGAAATAAGCGACATGCGCAACGCTTACTATCAGATAGACCTGCATAAAACTTCACGTCCCGTTACAGCCTTCATCACGCCGTTCGGCACTTAACAATGTACCTGCATGCCCTTCGGGTTGTCGTCAGCCGCATCAGCATTCCAGAGAATAATGGACTCCCTGTTCCACGGCATCGATAATGTGTCCTATTTCGAGGATGATATCCTGGTGTATGCCAAGGACGTGGAGACCCATGATGCGGTGCTCAGACAAGTCCTCAACAAACTCCAAGATGCAGGAGTTCACCTGTGCTACGGGAAATGTATATTTGGAGTGAGTAAAGTGGAGTTCCTGGGCTAGCGGATCTTGAAGGAAGGGGGGAGACAAAAAAAGACCCCCTACAAGCCATTGTTGATGGCCCGGCCCCGACGTCGAAGGATGAGCTTTGCTCGTTCCTAGGACTTGCAGACTACTATGCAAAATTTGTACCTAGATTCTCTGAGACGACGTCCCTGCTGAGGGAGCTTCTAAGGAAAGGGGCAGAGAACAAGTGGGACGCACATATGGCTGCATTCAACGAGGTCAAGAGGAGAATTCTGCATGCCCCATGTTTCAAACCTTTCAACCCTTCATGGGAGACCTATGTGAGGACGGAAGCCAGCGCCTATGGACTGGGTGCCACCCTCAGCCAAAGAAGAGGAGGTACAGAAAACATAGCCACCTTTGCATCCCAAACACTGTTCGATTCGGAAAATAATTACTCTGCAGTTGAGAAAGAGATGCTCGCCTGTGCCTGGGCCATGGGACAGGGTCGGACTGGGACAGGAAATAGGCCTGGTAACCCAAAAAAAGTGGCCCACCCCAGGCCTCACGACCCTTGACCTCTGATGACATCAACGGAAGTGATGTAATTTGACCCTGCCTCAAAGTGACATCCCAGGAAGCGATGAAACACGACCTTTCACCCCTTGACAAAACAGGAAGTGGCATCAAATAGCATTGTTCCTAAGTACACTAATTTAACTGTGAGTCCAAGCAGACGTCCAAGGCCAAGTGATAATGTTATTGTACAGCACTTACGCTTAAGCTCTTTTTTATAGAACAAATATGCATACAATATCACCCAACCTGTGTTGGTACTCATTTATCGATTTAAGAAGGATGAAAGGCTTTTTGAAAAAAAAAAAGAAAAATAATGTGAAAAAAGACATATTTTTTAAAAACTTTTTTTTCTTCCAAACCGGCCCAGGCATTGCCAGAAACCAGCCCCCCCTACCTAGGGACGATTTCGGCCCGGCCACGGGCCGAAAGGTCGAGGGGCCAATCCAACCCTGGCCATGGAGTACTTCAGGTCATATGTCTGGGGCATCAAGTTCTGGCTGGTCACTGACCACAAGCCCTTAGTGTACATGCTGAGTCCCAGAAGGACGAAGACGGCAAACCCCACGACTGGCAAGAATAACAGCAAAACTACAAGAATGCACTTATGAAATCACACACATCGCTGGCTGGAAGAACGCCCAAGTGGACTGCATGTTCAGACTACTCAATCACAAAATCCCAGGCACAATGTTCCTTGAAGATGAATGCATCGTGGCATCTATTGGGGACCTAAGAAACAGGGAGTTCCTGGAAATTAGTGAGTCATTGGCAGGAAGAAATGAGGCAAGACGATTCCCTGAGCAGAGTAGCGGAATGGGCCTGCAGTGTTGGCCCAGCGAGAGAGCAGTCCTGTAAGGCCTACGGCCATATTGGAAGATCAACAAGGAAATTGTAGAGATGGATGGCCTAGTGATGAGAGGGGATCAGGTAATTCCCCCCTGAGATATGCGGAAGGTCATATTATGTAGAGCCCATGGGCAGCAACATGACATGACGCAGAGTAGGGGATGCCTCTGGGTGGCCTGGCATGGACCAAGAAGTAAGGACAATGATTGAGAGGTGCCACGAATGTGCCAACAGTGAAAAAAGATTAAAAGTGAGGCAAGCACTCATGATCCCCACAGAAATTCCCTCGGGGTGGGCCACAAAATAAGGGTGGACTTCATAGGACCGCTGGAGGGCATGTTGAGGGACAACACGTGTGGAGTGGTCATGGTCGACTATTCAGACAGGGAGATAGAGTGTAGAGGAGCAGTTACATGCCTCTGCAGGAAATCCCACCTCCCTACCGCCTATATGTTGGAAGCCTGAGATCGTGCCATGCATTACACCAGCTGTTGTGACCATTACCACAGGGAATATTTCAAAGAAGATATCCTCTGAGAAAACCCTATCAAATGTAACCCAGAAGAGACGACAATCTGAGGGATGAACTCTGTGAAGGAATATGAAAAAGAGTGAAAGAGGAGCTGGTGATGTCACAAGAGATGAGCTTGACGCACTGAAAATACTGGATGAAGAGAATGCATGGATCTTGCAGAAACTGATAATGAAGTTAAGAATCGAGTAAACTTTCATATGCAGAAAAAAAGATTGCACGTGTGCGAAGCATTGCAGAAAATGTAAGTCATTCAATAACTGTACAGATGCTGTAACGCAAGTAGGTTAAGTGATCATAGAAGCTGGCTATATGTAGTGAATAGATTTCAGGCGAAGCCGTCACTGTATAGAAGCTGGACATCGGTGTCATGAATTTAGTAAGCCCAGACCAATAGAGAAGGCAAGGCCGAGAACTGTGTTTCATAAACTGAGATTGTGGAAAAGTATGGCGAGGCTGTCTGGCCTGGTACCAAGGTTGAAGCAGCCAAGACTGGTTATCTATTCTTGAAGGCAGTAATCGTGTGAAGCTGAATCATCCCTTGATAAGGGGCAAAGAAAGAACACCAAGCGTGCCAAGTTTTATTAATTTAAGACATTTAAATTCTGCGAAATGGACCAAATCGTGGTCTCCTGTCACGTTAGCCAAGGATGGAAATAGAGTTGAGAGTGGAGTTCTAGAACAACGATAGTGCGTGCTTGCACTCCCATATATTCCCTGAGACAAGAATACTTTGCAAGGCCAAGTCAAAAGACAATCTTCATTGCAGAAGGCATGGGTGTTGAGAGATGATGGGCTATTGGGTGGGGAGGTAAAGGCAAGTCCACCACCTGGCACCTGGGTCTGAGCTTACGTGCTGCTAAGTGAACCGAACATTCCAGACATGACACAAGCATGCCAACCAATTATAGAGGTCCTTATAACAAAGAGCCTTATAGTTTGAAGACCAATGATATACCGTGTACTTAATAGTGTTGAAGATGACATGTTTTAGAGGTAGGCATAAGTTGTCCACCTGACAGTAGTTGTCCAATCACAATCCCATCCCTTATAGAAAGTATACTTAGATGTTCCCCTTGAGTAACACAATCCCTCATTGGTTTTTCTCATTTGCCAAGTAGTATGACATCACATCTGACGTATTTTTGTATAAAAGGATGTTTTTATGAGATGCATTGAGAGCTTGAGCGAACATCCGTTATGTCCGTTGTAACCCCTGTTTTAGATAATTGATATTAAAACAACAACCTATGCCATCTTCCAGAGTTGGTTTGATTATTTGGTGTTGGAGTTATTCTGCATCCCCATCGATTACATGCAAGATATCCAAAGGGCCCTACGCTCAGGAGGACAGTAGAAGCAGTGGCAGCAAGAAACTTAGCAGCAGACATGACACTGTATTTGTCTTAAGCATGATGATCTGTGGGTCAGCTAGGGGGGTGTTTTTCCCTGTCTACTTGGTTGAATGATGTCCTTTGAGTGAACCTCCTTGTTTTTCCGCTTGCTTGACTTCTATGTATTACTGTATATAACCCTGACACAGGTTAAGGATGAACTGTCTATCTCATCCTCAAACCTGATAATGAAAGGAAGTCGTATCATCATACCATCTGGTTTACAACAGCAAGTGGTAGAGCCTGTGCACGAAGGGCAAAGGGGCATTGTGTTCATCAAGAGACTCCTATGCCAAAAGGTATGGTTCTCACAAATAGGTTGAATGCTGGAAGCAACGTTGAAGTCATGCCGGTCCGATAGCACAGCGAGTAGAGTTGAGCGCTCGCTTTGACATCTGTGCAGAGCCTGCTTATGCATGTTTGAATCCGGGCAGGGCCAAACTCAGCCTTTCATCCTTCCGAAGTCGATAAACGAGCACCACACACCGTGGGTAATAATAAGCAGCACTCAGATACCTGAGGGTTTGTAGCACTATATAAATGCTAAATTATTATTATTATTATGTCGCATCTGCCTAAGTCTACAGCCACACGCATTCCCAGAACCGTTACAGATGACACCATTACCAGAGCATGTTGGGGTGGAAGTGGCTATTGTATTGATTTGGTCCACTGCACGTGGAAATATACATTCTGGTCATACTAGATGAATATTCCTTAGTCCAACAATGGGCTGCCATTTACTGGAAATTACTTTAAGGACTTTTCAAGGTACATGGGTTTCCACCACAGAAGAGTGACACCTCTATGGCCGCAAGCCAATTGAGCGAACATCAAAAGGGCTGTCAGGATATCAAACATCACACGCAAGACACTGGAAGAAACAGTGTATCAGCTTCTCTGAGACTATCGAAACACACCCCACAGCAGCACCCGGAAATGCCCAGCCGAATGGATGTTCGGGCGTTCAGTGCGCACTCGTCTACCACATACATCACAGAAGTTGAAGGAGGAAGTCAGTGAACAAGAGATCCACAAGAATGATGAAGAGGACAAAGTGAGAATGAAAGGCTTTGCAGATAAATGGCACAGAGCACATCCATCTGACTTTCAAGAAGGTGACAGCATGCTAGTATGACAACAAACAGCTCACAAAGGGTCCCCCCATTTGACCCTTAACCCTTGACGGTGTTAAGAAGAAAGGGATTGATGCTCACGGCGGAACGGTCAGACAAGAGTATCACAAGAAATGTGTCATTCTTCAGAAGAATTAGGCCTAGAACACAGAGTGAGACTAACAGATCACAAGCAGTTTACATCGATGACCAGGAAGATTCTGGCTACACGGGGGTGAGGAAGAATTGCAAGATGAGAGGTCAGTGTATCAGAGTGACCAAAGTGAAAGACAATCCATCACACAAGAAGCAAGACCCCGTAGAACAATGAAGCTACCTGTGAAATGGATTGTCGAAATTACTTAGAACACTGTTATTTTGGGTGGAGATTATAGTGCCTTATTCACAGTCATGCCATGTAATTATATTTCATGATCGTTATGAACGACCGCACATGATTTGTAGGGAAAGGGGTTGGAGAATAAAGTAGTTTTGACGTTACTCTTAACCCGTCTCGACGTGTTTAATTAATTGAGAGGAAGCCTATGCTGGATGCTAAAGTATGCAGCCAAACGGGGAACACCAACATGATGTAGACAAAAAAGTAGAGATGACAAATGCTTTGTAACCACCAAGGCACACCTGTGGAATACTTGACCAGTCACGGTCAGGGCGTTGGCGTGGCTGACCTCCTTCCTCTCTAAAAGAGCTTCCCAAGTGCAAATGGGTCCTTTTCTCTCCTCCACCTCACTCTCTACCTGTAGTGTCCCTCGGGGCTCTATCCTATAGCCATGGCTCTTCAACATCTACCTAGCCCAGGGGTGCACAACTGATTTTGACAGAGGGCCGAAAGTACCTTACATGAGGGCTATAGTGGGCCGAAAAGTAAATGTGGGCGGGGCTGTAGGCGGGGCGTGGCAGGAGGCTTTTTAAACCCCCAATTTCTACTAAACACATGGAAAAATAATGTTTTTGAGGGGTAACGATTTTTATTTGCATTTCAAACTTACATTTTATACTACACATTTTCCATTGTTATAATTTATTTCTATTTAGTTATTGTATCTCGCATGTTTAGTTAACTTATATATATTTTATTGACCCTAGATTGGACATGCCGTCATTTTGGACTGCTACAGTTTGCTATTTGGGTTGCCCAAGAGGAGTATGGCCTTCGTTGAGTCAGGTTTCCTCAAAAAGCCAAAGATGAACATCTCCCAACTGTGCCTGTTTTAGCTTTATCATTGGGTTCACTCTTGGAGTGCAACACTATGCCCCATGTCCCTCACCCCCAACCACACACTATGCCCCTTGGCCCCCTCACCCCCAACCAAACACTATGCCCCATGGCTCCCTCACCCCCAACCAAACATTATGCCCCATGGCTCCCTCACCCCCAACCAAACACTATGCCCCATGGCTCCCTCACCCCAACCAAAGATTATGCCCCATGTCCCTCACCCCCAACCAAACACTATGCTCCATGGCCCCCGTCACCCCCAACCAAACACTATGCCCCATGGCACCCTCACCCCCAACCAAACACTATGCCCCATGGCTCCCCACCCCCAACCAAACATTATGCCCCATGGCTCCCTCACCCCCAACCAAACATTATGCCCCATGGCACCCTCACCCCCAACCAAACACTATGCCCCATGTCCCTCACCCCCAACCAAACACTATGCCCCATGGCCCCCTCACCCCCAACCAAACATTATGCCCCATGTCCCTCACCCCCAACCAAACACTATGCTCCATGGCCCCCTCACCCCAACCAAACACTATGCTCCATGGCCCCCTCACCCCCAACCAAACACTATGCCCCATGGCACCCTCACCCCCAACCAAACACTATGCCCCATGGCTCCCTCACCCCCAACCAAACATTATGCCCCATGTCCCTCACCCCCAACCAAACACTATGCCCCATGGCCCCCTCACATCCAACCAAACACTATGCTCCATGGCCCCCTCACCCCCAACCAAACACTATGCTCCATGGCCCCCTAACCCCCAACCAAACACTATGCCCCATGGCTCCCTCACCTCCAACCAAACATTATGCCCCATGTCCCTCACCCCCAACCAAACACTATGCTCCATGGCCCCCTCACTCCCAATCAAACACTATGCCCCTTGGCTCCCTCACCTCCAACCAAACATTATGCCCCATGTCCCTCACCCCCAACCAAACACTATTCCCCATGGCACCCTCACCCCCAACCAAACACTATGCCCCATGTCCCTCACCCCCAACCAAACACTATGCTCTATGGCCCCCTCACCCCCAACCAAACACTATGCCCCATGTCCCTCACCCCCAACCAAACACTATGCCCCATGGCCCCCTCACATCCAACCAAACATTATGCCCCACGGCCCCCTCACATCCAACCAAACATTATGCCCCATGGCCCCCTTTCCCCCAACCAAACACTATGGCAGTTGGAAAAAACATCTTTTTGGAGGTGTACCATTTTATTTGTATTTAAAACGTACATGTTGTACTATACATTTCCCCAAATCATACAGGATGAAACAGTGAACCAGACATAGTTGATCAGTGAGAAACATTGCAGCGTTTCTCAGCTGTCAGTTTCTGGATCTCGGGCTCCAGTGAGGTTGTTCCTACTCTCAGGATAGCATGGAGATGTTGGTCAGTTAGTCTTGTCCTTAGGCTGGATTTATGTAGTTTCATTTGTGAAAAAACTTGCTCACAAATGTAAGTACTGCCAAACATAGAAACCATCTTTAATGCTTCCCGTGAAAGATTGGGGAATTGCGCAGTGTCCAGAGACTGATAGAAGACTAATAAAGGCATCTCTCTGTGCTTATTTTTGAGGGCACTACAGCACTGAAGTTCAATCAGTTCCAGTTGCAGTTCAGGTTGCACACTGTCAACATCAGCTGAGAAAGGGTCTGCAAAAAGTTTAAAAGAGGCTCGCTGGGATTTGAATTGTAAGAAACGATTCTCAAAAACATTTTGCAGTTCCTTCAGGACCTTCACATGCCGATACCACCCTCCATACTTGTCATGGGGGAAAACCTCTGCACATGCGGGGTAGTGTGCCAGCATCCCTTTCTCCAGTTGGGCTGTCAGAAGCCTTAACTTTATTTCAAAGGCACAAACTGCCTCAAACAGATCCGATATGAGATTTTGGCTTCCTTGCAACTGTAAATTTAAATCATTGAAATGGCCTGTCAGGTCAGTCAGAAAAGCAAAGTCGGCTACCCAGTCAATATCTAGCATGACAGAAGTGTCCATTCCCTTTTCATCAAGGAATGCTTTTATTTCGTGCCGTAAAGCAAAGAATCGCTTCAGCACATTGCCATGACTAAGCCAACAAACATCGGTGTGATATAGGACATCACCGTAATCCGCCTTTACCTCTTCTAGAAACGCCTGAAATAATCGGTGATTTAAAGAGCGTGCACGGACAAAATTAACCGTTTTCACAACAAAGTCCATCACTTGAGTGAATTTCAAATGTTTTGCACATAATGCCTCCTGGTGGATTATGCAGTGATAATTTTTTAAGTGGACAGCCTTCTCACCTAAGTGCCTTTTCAAGCAGCCAATAAACCCATTTTGCTCCCCAACCATGGCTGGCGCCCCATCAGTCGTCACGCCTACCAACGCATCCCATGGCAAATTTAAATCATCAATGACTTTTTGAAAGGCATTAAAAATGTCAGCACCAGTAGTCCTGCCATGCAAAGATACCAGGGAAGCCAGTTCCTGAAATACTTTGCATTGATTATCGACCCCCCGAATGAAAATTAAGAGTTGGGCTGTGTCACTTGCATCTGTGCTCTCATCAAGGGCAGCTGAAAAGAACTTGACATCCTTACACTGCATTTTCAGTTGGCTGCAACAATTGTCAGCCATATCTACAATACGCCGCTGGATACTCATACGTGAAAGGGGAACATTTGTAAAAACATCTTTTTTTTCTTTACACACTGCCTCGCAAATCTCCATCACGCAGTCTTTAACGAAATCCCCATCTGTGAAAGGACGTGCTGACCTTGCAATAAGCCGAGCAACCTTATAACTCGCAAAGGTGGCACATTCTGATTCTTTTTTTTTCTGGGCAAAAACACCCTGTTGCTTAGCCAGCTGTGTTTTTAGCTCCCCAGCTTTCTTAATTCTCGCTTCCCCCTGCAAATCCTTATATTGTGAATGTTTTGATTCACAATGGCGGCGGATATTATATTCCTTGGGGACGGCTATGCGTTTGAGACAAATGAGACACGAGTACACATCAGGTTTGGACTCGATGAAAAAAAACTTCTGAGTCCACTCATCCTTAAATTGACGGTGCTCCTGGTCAATCTTTCTTTTTTTTACTGCACTAAACATTGGCAGGGACATCTTTGGATAAAGATACGAAATCCACTGTTATGCTCCCACTACGACGGTCCAAGTCTAGAGTATATACAAATTATATACTTTTTGGAGAATCCTAGAAGCGACAAAAGAACAAGATCAGATAAAGAACATAGCCCTACCAGCATACCTTTTCATGCACCTATTCATGGATACTTTGAGGAATAGCGGGCTGCATAGCATATCAACCTGCTATGTTTGCGATTAAGGTGGAAATTGAGGACATACTTTTAAAAAAAAAATAACATTTCAAAGCACAAGCTGTTGCCAAATTATGAGCTTTTGAAAGGAATTATCACAGTATGACCAATTACTTTAGTGAACATACAAAGAAAGTGATCTCAGTTTCTTCCTGGGCAGGGCAAAACTGGCAGGAGCGCCAGAGAAATAGTTTCTGCTTGTGCTTCTATCCCCCTGAACAATGCTTGATGGGGTTGTAGAAAGATAACAATTACCCACACTCAATGGGTCTCAAACGCTTGATCGAGGTTTAGTTGCAAAATTACAGGAGCAGACAGCATCCAGGACCTTACTAGAAAAGTCTGCAGCCGATTTTGAAAGCTTTAGGAATGTACAAATAACCACACCCACTGCTGACCCTTGACACTCCGGCCCAACATCTCTAATGATATGCTATGATAGTTTATTTCTGGTAGAGCCGGAGAATTACACAAGGTGAGGGAGAGGGGAGGAGAAAGGAGGGAGAGGAACAAAACAAGCTTTTATCGTACTAGGCCTGACGACATTTCAGATAGTGCTGGAGAGGGAGAGGGGATAGTAAGTGGGGGTTGGGGGCAAACATTTGTTACTATCATACCATGTCCAGGGACAAATCTGGACCTAGGAGTATGATCTTTAGGGGACTGCAGCGAATGCCAAAGAGCATCACTAAATGGGAACAGAGCTACATGGTGATGCAGATTTGGGTTTGGCCCGGGATTTACACATTGGGTGCAGTTGCTATACATCAGGCCAGTGGCCAGGGTTCGCACTGGCAAACACATTTCACTTGCCTGTGTGATCCTACAGGGCACCAGGCAAGGCTGCCAGTTGTCTCTGATGTTATTCACCCTGGCCCACCCCACCCCCCAACTCAGCACACACACACAAACATGCACCCATACAGACCCGAACCCCCCACCCCCCCAACTCCAAACCCCCACCCCCCAAATCAGCACACACACAAACATGCACCCATACAGACCCGAACCCCCACCCCCCAACTCAGCACACTCTCAAACATGCACCCTTACAGACCCGAACCCCCCACCCCTCCAACTCCAAACCCCCACCCCCCAAATCAGCACACACACACACACCCAACCAGACCCGAACCCCCACCCCCCAACTCAGCACACTCTCAAACATGCACCCATACAGACCCAAACCCCCACCCCTCAACTCAGCACACACACAGACCCGAACCCCCCACCCCCCCAACTCCAAACCCCCACCCCCCAAATCAGCACACACACACACGCACCCAACCAGACCCGAACCCCCACCCCCCAACTCAGCACACTCTCAAACATGCACCCATACAGACCCGAACCCCCCACACCCCCAACTCCAAACCCCCACCCCCCAAATCAGCACACACACACACAAGCACCCAACCAGACCCGAACCCCCACCCCCAACTCAGCACACACACAAACATGCACCCATACAGACAGGAACCCCCCACCCCCCCAACTCCAAACCCCCACCCCCCAAATCAGCACACACACACACGCACCCAACCAGACCCGAACCCCCCACCTCCCCAACTCCAAACCCCCACCCCCAAAATCAGCACACACACACACGCACCCAACCAGACCCGAACCCCCCACCCCCAACTCAGCACACTCTCAAACATGCACCCATACAGACCCGAACCCCCCACCTCCCCAACTCCAAACCCCCACCCCCCAAATCAGCACACACACACACGCACCCAACCAGACCCGAACCCCCCACCCCCAACTCAGCACACTCTCAAACATGCACCCATACAGACCCGAACCCCCCACCTCCCCAACTCCAAACCCCCACCCCCCAAATCAGCACACACACAAACATGCACCCATACAGACCCGAACCCCCACCCCCCAACTCAGCACACTCTCAAACATGCACCCATACAGACCCGAACCCCCCACCCCTCCAACTCCAAACCCCCACCCCCCAAATCAGCACACCCACACACAAGCACCCAACAAGACCCGAACCCCCACCCCCCAACTCAGCACACTCTCAAACATGCACCCATACAGACCCAAACCCCCCACCCCTCCAACTCCAAACCCCCACCCCCCAAATCAGCACACACACACACACGCACCCAACCAGACCCGAACCCCCACCCCCCAACTCAGCACACACACAAACATGCAAACATACAGACCCAAACCCCCACCCCCAACTCAGCACACACACAAACATGCACCCATACAGACCCGAACCCCCACCCCCCAACTCAGCACACTCTCAAACATGCACCCTTACAGACCCGAACCCCCCACCCCTCCAACTCCAAACCCCCACCCCCCAACTCAGCACACACACAAACATGCAAACATACAGACCCAAACCCCCACCCCCCAACTCAGCACACACACAGACCCGAACCCCCACCCCCCAACTCAGCACACACAAACATGCACCCATACAGACCCGAACCCCCCACCCCCCCAACTCCAAACCCCCACCCCCCAAATCAGCACACACACACACAAGCACCCAACCAGACCCGAACCCCCACCCCCAACTCAGCACACTCTCAAACATGCACCCATACAGACCCGAACCCCCCACCCCCCCAACTCCAAACCCCCACCCCCCAAATCAGCACACACGCAAGCACCCAACCAGACCCGAACCCCCACCCCCCAACTCAGCACACACACAAGCACCCAACCAGACCCGAACCCCCACCCCCCCAACTCCAAACCCCCCACCCCCCCAATTCCAAACCCCCACCCCCCAATCAGCACACACACAAACATGCACCCATACAGACCCGAACCCCCACCCCCCAACTCAGCACACTCTCAAACATGCACCCTTACAGACCCGAACCCCCCACTCCTCCAACTCCAAACCCCCATCCCCCAAATCAGCACACACACACGCACCCAACCAGGCCCGAACCCCCATCCCCCAACTCAGCACACTCTCAAACATGCACCCATACAGACCCGAACCCCCCACACCCCCAACTCCAAACCCCCACCCCCCAAATCAGCACACACACACAAGCACCCAACCAGACCCGAACCCCCACCCCCCAACTCAGCACACACACAAACATGCACCCATACAGACCGGAACCCCCCACCCCCCCAACTCCAAACCCCCACCCCCCAAATCAGCACACACACACAAGCACCCAACCAGACCCGAACCCCCACCCCCCAACTCAGCACTCTCAAACATGCAAACATACAGACCCAAACCCCCACCCCCCACACACACCCAACACCCCCCCACCCCCGCATCTCAACATACACACAAAATATATTAAAATCCAAACATCCGACACACATCCAACACCCCCCCACCCCAACATACACACAAAAAACATTAAAATCCAAACATCCGACACACATCCAACACCCCCCACCCCTGCATCTCAACATACACACAAAATACATTTAAATCCAAACATCCGACACACATCCAACACCCCCCCACCCCTGCATCTCAACATACACACAAAATACATTTAAATCCAAACATCCGACACACATCCAACACCCCCCCACCCCTGCATCTCAACATACACACAAAATACATTCAGATCCAAACATCCGACACACATCCGACACCCCTCCACCCCCGCATCTTAACACACACACAAAAAACATTAACATCCAAACTTCCAACACACATCCGACACACATCCGACACCCCCTCGCAACATACACACAAAAAAAATTAAAATCCAAACATCCGACACACATCCGACACCCCCCCACCCCCGCATCTTAACACACACACAAAAAACATTAACATCCAAACTTCCGACACACATCCGACACACATCCGACACCCCCTCACAACATACACACACAAAGCAAAACAGACCAGACACACATACACAAACAGACCACTTACCGGAGACGTGCTGGAAGGCAGGCAGGTAAGCGGCAGGTAAGCAGGAACGCTGGACTCGTACTACGGCTGGCGTGGTCCAAGGCTGAAATGCCTTCCGGCATCAAGCCTTATGGACCACGCCAGCCGTAGTGCTGGCCCTCCATTGGTGCAGCACACACGCATTACGTGGCTCGTAGGAGCGACGTAATGCGTGTGTTTGCTGAGCCAATGAGGGCCAGTGTTTTGTCCGGCCCGGAAGACAACAAAGACTTTCCTAATGGAGGGCGGCCGCGGGCCGCCCTTCTTTAGGAAAGTCTTTGTGCCTCGCGGGCCGGACAAAAGAGCATGGCGGGCCGCAACTGGCCCGCGGGCCGTATGTTGTGCACCCATGACCTAGCCCCTCTGGTCCACCTGATCTCCACTTTCTCCCCTCATTTCCAGTGTTATGCAGATGACACACAGCTCTCTTTCAAGTTGCCTTCCTACTCTTCCTACCTCATACCTGACTACCTGACTGCTATTCAGGCATGGTGCCCTGCCAATGATCTCTGCCTTAATGCCAGTAAGACAGAGATCCTTCTTATTGGGTTGCCTGCTCTTTGTTTCCCCCCCACTCACTGGTCAGACTCCTTGGGTCCTCTCCCCTCACCCACTTGTGAGTCAAGAAACCTTGGGATCATCTTTGACTGCTCTCTCTCTTTCTCTCCACACATCATGGACCTTGCCAAGAAGTCCAATTTTCAGCTTCATTGCCTCAGGGGCATTCTACCTTTACTCACCTTCCACCAGAAGCACATCGTCTCCAGAGCCCTGGTTCTCTCTAGGCTTGGCTACTGAAATGACCTCTTCCTCAACCTGCCTCTTTCCTCCCTTCGCCCCCTTCAACTAATCCAGAATAGGACTGCAAGACTTATCCTTGGATACAAGCCCAGGGACTGCATCTCTGCAGCCAAATAATCTCTCCACTGGCTCCCAGTGATCACAAAGATCAAATTCAAGGCCCTTTGCATCATCCACAAGCCTGTCTGGTGCCTGGGACCACTTTACATCCAGGTTTCTCTATCGAAATACCTACCGGCCAGAGTCCTTCGGTCCTCTGGCACCAACTCTCTGCAGGCCAGACGTTTCTCCAAGCAGAGATTGGGAGGTAGATCCCTTTCCTCAGCTAGCCCCTCCCTCTGGAACAGTCTTCCTCCCACCTCAGACTTGAGCTGGATCTTTTTAAGTGCCGGAAACCTATCAAGACTTTCTTTTTCTCCTCTTCCTTTCCTCTTCCCTTCCCGTGGTAAACTCTCCATCTGCCGCTGCGACTGAGGGCTGGTGCCTTCAGAGTCATACAGGGGCCAGACTACCTCTTACCAGTCCCCCCAGCATCCTTCACCAACACTTTCCCTCGGGCTCCCTTTCCCGGACTAGCCCAACTTGGTCCTCTCTGTCCACTGCACTCGTCCTGCCCTTCCCCTTTCCCCCTGGCACTTGCCGCCTTGGCCCGCCCAGCACTTGCTTGCCCCCACTCATGGCAGTACCCCACCCCTGCACTTCTCCCTCTACCCCCACCACCTTGCACTTATCACCTTGTCATGCACTTGCACAGAAGAATTGTCACACGGCCAATGTAACCGTGTTTTGTTGTTCTACTTTTGAGATTCTCATGTACTCCTCCCTCCTTCATCCTGCATTGCGGTCCCTGGAAATACCAGTGTATAGGCGCCATACAAATGTCCAATAAAATACATTAAAAAATGAAAAACAGAGCTGTTATTTCAGAAAAATTTGAAAACCTACATTTTTAAGGTTCATGCGAACAGGCTTGAATGATTCATAACCTTTCACACAAAGTCATGAAGTCTTATGCAGTGGTATTCAGACCTTTTCATACTAAGCCTCCCACGCTACCCACACCCTGTTGAGTAAAAATATTGCTTGTGCTCCCCCCCACTTCCACCTAGGGGTTGGCCCCCCTATGCGGTCTTAAGGATGTCCAGTGGGGCACAGACACTTTAAAAAAGGATTACGGTGACTGATTTTAATAGAAAATATAAGCAGTATAAAATATGCTTATATTTTATATGAAAAAGAGTCATTTAAATTTAAAGTGCCAGCCCCTCACTCCCAGCACTCCCCCTCCCAGCGGACAACCTTCAAGGCAATCCTAGGGTGGGGCGGCCCCCCAGTTTGAAGACCACTGCCTTACGGTGAACGTTAGGTTTTCTGTAATTACCAACACAAAATACATTGTACATGCACTCTGAATGAAACGTCATTAGTTTCCAAGCACATATCTTGGTGTCACAGTGCAACAGAGCTACAGTGGTTGTAGGACAAGGAGTCCACAGAGTAAAAAAGAATATACCAACTTTGTTAGTCACAGACAGCCTTGTCTGCCCAGTCCTGAGGTCCATGTGTACACGTATCTTCCAGTGCTTTGGGTTTGGGACAGCCAGTGGCATTCTCTACGTTGCATTGAACAATTCTAGGAGTGCTCAGGTAGGCATATGATCTTGTAAGTACCGTGTAGCTATTCTTAGGGATGGAACAGCTGTGGGATGGAGAGGGATGGGGGAAAGTAGTAGAAAAGGACAGGCATTCCAGGGAGGGCGGGAGAAAGCAAAGGTGGAAGTACAGGAGTGGATAGGAGAAGGAGACCGGACAGGACTGAAGAGGTGAAGGGGGATGCACAGAAACTAAGAAGGGGAACTAGGGGGCCAAAGAATCGAGAAGAGGAGTCAAATGGAGAGACCTCAGGAATGGAAATGGAGGAAAAAAGGGAGTAATGGAGAAATGGATATAGAGAGAGCAGGGAGTGTTGGAAATGCGACATTTTCGAGAAACGGTTCACACGCAAATATTCTCCAGAAATGAAAAGCTGGTGCTGTAATACAGAGGCAAACCCAAGAAGTACTGGCAAAGCCAATAGTTGTGGCTGTTCAGTTGTTAAGTGAATTTTGCATTTATAGGCATTCATTTTGTGTTAATGCCGTAAAGAACGGCGTGCAGCTGAACGGCTGGCATCACGTGATGGTTATTAGGTGAGCTGTTAATTAGCCTCTGTTAAGAAAATTCTTATCTGCAGCTGGGACAATAAGTCTGCTACTGGCCCAACTGCTACAGAGGTCTGTAAAATGCTTTTGCCCTCTGTACCATACAACTTGCCATCATCAATAATGTTAACACAAACCATGAAGCCCCAATTACCCCCAAAAGATACTGGGCCTCATTACGACCTAGGAGGAGGACCATGCTGCTATTAGCATCATGGTCCATGCCGGTGTCCGCCATGGCGGAATGGGGAATTACCACCCCATTCCGAGGTTGGTGGGGCGGTAATTCCCCATGCCGCCATGGCACTTCCCCATTCCCATTTTTGCCCCATAGGGCTCAATGGGAATGGGGAAGGCGCTAATAACGGTACCGCAAATTTCGGTACCGTTATTAGCACCTAAGTCCCTTTGCAGGTCCCTACTTTAACGGCTGGAAAAACCAGCCGTTAAGGTCGGGTCCCGCAAAGGGACCTCGTAATCAGGCGTTAAGGGTTTAACGGCGCCGACACCTTTTACGGCGCAGTTGAACCCTTGACGCCAGGGTCGTAATGAGGCCCACTGTCATGAAGCTGTAGGGGATTGGATGAGCCAAAATAAGCTGAAACTTAACCGAGACGAGACCGAAGTCGTAGTGGTAGGCCCACCTGGTTCCCCAATCACCAATATCCTTTTAAAGAAGACTGTCTTGAATAAAGTGGTCTCACTCAAGTTTATACCCCTGAAACCGATAGACATTGGTTGTGACATGGTGGAGGCTTAAAACCATTCCTACTCATACCATGAACTACTCATACCATGAACAACCTTTATATATGTTTTTTTTAACTTTCCCACACTCTGTCTAACACCTAGCATCTTCTAGAAAGGTTCTGTGGGTTATTTGTCTTCATCAAAAAAGCTCACTCATATGGGGAGTGCCGGTTACATGCTCTTTACGACAACCCGCTGGATTTCTGAGCTTTTTAGTTCCTAGTTCTTAATTTAGAGCTACACTAGGAGTGTTCAGCCTGGCTACGGGATATTAAAATAGTTTGTACCCAAAGTAGAAGGTTGACCTCCTCTTGTGCCCTGGGTGTTGACTCTTTTTAAACACTCATTCGCCCATACCGATCTGGTAGGATATCAGTGACCTGGGACATACAGGAGTATAACAATTCTCTGATTGTTAGAAGGTTTTTTCAAAAATGATTTCTCTTTATCCTCTTTTCCTGTCCCTTTTGGAGAAGCGATCTATCAGCGCTCTCTAAGGAAAGTTCCCCATTAGGGACTAGGCAGGGATAGTGAGTTCTTCCCATCTATCCTTCTGTCTTCTACACTGACCTTGTATTTCCTCAGTCACTGTGTTGCAGTAAAGAACAGGCCTAGCTCAACGAACAGACTCAGCTCAAAGAACGAGCAAGTCGAAGGGTGATTATAGTGCCTGAGCAGCAGCCCCCACTGGCTAATTAAATACTTCTAACATGTTTAATCGGCAGCTGATGCAAGAAGCCTGCTTCTGGCACATCGGGCTATGGACGTCCATAAAATGCTTTTGATCTCAATACCATTCAATTTGACATTCATCAATAATGTTAAATCAAACCATTGAACCCCAATTACTCAGGCCCATCAATAATGTCCAGGTAACAGTGTGACAATCCATTTGCAACAGGCCCACTCACATTGGCTTTACAAATATTGCCAAGCCACTGAACAAAATCATGTCCATGTTGGCTGTGCCAATATTGGCCAGTACTGAAATGTAAAATAAGCCACACTGGTTTGCCCATAATCCCAGTAATAATGCAATCATATTAAAAGAAAACATGTGCATGCTGGCTGTGCCTGTATAGGCCAGTATCCCCACATCAGAACACTCACAATGATTTTCCCACAAACCCATTAATAATAACACCATGCCACTGAATGAACACATGCTGTGCTGGGTGTGACAATATAGGCCTGTAACACTATATAACAGCATTCAAGTAGATTTTTTCCCATAATGCTAAGCAACTGCAAGAAAAAAATGCCCATGCTGGGTGTGTAATTATAGGCCATTATACCCATCTAATAACACTGATATTGGCTTTACCCATAATGTCAATAATAATGCCATGCCACTTGCTGGCTGTGCCAATATAGGCCAGTACCCCCAAAGTAAGCTAACTCACAATAGCTTTGTCCATAATTCCAGTAATACTCCAGTAATAAACAAATATCCATTCTGCCTTTGGCATTGTAGGTCAGTACCCTAATGTCAGAACATTCACATTGGTTTTACCAGTAATGCCAGTAATAATTCCATGTTTCTGGAACAAAATATCTGTCCATGCTGGTTGTGCCAATATAAGCCGGTATCCTCATATACGAGCACGCATATTGGCTTTGTGCATATTGCCAGTATTAATGTCACGCCACCACAAGGAAACATGTCTATGCTGACTGTGCCAATATAGGCCAGCATACCCACATAAGAGCACTCACATTGGCTTTATCTATATTACCAGCAATAATGACATGCCCTTGAAAGAAAACATGTGGCTACTCGCTGTGCCGATATAGGCCCGCAATCCACCAAAAATGTTGGCAGGTCCAATATTGGTCAGTATCTTCAAGTAAGAACACTCACATTGATTTGTATATAATGCCAGTAATATTGCCATGCCACTCCAAGAAAACATGGAAATCCTGGCTGTGGAAATTTGGCACAGTACACAAGCACACCAGGCTTCTGCAAGAAAAGATGATCATACTAGCAGTGACAATATATGTCTGTACCCCAATATAGCAACACTCACACTGGCTTTGCCCATAATGTCAGTAATAATGCCACGTCAAAGCAAAAGAACATGTCCATGCTCGCTGTGCCAATATAGGTCATTACACCAATGTACTAACACTAACTTTGCTCATAATGCCAGGAATTACACCATCCACTGCAACAAACAATTGTTATACTGTCTGTGCCAATATAGGCCAGTATCCCTACATAAGAACATTCATATTGGCTTTTCTTATTATCCCAGTAATAACACCATGCCATTGAGATAAATTAGGTCCATGCTGGTTGTGCCAATATAGGCCAGTGTTGCATTCATAGTCACTTTTACCATAATGCCAAGCCACTCCAAGAAAACATGCCCATGTTGGCTGTGCCAATATAGGCCAGTATCCCATGCAAGAACCCTGACATTGGCTGTGCCAATAATAATGCCATGCCAGTGCGTGAAAACATGTCCATGGTGGCCGTGCTGATATAGGTCAGTAGACTTAATAAGAATATTAAAACTGGTGCCCATAATTGCAGTAATATTGACAAGTACCTGTAAGAAAAGATGGTGATCTTGACTGTGACAAAATGGGACAATACCTCAGCATAATATAACCCATACTGGATTTGCCCATAATGCCAGTAATAATCCAGCCCACTGATTGAAAACATGTCCATGCTGGCTATGCCAAAATAGGCCAGTATCCCAATATAAAGAAACTCACACTGGCTTTGTCCATAATGCCAGCAATAATGCCAGGCTACTGCAGAAAATATGTCCATGCACAATGCGGCAATATAGGCCAGTATGCCTGCATAAGAATATTCATATCGACTTGTCCATTATCCCAGTAATAACACCATGCCACGGAAATACATCAGGCTATGGTAGTACAGTTTTGAGTAAAAAACAAAAGAGAATTCAAAGTTCACTTTGACCATAATGCCAAGCCACTCCAAGAAAACACATTCATTTTGGCTGTGCCAATACAGGCCAGTGTCCCCAAGTAAGAACACTAATATTGGCTGTGCCAATAATGGCATGCCGCTGCTTGAAAACATGTTCATGCTGGCTGTGCCAATATAGGTTAGTACACGAAGGAAGAACACTCAAACTGGCTTTGCCCACAATGCCAATAATATGGCAGGCCACTGCATGAAAACATGTCCATGGTGGCTCTGCTAGTATAGGTCAGATGCCAACTAAAGAACACCCACAGAGGCGTGCCCATAATGCCAATAATAATGCCATGCTACTGAAAGAAACCATATTCATTCTGCTTGTACCAATATCGACCAGTAAGAACACTCATGTTGGTTTTGCCCATGATGCCATTAATAATGTCAATGCACTGCAAGAAAGCTTGTCCATTCTGGCTAGGCCAATATAGGACACTCTCCACTCTGTACGATCACTCGCATTGAATTTTCCAATAATGAGTCTTATAATGCCAATCCACTGCGCAAAAACATGTTCATGCTGGTTGTTCCAATATTGGCAAGTATCTCCACATACCAACACCCACACTACCTTTACCATAATGCCAAGCCACTGCAAGAAAATACATACATGCTTACTGTTCCAATACAGGCCCATAGCCCCAATGTGAGATAACTCCAACTGGCTTTGCCCAAAAAGTACACAGTAAGCCAGACCACTGCATGAACTCATGTTCATGATGGCTGTTCCAGTACAGGCCAATACCCCAACGTAAGAATGCTCACATTCGCTTTGTCCATAATCGAAGTAGCAATGCCATGCTACTGCAAAAAGAAATACATTTTGACCATGCCAATATAGATCAGTACCTCAATTTAAGAACACTCACATTGAATTTGCCCATATTGATAGTAATAACATCATGCCACTGAAGAAAAACATGTCCAAGATGGCTTTTGCAATATAGGTCAGTACCTCAAAGTAAGAATACTCACACTGGTTTTTCCCACGATGCCAGTAATAATTGCAGTACCCTGCAAGAAAATATACCTATGCTGACTGTGATAAACTACATCAGTGCCTTAAAATGGGTACACTCACACTGGCTTTGCCCACAATGCCAGTATAAATTCCAGGCTACTGCAAGAGAACATGTCTATATGATATGATATGATAGTTTATTTATATAGCGCCTATACACAATGTGTTTCAAAGCGGCTCTGCCAATGTAGGCCAGTATCCTCACATAACAACACTCCCACAGTTTTTGCCCCTAATGCCAGTAACAAGTCACTGCCCGTGCAAGAAAGCACACCCATGCTTGATGTATCAATATAGGCCTGCACATCAACTTAAGAACACTCAAACTAACTTTGTCCATACTGTCAGTGATAATGACAAATCATTGCACTTGTCTAAATAGTATAAGGTAAAGGATTGGACAGCTCAGGATCGTCTGAAAAATATGTCTTCCTGAAAGGCGTTCCTTTTACTAGGCATTGCCAAATTGCCATATCAGAAAGGACATATCTAACAAAGGGCTTAGTAAAAAGATGACATAGGGGAGCGTGGTAAGGCATGCCATTGAGAAGATGGCCACCTATGTGCCTCCGGCGGCGAGAGGGCAAAGAAGAAGGAAAACATCCCATTTTGGGGATTCAGTCCCTAATTAGAGTGGTGCAATATTTCACTGGACATTAGCGGCTGCATCCAGCTGAAATCTGCAGCTCTTTTGGTACCGGCATTCACTGGTACAAGCCGAGTCATTTGAGCCACATGGTCGACTGGTAGATGGTGGCGCAGCGCTGGGTTGGACTGTGAGGAGTGAGCTGCACCCACCCCATGACCCCGACTGCTGATCCTTGTCGGAGTCGCTTTTGGCACGGTCCATGTGCCTTGGGGGGCTGCCGTAGCAGCCCGGCATCACCCCAGCGACATCTGCGTGTGGAGAGCAGGAGTCCTGCACCCCACGCTGGAGTGAGCTGGGGAGTGTGTGGACAGCGAAGTGGAGACCCATCAGAGTTGGTGAGTCGGTCTGTGCCGGGACAACTCTGCGGATCAACAGGCACTGTTGTGACTGTGGGGTGAGGTATGTGAGGATGCATCCCCCCAGGTCTCCCTGCCCCGGCGGTGGAGCTCCTCTGGGCTGGTCCGTGCGCCAGCTGGGGGCGACAGGCTTCTTGCAGTTAACGCAAGCTCAATGAGGCGAATGGGGCCGTGTGGCGAATATTGGCGGCCCATGAGGGATGGGCTCCTCGAGGAGCGTGGGGCCTCCCCACACCATGGATGTTTGCCTGCCGTGCCTACAGCCCATGGGCTCCCCAGCACAGCCGCATCTGAGCACTGGCCTGACCCGTGGATCAAACCGGCTGAGAGGATTCTTGGTAACTCATTTGCAATCACCCCGGCAGCCCTGGTGTGAGCACGAGTGGACTTGCTGCCCACATTAAAGTCTACTTTGGGAACAGGCTGGTCAGCTAGGCGCCCCCATACTGCAGGGCCTCCTGGAGCAGCACTTACCCACTGGTGGCCCATGGTCCTCCTGGGAGTGGGGAATTGTGTCCATCAATCGCTTTTAGCCACCTAAAGCCTCTAAGCCCTATGACCACTGCTATGGTAAAAGTTCCTGAAAAATGACGAACAAGGGGACATCTCTATGATGCTACAGGTGGTGGACAGGAACAGGCGCACAGAGTTGGTTACAGCCCAGGTGCACAGCACTGATCCTCTCCCAGCCATGTTTACGCAGATGTCCATGAAATGTGATCTACAGGATCTGCTGGCCGAAATCCGCAAGGAGATTCATAAACGTACGGAGGAACGTTCCCATAAAATCCTGGCACTAGACACAAGAGTCGCTGAGGCGGAACACAGGGTGTCGGAGGTGGAGGACACACTCTGTGAGCAATCCTACGTGGTGGGGGAATGTTCCAACCGGCTGGAGACCCTGGAGGTGCGCTGCACAGCCATGGAGGGCAAGCAGGAGGACGGGGAGAATCGCTCTCGCAGGAACAATATTCGCATCCGAGGTATCTCAGCTGCGGTAAGGGACAAGAAATTACCAACCTTTGTGGCTGACCTCTTTTGCACCATCCACAAACTGTCTGTGTAAAAGGACATTGAACTTGACAGAACACACCGCACCAGATCCTGCAACGCCTCGAACCAGGAGAGGCTTGGGGATGTTCTGTCCCGGTTTTATTTCTTCCAATTTAAGGAGCGCATAATGGCAGCCGCTAGACCCATGTCCACTATCACCTTTCGCAATATCTCTCTCTCCCTGTACCAAGATCTAGCAGCAACGACCCTGATTAAACGCAAAGTGCTGCACCCACTGTCTGAGTGGCTGCGCACAAAGGAAATACCATACCGATGGGGCTTTCCCACTGCCCTCCATTTCACCCATCAGGGGAGACGTTGGTTGGTGTGCTCCCTATCTGAGGCGGAGAACCTGTTGAATCTGGAGGGGCCTGGAGGGGGAGACCCAAAGGTGGGGGGGACCCTGACGGAGATGCAGAGCTAGCATCCTTGCAGAAATGGCACAAAGTGGGCAGAGGGAGGCGTTTGAAGGGTCCGATCATGAAGACCTGAAGTTGAAGGTGTCCCGGTGGAATCCCTGGGAGCTGGAGTTGTTCGGCAGCCTGTGGGGCACGAAGGGTTCACACCTGAGATGAAGGAATGAGCTGGGGTACAGGGTCAGTGGAGGGTTCTTCTCGGGACCTTGACGAATTTCTCGGGACCTTGACGAATGTCTCTAATGTTTGGAAGATGCTCATGTTCAAGCTTGTTTGGGAGAGGATGGTGAGGTTTAAGAGGGTTGCATTTCAAAATGTTTTTTGTGAGTCAGACATTCACACTAGGGCATTGCTGTGGGTAAAGTTCATAAATCAGGAAGGAGGAATGGAAACCTAAGTTCACAGTGCCATGTCGGCTGATGTAGCAAAGGCCGCTGGGGGGGGGGGGACATCAAGGTGATGGGCACGTGGAATGTTCAGGGCCAAAACTCCCTGGTTAAAAGAACCACAGGGGAGATATCTATGTGTTAAGGGCCTGCTATGGGACCACACGTTCACCTTGGTGTCCCTGTACACTCCCAACGTTGGCCAAGACAGGTTCCTGGAAAGCCTCCTACTCAAAATATTGCCATTCACTGAGAAACAAATCCTCCTGGGTGGGGACTTCAATTTGGTTCCCAGCCCCATGGTAGATAAGACTCTCCTATCCACTAGGCTACATTTCAAACACTCCACAGCATTTTGCCTTTTCCTCCGGGAATTGAGCTTAGTGGACACATGGAGGCTGGCTCACTGGGGTGTTAGGGATTCCTCATTTTACTCACACGTCCACAGGGGCTTCTCAAGGCTGGACCTAGTGCTGGTTCCCAGCGCACTGTACCCATGCGTTCAGGATGCGGAAATAGGCATACGCTCGCTATCTGCCCACGCACCCATGCTGGTGACCCTAGCAATATTGGACAGACCTGCGAGGTCCTGGCACCCATGTAAACTGTACGATCCGATGCTCATGGACCCCATCCTATCCGGGGAGATCGGGGAAGTAATCTAAATTTTTTACATTTTTTTTTAAACATCTTTTTATTAGTGGTCTCGGCAGATACATCGGCATTCACTCAACATTGCATATGGTCTATCTTACAGTAATAACATTAACAAGAGTTAAACAGTATACAGTTTACATGGATGTTTCACTGTCCGAAAGTAGTTCGCATAGGTACGCTCTGAAGGGGCCCCAGATGTCCTTTGGCCGGCTTGTGCTTGGTTGGGTGAGAACGTATTGTTCCTCGCATTCGTCAATTCACGCAGGAAAGTATTCGTGCTCGGGGGCTTCGGGCTTTTCCATGCTTGCAATATACATTTCTTGGCGACAGCACATGTTACATTAAACAGCCTTCTAATTTTTTCAGACCATTTTCCAATATCTCCAAACAAGTATTTTTGAGGAGTCAAATGCGGGGGGATCTGTGTAATATATGCCATCATTTCGGCCACCATCTCCCAGAACCGTACCAAGGCCGGGCATTCCCAATACATATGATAGGATCCCGCTTGCAGGGCCCCGCATTTGGGGCAGCTGCCTGAGTCGTCAGGTGTGAATTTGGCAATTTTGGCAGGTGTATAGTGCAGCCTATTAAGAATTTTAAATTGTATTTGGCGCTATCCAGCATTAAGTGATACCCTTTTCGTGAGCGCACAGTATCTTCCCCATTTGTCATCGGGTATCAGCATTTTCCTATCTATTTCCCATTTGTCTTTCACCCGGTTTGTCGTGGGAGTGTGGGTCTGTACCGACGTATACAATTTGGAAATTCCCCGCCCTCCTTGTGTTGTAACCAGTTGTATGCATGGGTGCGAGGGGGTGGTTCGTCAGGAAAGGATGACCATCTTGCCTGATATGCAGATCTCATTCAATAATACTTTAGTGTTCGGAGCGGGCCCCCTCCCATACCTTTCGTGAATACTGTCAGGGTCGCGAACTTCCCGTCTATGTACATATCTCCTACCCTCATTTCTTTAGCGGGGTCCCAGGCTTCCTCTATGCTGGCGTCAAATGTGGGGGGAATGTTCGGGTAGTTCCATAGGGGAATCTCGGGGTTATAGGTGATCTCTAATTTCAATCTTTTGCATATTGCCCCCCAGGCTTTCACAGTGCAGCTCACAGGGTCAAATTCACATGAATCTTTATGTCGTGTGTCAAGGATAACTGATCTAATATTGTGGGTGCAATGGTGTGTGCCTCCATCCATGTGTGGGGTGAGTTATCTACTGCATCATACCAATGTTTTGCAAACTGCGCCTGTGCCACCATATAGTAGAGCTTGAAGTCTGGTGCTGCTATTCCACCTGTGTCATATGGTTCTGTCATCTTTTCCCAACCCATCCTGGCCACCTTTCCATTCCAATGAAATGCCACTGCCATGGATCGGAGTTTGGAAAAGAAATCCTTTCCCAGCCATATGGGGATATTTACAAATAAGTATAGCAGTTTTGGAAGTACAATTATTTTGAGAATTGCGATTCTACCATGTAATGAAATTGGGAGGTGCCTCCAGACCTGTAGTTTTGTATTGAGTGTTTGCAACGTATGGTCTTGGTTATCTGTATAAAGGGTCTGTCTATTCCCAGAGACCAACACCCCAAGGTATCTAATGTGTCGCTCCGACCACTTTAGGCCACAAGTCAGTGCAGGGCACTTTGTGGAGGGGGTGAGCGGGAACATTTCTGATTTAGAGTTGTTTACTGTATATCCAGAGTACTCAGCAAACTTGTTAATATCTGCCATTATGGGGGCAATATTCTTATTGGACTCACAAACATATAGTAGTGTGTTGCTGCATATAATGATATTAATTGGGTCGCTCCTTTCAGTGTGACACCCCTGCTTTTATGTCTCAATCGAACAGCCGCCGCCATAGGCTCTATTGTTAAGGTGAATAGAATGGGGGAGGAGGGGCACCCCTGTCTGGTGCCTCTACCCAGCTCAAACAACCCAGATGTAGTTCTATTAGTGCATATTTTCGCACCGGGGGCAGTATACAGTGACATATTTAATAAAGTGGGGGCCCACTCCAAACGCCTCCAGTACTGAAAAGAGGTATTCCCAAGAGACCGAATCAGACGCTTTCTCAGTGTCGAGTGACACCGCGACCGCTTGCTTATTTGGGTTTATTTGCGACATTATGCCAAATAGCCTGCGTAAATTCAGGGCAGTGGACCTTTGCAGAATGAATCCACTTTGGTCTGCATGCACCAGCGTGGGTGTTATGGCTAGCATGCGGTTTGCTAGTACCTTCGCAAAGATCTTCGCATCCACATTTATAAGTGATAGGGGCCTATAGGATGACATGTCTTGTGGTGGGCGTCGAGGTTTAGGTAGTACCGTGATTATGGCCTCACGCATTGTCGAGGGCAGTATTTGTTTCCCCAGGGCCTCTTCCCATGTTTCTAACAGTATAGGGACCAGTTCATCCCAGAATTTTTTATAAAATTCAGCGCTCAGTCCGTCTGAGCCCGGCGCTTTGCCGGATGTGAGACGCTTGATCATCTGGGAGCCTCGTAGATCTAATGTAGCGAGGTAGCTTGTAATCTCAGTGGGGGACTTCTTATCTTTATTAGCGTAAAGAGTTTTGTAGAATTTGACAAATTTGTCGTTTATTCCTTGTTCGCTTGTAATTATCTCATTGTGTGCCGTTTGGATGGTGGTGATCGGGGTTGATTGTTTCTCGTGTTTTACTAAATTAGCCAGCATTTTCCCTGCTTTATTGTCCTCTCCGTATCTGCGTGCCCGGGTGGGGATTGCTAAATACTGTATTTCCCTCATTGCTAGACGGTCAAAGTCTCTAAGGAGCTTGTGTATTTTGGCTAGGGTGTCCCTACTGTGTGTGCGACTGTATGTTTCTTCTAGTTCGCTCAATTCCTCCTCCACCCCCTCCAATTCACAGTGTACACCTTTCAGGAGGCCGTGGTTTTGGATATCAGAGTCCCTCTAACCCAGACTTTGAAGGCTTCCCACACTGATGACATATGATCCACTGACCCAACATTATCTGCAAAAAAGTTGGCAATTTCAACATGCAAGGTTTCAACAATATTTGGGTCTATAAGTATATCTCTAGGCATTCTCCATCTCGTCGTTGGTCCAGGGGTATCTTTCAACTTAATCTCCAGCAGCATGGGGGGAATGGTCAGATAGCATGCGGGGCAGGATATCACAGTCTTGTAATGTATGTAGAATATTTGAGGATATAAACCAATAATCTATGTGTGATTCACTATCATGCAGCGAAGAGTAAAATGTGTATCGTTTACTGGCTGGATGGAGTACTCTCCAGGCATCCAGCAGGGACAGTTGCGGGAGGACCTGCCCTAGAATAAATGCCGTCCTGGTGGGTGCCCTGGTCACGCTGGCAGATCTATCCAGGACAGGGTCCAGTGCAACATTGAAGTCTCCTCCTCATATAATACTAGTTGTGTCGTGTTTGTTGAGGATCTCAAACATATTCAGGTAAAATTCCGGGTCATCTAGGTTGGGACCGTAGGTGTTCACCAGGGTTATTTGTTTCCCTGCTATTTCCCCCCAGACCAATAAATATCTACCAATCGGGTCTAGCAAGTGACCCTTGGTCAGAAAGCCTAGCGAATGATGTATGAGAGTACAAACCCCTCTGCACTGCGAAGAGTAATCCGGATAGTAGAGTAATTTGCCCCATTTAGCCAATATGTTCTCATTGACCGAGCTCTGTCCATGTGTTTCTTGCAGCATTAGAATATGTGGCCCATGTCTAGTGACATAGTTCCCAACTTTTCTGGCTTTCATCGGGTTGTTTAGGCCTCAGACGTTCCATGACATTAATCTTATCTTTAACCCGTCACTCATACTTCATGTAAATATACTGTGACGTATCGTAATAACCATTAGTTTGTAGTTCAACAGCATTTGAGTAGCACCAGTGTCAGCGAGACCATGTTTCAATTAACCTAAAATTTCCATTAATGCATTTCCTTTCCCCGGACTCAAACTCGTCTAGGTGATCGCAATAATACAAAACATTCCCAACTTCCCTACCCCCCCTCCACCCACATCATCTGCCCCAACTTGACGATGGGCGCTAATAACCATTAGGAACATTCCTGAGGGTGCTTTGTTGCCAACACAAGGCTACCAGATCGGGCTCATGACCCGCTTAACGTTACTTGGAGCCCCCCGCGGGAGCCGAACATTTTCAAACACAAAACACAAAAGGATACTCATATGGCCAGAGTCACTCGACAGGGTCTCGGTCGTCCACTGCAGGCGGGCGTCTTCCATTCTGATCTGGTCCACCGCCCCTGGGGGGCAGCGGAATGGTGGCCTCTACATAGGTCAAGGCTGCGGCAGGAGTCTCAAAGAAGTGTGCCCTTCCTCCATATTGGATTTGCATCTTAGCCGGGAATATTAGTACATAAGGGACCTGTGGTGCTCTTAAAAGTTTTTTGACTGGTTCATATGATCTTCGGCTTGCTTGGACTCTGGCAGCAAAATCAGGGTAGATATGTATACGGCTTTCTTCGTATTTCAGTGTCCCAAGCTCTCTCGCCATCCAAAGGATTGTGTCCCTGTCTCTATAATTGAGCAGTCTTGCAATAATCGTGCGGGGTGGGGCCCCAGGTTTCAGCACGGGAGCCAGAGTGCGGTGTGCACGTTCGATCAGGAAGTGTGCTGAAAAGGAGTTTGTTCCGAAGAGGGTCTTAAGGAGTGATTCCACCTGTATTTCCATTTTGTCTTTGCCAAACGACTCTGGCACTCCCACAATTCGTACGTTGTTTCTTCTTGAACGTGATTCAAGGTCCTCGCACCTATTCTGTAATTTATTCATGTTTTCTCTGAGCTGGGCAATGTCTTGGTCGTGTCGCACAACCATGTCTTCGGTGCTTCCAATCCTGGTTTCTGCCTCAGTCAGTCTCTGGTTATACTTGTCAACCCTGGTTTTCAATGTTCCAATGGTTGTTACGATATCGTCCAGTTTCATGTTTAGGGATAGAAAGCCATTTTGGACTATGTTGGTCAGGTGTTCAACCCTGTCACCGCTCTCCACACTAGGTTCAGAACTAGATTTCGTTGGTGGTTTGAGCTCACCATTACCAGCCTGGCTGCTTGTGTATGAATCCGTCAGCCCTTTCTTTTTGGCACTTGCTCTTTCCGCCATTCTGTCTTGCTTCCTCGTGTTCCCCATGGCGTTCGTGTCGCTGGGCATTTAACCCCAGTCTGTACCAGGAGAGAGCGGTGTCCGCAGTTGAGTGGTTTTGTCTGGCACGGGACAGGTCTATTCCACACATCGGGGCGCTACCTGGTTACTGCACTGGGCCGGAGGCCATCTTGCCGGGTCTTGCGTAGGGGATAACTCAGCGCATGGACAGACCAGCCCATCCAATGCTGCCAATGGATTGTGCTCTCCCACGTTTTAGGGTACAGGATGTTAAATCTTCCCAACGGTGGACAGCCTGCTCGGTGGCCAACGATGGCACTCGCCCACCGCGGCTCCACCGATTGTCCTTATGTTTAGCAAATGGCTGTGGTGTTGACAGTTATTCAGGTTGGCGCTGGCAATAACAGTATTCACTTACTTGTGGGTTCAGACACCCGTGCAGCGCCCAGACCAGCAGAATTCAAATGAATGGTTGCCCAGCGGCTTCCTGGGCACAGCATTGCCTCTGCATTCCCACAAACAGCCAGGGCATGAGTTATGGTGCTTATTGTGCGTCGGGCCCGTTCAGTGGGGCACCTGCGTAGTGTGCAGAGAAATGCCCCCTACCGCGTCCCACATACAGCAGTGTTTGCTGTCAGCGCAAATCGCGGCTCCGCAGCTCCCCATAGCCTGGATGCGTGTCCGCAGACCAGTTTGGTGCACTGGCCAGCGCCACATTAGCCAAAGGGTTTCTGTGTCCCCCTGCTGCGTCGCCGCACTCTCACAGGGCCTTCGCGGTTTCAGTTCAGCTTCCTCAACCCAGCGAGGCTAACGGAGGTGTCTGCGCTGGGAGGGGGACACTATCAGGGGGTCCCGCAGCGTGGGGCGGCACCCACCTTACCCGGGACCGCAGACTCCACGAACGCAGGTACTCCGCTCCACCTCCGTCCGGGTGCGCGATTCCCGGAAGGGACTGCGCTGGTCAGTCGGCTCCCTCCGACAGTCAAAGCAGTGTTCTGGTCCCTCTGTGTCCAGCCCCAAGGTGGACATGGAAGGGGGAACAGGCCATCCACTTCGGGTCGCACTGCTTCCCCTCCAGCATTGTGCTCTCTAGTTTTCGCGGGTCTCTCCTCTCGATGCTCATCTTGGCTAGAGCGTCAGTGGCCCAGGGCTGCAGTCTTCTGGTTTCGAGTATCGGCTCGCGTCTTGGCCCTGTCCCGCTGTAGCTTCCATTCAATGTATTTCCGCAGCCAGGGCACCCTTAGTTCCAGGATTTTCTGTGCAGGTACCTCCACTTTTAGCACACATCTTGTTCTGTTTGGTATTCCGCAGTGAGCTCCGAATGCAGGATTTATTGCCTTACGAATATTTCCCAGGCCGGAGCGCTCTGATCAGGCAGCCATTGCTGTCGAGCGCAACAGCGCCCCCCCTCAAATTATTTTAAGGAAAACGAAAATTCTAGTCCTTCGCAGGACATGGTGTGGGATGATATGAAGGCAGTGGCAAGGCGCAAACTTATTAGAAGGACAGCAGCACATACTAGAGTGAGGAAGTTAATCCGCGAGGGGCTAGAAAAGGGGATGGCCCAAGCCGAGCAGGAACACAGAAAATCGGGGTTCCCCAGAGCAATGCAGATTCTGAGAATGGCGCAAAGCAACTGGAAGTATATCTGGCAGACAGAACAGCTCAGGTAATACTGAAAACCAGGCAGTTCTACTACGCCAAGTGGAATCGGGCTAACTGTCTGTTGGTAGCCAAGCTGCGCAAACTCCAGACCCGAAACTCGGTCCTGGCCTTGCGCGATAAACACGGGGCGTTACAGTGGGAGGAGTCTGCCAAAATGGGTATCTCTGAAACACATTTTTTGGCAGTATTTAAAAGGGAGATCCTGCTGGAGGACACCAAAGCCTGCTATTTGAGAGACACACACCTGCCTCGCCTCTCTTTAGAAGATCGTGAGGTATTTGAGGCACCGATATGATCGTGGGAGGTAGAATGAGCTATGAAATCATTGAAAAATAGAGCCCTGGGTCCCAATGGCTTCACGGCCCCTTTTTATAAGACGTTTTGTAATATTCTGTTTCCCCCGCTGGTGAGGTTGCTCAATTCTTTTACGATGTCCAAAAGGGTTACCCCATCTAAGGGACATCTTGCTCCTTAAACCAGGGAAGGAACCGTCCCTTTGTGATTCATATCACCTGATTGCACTCACTAATGTGGACTCAAAGCTTTTCTCAAAAATATTGGCCCGCAGAATGATGGGTGTTCTACCTAGGCTCATAGATGGGGATCAGACGGGATACATAATAGGGCGGGGAGCACAGGACACTGTGCGACCTACATTGGATTTGCTGGAGGTGGGAAGGCGGTCATGCCTGGATCCAGGGATTATCACGCTGGACGCCCATAAAGCCTTTGATAGAGTAAACTGGAGTTACTTGAGTATGGTCCTGGAAAGTTTCAGGTTTGGTCCTGGGTTCATATGCTGGGTTATGCCGATCTACCAACATCAATCCACACACCTCTGAGTGAATGGGGGATTATCGTCCAGTCTGGCCATCACCAGAGGCACATGGCAGTGCTGCCCCCTATCCCTGTTAATTTTCACCTTATGCAAGGAGCCATTTGCCAACCGCATTAGAACTAATGAGGAAATCAAGGCCGTGAGGTTGGGTGGTACAGACTATAGAGTGTCCCTTTATGTGGATGACGTCCTGCTTACCTGAGCAACTCTGCCTCCTCCCTGGCAGCAGTATTGGTAGAGCTCGATGAGTTTGGTCGGACCTCAGGCTTTTAGGTAAACTATGACAATTTGCATGGTCTGGATGTATCCCTCAGGCCCCAGGAAAAGCGGCTATAGGAGCTCTTGCCCCTCTACAATGGACTCGGGATTCTATCCCGTACCTGGGGGTTTGCATCCTGAGAAAGCCATCAGAGGTGTATCGAATGAACTTTCTCCTGCTGTTTTTGGAATTGATCTGGTATTTGGATAGGTTGGGGCACCAAGAGATTTCCTGTTTGGCCACATCGCAGCCGTCAAAATGAATCGGATTCCACGTTTTCTATACCTGACCTGAGCATTGGCAGTGAGAGTCCCGGACTCAGACCTTTGCACACTTCAGGGGAAGATTTTAGGCTTCATTTGGGGGAACAAGCATGCTAGAATATCCAGGAGGGCTTTGCTAATGCCAGCAAGTGTAGGTGGCTTGGTGGTCCCGGATGTGTTTCGCTATAACCTCGCAGCGCAGCTCTCACACGCCTTCACCTGGGCTGAGCATACTTCACCACCAAAGTGGAAACTAATTGAGCAGGCCCAGTCGGAAGTCAAACTATCTTGGTTGCCTTACGTAGATGGGACACCTGGGGCAGGAATGGGGCTCCTCTTTGCTCGCAACAACCAAAAGCACACTCTATTACTTGGGGTTGGCTCCACGCAGATGGGGAGTATCTAGGGGTTTGAGGCCCCTTTCACCCATGTGGAATAACTCAGGCTTCCGTCCAGCAGCTTTGGCAAATGGCCGGTGGGAGGCTTGGTATGCCTACAGCTGCTTTATAAAGATAACAGGAACAGGCCACACTGACATTTGAAGAATGCAAGCTAATTTTTAACCAACAAGAGTCTGAGCGTTTCAGATACACGCAGCTGAGGCACTGGGCCTCTCACCCACACACGAGGAAGGGGGCCGTTAGGTCCCTCTGTGCCCTTGTGCTGACGGTACAGGGGGAAACATGGTGGGGGCAGACCTCAAAGTTATACAAGCTTCTTTACTGGGCTTTTACTGGAAGGAGGTGTTGGCTAGAATAAAGGGGATCACAGGGTTGAACCTCCCCATGGGCCCACATGTGGTGATTCCGGGGGACACGGACGGTGGGGCTTTCCCCCTTACTGGACCAATGGCCACTTTAATTGGTCACCTCCTGCTGGCAGCAAAGCTGGTCATCGCCCGTACCTGGAAGACGACTGAGGGCCCGATGGTCCAAATGTGGTGGGTTAGGGCCTAGGACATTCTGGTGGCAGACAAAATCATGGCTCTGTGTGAGGGGTGATACCCAAAGTATATCTCGGTGTGGGCCCCATTCATTAACTTTGCTGAGAGATACCCTGCAATGGCCGCTAGTACCCCAATGTTGCAACATCTTTCTTCCCTGTGATCCCGCCTTGCCCCTGAAAGAAAGGAGGGGGTGGCTGGAATCAGGGGGTGGGGGCAGCTGGATTTGAGTGATCCTAACCCACTCCTGCACTGATCTCCAGCAAGTCTGAGGGTCCGAGGGTCGATTCTCAAACTTGTTCACAATGTACTGTACCTGCTGATATGCTTGTCTCTGTACTCACAACAGGTCAACTTAAATAAAAGTTGTTTGAAAAAAAGATGACATGCAGAACACTTTCTAAATATAACTCCTGTTCCAAACAAACATCTTTAACCTGGACTGCTTCAGGGTAAAACTGTCCAAAGTAAAACTAATGTTTTGAGAAATATGGCAAGCAGTGCATTAGTTGAAGCTGGCTTTCCCCTAGGGGATGATCACTGACATGAAATAGGTGTTCCAGAAATGCCTGAGCACAAGCGATGTTCAGGTAAACAGAGAGGGGTAAATCAGTAATACATAGAGCTAAAACAAAGACACACGAATGGCCAAAAGAACATGATGTAAACCTACATGGGAGAAACTGAAATGGCAAGTCAGAAGTGGATTGACTGACACAATTTACTCAGCAAAAGGACGAGTGGTAACATAATGAAGCAGTTCAAAGGTATCATTCAGTACTGCTCTTTCATTTGTTATGGCAGCCAATAGTTTTTCACTGTAGCACCTTTAGCATTCTGTGCCATGTTCCTGGACTTTACCTCCAGAAGCAGCACATAAAATAGTGCCCTTTTTCCTCTGTGCCGATGTGGCTGTTAGATTATAAACAAGTATCCCAGGATAAGAGCACTCAAACTGCTTGTCCATAATGGCAGTAATAAAGCTATGCAACCACAAAAATGAATTGCCATACTGCTGTGTACCTCTGAAGCCCCGTACCCTTCCTGAGGGCCTGACATCAGCTTCTCTGATTGTATCACAGTGGAACCACAACCACAGCTATCAAATCCACCTGCCTACAGAAGCTCAGTCTCACTCCTTGCATTGCAGTCATACACACACTGACTCCCACATATATACCTTCACAGACATAAACACGCACAAGCTCTCATCATATTTTCACACAACACTCAAACAAGCACGCTGTTTTTACTTTTTAAAGAAGCATACTTGATTATGAAGATGTGTCTTGTGCCTTGTCCCTCGACTATGCTTAGCTTTGTGCGTCCACTGCTACAGCAGGATGATTGACGCTTCCCTCCTCAGGTGCCACCTCCAAAATGGCAAATAGGAAAATATGAGAGGGGCATTCAACTAGACATCCTTCATAGATTCCAATGGGCTTCCATCTGCTGACTGTAGGGACAGAGGCCTTGCAGGCCTCCACGCGGGACAGCAGTCCAAATGAGGGTTTGCAGGATCTCTGTCCCTGCAGCCAACCGACAATAATTATGTCATGCAGAGCATGCCTGAAATTGAGCACTGTGTATGCCAGAATGTGTGGTTGTTGTTGCTTAATAGGAGGGCTGCAAACCAATGCCCAATATGCACATGCAGGCATTGGGCCTCATTACGAGGTGGGAGGTAAGGGATTACCAGCACCGGTAAGGGCACCAGTGCCAGTAATCCCTTACCTCCCTACTACGAGTTCCCTTTGCAGGTCCTTCCTTAACGCCTGGTTTTTGCAGGCGTTAAGGACGGGACCCGCAAAGGGACTCTAGAGCTAAGAACGGTACCATTATTAGCGCCTTCCCCATTCCAATTGAGCCCTGTGGAGGCTCAAATGGGAATGGGGAATGGCCCTGGTGAATGGGGAATTACCGGTCCCTCCGACCTCGGAATGGACCGCTAATTGCTCCATTCACCAGGGCGGAGTCGGAAGGGTTTTGGAGGCAGCCATGGAGCTAATAGCTCTATGGTTACCTCCAACCTCATAATGAGGCCCATTGACTATGATGAAGGACTATGCCAAAGGAGAAGGCTGTGTTGAAAGACTATAATGAAGAAGAAAGACTAGGACAAAGAACTATGATGAAAAGGAATATGACGAAAGACACTGGCGAAGGAGTAAGACTAAGAAGATAGTCTATGATAAAGGATTATGACAAAGTAGAAGGACTGTGACAAAGAACTATGGCCAAGGAGAATGTCAAGACAATGAAGCAGGTCTATGACAAAGGAGAAAGAATGTAATGATGGACTATAACAAAGAAGTACTATTTTTTTGTTGAAACTTTTATTTACAGAACAACAAAATTACGTACAATGGAATTGACTTCATGAAACAGTAAAATTCCAAAACAATCAAAGCATTTTACAAAAAACCTTTGTACAATGCGAGATATAAATCATACATGGCCCCAACCAAATCCATTACATCTCCCAATTACCCTCCCCACAACCCCCATTTACACATGTACAACACCAAGTCTAGTACAACTGAAGAAATTTACCCCAGATTTTCTCAAATAAACGCATTTTCCCCTCTCTTCTATAGAGCATCCTCTCCATTTCTGCCAAGTCTCGCATTTCAGTCAACCATGTCTCAATATTTAAAGTCAATACAGATTTCAGTTTCTCAAAACAATTTTCTTACTGATCATTGCCCCTCGGAACAACCACTTCTTCTGACTCACAGTAAGATCTTCCAAAGACTCATCACTCCCCAATATCACCACTTTGAAGTCCAGAGCAGGCAACTCCTCAATCACCTCATCACACACCCGACCAACCTCACCCCAAAACAACCTCACCAACCTGCAGTCCCACAAAATATGTTCCAACGTGCCTGACACATGCATACATCTCCAACAATCTGAGCCCTCCAGCATCCCCCTTCTCACCATTTTCTCAGGCGTCCCAAAAATCTGATTAAGAATCTTTATCTGTCTCGACCTCTCCGTAAGACCCAAACAACACATCTTAACATTCTCACACATTCGCCACCACAAGTCTTCAGAAATATCCGACCAAATTCGCCTACTCCACTCCTCTCTCAGCAAGTCATTACCATTATAATGTGACACAATCTCTTTATATATCCGGCTGGCCAGGCCTCCTTCTCCTCCAATCGGCCTTCTAGTAAACAGACTCAAATCAATTCTCCGCTCAAAGTCCACATTCCCAATCGCCCGTTTAAGCTTCACATAATCAGAGCTCTTAAAATTCTCTATGGTAAAGCGCTGTTGCAACTCCCTCGCAGTCATCCAAATACCATTATGAAACAGATCACTCACCCAACGCACTCCATCCAAAAACCAATCCGCCCAAAAAACCACATTACCATTTATCCTAAAAGCATGGTTCAACCATATCATTGCACCAGGATCCCTAAATGCGTTTATACCCAAAAAATACGCATATATATATTTCCATGAGCTCCTCAAGTTCTCGATCAGCGGATCTTTCCCACTACACCGTTTTGAAACTGAAGTCAAGATAGCATGTGGTGTCAACAGTCCAATGAAGCTAGTTTCAGCCTCTACCCACCCATCATGCAAGTCTTCCACGAAGGGAACCAAAAAATCTGACATGAAAGCCAAATGATAGGCCCTAAAATTAGGAACCCCCAAACCTCCCCTACTTAGTGGCAATTGAAATTTCCACAACTTCAATTTGGGAGGCTTCCTAGCCCACAAAAAGTCTTGAATCATCCTGTCTAAATCCTTCCAAAATGATGATGGAAACACTAAAGGAAGCATACTCAAAAAATAATTGATTCTAGGGGCCGAGATCATTTTCAGGGCGTTCACCTTGCCACACAATTGAGAGATTCAACAAACTCCTTCTGACCAAATCAATCCTCAACCCACTGCACACAACTCTCATATTTTCCGACATAAGGTCTCTAATCTCAGGAGCCAATCAAACCCCGAAGTATAGCAGTTTATCAGGACACCACCGAAAACCTAAGTCCGCCAAAAAACCCTGCTCACAAAATGTGTTAAAGGCATGATCTCTGATTTAGTCCAATTGATCTTCAATCCAGAGCACAACTGAAAATTCGCCATTATTTCCATAAGCGCCGGTACAGACCTTTCCAGATCACCAAGGGCTAGTAGCATGTCACCCGCAAATAACCAAATCTTTTGCTGCAATCCCCAGTTCGAAAGCCCCACCACTTCTTCAGACACTCTGATAGTCTCAGCCAATGGTTCTAGTGCAATCACAAATAGTAGCAGCGACAAAGGACACCCCTGCTTAGTCCCTCTCTCTAATGTAAATATCCCAGACTGCATACTATTAGTGTTAACCTCAGCAGTCAGTTCAGTGTACAGCAGCCTAATCCATGAAACAAATTTCTCACCAAAACCCATCCTGGACAAAACCAAGAAGAGAAAATTCCAATCCTCTCTGTCAAAAGCTTTCTCAGCATCCAATGACAAAACAGCACAGTCTCACTGTTGATCCTTCGCTTTGGAAATAGTATTCAAAATGTTCCTAATATTACTGGAGGTCTTTCTACCCTTCATAAAGCCTGATTGATTTATATGTATCAGCGACGGAAGCAGATTTTCAATTCGAATCGCCAATATCTTCACCAAAATTTTGTTATCGACATTTATAAGACTAATTGGTCTATCACTCGCTCGATGGCTGACTATCATCCTTCCCTTTCTTCAAAAAGACAGAAATCATGGCATGCCTAGTAGAATCCGGTAAAACACCATTAAACATTGAATCCAAATACATGTCTCTCAATAGACGGAGTGCAGACTGTGGCAACAACCTGTAAAACTCAACTGGAAACCCATCAGGACCAGGGGCTTTCCCCACATTCAGTCTTCCAATAGCCTTTTCAATTTCCTGAATCATAAAACATCCTCTTCCAACAACTTGGAATCATCTTCACCAATCTTAGATAGATCCACTCTATCCAGTAATTCATCACCCCTGCCAGTCACATCCGGTTCCTTTTTGTAAAGATTCACATAAAATTCCCGAAAAACCCTGTTTATCTCCTCCGGGTGATATGTAATTTTGTCATCCCGATCTCAAATCGACGGTATGGATCTCTCAGCTTCTCTCTTCCTCAACCTATAAGCCAACCATCTATAACACTTTTCACCCTTCTCATAGTAGGCACACCTGAGATAAAAGTTACGTTCTGTACGCTCATCTATCAACAATTTCAACTCTCTCTTCGTCCTTTTCAGTTCCGCCATCGCATCCACACCCACTGGGTCAGCCATAACTCTCCTGGATAATTCACTTAACTTTTTCCCTAGTACCGCCTCCCTGTCTACGCTCCGCTTTCTCAGTCCACTAGAAACAGCTATCAAATGTCCCCTCATTGTACACTTCAGAGCTTCCCAAACTATATTAGGATGAATTTCTCCCGTATGATTACACGCCACAAAACAGTCAATCTCATTCCGCAATGTATCCACCACTTCCTCTTTTTGACGTATGGAGACATTCATCCTCCAGAAACTACTCCTTCTTAAGGAATACCTCAACTGCAAATGCATAGTAACATGCGCATGATCAGTTAAAAGTATGCTGCCAATCTCGCTCATTTTATAAGATTCTGTCATTTTACCACCAGTCAAAAACATGTCCAGTCTTGAATAAACCGCATGTGCTCCTGAAAAAAAACTATATTCTCGAGACGTCGGATGCTCCATCCTCCAACAATCCTTCAGACCATGTTCCAAAAGTAAATCATCCAAAGCTAAGTGTTGCCTGTCGGCTCCCCCCTTAGCTGTTATCCCACTCCTGTCCATATCGGTGTTCAATACAATATTAAAGTCACCTCCCAAGACAATATTCCGTGATCCCATGCCTTGTAAGGTCTACGCCACTTTCCTAAAGGAAGACCCGTCATCCACGGACGGTGCATAAATATTACACAAAGAGACCAATTGGCCTTGCATATCTATCAGCAAAGTCACCATCAGACCCTCTTGTCTGAAACCTCTTTCAAAACCTTAATAGGAGTGTTCTTTCTAATCAGGATCACAACCCCTCTTGATCTTGTACTGAACGAGGCACCATAAACCCTCCCCACCCAACCTTTCCTCAATTTTTCAATCTCATCACTCGCCAAATGTGTCTCTTGTAAGAAACATACACCTCCCTTCAGTTCATCCAAAAAATGTAGCACTTTCATTCTCTTTTTCACATTATTCAATCCGTTAATATTCCAAGTCACAAACCTCAGGTCATCACTCATTTTCGCCAAACAAGTTTTATCCCACCACAAATCCAAAGTCTCTACTCAATAGAACCTGGTAAAGTATGTACACCCACAAGTAAAACACCCAACCCAGCCCTGCTGAAATAGATGCAGAAAGCAAACCCCAACTGAATTTAGCAATTCAAAAAATACATTCTAGAGCCCCACTGTCCCAGCCCCCCCAATCATATTGAACCCACACCTGAAACCGAAAAAGTCAAAACAATATCAATTCCAAAATAAACATCCTCAACAACAATAGCACGCTCCCCTCCATCCCCACAATTCCATACAAGTCAAACAGATCAAACACTTCAAAGATGACACAAAACCATTGCCACACATCCCCACACACTTCCCAAATACGTCCAGTCTAAAGACTCATTCACATACACCCAATCCTCAATCCAATCCATTGCAATACACATTCCACCTTAAATTCCGGCCATACCATACAACAGCATAACAACAATAGTCAATTTTGACCAGAATTCAATAGCAAGTCAGGATAACTCCCACCACCCCCATGTCCCCCCACGACCAACTCACCATATACCACAATGTACCCGATGAGCACTGAAACTTGTTAGATGTTGCAAAGACCATAAACCAGCCCCAAACACCCCACTATCATATCTGCATAAATCAAGAATAGACAAACATAAACCTAACTAGTAAATGTGTTCTGGATTTCAGTTCACGAAATAGCATCCCACCAAAGTGTGCAAGCAGAAGCACATCAAACGCTTCTACAAAAAGCATCTCCTAGAACGGTACATTTTAAAGTCCTAAATTCTCAGGTAATTAGAAACAAACAGCCTGAATCAAGCATTGCATCACAGCTCAAATACTCAGTGATCAATCAGCCCTGATTGACCACCCAAATTGCACAAACACCTCGCACATTCCCACACCTTAGTAACACAAATCTTTACAAATCCTGTTACCATGGAAATTAAGACATGTCAGCCCAAGATAGATAACAATAAAGCAAGATACGAACACATTCAAATGTTTAAGAGGCCTGGGGGTAGAAAAGTATCCTGGGGTGGCAGACCAGGAGCAGAACATAGAGCACACATTGCAACGTCGAATAAGGCCTTTATATCACCCCACTGCATCCTGCAACACACCCCCTCCGGATCCTCGTTTGCAGACAGTCCAGACGAATTCAACGATCAGTGCCTGAATGCAGTACAGTTCAAAGGCGGCACACTGCTGGAAAATCCATCGTTCCCTTCCATTGGGCTTGTACATTATTCTGCTCCACCACAGCCGCTTGCGTGATGGAACACCTTAGAAAGCAAACACACTAACTCTGTAATGTGGCCGTAACTTGGAAAAGGACGGGAGGAGGTGTGGCATCTTCGCACAAGGTTTGGATCCTCCACCCCAAATTTGGTGCCCCCACTTACTTCCATCGCCCGAACCGTGTCCATCAAGTCCATCCACAGCCATACACGGCATGAACAACTCTCCGCAATCCTCCGCTATGCAATACGTGTTCAGTACTTCAGAATGTCGGCCGGAAACATTAAACAAACGCTGCGTATGACGTGCAATGCACCAGCACATCAAGGGGCATCACGTGACATCCCGCAGTAGAGCAGGGCCTTTCCTCTAATATCACTCGCTCCACTGACATGGATCTGAACTGAAGAAATGCACGAGCATGAGTGTATTTTCAAAACAATCTGTCGTTCAACTGTGGCAAGGTCGTGGCGCCATTTTAATTCGTCGAAACCATCCCAGAAATGTTAATAAAATAAACACAAAAGCAAAATTGAAGCCAACAATTGTGGGAATTGAGGAAAGCATGCCAACAGCATTCAGATATCCCTGTTAAGTAGAGGCTCCAGCCAGCTTCTTTTGGATCTATAGAATTCTTTTCTCCTCCTGGGAGGGCAACAGTCAAAATATTATTCCTGTTTACAAAAGCTTTCACCCCCATGAGTTTAGCCAGGTCCTTAGCCTCCTTAAACGACTTCCTAATAATGAGAGATTCTTTAGGGTAATCAGGGTAAACAAAAACCCGCTTCCCCTTGTAGAAGACATTACATGTCTTCCTTGCATTTCTGAGGACCTCCTCCTTAATTCCGGTACAAACAAAGGAAATGAGGATCTGTCTTGCTTTAGGATTACCCTTCTGCCAACTCCGTAAACATTGTCAATGTCACCTTGAGATATCCGGTCACAGCCAAAGGACGATTTTAATATGTCCAACACTAGCTGCAATAAGTCCTCAGCACTATCTTCCTCCGCACCAACCAGTCTCAGATTCTTGCTTCAGATCTTCAAATCCAGCTCCAAATGTTTATCTCTCCCCTTCTGTACCTCCTCCTTCAAGCTGTTATAAGCCCTGAAGCTACCAGCTATTTCTCCAGATATTGATGCAGACCCACTTTCCAAGGCTGTAACCCGGCAATCCAGTTGGGAAACCTTCAGGGAAATATCCTCTATAGTACACTTAACATCCCCCACATCCTGTGCCACTTTTCCAAGATCTTGAGCCATCTTTAGTGACAGAGAATATATATCCTGGGTACTTTTAAAAATATTTATATATATATATATCCTGGGTACTTGGTGTTTCCCCCATCTCTGAAGCCGGTTTTGATTTCTTGGGGACAGGATTTTCCACAGTTTCAATTTTCTTTTTAGAGTTCATAATCCAATATTGTCATGAAAGGGAGAGGGCCAGGAGCTACAGGATTATGCTGCTGCCTCTGCTGCCTGCATTCTGGAAGTACTATGATGAAGGTGAAGGATTATGGAGTAGGATAAAAGACTAGAAGGGCACAAAAAATAACAATATGTGATGCAGCCAATGCATGCCAATAGCATTGCCAGTTGCCTTGCCGACCAAATAGTCTGCATCTCAAGAACCTTTCTCTTATCTCTCCTTTCTTTAGTAATGTTTTGCCCAAAAGGCGGCACAAAAGCAACAGCAAATTGGCCACAAACAAAAACGTGCATTTTGTCAAAATATCTTGTTTAGGTTTTGCCTAATTATGATTCATCATTAAACACCTTTAGGGCCCCACTGGAAAAGGGGATTTGTTTGTATTTTTTTATTTGCTTTTGGTGTTTGCCTTCCATATAAAGGGGCACATATTTTAGTCCCCAAAAATGCATCAATAAGGGAAAACTGGAAAAAGGACCCATTAATCTTAGATTAAGGTTCAGGACTAGATTAATAAACTATGCTGGGTGGTACAAATTGCAATTGTGATGTTACACTGTTTTGCTCTTTTGGTCCTAAAGTACACATAGGAATTTTGAACATGGTGGTGGTGAATTAAACCAGGTGACTTGTTCCGCGCCATTTGTGTTTTTTAAAACAAAATTGTTAATAGACTAACCATAGTTAGTTGCCATGGAACAGGGGAGTTTGGAAATTCACCACTGGTGGCGAATGAGGTTCTGCATCATGGGTTAATTTCTCTTTTTCATTTATTTCTATTTAATAAACATATCAAATACAACAATTCTTAGTTGTGCAATCCATTGGAATAAACAAAGTGCAAAACAGTACTATTTCAAACTCATTCATGTTAGATACACTTCACACGTCCCAATCAATTTAGCAGTGCTGCCAACTAATCTAAAGTACAATGTATTAGGAAGTGCCTTGCATGTGAGTAGACCAGTCAGTGGCCTGCAGCTGCTATTGCGGGCCTGCGGCTGCTATTGCTGGCCTGCGGCTGCTATTGCTGACCTACGGATGCTATTGCTGGCCTGCGTCTGCTATTGCTGGAATAGCCATGACTTAGATTCCTTTCCAAGGCCCATGTAAGAGGGCTTGAAGCTTCTAACAAATGGAGACAGTAGGGTAGATTCTCAAAAACATGTGCATCTCAGTGAGATGCGCAATGGCGCAAAGATGCGGTGTGGCCTGGGCTCGCATTGTGCATGTGGTAAGGACCCCCCTCCCACTGACCGTTTCCAGCATGATGTGCAGTGGGAAGCAGTACCTCTGGCTGACCGCTTCATCAGCCAGTTGAAATACGGTCATGCTCTTCCTATATATCGTTTGCCGCCTCAACAGTCAGTCCAGAAGCACCATGCCGACTGGATTGGCCATTTTGGCAATGTGTAGCTGTCTCTCTGTGCTGTGCTTTTATACTGTGTTTTTGGTTGTGAATGGGGCGTACCATGTGCTTCTTTGGTTGGAAAAATCAGCTGCACTCTTTTCTGGGTCACTTGTTGCACACTGAGGAAGAATCACATTCTGAAGCACATTTTTTGGAGCAAATCTGGTGGTGAGGGTTTGTGAATCGGGATTGTGGTGCATTTTTGCTCACTTCCTGTACTCAATTCCGTGTTTCAGGCTTAATTTGGTGAATTTGCATGCTTTTCACCCACTTTGTACATCTTTTGCGCCCATGTTGTGCTCCTTTTCTACAGTGCTGCCTCTCTGAGAGAGACGTGCACTTCTGTGAATGCGGCGCAACTATCTGCGGTACAGCACCGGCCCCCTTCATTCCGGGCGCGCCGATTCCAAGCATCCCATCCCGGGACCCGGATTGCACGCCTGGTAAAACTAGGCATGCTTTCCGGGTCCCGCGAGGGGAAGTGGGAGGCAATAACGGGCCAGATGTAATCTGCCCGTTATTACCTTATTACCTCCCTCCCCATTCCCATTGGGCCCTATGGGGGCTCAATGGGGAAGGGTTCCTGCATGGAGGATTTACCGGGTCCTCCTATCTCGGAGTAACCCGGTAAGTCCCCATTGCAGGAACCCGGTAATGGAGCCCAGAATGGTGGCAGCCATGGAGCTAATAGCTAATAGCTCCATGGCTACCGCCGTTCTCGTAATGAGGGCCCTAGAATGCTTTTTATCGCCATGGACTCTGGTTCACACTCTACACCAGCGGTATTCAAATTGTGAGGTGCGCCCTTGCAGGGGCCGCCGCCACCTCGCTGGGGGGTCGTGAGAACCCAGCATGAAATGTGTAAAAAAAAAGATTCCTTTTTTTTAGTTTGGAAGAAATGGGCAGGGGCGGCTCACATGGTCGGGCTGAAGCATGAAACTGTCTAAGGCACCAATGAAAAAGTGACCCGCAGTTGTAAATGGATATTCATTCCTTTAGTCACAGACTGTTTGAATAGTACCCAAGGGGGGAGCTTCGTGTTAAAAATGTAAGTACATTGTGATATTTAAAGAATATTTTTTCAGCAACAATGGTCAAAATTACTAACTGCATGATGAAGTAACTAATCAAACTGGCCCACATTGGCCACAAAATGGCCCATTTTGACTGGCCCACACAAGCAATTTTGCATTTTTGGTACAGGCATTGCCGTATAGGCCAGTCTGAGCCTGGCGACTCATCCATAATGGCGAGGGGGCGCCCACCCAGTGGCACCCTCACCCATTATGGAGGAGCTAAGGAGCCAGCCCAGTGAAACAATGAGCACTCCCTCAGCTGCTCTTTCCAGCGGAGGGGGTGCTCCTGGACTGGCTGAACTGTCAAAGGGAAACAGTGTTTCCCTTTAACAGTTCAGTTCAGTTCCCCAGCCGCACATGCTCACTGAGCCATGCAAGGCTGGGGCATTTTGCTTCAGCAGCATTGCATAGCTAATTGGAAAAGCTGGCTGGGGCACTGCATGTCTGTATGTGCGAGGGGGAGCTCCTGCACCTTCTCGTACATACAGACAGAGCAGCCTGGAGCTGGGCGTTTCAGCACCCACACGCAGGCCAATGCAGAAGGTACGTTTATGTTCATTTTTTTAAACTTAAACATGTGTATGGAAGCGTGTATGCTTGTGTTATGAGTGTGTTTAGTGTGATGGATTCGAGTGAATGATAGAGAGATTGCTGTATGAATGTGTGTGTGTGTGTGTGTGTGTGTGTGTGTGTGTGTGTGTGTGTGTGTGTGTGTTACTTAGTTTTGGTCCATTGAGCTGATTTTGGCAAGTGGTGGATAGAGGGAGGGGGAAGGAGTTTTGTACAACAAAGGCATTATAAAAATGCCTAAATGCCTTTGTTGCACAATCCCCCTACCCACCTGCCAAAATCAGCTCTCCTTCTGAGGCACGTTGGAGACCAGAGGACAGGGATGGTATTTTTTACTGGATTTCTATCATAGATGTCCAGTCAAAAATACCATGCTTTCCCCCTTGGCACCCCAGCGCCTTGCATACACACATAATCATGTTGACTGTGTTAGGCCTGGTGGGGCCCAGGGGACAGGGATGGTATCTTTTTACTGGACATCTATGATAGATGTCCAGGAAAAAATGTCATGCCTGTCCCCTGGGCCCCCCAACTGTTTGGCTATTTACCCATTTTTTTTTAAGTACGCTCTACAATGCAACATTTTAACTCATTATTTTTTTTTTATTTCACGGGGGGAAAACCCCCCGAAAACCCCTTGATTGGTTCGGGCTCCCTCACTGCACTCGGTCGCTATAGCATTTTTGGGGGAAATAGTTATGCCCCTCCACTTAAAAATTTCACCAGCTGCCACTGGCCCTCGGACTGTGTTGGGAACAGGATGGGAGGAGCCCAGGGACTGTGGCGGAGCAGGATGGGCGGGACCCATGACATAGTGGTGGGAGCAGGGTGTGGAGAGCCCAGGGTGTGTGATTGGGTGGGGAGAGCCCAGGGACTGGGTAGGAATGGGATGAGGGAATCCAGCGATGGGAGCGGGGGGGAGCCCAGGGACTATACTGGGAGTAGGGTACGGTGACGGCGTGAAATACATACTGTCCATTTGGCATTTTCGGGGGCCGTCCTGCCCAGATTTTGCTCAGGGGGGGCCCCAAAAAAGTTTGAAGACCACTGCTCTACACAAACTCGTCTTTATTTTTCACACAGTCCAACAGATGCACGCTCTTTTTCGGCATTCAGATGCTGCTTTGTCTTCCTCAGGGTCGAAATCATTCATCCGTTTAGGATTCAATCATGTTCAAGGGAAATGTTGTATAATCCATCAAGGTGTGTTCACAGTAATTTGCTGTGCACGCTAACAATGTGTCTTCTTATTTCTTAAAGCGCATTAGCAACCTGGCGGGGGGTGCCAGCCAATCAGGTGGCTGGGAACGCGGGCTTGAACTTTAAAGAGCAGTATTCCCCTAATTCAGTGGCATCACCACAACCCTACATATAAATGCCAGCATGTTACTAGAGCGCTACTGTGTCAAGGGTGAACCTACTACCTGCGGCGGGGCCTCCTGCTTCAGCCGGCATACCACACTGGATGTTAATCCTTTTATTTGGGAAGTGGCCTAAGGGGCCTTCATAATAGGTTCTTTGAGTAGGATGTTATGCTGAAGGTGTGGCACATGCCACTAAGGTTGGCGCAAATAGTCTCAGGCGAGTTTTCTACCCACTACAAAATATATGTGGGAGGAAAGGGAGGAAAACCTGTAGACAATGAGGTGGTTTAAATCTAGTAAAATTAATCAGTAGCCACAAAATGTACGAAAGTAAAAATATTCAAATACAAAATGTAATTAGATCAAAATAGCAATGAATGCAGGTTCCAATACATGTAAGACAGCTCGGGGTGCTGCAGTGCCTGCTGCAGAAGTATGCTTGTTCCTGAAATATGTCTGTACTCTGCAGGTCAAAATTTTCATCCCAGTAAAATAGCTCACTGTGTTAATGTGCCTGCTGCAGCGAGCTTTGTAGCATGCATCACCGAGTTCCTTAGATAAAAACAGGAGACCTGTGTTCCCACGCTGGCCATAACCGCCCATCCTGCCAAAAACTGAAAAGTCTACACCCCAATTCCCCTTCGAGGACTGGGGTGTTCCTTGCATACTGTAAGGACGTTAAGTGGAACTTAAGTGCTGCTAATAACAGGGCCTCACACAGTGCGACAATGTTCTGACTCAAATTGAGTGATTGTTAATTTGCCTCATGTGTTGAAAACCTGCCCAACTTGAAGACAACAACTCCAAGAAATGGTAGAGAGATGTGTAATGCTGTCCGCTGTCTAGCCACGCACATACAAAAGACACAAAGAAGCACCCGCTTGTAAGTGCTAGTGTATGTAGTAGGGCTTAAGTGGGTTTGGTCCGACAGGCTGCGCGATTCGACATTGACAGAGAGGGCCCTACCAGGCCATGTAACCAAGGGCAACATGCCTCCCTCATCTCCCGATATGCTGCTGCCTTTGATTCAACAGGGCGTAACCTTCAACGCGTGGAGCTGATTCCAGCGTTAACAAGTCATTGGTCACACCAGAGTGCTGCCGATAGAAACACCTCTGCCTTCCACCTGGGTTCCTAGCTCTGTGGCTGTTTTTTCTTTTGACTTTATTGCTGGTGTTGTGGAACCATGAGATGGGGTTGCAAGGGGCTAAAACCGCATCAAAGATGATTTATAACGGGGGATGGCGAGGCGCGCACTCCAGTTCCCAGTCAAATTAGACCTGATACAAAAAGTAACTGGGTTAGAGTCCCGGGCTCCAGAGGCAGCAGCACCGGGGTTACTCTGCCCCACTTTAGAGAACCACACTGATGGTTTTCCCCACTCCCCCAAATTTGGGAAAGACTTGTGCACTATGAGGGGTGTCGGTTCTTGGTCACCTGATTGGTAACATGTGAAAGCTACAGCTACCAGAATCCCTAGAGACTATAAGAGCTGCTAATTGGAATCACCTGAATACCAGCACAGCCTCCCTGATGATTGTTTGTGACAGGAATGCGCTATGAGGAGAACAAAAACAGAACAACTGAACAGCAGATGGGATCCAACCCTGTCAATACTTTTTCAATGTTTTGGGATTCAACCCTGTTAATACTTATTAAATTGTTTTTGGGATCTAACCCAGTTACTTTTTTATCAGGTCTAATTTGACTGGGAACTGGCATACGCGCCTCGCCATCCCCCTTTTTTTCTTACCATGTTGGAGTCCCGGGCTCCAGAGATAGCAGCACTGGGGTTACTGTGCCCCACTTTAGAGAACCACACTGATGGTTTTCTGCTCTCCCCCAAATTTGGGAAAGACTTGTGCACTAGGATGGTTGTCGGTTCCTAGTCACCTGATTGGTAACATGTGAAAACTACAGCTACCAGAATCCCTAGAGGCTATAAGAGCTGCTAATTGGAATCACCTGAATACCAGCACAGCCTCCCTAATGATTGTTTGTGACAGGAAAGCGCTACGAGGAGAACAAAAACAGAGCAACTGAACAGCAGATGGGATCCAACCCTGTCAATACTTTTTCAATGTTTTGAGATTCAACCCTATTAATACTTATTAAATTGTTTTTGGGATCTAACCCAGTTACTTTTTGTATCAGGTCTAATTTGACTGGGAACTGGAGTGGGCGCCTCACCATCCCCCTTTTTTTCTTACCATGATTTATAACGGTTTGACCCTGCTGAACTGACCTCACACCCACCCCGCTTTGTCCAATGAAACAAAAAGAGTTGGACAAACAAAGTAACACAAACTTGACTGAAAATAGGAAAATGAACTCTGGGTTAGAATCTATTAAGGATGGTGAGCAATACATGTAAAAGGCAACATTCAGACCAGAGAAAACCTCTTTTTCTCGGTTACATGTCTAGACACTGGCAAATTCTTTATGTGTTGGATTAGTAAAATGGCGTCCAGGCAGGGCCAGGAAGCCACATATGCATTTACCATTCCATGCAAAGTATAACAGATGTTTGATTGGTGGAATGCTATCGTAGCCAAACCGAAATAGAGAAACACTGGGCCTCATTATGAGTCCGGCGGTAGCTGTGCCGGTAAAAACGGGCATTACACCCCCAGCGGGCCCAGTAATTCCACATTGACGGGCACCGGAAAATATTCCTCCCCATTCCCATTCGAGTCCCGTTGGACTCAATGGGAATGGGGAGGACGGATGCACCAGCACCACATCCATCAAGGTGTGTGAGCGGGTGTCTTTCCGCCCGCCAGGTGAGACCTGGCAGGCGGAAAGGCACCTGCTCGCAGTACTCGTAGTTTGCCGGTCCGGTAATAATGGTGCCTGTAGCTTACAGGCAACCTTGTAATGAGGCCCATTGAATCCTAACAAGTGTGTGTCGCTCTACTAAGATCTCTTTCAAATACATGGTGGCAATCTGCAACCACATTTTATGACTCTTTACCCCTGGGGCCTTTTTCCCATCGCCCTACCCTATCTTTGAAATATAGTGTCTGTCCACCTTTATGGGGAGTGATTACTATTTACATCCATGCTGAATGATGACCTATGTCCCCCGTTTCTGTGGATGCCTGTGTAAGACTGGAAGGTGGGTGTAGCGGCCCCTGCCTATTAGAGGAGTTGAAATCAGGAGTGCACCTCCACTCCCCGACAAGACAGTAACTCTGCCTTTTATCAAAAGTCAGACCTGCTTCTTGTAGCACCCCCTTTTGCCAGGAATAGAGAGACTGAACAGTCAGGGTAACCTCCAAGAATGTGCAGTGGGGACTTGAGGTACAATATGACACTTGTAAAGATATGACAATACAATTATGTTACTGTCAATCAAGTTACTTATAACTCAAAACATATGTATTAGGAAAAACATATGTTATGCTATCTTGCATTTGTATATCGCCTCCTGCAATAGGTTATGGGGTCGAAGCTCTTGGCCTGTCAGAGATGCAAGGGAGGAGTATGATAGAAGATTCAGTGGTGGTAGGGAGAAGCAAAGTCCGATAGATATTTGGGATGAGGACGATGGAGAGATAAGAGGCACAGCAAGGCATGAGAAGGAAAAGGTAGAGGAGGTCTGTGTGCAATGAGACCGAATGTATCATATAAATAAAATCTTCAGAAAAGAAAAGTGACATCGACCTAAGTTTGCCCTCTGTCACAGTTAATGTATGAAATGTCATGAAAGTCTGTGTAGCCTTTCTCATAGGCAAGCCACCTCTTCTTGCCTCCAATTACCATGGGAGGTGGGGAACCTACAGAACTCGATTCCTGAGTGCACAGTGCAGCCGATGGACCAATCTAGACTGAAGGAACTAGTGTCCGGGATGCACAGAGGACGCAGCACAATACCCTTCTTGGCGCTATAATCAGAAGACAACATGACTGGCCCATTCTGGTCCTCTGTGCGGCGACAACAAAAGAGGGGTTACAGAGGAGCTGAAGCTAGAGGAGATGGCAACTTTCCCCTTTGGGTAGTAAAGATGCCCTCATTCACAGCGTGTTATGAAAAGGACTCCAGAAAGTTAGAAGCATGTTGAATTGCTCATACATAGGTGGACTGTCTCACGTGTGTACACAATCGAGTTAATAAAATGTCATCAGGACCAGGGCCATCTTAAGCACTTTTGGGGCCCTGAGCATGCACATCTTTGGTGCCCCCTCCACCAAACCAAAGGAATTAAGGGATGAAGAATACCCCCGCACCCCACCTGTCGCGCTCCCAACCTATAGGTTGATATGATGTCTCACTGCATAATGAGCACGTTTACACTCCATTTAAGTCCCTTACCCTCTTCGTTCTTGCTCTAATCAGAATGATAAACAAGTAGCATTTGAAGACCAACATTAGCAGTCTACAAAGGGGTTACTGTTCTAGTACATACAGGATACTTTTTATCAATAGCATCCAGGAAGGTATGCAGCCTGTAGTATTAATGCAGGACCGTATGTAAAAGGTACATGTAACCTATAATAGAGAACTCACATTAGCTGCCTCACAGAATGCAAAAGTGCTCATGCATGGATAGAGGAGACCAATTGGAAGGAAGGAGAAAGCAACACACATACGGTAGCATGGATAGTGGATGCAGATTAGAATCTACCAGGAAGGTGTCTTTTTATCGAGACATACAGATTAGAAGTGGGATACGTTTTTCAAATAGTGTTGCCATTAGATATCAAAGGACGAAATGCCTGTGGTGTGCGATATAAATATGCTCACTATTGTAGTGGAAGCAACCCTATAGCCAGTGAAACCATGAATAAGGCGTTTATGAAGATCATACCCTGAGAAGGAAATCACTCTGAAGGGCTGACAATTTTGAAAGGTTTAGGGACTGGTAATATTGAGAGGTTACGCAATACAAGATTAAATGAGATGCCCAGGATCACACATTGGTTAAAGGGTGAATGGGTGAAGCTGTGATTCATGTCAACTCTGCAATTTCTGCATTTGAACACTTACTTTTCCAGTTCTTACCATGAACTAAAACAATCTCATTTTATAAAAACAGACTTAGAAAGTACACAAATCACATTACCAAACATGACCATTGTTAAACAAAATATTATAGGAGGGTGTTATGCAAAATGAAATGATTCTAGCTTCATTCTCTCCATCATCAAGGGGAGTATATAAGTACCAGCATATCAATCGATGTGATTTAACAAATTTAATCTGGGTTTGTCATTTCTATTTTAAAGCTTTAAATACTTCCAAAACAATGACTTGTAACATTTTCATTTATAACTGCATAAAAACCTTTCACTTTTACCAAAAAGCAAACCGTTTTTGTGTGTAAATCAAGCAGACCTTAAAATATGCTTGCCTGAAGCCTGCAACATTTGGTCTGGTATCTTCTGTCTACCAACCCTTCCACCCAAATGGCCTACATAAGAAGAATGATCAAGTAATGGGCTAAACGATACTAGCACTTAAGCGCCTAGATGCCTCTGGGCTGTGTGTGCTATATAAATAAACAAATCAAATCAGCAGCTTGCAAGAAGGCACACCTCACAGAATACAGCACAGTAATGTAAGATATATTAGATGATTTGACCAGGATCACTGTATTGTCTGCTGGCAAATCCAGGATCCAAGCATGAACGCTTTTGTTCCATAGTCTTGAATTTGGATACTTATTCATCTCTTTGACTAACCGTTTATGCCATTGTTGGAGGCGATTGCATAGGTTTTACAACACCCCATCTGAACAAACCAATTTCTAGACCTTCACCATACGGATGATATGTTAGTTTTTATAGCAACCACTATCTGGTGCAGGTACATTGCTGATAATAGCAGATGATGTTCTGCAATACCAAGTACATATGCAGGCAGGTTTATAAACTTCAGACATAGGAAAGGCTCACTCAGACTTGATGGAATGTGATATTCTAATTTGCATATGAACACATCTCTGCAATAGGTGCTTCACACACTGAGCTAACTTCTGAACCATCGTGGCATTCAATTTATCAACATGCATTTCACCATTGCCTATTGCACATGATCAACATAATTCCCACAGGAAGGAAAGAATGCTGCAGAGTTGTGCCATAATGAACACACAAACTATGTATAACACAGTGAACACAGAAAGCAATACATAATGAATTGATCAAGGCAAAATGTACTTGTCAAAACAGAAATGCAATGGGTTTAGAGCCTCAGCAGCACCCCATAAATTATCCTGACGTGTGCTATTGAAGACTGGTGAACAATGGAATCTCACTTCTTTAAATCAGGCAGCCCTGTGGGGCCCCCTCCAAGGTGGGGGCCCTGGGCAAGTGCCCCTTTTGCCCTCCCATAAAAACGTCTCTGCATCCCGGGGCACCAGGCCTCGGCACAGACGGACCAACACCACGTCCACACAGGACTCCACTGCATTCTCTGGCAGATGTGAGAGGGCATCAACATTTGCATCCCACCAGTCACCCCCCCATCCCGGAGGCACCTAGCACACCAGCCACACCCCATCCAGGAGGCACCTGCACCCCAGCCACCCCCATCCAGGAGGCACCTATACCCCAGCCACCCCCCATACAGGAGGTACCTGTAACCCTGCAGCAAGGATGCACACTGACACAGCAAGTGCCATAGGCAGCAGTCACATGTGGAACACATCCATGTCACAACCAGCCACAACACCATACCATACAGCTTGTGTGCCACACCCATAACACCCTAACCGGGAAGACCAGTACACTATGCCAGAACCACTGTACATACCATGTAGGCACACCACACATGCACCCGCACAGCATCACCGACACAGGCATGTGTGCACCATGCCATGGCCACCACCATGTCCATGACAAAGCATTGTCATCTGAAAGTACTATCACCCATGTCTTTCTCATCCATCCACACCCATCACTGATGCCCTGTCTTTCTGACTCCATCAGGCACATCATCTGGCAATGAGGCTGGACAGCCAAGTACATGCCGGGGCACCAGGCCTCGGCGCAGACGGACCAACACCACATCCACACAGGACTCCACTGCATCCTCTGGCAGATGTGAGAGGGCATCAGCATTTGCATCCCACCAGCCACCCCCCATCCCAGAGGCACCCAGCACCCCAGCCACACCCCATCCAGGAGGCACCTGCACCCCAGCTTCCTCCATCCAGGAGGCACCTGCACCCCAGCCACCCCCCATCCAGGAGGCACCTGCACCCCTGCCGCAAGGATGCACACAAGGGGGTCCAGGTGAAAACACTGGGGATGACAGTGGAGCAGAAACCGTGGAAACGGCCACAGCTACGAGGAGGCCGTGGGCTTCAGTCCCGTGAGCCCAATGAACCCCCACCCCTACGCAATGTCAGGGTCATTGAAGGGCGCCTGTCAAGAATGGAGCAACAGCAGGAATCCCTGACTTCAATGGTCCAACAGCACTTGCATGAGACACAACTCAAGCAGGAGTGTCTTCAGGCCAGCTCGAGGAGGAACACAAGGTCAGAGGACAGATGCTCAAGAGCAATTTTGCAAATGTCACGCCGCTTGAGGAAGGGCAACAGTGTAATGTCCTCAATGGTTAAGGCAATTTCCATGTTGGTGCTGGCCCACCTGGACCAAAGGCACTTGTCCATACCATCGGCTCTCTTCACTAGTTCCACAACAGGGAGTTTCCTACAAAGCAGCCCAAGGCATTGCTCGGAGCGGCTGTCTCAGCCTGCAGAAGCCCACACCTCTGAGCCTAAAAGGGGCCGGAAATAGGGCATTGATACATGGCTGCCCTGTCTGCGTACTCTGCCTATGTATATATCTATGCAGGACATGGTATGCACATGATAGGGAGTTTGGTGAGGGGGTGTGGGGAGGGACAGTTGGGTTAGGGGTGTGGGATAGTTGGGGATGGGTTGCAGAGATAGTGTGGGAGGGCGTGTGAGGATAGTTGGGGGTGGGTGTGGGGAGGGACAGTTAAGATGGGGTGTGGGGATAGTTGAGTGGTGGGTGTCGGGAGGGAAGGTTGGATTGGGGGAGTGGGGCTAGTTGGGGAGGGGGCATGGGGATAGTTGGGGAGGGGCTGCAGGGAAGGGATAGTTTGGTGGGATAGTATTGTGAGTTAAGGCTTTGCACAAATGTAAATAATAGTTTTTCACACAATATATTTGGTGTTGCAAAAGAAATCATGATTAGACATTAGTCTATCAGTGTGAGTGAATTTATTCCTGTACAGTGCCCAGTGTGCTAGATGTCATGTGCGTGTGTGTGACAGGTGCTCAGAAGTAGTGGTGTATAAGGGCTTCACATGTGACATGTCCATCCATGCCATTGCGCTGCTGTGCAATAGCCTCCTCATCATCACTGTCCACCTCAGCCTCTGGTGGCAGCAGGTCCATGTCGGGGGCAGGGGACGTTGCGCCTGATGCACATGTTGTGCAATATGGCACATGCAAGCACAATTTTCCGGACATGGGTACAGTTATATGACTGCTTCTTGATGTTGTGGGGTTGCCTGGCGGGGGTCATCAACCATGGCATCAGGGGATACCCAGCATCACCTGCACGGGAGCAACAGAAAGTGTGCATATCAGTTTCCTGGGCATTTTATGTTGGCACAGGCTGTATAGTGTTCATTTGAGAAGACTAACATGCACAAGCAAAATTGAGTTTAGCTAGCATATGTCAATTTTCGTGTACCAGAACGGCATTTTGTCAGCATGCGTGTGGGGTGTGTGTTGTGCAGTTGCATTCACATGGACCATTCACAGACAACATGACTTCTAACACTTTTTGTACAACTGACACTCATGGAATGGATGTAAATCTCAGTAATGTGTTACAAATGAATTCCAACTATATGTCCATGTATTACGGTACTTTTAGCATTTAAATTATATGCATGTGTGATTATGTGGTACCAACGGTATGCAGTCTTTATAACGAATCCTTTATATAGACATGCTGTTATATCGAAACTCATATAACGAAAACACAGATTGATAATATATGTGTGGGTGGGGTAAAGGGTTAAATCTTTTCGCAAACGGTGGGGAGGGTTTTTAGGTGTGGGAAACAGGGGTTTGGGGGGGACCCCCCATTAAAAAAATATATTTAAAAAACAAAATCGATATGGGTTTTTTCATTTTAAAGGTGTTGGTCTAAAAGCATTCAATATAAAAGTGTTTGTTATGAGGAAATGTAACTGGTACTGACAGGCAGTGTACCTGTCAAATGTGTGTGCAGCCAAAATGTGTTTTGGGGATGATAGCTTCTGGATTCTCTAGCTGTGCATCATGAGTTGTGTATTTGCTGGACTGTGTTTGTGCTTGTCGTTATTACTATGGTGTGGTGCATTCTGGTACATGTAGTTCTTTAGTTTATCGCTGTACGGAATAGATGTAGTTATGTATGCACTGGATATTTTTCATACATGGAGACACGCATGTCAAGGCCTTGCACTCTGGCATACTACTACTGTGTTGCACCTTGAGTAACACCTACACACTTGCACATTTCATGCACTCCCAACACTGAGTAGGGTCATCTTACCTTCAATGTTTGAGGTGTACTAGTTTTACAATGGTTGGTAATAGGTTTCCTTGCTGTTATTCTTGTCCTACCTTTGCCTTTTAACGCCCTATCCAGCTCTGTGCACTTTCAGGGAGGTTTGCTAATTGTTTCGGGAAATTGCAGTAGGAGTAATGATGGATTAATGCATGAAGTGTGCACATCCACTGGTCATAGGTGTCATACTGGGCCATAATACAACACTGAACAAGGCCTTGCAGTTGGACTCATCCAGCAGCTAGGTATGCTATGCTGTTCAATGCCCACCCCAATTTAACACTGCACATGGCCTTGTAGTTGGACTCACCCAGAAGCCAGGTATGCTATGCTGTTTACTGCTGCGCAATTCAACACTGCACATGGCCTTGCAGTTGGACTCAGCCAGAAGCCAGGTATGCTATGCTGTTTACTGCCCCGCAATTCAACATTGCACATAGCCTTGTAGTTGGACTCACCCAGCAGCAAGGTACGCTGCCCAGCGTGTCGTGCCATGTACCAAGGCAGCGTGGAGTTCCGCAGCACCATGGAGTCATGTGTTGACCCGGGAAATCCTGCACAGCAATGGGTGATGAGGTGGCAGGCATCACACACCATCTGAACCTTCAGTCAATGGAAAAGCTTCCTGTTGCGGTACACTACCTCCACAGAATGCCTGGCCACCAGCTCCACATGTGTGCAGTCCAAGGCACCAATGACGTTAGGCATGCCTTCAAGGGCATGGAAGGCAATTGTTGTGCCATTCACCTGGTCAGCAGTCCAGGGTATGCTGATGTGGCCTCGTACGTGACACAGGAGTGCATCAATCACCTGGACAAGCACACAGGAAAAACAGGGTTGCAAGATCCCATACAGCTCACCAAAGGTGTGCTGGTATGTGGCTGTGGCTAGAAAGTGTAGCACAGACACTACCTTCAGCAAAGGGGGGATGGCTGGACAGATATTGATGAGGCTGACCAGGTCATCATGTATCAGGTCCTCTATTGAGGTCATGGTGTCCCTGTCTAGCCGGTAGAGGCTGTAGATCTGACCTTGGCTGAGGTTGAATGGTGTGGCCCTCAAGCGAGGGATTGGTGGCTGAATGTGGGCTGCAACTGGCTGGACATTGGGGATTTGCTGCATCATGATAGCCCTCCTTTTCCTCAAGAGCCTCCACTTCATCCTCCGCCTCCTTGTGTCTTCAAGTAATAGCTCTGCAGGCATAGCTTCCAGCTCCAGTAGCTCCAGTACAGCTACAGCTACTGCTAGCATTGTGGTGTGGGGTGTGGGAGTGGGTCTCGTGTGCTGTGGCACAGACCATTGGGACCAACTGTGCTGATTTTGAGCACCTGTGGCATGTTTCTACACACCAGAATCCACTTAATGCCTGATCCGTGATGCCAGTGTTTCCGGCATCGTTTTCACGTTGTTACCGGCATGTCCATGCCAGTAATTGCGTGTCCGTGCACCTCGGAATATGCTCTCACTGATGCCATGCTGGTATCTCAGTCACAGCTACCGCGTTTCTCCACAGATACCGGCAACCGTGTTGCTGTATGTGGTGGGTCACTCGCGATGCCGACATCGCAAATCGGACTATGCCGGTCCAGAAAAAGGTGCTGGTACAGATCTACTGGCAACGCTATTTCCGTACCCGCATACTTGTAATGAGGCCCACAGTCTTTTTATGAATGGTTGTGGATAATTGTATATTGTCTATTTTCTTTGTATTTGACTAATTATAAATAAACATGTATAAGCACCTTACTGACTGGAAGTACTTTAGGATGAGGGGAAATGGATTTGTTTGGAGAAAGTTCATCCAAACCTATCAAGTAGACCTGATCAAGGGATTGATAGCAGGAAACAACAGGATGTGAGAGAGCGGTTCCAAGTAGAACACGAAGGCCCTCATTACAATACCGGCGCTAAACCATGGCGCTATTAGCACCATGGTTGCTGCCGGTATTGTAACGAGTCCGCCATGGTGAAATGTAGAAGTACCACCCCATTCCAAGGTTGGCGGGGCGGTACTTCCCCATTTCACCATGGCCCTTCCCCATTCCCATTTTTGCCTCATAGGGCATAATGGGAGTGGGGAAGGCGGTAAGTACGGTACCGCAAATTGCGGTACCGTAATTAGCACTAAGGTCCCTTTGTGGGTCCATTCCTTAGCGGCTGGTAAAACCAGCCGTTAAGGTGGGAACACGCAAAGGGACCTCGTAATCAGGCGCTAAGGGATTACCGGTAATCCCTTAGCGCCAGGGTCGTAATGAGGCCCAAAGTGTCATTGGGGGCATTGCTACATTTGATGCCAATGAACTGAGAGTAAGGCTCAGCAGGATGTGCGAGTGTATCTTTAAAGAGTTCATCTAACATTATAAGATGGGAACTTGCATGTGTCTCTAAGTGCGATAATTGGAAGAACCGTTCCAAGGTTATATGATATTGCAAAGGCTAACACATTGAAGTATACACTGTTAAGTGCAATGATCGAAAGAGGAGGATCCTGGATGAGCTAGTGTGGCAGTTGTTGTTTGGCATACAGCGTTTATTTTGATGAAAAGGGTGGGTAAGAGATTCCAAGCAGTATCAGACCCTATGGATAAAAGAGAGCAGTATTCACCATTAAGTGTGATAACAGAATGATGGGATGCACGTGCAGGGAGTTATCCTGTAGTAATAGAATGGGTTACTGCAGCAATGGTGCACAAGCAGAAAGAGGAGTGTCTGCATTCAGTTACCCCTAGCACTCAATACAAGAGTGCAGTGTTCAGGATCTGTATACATGTCTACCCCCACCAACCACATGTTACAAACAGGGTTATGGTTACATTATTAGGAGTTGCACTCATCACCTGTCAGATAAAGCACAGCTTGCGCGCCTATCTAAGCTAAGGATCTGCTACCAACAGAGCAAAGTTTAAAATGTATGAGTGTCAGGTAACACTAGGAACCTAACATAAGTAGTGGAGTGTTTACAATCATGGGTACTAGGTACACAAGTACATTATTTACAGTCGGCCTGTGCCTGCCTACACTAGGCAATTCCTACAAATAGTGCAGCTTGTGTTGTGCCTGCATGAAATCTGTAGAAATAATATAGTATTTGCAGTCTGCGTGTTCCCAGATGCACTAGGCACAAGATGTAACAATGTTGTATTTTCAGACTGTATCTATGCATATAGTGAATAGGGTAGGACTCACTGTTTGTCTGCCTAACCCATGTAAATCATGGCACAAATAATACAGCGTTTGCAGCAGAACGGGTAGCTAGACTCAGTGATGCAACAGACTCCATCTCCGCCCCCACCCAGAAATTCTGGGCAATGTGTGAAGGGACTTCCTGACCTTCAGGTCCATCATAAGCAGGACAAAATGCAGATGAAGACCTTTTTTTTAGCAAATTGGCACAGCAATTGGGAATTTCCAACTGAAAAACACCCATGCAGCTCCAATTTACAAAAAAATCTGTCTCAGCTTCCAAATCAATTGAAGTGAGTAACACAATAAAGCGCACCTTTAGCGACTAGTTAGTATCCATGATGTGTACTATTTTAGAATGCAAAGAAAAAATGGTTGCTTTTATGTGGATATCAAATGTTCTTAATATCATGCATGACAGCAAGCTGGAAGTTTGTGTCAAAACATCTGGGGGTTTCTCGTGCATTACTCGAGGAAGGCAAACAAGAAGAAGCCCCAGAAACGCACTGGAACGACTTGACAGATGACCGGGTATCACACATGGACGAACTATAGGATGGGCCGCCCATGGTAAAGGTAACAATTGAGTAGCTATCCACCTAGAAAAGCCTGTAAGTATAGCCCTGCTCCTCTAGTTGCAATTAGTTGAAGCATAGACTGTCACTGTCGCCAACCATATTATCGCAGCCACACGAATCAACAGAAGAAGCCAACACATGATCGGGCGCACATACAACAAATCACCACTGAATCTGCTAGTTATATATAAAGCACCACTCCGGTGGACACTGGCCACAGGCATGGCTACCCACACACATCAGAATACAGCAAGGACTGTGACACATTTGGTAGTGCTGGTCACATAATTCTACCTCATCATAAAATTGTATTTTTTATTTTTGGGGTTTGCCCCCAAGCTTCCCCACCCCTATTATTGTCTCTTTTTTCCTACTCCCATTCCCCTTATATCCCCTTACCTCCTCGTCCCCATAATTTTTCAATGTTTTGTTGAAACATTTTCGGCAAAATAACTCATCGGAAAATATACTGGAGATGAAAATACATCGTACCCACTTGTGTTCTGAGGAAACTAGAATTGATCCAAGGGAAAAAGCAATAGAGAAAAAAGCATATGCAGACAGTATTAAGACTAGATCATCCCTGACCGAACCTATTGGTCTCATAAACAGGGGTTTGCACGTGAGAAATATATTGATGAGATGGGCCCCACCGTATGCACGATCCTTATACATGACATTTCGTTTTGCCTTTGGGATTTTTTCATAGAAAGAATGGAATACGTTACACTCGGATATGTGTACGTTGTAAGAGAAGAGAACACATGGAACACTTCCTTGTTTTTTTGCTGGGGTTATGTTGACTATAGACCCGTTTATCTTAAGCCCTTTTTGAGAGCTTCTAATGTTGAAACTATTTCTGGGGCCATGTCACAGTGTAGATCGACTACTAATGATGTTGTTACTGCTTCACTAGGCGTCAAGCAGCTGTTGATAGCACGCAGGAAACCACATAAAGCAGTAGCGCCAGCCACACTAGCTAGATGGGTGAAAGAAATAATGGGCCTGGCAGGAATAGACATTTCCATTTTTGGTGCTCACTCGAACAGAGGAGCTATGGCTTCCAAAGCTTTTGCAGCTGGAGTTCTGCTGTAAGAGATCATGAAGGCAGCGGATTGGTCAAGCGACTCGGTTTTCAGAACTTTCTATTTCAAGCCAATTGCTAATATTGCCACAGCCGTGGTAGAGAGCTTTGAACAAGCATAATGGAATACGCTGGATAGTGATTCAACAGTATGTTGTATTAAAAATGACAACGACAGGTGATTCCCCTCCCTAACAATACGATTCTCTTTTCACATATGAGAGGATCAGATGAATACTCGTGATTAAAAAACCACAGAGCCGGCAGGGAGATTATTGAAAGGAATGCACCTGAACTAGTTGGAGTACAGGACAGTTCAAGGCAGCGGAGAGCTGAAGAAGTTACCTAAGACTGTTTTCTTAGACTGTTACACGTGTTAAAGCAGCCCCTAAAAAGAAGAGGAAGGGACTTAGAGCACCAGGGGTAGTGGAAGTGACATCACATGACCCTTGACCTCCCGATGACATCACCAGAAGTGATGTAATTTGACCCCGCCCCAGTGACATCACAGGAAGTGATGTCATTTGACCTCACACCAGAAGAGGTTGACTACTTGTTAAAATGGCCATTCTCAAAACTGAGGACTTGGGATCAAATCCTAACTGTGCCACTTAGCCAAAATGGTGTGTTCTCTTAATTGCCATGTTAATTAAGGAATACTTTGAGAGCAACAGCGAGAATAACACTGAAAGGGAACAACCCGTTAATTCGCCATATTCCCACCTGCCCGGGCTCAGGCTGGCAGCCCAAAACATTATAAGGCTAGTGTGTGCCCGCTGTGCCCATCCCTGCATGCTGCATCAAAGATGAAAGTGCATTTGAATGTAGACAATGTAACACATCGGAATGACCACTTTCTCGAAGCAAAATTAACAGTATATTTGACACCGTATAAAGAGATACAAATGAGCAACATATTTTAGATCGCATCACTAATGCATTAAACTGGCAGTGTTTGTCGTGTCTGTGGCAGAGTGCGTCACTGGTAGATGTCACGTTGTGCTGGTTATCAATGCTGCTGTTGTAAAAAAAAAGTGCATGCTAGAACAGTGAGCCATGTGACACTGCCTGTGCTTTGTGTCACCTTATATACTGGGTAATACAGCTGGCCGTTTGTACTGTGTGTCACTCCTAGCTTGGAATAGTATGTGCCTGTATAGCACCTTATGCTATGTGTCACTGCTAACAGGATGCAGTATGTGTCTCTGCTGGTACTGTGTGTCTTGTGCCACTTATGGCAGACTATGCTGTGTCTGCACAGCTGGGCCTTTCAGCTATGTCTCATTGATGGCAATGGTTACTGTGCCTCCCTCCTGGCAGAGTGTGCCATGTGCTACTGCTGGCTTTTTGTGCCGGTGAAACCTGGTCTGGTTACTCATGGTTTCACCCCCTCCCGGAGGTGGGTGCAGGGAGAGGGCTGGTGGTGGTGACACCATGAGTTACTGCTTCAGGTGTCACACAAAAAACACAAAAAACTAAAAGCTGCAGTCCACCAATAGCATAACCTACTTAGCTAAAATCAAATAAAATAACAAATGCCATTACCCATATCAACATGCATACAAAATGTGATCTCCTCGTGTTCCATGCCTTGTGTATATTTTATTAACACTCAGCAACGGGGACCTCTGCTAACTGCTTTTTCCACAGATTCGAGAAAAACAAATGTTCAGCTTCGGCTGATTTGTTGGGATTTACAGGTCTCTAAATCAACGTCCTCGCATTAACACCAGACACTTGTCACATCTAACACAACAAGAAGACGTGTATACAACATGGGATTCAAAGTAATGTGTATGCACTTCCAATATTGCTGTTACTCGTGTGCGAGGGTGGGTAGCACCTATCAAATCTGCACAATTACAAGCATTGGATGCAAGTCTCAGTGCAACAAAAGCAGGGCACAAGTCGAGGGTACAGGAAGAAGATGGGCTGTGCCTGTCAAATGTTTTGGGATGGCGTACGATCTGCCGCCCTCGTCCCCACGGGTGTTTTTTGAGGCTGACAGTAAAACAAATTGTTTGCACGTGTTGAACCAGTGCCGAAGCCAGGCTTCAAAGTGAGATATAGTCCAGCCCCAGATAGGACACTTCCCCACAAGCCTGCATGAATGCATAAGCACATGGTCTTAATTCTGCAGGTATATTTTGAAATATTTTGATAGAGTCTGGAGTTAAAAAGGTGCCCACCTTTAATACTTTGCCAGCAACATCCTACGAACATCTCTGCTCAGGTTATTTTTCGAATTTTGCAAATTATTTTTCTGAAAGCTTAGTGTGTGTGCAGCGGCTTGATTTACAAAAGCGTTTTTACAATGAAGCTGTTCCATTGAAAAACAATGTGTACATTAGGCGCTGTGTGTCAATAAGCATATGTTTCTGTGGGTGCTGGTTGTCGCATCATTTTCGAATGCCTAGAATAATATGGCAAGGTATTGCACACTTATTCCATTGTTTTCTTTAAATATAAATATGTAACTACTTCAGAAAATCGATTCTGTGCGCAACGACTCTGCCAATGTGGTTTGCGACTCCTGACAGAGTATTCACAGGCGACTACCACGATACGGACCTGTCAGCAGCTGGACGAGGAGCCGTACGCACAGGTATAAAAGTACTTTTAAAAAAGCGCAATTATCATCACAACTCAATAACTAGTGTCTCCTCTTGAACATTGCTCCCACGGGAGACCAAAAGACACCCCTGCCGATCGCTGTTTGTTCCTGCATGTAAAGGAATAAGGCAGTCTCTACACATTTCGCAGGAGTGTTATTTCTCCACTCCAAAAGGCATCACCATATTCTCCTCTAATTAAATGGCTCTGTAGGACGTCACAAATGCAAGAGCCATGATTTCATGGGCAGGAACTGTTCTATCGCTTTCTAATGAGTGTAGTCGCGTATTGGCAGTGCATTTTTGGGACCCTTTCTCCAAACCCACGTGCCCTGCTTTAATCTTGTTAAGGAAACAACTTCGAGGTGCTTATTAAAATGCATAATGGGAAGTGACGCCCAGCCTAATCGGGTGATAATAGAAAATGGTTGCTTCGCATACATGCAAACATTAAAAAAAAGAAACATTTTGAATTCAAAAGCAAGGGCACTCTCCAGCTTCATGTGCACAGCAGAGGATTTAAGTTTGCCACTTTAGTACTTCCAAATTGAACTGGAACTCTGATTTAAACAGGAGACTGCTGAGAGTGCAAGCAAACCTGCCAAAATTCAAGCCTGAGTAGTTCTGCGCACTTCTTACCTGTTATCATGCAGGTGGCCCAAGCCTTCCTGTTGCTTGATCCAGACTGGCAGCGAGCATCTGCTGCCTGCAGTCTGTGTCTCTTCCTAAGTGAACACTGCTTAGCCACATGATGCAGCAGCACTGTCTGTGGGTAGCTGTGAAGCTATAGGTGTAGGTATCTCACAGTATCTGGCCCATGGGTGGCTAAGCGTTGGTGGTGTGCCAGTGTGTCTGGCCCTCTGGATAGCTTAGTTTTGACCCGATTGGGTGTTTTTTTTTTTTTTTTTAATCTGAGCCATGGATTCAGTGCAGACGGGAGGAGGGGGCACCAATGCCCTGAGTCCTGCTGCTCTGTGCTTGAGCATGGCTGACGGTTACAATGGTAACAGTTTGCTTTTCAGATGCGTGCATAGAGCTCAACTGAGCTCTGTGCACGGCATCTTCAAAGCAAACTGTAACAAGTTTAACCTTCAGCCATTGGTCCCTGGCCTGCCCCATCCCCTTTGACACAGTCAGGCCTGGCTACAGTGTACTTAGCTTGCAGCAGTCGCCGTTACAAGCTGTGTTGCATTTTCTAGAGTCCTTCTGTAGACTGACCTGGTGTCACCCACTGAAAAGGGGTTGCCTCACTGCTGTTGCTGTGTCTGTGAGACGCCCCCCACTGCCCCGCGCACCGCTATGCCACTGTCGGCAGCCCACAGCTTCCGGTTTTTTTTTGTAAAAGAAAATAATAATAATATCCTTAAAATACAGGGGTCGCAAGCCAGACGGCAGGGGTCACGGCTCAGACCACAGGGGTCGCAGTTGCGACCCCTGGCGACCGCCAGAGGACATCCCTGATGAGAGCCCTGATTGGACAGCAAGACAGAGGCTCAGTAATACTAGGCTGCAAAGACTCATGGGGATTGTAGTGTTGGCTACAGTTTTCTCTATGTTTTGTTTGTTTTATTCTCATGTTTGCAGTTCAAACTGATTAAAAAAAAGAATTTCAGAAAGAGAAAATGTTGAAGTTTTAAAAAGCTGTTGTGAGCAGTAATAAAGGAGTTGATTCTATGATGAGTTCTGGAACGTCTCCGAAGATGGCTCTGCCGTGACAAGCATTCATATTGTGAAGCTACCAGAGAAGTTCTGTCTTGCTATCTCCGTCTAATGGCACTAGTTGATGATATCTCCAACCTTTCTGGAGGTACTTGATCTTGAGTCGCTGAAGGGCTCAATAATGTAGGGGCCCGGGAAATATTGCCTGGATAGAAGCTGTTAGGAGTCCAACTATCCTGGCTAGATTCTGAAGTGATATAACCGGCTCCTTGAGAGCTGCTCTCAGATCTTTCTTTATGGATCTCATCTTGGGTGCTGGAAGTTCCAGCGTTGCCTTCTTTGTATCTATAGTGAAACCTAGGAACCCCGCTCTCTTGCTCGGGGTCAGGGCGGATTTTTCTTTGTTGACTAAAAATCCTAGTCTTGTTATTATGGATATTGCCCAGTGTACCTGTTTTTGGGACCTTTCCTGTCCGCTGCCATGAGCAGGATGTCGTCTAAGTAGATGATCATCCAAATTCCCTGAGCTTGAAGGGTGGCTGCTAGGGGCCTCATGAGCTTGGTGAAGGCCCACAGTGCTGAGGACAGTCCAAAAGGCAGAGTCCTGAACTGCCACATTTCCGCCTTCCAAAGGAATCTCAGGAAGGGGCGGTATTCTGCTGCTATCAGTATCGACAGATACGCGTCTTTCAAATCTAAGCGCGCTAGCCAATCGTTCTTCCTGAGAAGATCTCCTAAGAGGTGGATTCCCTCCATCTTGAAGTGTCTGTACACTAGCCAACTGTTTAATTCTTTTAGATTTATGACTGGTCGCACTTTGCCTTTGCGGTCAACCAAGAACATGTTGCTTAGAAAACCTGCTGTGTGTGGTTGCGCCTTCTCTATGGTGCTCTTCTGTGCCAGAGCTTGGATTTCTGTGACTAGCAATGCTCTCTCTGCTTGAGAGATGTGTAAGTGCGGGGGAGGTCTGCACTGCGCAGGAGTCTCTACAAACTCTAGTTCGAAACCTTGGACCGTCCGTGAAACCCACGCATTGGAAGATAACTCATGCTAGTTGCTTAAGAAAAGTAGTGTTCTCCCTCCTACATGGGGTTATGCTGCTATGTGCGCTCTCACCTGTGGTATTTCCCTGTTGCCTGAAATATCCTCGCCCTCTCCGACCTCTGTAGCCTCGGCCTCTGTTGGTGAAAAAGGCATCCTGCTGACTCGATTCCCAGTGTTGCGCTCTGGGGCCTTGGGGCCTTCTGTTCGCATTGAAGGGGCTGGTCGAGTGGCCTCTGTATTGACTGGCCCCTGCAAAAACTCTTCCCAGGAAGACTTTTCTAATAGGAGCTTGCGCCTTCTCTGAGGCTGTAAACGTTCCTACAAATCTATTAATTTCCCTTACAAATGCTTCTCCAAAGGGCAAGCCTTGCGCTCCCTCGCCTGCCTCATAAGAGGCTAGGTCTCCTAATTTGTTGTTAATTTTTCGGAGCATTGTTCTGCGTCTCTCTGCAGGATTGCGCAGTTCACATTCCCGAGCATGCATACAGCTTGTTGCGCCCATCCTGCTAGGATGTGTGGATCTACTGGTCCTCCTGTGTCTTTCGCTCTTTCTGTAAGGTTCATGATGTTTGCAATAGGCCCTGCTAGGTCTAAAATGTTGTCCTGGCATGTCCTCCAGGCGTGGTCCATGCCTTTTCTGGCGTCTTTACCAGCTTTCATCATGAAGGTGAGCATATTGGGGTCGAGTTCTGGGGTATCCGCTACTCTCCCGGTAGGTTTGGGTCTTGGACACTCTGATGTTAGGCAGAATTTAGTTTCCTTCTCTAATAGTTTGCGAATTTTGGTGCCATGTACAATACTGCTCTTGGTGAAGGAGCCCATTCGGTCGATCTGGGGATCCTGATTGCCTCTGGTTCAAACATGTCAGACATGTCCTCTTCATCTTGGGGACTCACCGCCTTGCTGGCTTTTTGGCTCGTAGGATAATTTTCTCTGCGGCTCAGTGCTCTCATCACCAAAACTGCCATTGTCCTCCTCATCTTCCTCATACTTTTCGAATTCTTCTGAGGACGAGAGCTCACCCCCTATATTTTTCACCCCTGTGGTAGGGGGTATGATGACTGGACAAGGCTGAATTAGATAGGAAGGCCTTTTTCAGTCTATTAAATGCATCAGCCTCCTCCTGGGGCTTCCTTTCCGTCCCCATCTCTGAGCCCGGAGTAGAAGAGACCTTCCTCTTCCAGGCTGATTTACTCCCCTTTTCAATGCATTTACTAGGCTTATCTATTGAGGTCCCCTCTCCTTAGTTTTCAAGTATGCCAGCTTTGTTGCCCAAAATGTCCTCCAGGACCTGTAACCTGTCCTGTAGAGGCTTGACCCCCTGAGCTACTGTTCTCTCTAGGGAGTCCCACAAAACGTTTTTGAAACTTTGAGAGAGGTCTGCCTCCTCCTCTCCTACCTCCTGTTCTCTGTCTTCAGTCCACACTTCATCACCCATATCACAGGCCATGCTAGGATGCTCTGTATGTGGGGCTGGTCCAAGGCACTGTCACCCTTTTGCTTGGGCTGAGGCACCAGTATTCTCAGCCAGTGGAACCACTGGCTAATTCAAATATATATATTTTTTCAATTCGCTAAAATAACTAATAAGCCTCTAGTCTCAACTGAAACGTTGTGCTTGCACTTCTTATGGCAGCCTCAGTGACTCTGGAGTGGAGGAATTGTGTTCTGTGTTGATTTCGGAATGTTAAACATTATGCGCTAATGCGCATGCGCCGTCCGACGCTCGTCGCGTCATAATTATTCACGCTGTGTAAGCAGTTTCATATTCCTGTCAAAGTAAGGCAAGTAGGCTGGTACAAGGTGAGAAATTCAATCAAATTTAATTGAAAAGGCAGACCGGACCCCAATGCTAGCGGGATCGCTTGCGGCCCCGGTCTGCCTTGGAAAAGAATATTTGCAATGCGCTCGAGCGCATTAGATGAGGGATGCTGGTGCTGGTGAACAAATAAAATGTAAAATCTACTTGGGTGATATTCCAAAACAATATTAGGTTGTACAATAATAGCATACGCAATACTCAGCGCATAATATGAAAATACTTCAAATTCCACACACACAGTATGTAAGGTAGTAAAAAAGAAGAGGAAGGGACCTGGAGCATCAAGGATTTGTACCAGTAGGAGAGCCCTGATGGGACAGCAGGACAGAGGCTCAGGACTACTAGGCTGCATGGCATTGTCGTTTGGCAGAAAACTCGTTGAAAAAATAACTGGGGATGAAACAACATAGAACCCACAGGTGAGTGTGCCCAATTGATGACAGGACAGATTTGATATGCTTACACCACAGGACAGACGTCCCGCTGTCCTGCAATAACAGATCAGACAATGGTTCCCATTACTTTGCAAGGTGAGGAGAGGCCGATAGATGCATCCAATGCAAAAGTGGCTTTAGGGTTAGGGTTACTTCATTCACAATACAATTAAAATCCAATTCTACATGAAGCATAGGATAAGATGTATTTTTGGCAAACGTAACACTCTTTTAAGAAATGTGTTCTCCAGCACCACCAATTTTAAAGGCTGTTGACTGCCCGAAAGTTCTGCACTGTAGAGCGCAGTAGCCTTAGCCTCTAGGTTATGCATGTCTGCAGCGGGACAGGAAGCCCCATTTCCATTCTTAGCAAAAACCCTGAGTGTGGCATTGCTTTTTCTATATGGCTTATTCCAATGTAAACAAAGCTTTGGACCCGTTCAGTAGTATGTCCATCAACTGCTTAAATGCAATTTTTGAACGTTCTTCTTATAATATGGGTGTAACACCATACATTTTGTTTTTCCAATGTTTATCTCCAATTAATTTGCTTTGAGGCCCTAGCTGAAAACCTCTGGCTGCTTCCAGAGCCCTACTTGCGTAAAAGAGATCAGAATTACATCATCCAGGAAGAGCAGCATGGGAATCTTGACTAGCCCTCATTTTGGTACATCCATATTTATTATGGTCACCATTTGCACAAATTTGTTGATGAAAATGCTAAATGGAGTGGGGACCAGGACACAGCCTTGCCTGACCCCTCTTTGTTTCTGAAAAGGGGCAGTATTGTCTCCACCCAGATTCCAGCGAACAGAGGCCTTGTTTTCCTTGCAAAGGCATTGTATCATTTTATGCAAGCATGGTGGGGTGCCTACCACATTCAGTGTTCCCCAAAGTTTAGCCCGTGGCACCATGTGAAAAGCAGCCTTTACATAAATAAAGTCGGTATCCGCAGAAATTATCAAATGCAACATTACCTAATGAGGAATTACCACATTTTTCAGATCTAATTTGTTAGGGATGTTTGTACATTTGTGTTAATATATAGATGAGGTGTGGGGTAAAGGAATATGTGAAGGTAGGAGGAAGTGGGGATAGCGGAGGGTCTCCCTCACCCCCCGCATTATTAAAAACATATTAAACCAAAAGAAATTCTGTCATTTCTCATTAGGTATTTTATTTTCAATGATGTCATGGTAATCCAAGAAAGACAAAATAGATGTTAACTTTTCTTAATATGACATATTTTTCCAACAGGATGAAAAGGGAAAAACTTTGGTCAATAGTGCTTTGCCATTCTTTAAAGCCAGCTTCGTGTTGGCTAATAAAATCCCAGTTTGACACCCAGTTCATTAAATGCAGGGCTTTGGCAAACATGTTCCCACCTGCATCTAAGAGGGCTATTGGACGATAGTTGGTAGGGGTTATCCCTATTGCCTTTTATGCACAAGGGGTCTATATCAGCCATAGTCCACGAAGGTGGAACTTCGGCTAAAAATATCACAGCATTGAGAATTTGGCACAGAACCGGAGACTGAACATCTATCTGCAATTGAAACAATTCTATCAGGATCTTTTCAGGCCCCAGCACCTTACCACTTTTTTGGCTGATAAAAGCTTCAGTGACCTACTTTACGGTAAAATGTAGATTATGAGTGTGATTGTAATCCAGATTGCAGAGCAGGCCAGAGATGGGAAATCTTGTCTCGGTGTACAACTCTGAGACGTGCTCTAAGCAGGCCCTCGCTGAGCTATTGCAGTAGGTAATATTCCTACCCTCTGCAGTGCCCAAAGTCACTAGTCTCCAAAATGCAGTGCTAGCTATTTTTTTTACTGCATCATAGATTTTGTTCCATTTTCCCTTTGCGAACTCCTTTTGATTGTTTGAGATTAGAGTTTTGTAGTCCCTTCTCAACGGACAAACGTCAGCTGTTGACTCGAGTTGTGTTTTGTAACCCCTTCATAAATTCCCGTCTCCTCTCCCTACACTCTTTGTCGAACCAACCCTCTTCTCTGATCCCACGAGAGGATAATACTTTCCCTGATTTAATAGTATATTTACTCATACGTTTTATCATTTCACCATATCTGGCCAATATTACTTTGTCATCCAATTTGTCAGTAAGCCCAGGATCTCCTTAAATAGATATGCTATTGAGTTGCTCTTCTCCATTGCTGCACATTTCACACAGTGTCTAGCGCTAGCTAAAATTACAGTTGCTGTGTTGGCAGCTAGGCCAGTAGGCCCATTTGACAAAGGCAGCCCTTCATTAACACTTATATGCGTGTAGAGGGGACGATGATCAATCTCTTGACGATCAAACTAAGCCTCAATGTGCTGCCAGTCTCTGATGGGTACCAATACATAGCCATTATGGGATATATGTCTCTGTACTGCAAAGGTCGGTTCAGCAGGTTGGTCACCTACTGGCCTCCCATTGCAAGCCCTCATGTCCAGGTTAAGAAGGATTCTAGCTGTCTCAGTCCCATTTTTATCTTCTCTTTTAGGAGGGATAGCATCAAGATCGGGCTTTTTGCACACTAGGGGCCTCATTACGACCCAGGCGGTAAGTTAGCGCCTGGGTCGTACCCTTACCACCATGGTGTAAACTACGTTTACACCATGGTGGATGGCGGATTTACCACCCCATTCCAAGGTGAGTGGGGCGGTAAATCCCCATTTCCCATTTTACCCTTCCCCATTCCCATTTTTGCCCCATAGGGCATAATGGGAGTGGGGAAGGCGCTAATTACGCCACCGTAAATTACGGTGGCGTAATTAGCACCATGGTCCCTTAGCGCCATGGATTTTAACGCCTGCAAAAAGCAGGCGTTAAACTCACCATGGCGCAAAGGGACCTCGGAATCAGGCGTTAATGGTCGGCGCCGTTTACGGCGCCGTTAACCCCTTAATGCCTGATTCGTAATGAGGCCCTAGGTCTTCTTCCTCCCTTACTCCTTCAAACATCAAAAAAAGGTACAATAATATTCGTTTGGCTTAATAGGTTTCTATAAGTATGTACACATTGTCAGGCTTCATTAGTGTGGGATTTGTGTATTGTTCAAGTAAACACTATACAACAGTGTCTTTGTAGTCCTTGAAAGCTAGAGTTGAAATCTATGCACCAAGTAGAGCTCAGAAAATATGAAGTCAAGTGCCTAAATTGGAGAGTGGGGTAAAATCCAGTGTTTACTGCTTAACCAAAGTTTGTGATCATGGGAAAATAATGTAATCTTGCTGTCACTTAACTAGGCCTGGGACAGCTAGGGAATTCAGGGGTAGGGCTGAGCCAGGGCCGAGCTTAGGGGTCTGGTCTGGCTCTTAGGGCCAAACACGAGCTAAGCAGGGAGAAAGGTTGTGCAAAATGGGGGAGGAGCCCATGTCAGGGGATGGGGGAAGGAAATGGGGCTAAAAGGACTTTGGCAACAAAAGGGGCAAAAGGAGGCAAGAAAGGGGGCCAAAATGATTTAGAGCGGGAGAAAGGGCTCAAGGGACTAGAAAAGGAGCTAAAAGGGACTGGGGCAAGAAAAGAGGCAAAAGGGGATGGGGCAATAAAATGCGGTTAAAGGAATCTGGTGCAAGAGAAGTGGCTAAGCCGGACTGGGGCAGGAAAAGGGGCTAAACAGGACTGGTGGTAAGGAAAGGGGCCAAATGTGCTGGGGAAAGAAAAAGGGATGGGGACTAGGGTGTAAGGGGCTGGAGACTGGGGTGTAGGGACAACATTGCTGTTTTGTGGAGGGCGCTTCGGCAGGCAAAGGGGATGGTGACATTTTTTGAGGGGTACGAAGTGCTTGTGTTTTGGGGAAGGGGATGGGGCCAGGGACAGGGTTAGAGGAGGGGGTGGTGCTTGGGGAGAGCAGTGCCAGTGATTTTGGAATGGTGGGGGCATGGGAAATGGCAAGGGGAGCAAACACCGGCGGAGCACAAAGAGTTGATTGTCATGTTGATGTCGCCTTGGGAATGGGGGCGGAAGGTAGAGGGGAACTGACACGGGGAAGAGAAGTGACGTGGGGGGGGCGGGGGAAGGGGCAGTTCATGTTGGAAGCGAATAAAGTTGGATGTGTGTTGCAGAGCCTCGTGTCCGTGTCTCTTTCCCTGCGCCACGCGCTGCAAGGGCCTAGCGAGACCTTCACAGTGGCGACGAGGACGGCGAAACAGTAAGTGGGGCCGCTCTCAGGAGAGAGCCTCCACTGCCCATTCCCACTGCGACACAGCACGCGAGAGGAGCAGAGCACCCGAGGATGCAGGCCCGCTCAGTGGGGGCCTACAGGTTGTGCAGCCTGGGCTGCAAAGGTGACTGCTTGACGCACGTGGGGCCGCCGCATACCCGGAAGAACGGGTGGGAAGAGACTCCCTGGCGGCACCCGGCCCACGGCAGAAGCAGGGAAGCACAAAGCACGTGCTGCAACACGGAGGAGAGGGACTCTGCTGCAACTCCCGGCCCGCGGCATGAAAAGCAAGCACAACACCTGCGCCCAGTTCTCAAAGAGGAGGCCCCCCACTGGACACACGAGCTGCAACACCACAGAGCCCCTTTAGAGCTGGTGCTGTGATTGCTCCCAAAAGGGACTTGGACACATGGATAGTGCTTGTGCCACTTGGCGGCCATCCAACCCTCATACCAGGTGGGGCCACGCCCTGCAAAGGAGGAAGAGGATATAGAGGACCCCCACCCAAGGGCAACAAACGGATGGTGCTCGTGCCCCAGCGGCGGCCATCAAGGAGAGGGAGAACGCAGCAAGCAGCCAGGAAAGCCCGGAACCAGTAAGTGAATCCCCCACTGTGCACAGATGTCTGGCCAGGATGATGGGCAAGGAGCACAGGCTCAGGGGAATGGGCCCCAGCCCCGGCAGCTCCGACACCAGACCATGTGCCCTATCACCTACCAGACACCCTGGCAGCCCACATGCCAGGCGCATTTGATGTAACTGACACCAGTAACATGGGTCCCAGATGGACCAAGTGGATCAGAGACTTTGATCTGTATATGTGAGCAACCGGGCCTATCGACGATGCCAGGCAAATCTGCCTACTAAAATTGACTGTTGGGTCCGCCACACTGGATATCATCAATGAAATGCCCCCAGACACCATAGACTCGATTCAGGACCTCAAAGATGCACTAGCAGCATATTTCGCTCCACACACCAATGTGGACTATGAAAGACACTTATTTCACAGCACCAAACAAGCGAAGGGGGAAACCATGGACGCCTATGTAATGCGACTACGCACCAAGCTAAAGCACTGCGACTTCGCAAACTATTCAAACATCGAGGCGCTGAGGTCCCAAATCATCTCAGGATGCGAGTCTCAAGCATTCCGCAGAAAGCTACTTCAAAAATCCTGCACCCTGGAGGGAGATGTCATGTTGTTGTCGCCTCGAGAACGGGGGGGGGGGCGGGAGGTAGAGGGGAGGTGACGCGGGGAAGGGAAGTGACGCGGGAGGGGGCGGGGGAAGGGGCAGTTCATGTTGGAAGCGAATAAAGTTGGACATGTGTTGCAGAGCCCCGTGTCCGTGTCTTTTTCACTGCGCCACGCGCTGCAAGGGCCTAGCAAGACCTTCACATTGATAGGCACTGCCTCCCAACTCTTTGTGCTCACTTACATTTAAATTCGCTGCTGCACACTGGTGCTGGAACGTACTCCTATCCCAGTCAATCAATAGTGGCTGGGCAGGACAGGAAGTCAAACACCTGGGACCGAAGTCACACAGGCACGCTACTTTAAGCACTGCCACCAGTCACAGGAGCGCATTGTTTTTTTGTAAGACTTTTTTCCCAGGGGGTGAGGAGGGGAAGACGGCTGGGCTTGTGGCCAGAGCTTGCTTTGGGCAGGCACTGACCCGAGAGAAGGGTCAACCAAGGGCCCAAGCTTTGAGCTGGGCCGGCCCGAGCACCGCTGGACTCGGACACCTCTGTACAACACGTACAGAGATGTGAATAAATTCACACTTAAAAAAAGACTGCCTTGCAACGGAGCAGATTTCATGAATTTAGGTACACAATAGTGTCTACTCATGCTCCTCATTTCGAGGACCCTGAGTTCGTATGCGTTCCTCTGCGTCCACCTGCACAGCTGTGAACAGAAGTTGGAGCAACACTCTGGGCCTCATTCCGAGTACGGCGCTAACCAATGGCGCTATTAACGCCTTGGTTGACGCCGTACCCGGACCGGCAGCGCCTTGGTGGTTGGCGGAATTACCGCCCCATTCCAAGGTTGGCGGGGCGGTAATTCCCCAATCCCCATTTACCCTTCCCCATTCCCATTCTTGCCCCATAGGGCATAATGGGAGTGGGGAAGGCGTCAATTACGCCACCGTAAATTACGGTGGCGTAATTAACATCAAGGTCCCTTAGCGCCATGGTATTTAACGCCTGCTAAAAGCAGGTGTTAAAAGCACCATGGCGCTAAGGGAACTCGGAGTATGGCGGTAAGGGATTACCGCCACCGCTCTCGTTAGCGGTGGCCGCTATCCCTTACCGCCATACTCGGAATGAGGCCCTCTGATTTAAAGTTACGAGGCACGCTTCTGGTGAGTAATATTGGATGGCGCGCACCCTGGACAGTCGACGCCCAGAACACCTATTAATAGTTCTTCGTTTAGGTCACGCCAAAAGAACAATATAGAATGAAAGGTCGCTACTGAAGGTGGGGTAAACACCGCGTGTCCGGAGCCTGGAGGGCGGAATAAGAGATGAGGTCACGGCAGTAGCACACGGGGCCTGACAGAGGAGTCTGGTGAGCACACGACTTTCCCTCCACATAGTGTGCGCCTTGCAGTGGAATGTGAGCTGAGCGTGCATGGAAGAAATGCTCAGGTGACGCTTTGTGGGGCTCTGCACGGGTATAGGAGCGGTCTAGGAGGAGCCAGGTGCACGGGAAGTGCTGTACAAGGGCAAAGGATCCGAGCCATGCTTTATGGGCACGGCCGGTTTATACGCATTGTGAGACTGTGGACTGTGGCCCTATTCTGTCTGATGTTACCTTGTGCTGATGTGTTTATCTGACACAGCCTTCAAGAATTAGAAAAATTGTTTAATTTCGCTTTTTTTTTGTACGTTTTGGCCAAATGACCTTTGATAGCCCCAAAGGGCCTTTGTCTCCTATTCCAGCACCTTGTTGACATTTCCACTGCTTTTCAATTCCCACCCCGTCTCCCTGGTATACCATTAACCTTCCCACTCTCTCATCCCCAAAGAAGTGAACACACTTCCATGTGTAAGCAGGGGAAGCTCTGCCGAACCAACTCGCCTGCGCATCTATTCTTTTTACATCATTTTTTTATTATTTGTGTAATTTTTTTATTTTTTACGTATTTACTTTGGCACCTTAATGAATTGCGGAACCCTTATTTTTGTTTATAGGTAATGCTGCTCTTAATTTTAGCATGTCTTTATTTTGGTAACTCTTTTGTTTGAGACAATGGGCCCGATTAATGGAAAAGCACACATTTCTCCTGCAATTGCAGCGCGCCGAGAAACGACAGTGGAATGTACTGCACAAAGTAACGGTATTTGTAAGTCGTGCCTGGAACACCCCCGACACACCCCCACGCAAAGCATAAATAGCCAGAACAGCTACCTTTGCGTGCTCGCCAGCGCGCAAATACACGCACCCTTCAAACAGGGTGTGGGGTCTTGGGGAACCTGTGCAGGGTCCCCCGCCGGCACCCCAACAACATGCGTATAAAAATTCATAACTCGGGTTAAACTCAGAAAATCTGCATGCAAACCCCCGTAGCCCGTTTATGCACTCCGCTAAACTGTGTACGCTGCGATTCCTATGCGCAAGTGTCTTTACGCCTGCCTTCGGGTGGCGTAGAGATTGAGGAATTTGCGGGGCTATTTCTATGGCAAGCGGCTGTGCGGGTGGTTCCATGAATATGTGCCCTTTGGTACAGCTGTGGGTGTGCGAGGGACTGCCTGTGGGCCGTCCCTCGGAACGCCCAATTTTTCGCATGTTCTTCCCCATTTTCTGTTTTCCGTCCCCTTCCTAGCCCTCTACGCAAGCCACGCCCATGCTCTGCGTGGTGTCTCGCACAAGGCGCTCGACAGCTTGAGTGAATGGATGAACGGGATTTCGCACACAGCATGGCACGGAAGTTCCCTATTTCCCATGCAAATTATTCCATGAATCGGAACCAATATGTTTGGGAAGTGAATGCTTTTGAGCACTTTAGTGTGGTCCATTAAATCTGCAAGAAGAGTAGACCCTGAAAAAGGGTAAAGCCGAGTGCACTGTGTAGTGTAGTCAAGAAATGGTTTAATTTTGCAGTGTTTGATTTTTCATAGATTGGCATGATATTCTTTACAATACTGAGTATCTGGTGTAAAAGCTTGGTAAACTGTCCATGTAGCTCAACTGGAGGAAGCAGTTCCTTGTGTGATTGGGCAATTCTCTTCCTGTGGTGGCCAAGGCCAGGTGTGCTTGCAGGCACCAACAGCCCAAATGTACGGATCGCACAAGTCAATACAGTTTATATGGAATCAAGATGTCACTTACCTGAAGGAGTGGGCGGAGCCTACAATGATTTCCTATGGGAATTAAGGACAAACATATGCGTCATCCACTCTACTCTTTGCTGCTCCGAGCAAGGTAAGGCCTTCCATCTGTGCTGTGTGCCTACATTTTGCATTAAACTACCCATTATACCCACGCCCAGGCGCTCTCTACCCCCGCTTTCCCTGCCCAGCTCCCTCTTCCTGTTTCCCAGCCCTCCCGCCTCCCATCCCGCCCCCCTGCTCTGATTGGAGCTTAGCTCTGTGTGTGCTGAATCTTAACCAACATACAAGAGCAGCCCTCTGCCCAGCAGCCCCTGCGGCTAAGGGCCCTGAGGCAAAGGGCGACTCCTACATTGGCGGATCCAAGACGTGTCTGCAGATGTCCGCAGGGGAAGCCAATGAAGCCAGCAGTCAACAAACAGACACCAACAAAAACTGTAATTGTGGCATGGGTGGGGTGTAGAGCAATTACTCTACTCTAGAAAGCCCTCACCCCTCTACCTTACCTTTCCATAAGGTAGACTGCCATAGACTTACACCATGCATACTTAGAGAGATCTGTGACCACCAGCCTAAATCTGTTCATGGCTGGACTGTAAATGTTGCTTTGCATTATATAATAACATACTTGCCAATGTTAACTAGTGCCATACAGGTGCGTTGCTAGGGGGGGGGCTAAGGGGACTGTAGCCCCTGATCTTTTGGTTGTAGCCCCGGATAGAATCTCAGGAGCTACAGCCAAAAGACTAGCTAGCCCCCAGTCCCAGCAGTTCCGACATCAGCTTAGCCCCGGGTCTTTTCCAGACCTAGCAACTCCCCTGGTGCCATACCTAGAGGAAACTGCAAAGATCAGCCTGCGTCGCATCTATATAGAAATATGAATGTTAGCATGCGCCACACTTAAATGAAACTGTGAATGTTAGCATGTGCCACACTTAGATGGAATTCTTAACTTTAGCCTGTGTTGCATCTACATAGAAATATGAATGTTAGCGTGCACCACAATTCGATGGAATAGTGAATGATAGCAAACATCACACATAGACATAATTGCAGTGACAGCAAGGCCAATTAATCAATCCACTAACAATTTCACCCCTCTGCATACACCTCTCAAACTCTAACCAAACACAACTACAAGCCTAAAACACAACAATCTGCACAAACTTCACTACATTGCAACAACAAAACAAACCACACATAGACTCCCACAACAGCACACAATGACTACCAACTGTAAAACACCCCAAGCCCAGCCAACGGACCCACTGGGCTGAGGCTGCCAACAGCACATCACTGCTCTCTTGCATTTTTCCAGCTTATTCCAACTAACGCACCTCCCCCCTTCCCTTTTTTCAGAGCCGCCAGAGCGCCAGGGGACCACTCCAGTGGTGATAGTGCACGGTACAAATATCCTTTAACATTAACATTAGCGTAAAGGAAGAATACATGACTGCGAGTTTCGGAAGCCTAGCAGCCCATGGCTAGCAGGAGAGAAAAGGAAGAGCTGAATCTCCAGAGAGTGCATGGAGGAAAATGGCTTCCTTAATCAAGTGTCAATGGCCCACGAAATCGTCATTTTCAGCAATGTGCTGTCATAGACGAGGGAGTTTGGGCAAAGTTACAAAGACAAACCCTAGAATCCAAGTCCCTTTTTAACCAGAATGAATTGACTCCAGAATTTAAGGGAAACCAAGGTTTAGGTCCTTTCTGGTGCTGAAGCAGTTTCAAATCTAGTGCCAGTGCTTGCAAGAGCTCCTGCTAGAGCGCCGCAGTCACAGTGGACTGGAGGAGTGTGTCTCCTACCCCTCGATAAACCTTGAGCATCACTAAGACTATTTTCTAAGCAAAAAAGTAACACCAGGGAGCTAGGTTTCCCACACCCTCACCTGGTTTGAATGCCCCATAAATGAATGTGGGACAGCAATGGTGAGCCGCTGGTGAATGTCTTGGTGTATTCTTATGCTTAGAATCTGTATGGAGTGTCTTGGTTTGTCTCTCTATTGGTTGTGTGTAATTGCATGAGTATGGCTGCACTCTGGCTGTGTGTGTGAATGTGTTTGTGTCTATTTCTCGTGCCTGGCTGTAATAATGCGTTGCCACTCTGTGTTCCACTGTGTTGGTTGGTAGGGATCACTATTGACTGTGTCTCTGGCATTTTTGGTTGTCTCTGTTTTTAATGGTGTTGGTAGCTGTGCTGGTGTAGCTGCATTTTGGACATGTGTGGTTGTGTGGGGTGAAGGGTCATATTGATTGTGTGGCTATATGGGTATTTGTCTTCACAACTTCCCTCCCTCCCCCCTTGGCTGACTCATACCCTGACACAGCCCTCTCCATGCTCCACTCTGTTATATCTGATACTCTCAATGTTCTTTCCCCTGTCATGAGTATCCACTTGAAGCCCAAAGCCAAGGGCAACTCCTGGTATGACTCAGATCTCGACACCCTTAAACGCAAATGCTCTCTGTCCGCACCAAGAAGAGAGCCCACATCCAAGTCTGCGTCTCTGCCGCATCTAACAACTCGGCCGTACCTTTTAAAATCTGCAAGAAGCTTGCCAATCCTGCTGTAGTCTCTACCTCTCCTGTCCCCTCCCAGGCCCTATGCACGGCCCTAGCTTCTCATTTCCTCTCTAAAACTCAGGACATCCTGTCCTCTCTCTCTTCCTCTCCCCCTGCCCCCTCTACTCCCTGCTCTTCCTCTGGCCCTTCTTCGGCCACCTCTCCTCCCTCCTTCTCTTACTTTCCCCTTTTCCCCCCAGACAAAGTTTCTAGACAAGTCCGATCTATGTAAGCCAAAACATGTACACCCCTGTTCCTCCAAAACCATCAAGGACCACATTGACACCTTGGCCCCTGCTCTGGCTGACTTCTACAACTACTCCTTCACCACTGGCATCTTCCCTTACCCACTGAAGCACTCCCTTGTGCACCGCCTTCTTAAGAAACCCACAGCCGACCTCTCCTGCCCGGCCAACTATCGCCCAATCTCCATCACTCCGTTCCTGGGAAAACTCCCGGAAAAACTAGCCATCTCCCAGCTTAACCTTCACACTGAATCTGTTGGTTGTCTCCATGAGTCTGGTGTCAGAGCTTCCAGAAGCACAGAAACTGTTCTCCTGAACATCCGTGAAGGCCTGCTCTCCAACCTCAATTCCAACACCCCCTGTGTCTTCATCTTACTTGATCTCTCTTCTGCTTTTGACATGGTCAACCATGTCATCCTGCTCAACAGTCTCTGTGATAACCTGAGTATCACCGATCAGGCCCTGGTTTGGTTGACCTCATGCCTCTCCGATCGAACCTCCCAGGTCCAACCTGCGTCCTTTCTCTCCTCTATCTCTATCTCTACCTGTGGTGTTCCCCAGGGGTCTAACCCTCTCACTGGCTGTTCAACCAATACCTGGCACTCCTTGCCCACTGCATTGCCGCTCTCTGCCACAACTTTCAGTGCTATGCGGATGACACTCAACTCAGATCCCTTCTGCCACATCTTCTCCTTCTCTCATCTCTGTCTGTCTGCTATCCAGGAGTGGTGTGACGCAATGATCTCTGCCTTAATGCCACTAAGACTGAGATTCTCCTCATCGTGTTACACTCACCTGGTCTCTGCGGGGCCATTGGGGCACGGTTGCAGCCCTTCCTGGACTAGGCTCCCCTGGATCAGGCTTCTTCCCCTGGATCAGGTTTCTTCCGTTGCTCCGGTAGTGTGGACTGCGCTGGTTGCTGACACTGCCCCTGAGAGAATAGAAGAGGCTGTGAGAATGCTAAGGTCAGACTGTGATTTCCCTCAAACCCTTCTTCCCAGAACGAGATGAGCATGCATTTACCCATATAGTCTCACCTGTTTATTTATGAGGATGAGATCTCTGTCGTGCTTCTCAACTGCAGGGGTGCCTTTAATGAACCTAGTTTCTTCACTGGTCCATGTGCGTGGCAGCAAGACCGGCTGTGGCTGATCCACTTCTAAGGTAGTGTTTCTCAACAATGATTATTGTCCGTATCCTTTTGCAATGTCTTTTTTCCGTGATTATTGTCCATAACCCTTGTAATGTCTTTCCTTCTCTCCAATAGGTGGTGAAGGGCCCAACAGAGTCGCGGTGTTGGAAGCGAGTCCGAATGGGGGGTCAGAGGAGATTACGATGTCCCAAGTAGAAGGCAAGGCAAGTAAGGTCAAGCGCGAGGAATGTGTTGCGCGCAACCAGAGCGTAAAGTCTTTATGTTGTTTCTAACCTGCTTGTCCTTTTCTCCTGTAGGGATGGCCTGGCGACATCTGATGAGAGACAGCTATCCGAAGGACTGCCGGCGGTTGCTGGATGGATGGATTTGGGAGGATGCTGAACGAGACGAGCTCCCGCATAGCTTAGACGCCCGGAACAGGTGATGTTGCGCTCCGACTGACTGACTACTGGAAACAGGTAAGATGCGCTTTAGGCTATGGTTTTGCTGGAATCAGGTAAGATGCGCGCTTCAGCCGATGGTTTTGCTGGAATCAGTTAAGAAGCGCGCTGGAGATGATGTTGCTGGTATCAGGTAAGCTGCTCTTCAAGCGATGGTATTGTTGAAATCAGGTAAGAGCCCTTCAGGCGGCGGTGAGCGTTACGCTGCTGTAAGCAGACTAACGCGAAGCGCTTGCATGCAGGCAGGGCAGACTTAAATAGCCTGATCCCAGCCACGCCCCCTTGGCTCTGCCTTGTGGCCCCACCTTGCTGCACCCAAAGGATGCTGCACGTGCAGCCCAATGTTTTCCTATGGCCACGCCCGGCCTGTATGCACATGGGGACCTGGCAGGGGCAGAAAGAACACGTGCACCAGAAATAAAGTGTGCAGAGCACACTTTCTCATGAGCCTGGCACCAAAGGCGGCAGTACTAGGTCCACCTGGACCCTTTATATGATGGAACTAGTGGTCCTTGTCCAGTGGCCATGACACATCGGCACACCTGCTCCCTCCTTTCCTGTCACTCTCTGGCGGCCTCTCTTGGCCCTCTTACTGCTCCCACCTGTGAGGCTAAAAACCTTTGGGTCATCTTCGACTCCACACTCTCCTTCTCTCCTCACATCTCTGAAGTCTTTAAGAAGTCACACTACCAGCTGCACCTTCTCAGAAGTATTCTTCCTTTCCTCTCCTTCGCCCAGAAGTTCGCTGTCTCTAGAGCTCTGGTTCTCTCTAGGCGGGACTACTTGCCACAGTCTCTTTCTAAATCTGCCTGCTTCAACTCTTCGCCCTCTGCAACTCATCCAGAATAGGACTGCGAGACTTGCCCTTGGCCTCAAGCCCAGGGATCGTATCTCTCCAGGACTGAAATCTCTGCACTGGCTCCCAGTGGCTGCGAGGATTAAGTTAAAAACTCCCTGCATTGTCAACATGGCCTTCTGGGGCATGGGGCCTAAATACCTTCAACTCTCTCTTCCTAAATATCTTCCTTCTCAAGAGCTTCGCTCATCCGCCTCTAACTACCTCAGAGTCAGTCGTTTCTCCAAGCAACGAGTTGGAAGTAGATCTCTTTCTTTGGCTGGGGCCTCCCTCTGGAACAGCCTCCCTGCCTCCCTGAAACTTGAAGAGAACCATCTCTGGTTCGGAAAGCACCTCAAAACCTTCCTCTTTACTTCTGCTTTCTCTCCTCCTCTCCCGTGCTGAATTCCTGGCTGAAACTGAAACTGCACTGGTCACCTAGCTACCCTCTGATCTCGGGTCCAGGTCCCCTCCGCCGCCAGTTGCACCACTGCACTGCCTCCTTGGCATCCCCCACACCTGTGGGACTGTTTCTGTATCCATACAGCTCCCTACCAGTACTTGACACCTGATTTCTGCACTTATCTTTGCACTTGCCACCAGCTGGCCGCACTTTTACTTTTATTTTTACTGTCGTTCCCATGTACTGCACTGCCCCCTCTCCCTTACTCCTGCACTTTTTCCCCTTCCCCCTTCCCCTGCACTAAATGTCACCTGGCCTCGTAAGATCGTTGTCTCTGTTTTTCCCCTGCTCCCCTCCATTGCCTCGTCGCACATCGAAACACTTGTGTATAGGCGTGTTATAAATACCATATCATATCATATCCTATCATAACTTAGAGACACAGCTTAATGATAAGAATCTATGTGTGTCAAAGGCAACAGGTCAGTAGTTCATATAATTACCTACATATGTGCTTCAGAAAGCAGCCACCATGGGGTACAGTGACTGGCCCTATGCTGCCTTGACTGGACTATTGCAAGTCCTGGGGGTAAGTTCCAGGAGATTTAAGACCGCGCAATAGGGAGCTGAGGAACAAAAAGGAGAATCTGGTGACGTGAAATTTGCAAAGCTCAAGCTCCCTGTATGGTAGTCCCATAATTGACCCATAAAGAGGATATACATTGAGGGCTACAGATATAAAGTATATAATAATATAGAGGTGCTTATAAAAATGAACAAAATGTAATCCTCAAAAGCTGGCAGATATGTTAGTTAGAGGGGAGCGCATTGCACATGACACGGTTGCCTGGGCGGAGCTAGGTACAGGTAAGGCGTTTAAGTAAAGGGATTGTCCACGTCTCTGGATGATGCAATGAAAAACTGGCCCAATGATTGGCAATGGAGAATTCTTAAGTGGCGGTGCCCAAACTAAATTTGGACTGAGAAGACCATAGAGAGTTCTCAAGGGCAGCGCTTTTGGCACATCACACAATCACCAACATCTAACTACATGTAGCACCATGTTTTGCCAGTTCTAGATATTGCCATCACAAAACTCAGGTGTAAACATAGCTGTTCTCTCCCGAGTCCTACACTCATGCTTACCAGTAACTTATCACATTTGAGAAACACCCATCCCTACTTCGATAGCCATATCCCCTGCCCTCCTACTCATCCCAATCATTTTTCCTCTTTGATTTTGGTCATTTTATTGATAGGAAGTTTCTCTTTCCTATCGCCTCCTCCCCAAACCTCCTCTTCCTTTCAAGGTCAGTCGACACCGTGGCAGGATCACAATATGTCACCTTTCAGACAAGGTCAGGTGCCGTAAAACCACTGCGGTGGTGATGGGAGCAGTATAAATATTGCATAACATAACATAGAAGGCCTATTAAGCCATATCCCGGCTTATAAAACAGCTGAGTGGACTAAGGCAGACAATTGTTTGTAGCCTGAATTTCACCGGCTTGAATCAAGGAGGGTCCACTCAAACACTCATTCTTCTAAACACTGTAAAACAAGTACCCTTGAATTGGGAAACAATATATGTTTGTTGTCTTTCTAACTAGTGCCATGATACCCCATAAAGGTACAGGGGAGGACTGGCAACATTAGGCCTACGGGGCAAGTAGTATTTTCTGGCCCATGTGGCGGCGGCAGCACCAGCCCACAATGAGGGGTTCCCAACTTCCAAAACAAGCAAACTCAATACCAACCCCTCCCCCTACATTCTCACATATATATATATAGAAATGATTGACATTACTTTCCTTTTATGCAACACATCTTTCAGTTATGTGTGGTTTCTTAGAGACCTGGACCCCAGGAAACTCTCCTACATGCCAACCTAGTAACATTATTTCACACAGATAATATAATTGTTGAAAGGGAAATCTGGGATTTTAACCAAGGTTTTCTTGTGCCCCAGTTTGCATTTTGACAACAGGATAAGTCTCCTTCTATCCCATCAGTACCTTCGACCAATGTAAAGAGGTAGTGAAGCTAGATAACTCATTGGTAGAGCTTAGCCATTGCTGAACCAGGGGGATGGCTTCACTCTAGGAGCCAAACCTGGGCTGCCATAGCAAACGACTCATGCCTGGCTTCCTGCCTCCCAACCCACAACACAAAACCCATACCTGGACCCTGTCTATATACCCTCCTACAACATAAGACCCCCACTTGGCATCCTGCCTCCTTACCAGCACTCATTATATAAATGGTTAAGATTACAATTATTTATGGAAAAAGACTGTAAATTATGAACCCATATGAGAAAGACTTTCTTCAGAAAGGTAAGGAAAATAAGACGCAGCCACAAAAAGTGATTTGCGCAGAATCACATAATGTATGACGAGTGGAAGGTAAGGATTTGAGATCTCTTTTGCTGGTTCCACATTTTCCAATTTAAAAAGCGGGGGGCTTCCACTTCTCCTTTTCCATCTTCAATACAAGAAAAAACCAAACACTTTTTGCAAATGTGTTATTTCAGGGCTGAACTTGTACACTGTTAAATAAATCTTGCTTTCAAAGCACCCATGTATCTACAGGAGATAAGCCTATTAATGGTCTGTTCCCTGAGGCAAATGTATCGGAGAGTGCACACAATTCTGCAGACTAAGTTCATAATTATGATGAAAACTCACTGTAATTATAATCTTATTCTATACAATTGTGTGTACTTTCAAAGCACCAAATCACACGATAAAGCCACCTGAAAAAATATAAAAGCAGTCTTAATTGAAACACATGTTCACAAAGCAAGTATGCAACACTTTATCGGAAAAAAGAAAAGGGCCGAGCCAATCCCACAAACGGGCATAGAGGCATGCAGGTAAGGCTTAGATCACAAGATCACAACAACTGTCAACCTGCTGACCTACTTTTCCAGATGCATATCTCTGGGGGTCATTACGAGGTTGGAGGTAGCCATGGCGCTATTCCCCTGAATGGGCAATTACCGGGCCATTCCAACCTAGGAGGACCTGGTATTTCCCCATTCAGGGAACCCATCCCCATTCCCATTCGAGCCCCCATAGGGCTCAATGGGAATGGGGACCATGCTAACAATGGGCCCGTTAATAACAGGCCAGTTGTTAGAATGCTGGTCGTTTAGCGGCTCCCACTAAGGGTGTCTGGTAAAACCAACCACCCTTAGCGGGACCAGCTAAAGGACCTCGTAATGCGGCGGTAAGGGGTTAATGGCACCGGCACCTTTACCGGCGCCGTTAACCCCTTACCGCCAACCTCAGAATGAGGCCCTCTGTCTCCTTTACCCTCTTTTCCTTACCCATCACCCTCCAATGTCCTTCCCTTGCACCACATTTTTGATGCACTTAACTTAACTTTCCGACATCTGCTCCCTTTTTGCTCGATCCTTTAACACAATCCCCTTCCCTTACCTTGCACGAACCCCCTTCCTTTGCCCACATAGCTCAGTCACCAATTTCCCTTTAATTGTCCATCACACCAAACCCATTCCTTGTCCCTGGAACCTTCTGTTGCCCTGGCTCACTTGTAGACAGTAGACCACTGTGATTTGCCAGTCAGCCTGTCAGACAAGAAAAGAAGCCGTGGTCGTGGCCTTGATGGTAATTGCGGCTATGGGGTCTGCACTTGGACAACACAGAACGAAAGATGCTGAGGGTACTGTGCTCTTGTTGTGCTGCCAAGTTGCACTTAATTGGAAATTCGGCAGCATTTGTCAATTCATGGAAGCAGAGGGAACTGCAAGGGGAATCCCCCTGGGATCCAGTGATGGAAAGGGAGCATGTGTGCCCATTATATTTATTTGTGTTGTCAAGGAAGGTTTTGTGTGAATATGTGTGTGTATTTATGTGACTTTGTACCTATATATCTGTCTGTTGTTGATTTGCATGTGTGTCTTTTGTTGGTAACATAAGGTAAGAGTGTGCTGGAAAAGACAATGAAAATTGGTCACAGACTTAGGGGGTCATTCATAGTTGGGCAGGAATGTTGAAATCGGCAGTATTGGGCAAATACCGCTTATTTGACCATCCACCTGATTCAGGGTTTGATCAAATACCATCAGTGGCATTTCCTGGCGATAGTATTTTAGGTGGACTTTCTGTAGATAATCCATCTATTTTTACCTACGCCAAAGAGGTCAAGGTAAAAATAAAAATTGGCCCCAATTTATTGACAACGTGTTTTACTGCACAGCAGGGAAGCACGATTGCTTCCCTTCACTGGGGTGTGAGAAGGATTTTGAAAAAGGGTCATGCTAAGGGGCTGAAAAGGTGGGCAGCTCTGATTGCCCACCCCTCCCCACTGTACCCATGTGACGCAGATAAAGATCAGAATGTACCCTTTTGTGCATAGAAATGTATAGTAGTGTCAGAGGTGTAGACAGGGTAGGCCCTGAGCGGGCAAGGCCCATTCAAAATCTGTAATTGCCAGCTCAGCAGCGCTGTGTGGGCATTTACAGATGTTAATGTCACTGCGGTGGGCCCAACTACATTAGCTTCAGGCCCCACTTGTTAGACAATCCTGGCTACAACTCTGAGTAGTGGTATGAGGCACAACTTTATATAATCCATTTCTACCTTCACATTGATGGTAAAAATGTCTGGAAAACAATGTCAAACACCTGTTTATGTTACCGCCGGTGAAGGCAGTATTTCTGAAATAAACCTTGAATAGGGTGGATTTTCAGAAATACTTTTGATGGAGGTGGTAACTTTGTCCAGTGGTATTTCATCCAAAAAATCCACCCAGCCGTGAAAGATCCCAGCTCTTAATTTTTAGCCTACTAATAATACCCAAATGTTAAACCTTTTTGTGAGTGTTTTTCAACTGTGCCCAAAAGTGAGTACCACAAACAGTCCAACAGCCAGTTCTATGTCCACCATATAGTAACATCCATCGGTGCCATTCAGGGTGCTTTACGCTCTTTGTTATGAACTCATTAGTGATCTAGATATTCACCAGACCATATGACAAACCTGCTTGCAGAGGGGAGGACAGACTCTAATTGGCAAGTATGAGTCGTGATAAGCTGCTGGCGATTGTAGCAGACCAATCCTGCATGGGGCGCAGTGGTGCCAACATTACCATCCAGGGTGACAGAACCTGCCATGTAAATGTGTACATAATTTGCCGCTGGACAGTATGAGCATGCCCCTCTCAACCACTCTATGTGGAAGCGCATATGTCGGGGTCACCCAGGAGCATCTACAGTATTGCAGAAATCAAGGCGAGTGTCTCACCCCATCTACACAGAAGCCAAGCCGGCTTTGCAGAATTCTCTTCCTTCGAGGCAGGCTGGATTCTGAAGGAAGGATTTTGTATTGTGCATTTTTCTTTTCTTTTTTAATTATGCAGCTCTGGCCCAGGGAGAACAGCCCAGCAAGCCTGGGGGGAAATTGCCACCTCACCCCCCTTCCCAATCTGCCTCTGGGGGAAGGTATTGTACTATGCAAATTGGCTCCTCAATGTCTTCTGCCCTTATTTTGCTCCACTGTGATTTTGCCCTTAGGTATTGCCCATTGGCAGAGGTATCTCCCTCACTGTAGGGACGAACCTGGATTCTCCCACTGTGACTTCGCTCAGAGGTGCACCACCGCTAGGACGCCCACAATGGACAACCTTCTCCAAAATGCCCATCCCAGACTACAACACCTTCGAACCTCATCAACACACTCAAACGCCACTTTCCATACAGTCCCTTCCATGCAGGCCGACTAAGCCACCCACACTCGGAAACTGAACCTGTCCCACCTCTTCTTCAGACCCCCATAGTGCCAAGACCCCACGCAAATGTCAGCAGAGTGAGCTATAAAACCAGTAAACAACAGATGTGATGTCATGCTAACTCCATGAGTTATTGCCGGATTCAGGTGTACACATGCCTACAAATATGCCGACGCCCACCCATTTGTGTTTGGAGTGGCTCCCCAGCACACACCTCTGCAATCCTTCCCCTCAGACATATGGCGCCACCCAAGCTACAGCAGATGATCTCAGGGGTGCCCCTGCTTAATAAAGAAGCCCTCTCTGGCTGAACCGGATATGGGAGAGGGCACTCCTTGGACCAAAAGCCAGACTTAAGCTGTCGATGGACCTGACCAATCACCTGCGGGCGCCAGTCACCTCATGGCATACATTGTTTCCAGTCGGTTAAGGGGTAAATCATTCCCATGATTTGCCTAGTTCAATAATGTTGGGTCCAACCGAATTAGATCCCCCTCCCCCCCCTTGTACCTACGAGAGCACCATGCCCCCCCCCCAGCATAGGGGACATTTATCACTAGTGACACCGTGTTTGAGGGTATCCCTGAGCCTAGAAACCATGTTAAACAAAAGTGCTTATAAAAAGGGAAAATCAGCATTTCAAAACAAGATACGAATAGCACTGTTTGACAGCGTCGAACCCATGGCCGAACCAAAAATGCAAAATGCTGGCGTGGGCCAATATGTTGGGTTAAAGTGGGGCATTTTGATGAGTTACTTCGCTATGTGCCTAATAGTTTTGACCAGTGTTTCTGAATAAATATTCTATAAAAAGCGCAATTTTCATCATATTTTATCAACAGAGCGATTGATACCTTGGGTACTGTTCAAACAGTGTCCCAAAAGGAATGAATCACCGTTTACAACTGTGGGCCACTTTTTCATTGGCCGTACCTTATGTGTTGACCTCCTATTTCCCCAAGCAAGGCTGACTGCTTGTTTGTTTTTATTAGAACAATTAACTCTGGCTTGTTTAAGATGGCGAAACCTTGTCTTCCCCTTAGTTTAGTGGCTCCCGCTCTGACCGTTTCTAGTTTTACTGGTTCATGTTTGCGCGCCACACTTAGATGGAATTCTTAACTTTAGCCTGCGTCAAATTTAGATAGAAATGTGAATGTTACCAAGTGCCACACCTAGATGGAATCGTGATCACTAGCCGGCCTCACATCTAGATAGGATATTGAGGATTAGCAAGTTCCACACTCAGATGGAATAGTGAATGATAGCAAGCATCACACCTAGACATAATTGCAAGGACAGCAATGCCAATTAACCGATCCACTAACAATATCACCCCTCTGCATACACCTCTCAAACTCTAACCAAACACAGCCACAAGCCTACAACACAACAATCCGCACAAACTTCACTACACTGCAACAACAAAACAAACCACATATAGACTGGCACAACAGCACACAATGACTACCGACCATAAAACACCCCAAGCCCAGCCAACGGACCCACCGGGCTGAGGTTGCCAACAGCACATCACTGCTCTCTTGCACTTTTATATCCTTTAACATTAAGATTAACATTGGTGCCCGAGGCAATTGTATGGCCCAGTCCGACCGTGCTGCTTGGTGCATTACACGGTTCATTTGATTTCTTTGGCCATTGCTACAGCAGTATGTTATGTCATACTGCTGCAATCTATCCTTAGGCAGTCATACCGCCAAACGCAATTAACTTTACAGCATGCATCACGCAAACGGTAACGGGAAGGGTCTGCATCATTTAAAGTCATGCAGGCACATCAGTTAAACCCCAATTTGGAGTCCGAAGGGCTGCATGTGTGTCATCCTATAATACCATATGTGGTGATACCGCATGTGGTAATGCTTATGTGTGGAGGGATTCTTCTTCACACATAAGCAGTCAGAAAACAACTTACCAATATTTGGAATTTGGCAAAGCAGTAAAACATGAAGTGTTTCCGAGTACTATCATGCTTTACCACTGCCGCCAAATTCGTAATTACGCCGTTAGTACTTGTAGTTACATGCCCTCCACGGGGGGGAGGGTTGGGGGGGTGTTTTATCATGCTTTTGGGAGACACCGGCGAGAAGTTCATTTGCATTCATGTGTCCTGTGTACCCTCTTCATCCCTCTGCTTCTTCATTGGATGCAAGGAAGCACAAGCCCTCATATGCAGCATCACACTGGTAATTTAATGATCAGCCTTATGTGATATGTTTCGATGGATTTCACTTTGATTTCAGACTTATCACTTATGGCATGAGTCTGAAAACTGCAGCTGTCAATACGTCTTGAACTCCCATGATCCATCACCTTTAACTCTGCTTGCTAGAGATGATGGGAGTTGTAGTTCGAAACACCTGGAGAGTCAACGGTTGCCAACCCGCTAAGGTTATATGATTTGTTAAGCGGTGAGCGTAACATTCACCATGTATATGGTTTCTTGGCACTGATGACTGTCACATGAGTAAGTGGTTGTTTACCAGCGGTGAGTTTCCCTCGTGAACGGTTTCCGCAGGGTGGGAGCAGCTGTGCTACATCCCCAACATCCTTGAATGTGATGTCAGTATGTCTTTAGTCAGGCATTGGGGCCTTTGGTCACAACTTTGTATCACCATTAACCTGTTTGTGCTGAAACAATGCACAGGAGAATACATAACCTTATACTCACTCCCTAGGCCCTGAGCAGCCAGGTTCTATAGACTGGAAAGCTGGCAGGAACCATGGGCACTCTTAAACAAGGCTGGTATTTCAACTGTGGCGCCTGCAAGGGCAATAATCTTGACCAGGTTGCTTGAAAGATCCGGAGGGCTGCTGGTCCAACATTCGTGTTTAATGTACACAAGTGCATTCAGGTTGGGCGTCCATGCATTTTTAGTAATTTTGTTTGGTATCCGGTCATTGCATCGACAACCAAAGCATCGACAGCCATACCATCTAAAAAAAAGCATCTAAAAAAAGCATCTAATGCATTTTTTCGATGATAAAGGGTTTAGTTTAATAAAAATGGGTTTTAAAGGTTAAAAAAGGAGGGTAAGTGGGGACCCCCCCAATTAAAAAAAATAATGCATTAGATGATTTTTTTAGATGCTTTTTTTAATATGGTATGGCATTAGATGCTTTGGCTGTCGATGGAATGACTATAAACCATTTTGTTTAAAGGTTTTTCTTTCTGCTTTAAGTTGTGTCTGGCCGTTACTAAAGGTTATTGTATTGTCTTCACATGATCTGCTTATTCAATTGTGCTACCCAAAACCTTCGTAAAGTTCACCTTTCACTCGACCTGCTACCCAGAGGAAAGAAGAGACTTTTTTTGGAGCAAGGGTACCCACTTGTTGGCAATGTCTTGCTCGGCTGGGATCAATGTGTTTTTTTTACTTAAGTACCATATGTACTCATTTGGCCTCATTACGTGTTTGCCGGTAAAAAAACAACAATACCAGCATGCCGGTGCTACCGTGTCCATGTAGCACTGCTGCCGGAATCTACTGTAGATTCCAAGTCAGCCTGCATCCGCTTTCCCACATGCCGGTAATGGCCCCCAAACGTTCAATCCCGGCATGCGTAAAACGAGGCCGTAAGTACCGGTACGCTGATGCCAGTAATAGCGGCACTGAAAGCAACGTCTTCGTGCCAGAACGGGAAATGCAACAGCAGCCATCTTTAAAAACGCAATCCATTGCAATCCTCAGTCCACAGCACTTGAACTGGTGAACTGTGTAGGCAGGAAGGTAGCTGACAAACATGACAACCAGACAAGGCACTGCCCTTCACTGCAAACCCCGATTTAGCGACATAGAACTAAACATGTTGGTTGACACATTGGTTGAACACGCGGATGTTGTGTTTTGTGCAGACCTGCGGCGGGCAATCCAATTTAGGAAGAAAGCGGTGGTGGAGGAGGTGGCCTGCAAGGTCTCTGCGGTGAGGACGACAGCCTGGATGGTCCGTGACTGCTGCATGCGGTGGGACGACCTCCGTCTGCGGGTCCGCAACCTCTTGTCGGCCCTGCGCAGCTAGGGGATGGCCACAGGAGGCGGTCCACCATCGCCCATACAGCTTGCATCATGAGAGGAGACCTGCAGCACAGTCATGAACATGGTGGGCATTGAGGGTGTGGGAGTGGCCGAGATGGGAGCTACATCAACAGATTATGATGGTATGTCTCCCTTACTGTAATCCCAATGTCACACCACATACCTTCCTCCCAAACCCCAATGGAGAAGTCAAAAAGGCAAGAAGGTGACACTGATACCATGCTGCATTTGCACCCACCTAAAGCCACCTCCCACACAACTACAATGTACCTGCCACAAACACAACCAACAAACACCCCTGACACACCACACATGACCCCTTAATTGACAACACAAGCACCATCAGTATGTGTACACACACACACACATACACATAACTGTACAGCTGCAGCCCTCCACACTGTGACACCTCATGGCAAGAAGCACACATCACCTCCCCCAGTTGCACACCTGACACACCGACCATGTACGTTCATGCAGTGTAAACATCCATGGCTCAACGTACAGGATGTGTGCACATCAGTTCCACAAGGAAACACCCCACGCCATACAGCCCCTATGACATGGACACAACACGCAAACCTCTACACACCTGAAGTACACTCAACAGAGACCATGCACAACATGTCCGCACCATAAGGATGCCCCGACACTGCATCCCCCCAGTCCTGTGTGCACAATGCCAGCCCCTCCAACATGTCCATGACAATGCGCATGACTCCGAATGTAGTACGATCGATGCATGTTGGATGTGTACACACCCATGACTAATGCCCTGCCTCACTGTCCCCCACAGGCACTGGAACAGACAGCGAGGGTGAGCATGCCCCAACCCCCCATAGAGCTGATGGACGGCAGCACCACAGCGAACACACCGGCCGCAGCCAGGAACCGTCAACCTGTAAGGCGAGAACAAAGCATGGCCCGCCTTCCACGTCACAGCCCTCCTGCCAAGAGCACAAACCAGCTGGCCAGCAGCCCACAGAGACACCATCTACCTCTAGGAATGCCCCCCAGGTAACCACGACTCCTCCCAGCAAACTTCTCCCAGCAAAATCCACACCTGGCAGCAAGGGCCCCAAACCAACCTCCACTCCTGCCTTCAAGGCCCCCAAAACAACATCTACATATGGGGCAGCACCGGAGACACTTCAAGGGGAAGAGCCGCAATCCCCTGTGGTCAGTGAGCCCGAGGATGTTCATTCAGCAGTACCAAGTCAGCAGGGTGAGGCGGCACAATCCACACTTCACAGTAGGGAGGAGGGGGTAGACTCACCGACCTGCAGCCGGCAAGAGGAGGGCGAAACAAAAGGACCCATGCAGGGAAGCATGCCTAGTGCACCTGCACATGACTCAGGTGTGCACGCGCAGCAGAGGACATTGCCCTTGACAAGTACAGTGATTAAGCTGTCTTCAGCCCCGGAAACCCTCCCAGCCCACCTCCCATGGCAGCACATGCGCCACAGCACATCAGGGACATTGAGGGGCGGATGACGTGTATGGAAGTCCGGCAGCAAGCAATGCAGGCCCTGGGGATCCAGTTTGTATCCGACGCTGAGGTAACACACCAGGCCATGCAGGAGGGCCTGCATGAGAATGCTAGAATGGTGAGCAGGGCTGTGTACCGGGTTGCCATGCTCATCCATGAGGGTAATGCAGCAATGACAGCCCTTTCGCAGTCCACTACCCAATTGGCAAACGCCATTGCCAAGCAACCCCTCAACCCGGTCCATCGCAGAGCAGCACACCGACTGTTCCACTCAGACTAGCCCTGTACGTCGCTTGTAGCGACTTGTGCGACACACAGAGGCCCAGCCCCCCCACCCCCAGAAAGGGGCTGTGAATAATGGAACTATAAATTGCATGTTAACTTGCAGTATTTGTGAGGTTGTTGTGTTGGTAGTTGGTGAGGGTGAGTTGGGGTATTGGGTGTGGGGGGAGTTGTAGGGGAGGGTGTGGGGGCATTGGGTGCAAGGGTAGTGGGGGAGGGGGTCTAGGGGGCAACTCGTGTAGATATTGATGGTAGTACTGCATTGTCAAATGTGCATTTATGGGAAAGAAAATCACATGACTGGACATTGTTTCTTCAGTGTGTGTCAATTTATGTACAGTGCCAAGTGCCCAGTGTGACCCATCACCAGTGCCCTCTTCTCCAGTCCATCAGAAGTAGTGGTCAATTACATCTTGGCGTTTCACACGCCCTTCATTCACATTGTGGGGCTGAGGATTTCTACAAGCTCCCCCATCATCATCCTCATCCTCAGGTGGCATCATGTCCATGTCAGGGGGCAGGGGTACGTTGCGTTGGATACACATGTTGTGTAGCATGGCACATACTAACACAATCTTGTTGTGCCCCACCCAACCTGCTGAGGCAGCGAAACCAGGCCTTCAGCAGTCCAAAAGTCTGCTCGATCATGACACGAGTGCGTGCATGTGCACGGTTGTAGACCTCTTTGTGCCCGTGTACTGGTTGCCTGATGGGGGTCAGGAGCCACAGCTTCAGGGGATACCCAGTATCACCTGCATGGGAGCAATGGAGAATGTACTTGTGATTAATTAGGTAATTCTGTGTAAGCTGTAACGCTCACCTGGTATCCACGGGGACGTCACTCAGCCTGTTCTGACCTCTTACGACCTCGAACCCTTCCCTGGAGGCTATTCGACTGGAGACTGGACCTGAAACACAGGATTGGTAGAGTTTAACTCCCTATTGTCTCTGCGTGCTTGAACCCCTTCTTCCCCGGGGTCCAACCCTTCCCTTTGATCCACAGCTCACCTTGTTTTCTTGGATAGTGTGCTCTCCGTCCTGCTTTCAGCGCAGGGGCGCGTTGATTGATGCAGGCTCGTTGCCACCTAGTTTCTTCACTGGCAAGAGTCCGACAGGTAAGTATAATGAGTCTTTTGAACAGTTCTCTAACTTCGTTCCTTTCCTTCCTTAGATGATGGCCGGCGTCTGGGGATGGCGGCGTGCTGCTGAGATGAGTAGCGCTGAAGGTGAGTGAGAGCGCGATGCACCCCTTTCGTATTTGCATTGAACTGAGTTCTTTTTCTGTGTCTTTTAGGTGCCGCGACGTTTTCAGTGTGGATGCTGGTTATGAAGAACAAATACGGTGGGTAAGCGCGGTATGCGGCGCCTCTAGCTATTTCCACGCTAACCTGGAGTGTCTTTTCCCTCTTGAAGATGGATGACAAGTTCCGGAGACAGAGTTCCCCCAGAGCGGCTGGGATTCAGGTAAGCGTTTGAAGCTCGTGCAGTATTTAAAAATAAGCAAAGATTTGCAGAATGCTTACTAATGCCTTTTTTCTGTTCTTTTCCCTTTTCCTTAGGAAGCGGCGTGCCGGGATGGGAATGACACTGCGAAGATGCCCGCAGAACAGAAGGAGCGATGAATGATGGGCAGAAGCACTGCAAGGTAAGGCTGTTCCTAACGTTGTTCTTGTTCTTGCAGGAGCTGAGCGCAGAAGAAAGATGCAAGCTTACTGGAGACCGATCCGAACACGGTAAGTGTCACGCTGCAGGTGCAGAAAACGCAAAGCATGTTCCTCAGCCTGGGTGTGGCTTAAATAGTCTCTGGGTATCCCAGGTGTCTCTGGGCTGAACCACACCCAAAAGACTAGACCGCACATGCAGTTCTGGGAACCGAAATATGTGGGGGCATCCATCTTGTCCCCATCAATGCACTACAAGTCCAATCCCCAATGTTATCCTATGGGAGTGAGTGAGTCTGGTGCCACAAGCGCCAAGTCTGACTCCAAGTGGGTCTTTGGAGGGATGGAGAGGCCCTTGAGGGCCATGTAGGTGATTGTGGCCTGGCTCCAGCCTGACATCTTGGAGGGCTGGGGACATGACGGGCAGGAATCATGACAGCACTCCCCCCCAAGGCCCCTCTCAAGGTGGCTCTTCTGTCTGGTACTGGTTTGGTTGGATGGTTTTGATGAAATCGTCTAAGCAAGCGAGGTGCATGGATGTACTCACAAGGCTCCCATATCCTGTCTTGTGGACCATACCCCTTCCAGTCTAATAAGTAGTATAATTTGGATCTGATGTACCTTGAATCTAGGGTGTCCTTGACTTCGAATTCTTGCTCCCCAGCGACTACTACTGGCTGCGGTGGCGTTGCTACCCGGGTCCCAGGTTGAACAGGTTTAAGGAGAGACACGTGGAACACAGGATGAATCTGCATCTTTGACGGCAAACCTAGTCTGACCACCACAGGATTTATCATGGAGGTAACGGTGAATGGACCCAGGTATCTTGGACGGAAAGTTTGGGCTCCTTTAATGGACACGTGTTTAGACGCCAGCCAGACTTTGTCTCCCACTTGGTAGTTGGGGGCCTTTGCTCGGTGTTGATCAGCAAACTTCTTTTGGCGACTCTTAGCTTGAAGTAGGTTTTCAGCTGCCCTTTTAAAGGTTTCAGAAATGGTCATGTGCAAGGTTTTGACTGCTGGCATTTCCAGGGTTGTAGGAACGTCCACCTCAGAAGTGCCTGCCATACATGATATAAAAGGGTGTCTGCCCAGTGCTGGTGTGTAGGGAATTATTATAAGCATATTCAGCTATCCATAATAGGTTGAACCAACTTCCTTCAGCTTGGTGTAACATGCAACGCAGATACTGCTCGAGCATCTGATTTGTCCTCTCAGTTTGACCATCCGTTTGGGGATGGTGACTGGTGGATAGCCGGATGTCGATCTGGGCCATAGAGTAGCATTTTCTCCAGAAGTTAGATACAAATTGAGTACATCGGCCTGAGACCAAAACTGAAGGAAACCCATGGAGCTGTACAATGCCTTCAAGAAATACCTTTGCCAGAGTGGAAGCATTTGGGAGCCCCTTAAAAGGAATGAAATGTGCCATTTTTAAAAATAGGTCCACAACCACAAGAATAGTGTTAAACCCTTGACTGGGTGGTAAGTCAGTAATAAAATCCAGGGACAACGTGTGCCAGGGTGCTGGTGGAATTTCCAATGGTTGTAATAGCCCAGCCGGTTTCTGCTTGGATGACTTGTTTTGAGCACACACTACACAAGATAGGATGAATTAGATAATGTCTTTATGCCACGTGGGCCTTGGCTAGGGTTTTAGCGATTCCGGGGTGGCCCTCGATCAAGGAATCATGATAACCGGACATGACTTGTTCTCGTAGTTCTTGGTTTGGTAAGAATAAACGATTCCTGAAGTAGGGCAACTGATCTTTTATCATGTAATGTTCTCCTTGTGCACTCCACGCTTGTAATTGCTCCGGACTCATCAGGTGTTGGATTTCTTCATGTAATTCTTTCTGAGTTATGGTTGCTGTGATTCCTAGGAGCTAGTCACTCGGGATGATTGCTATTGGGTCAGGGGTCTGATACCCTTGCTCTTCCACCCCCATACGGGAAAGGGCATTGGCCGTCCCGTTTTTCACCCCTGGTCGAAATGTAATCACGTAGTCATATTCAGCAAAAAAAAGAGCCCAACGTAGTTGTCGTGAGGATTGGGACTTTGCCGTTTTTAGGTACTGGGGGTTCCGGTGGTCAGTTATTACAGTGATTGTGTGTCTGGCGCCCAAGAGGTAGTGCCGCCATGCCTTAAAGGCTGACTTAATGGCCAGGAGTTCTTTGTCTGTGATAGCGTAGTTGAGTTCAGGGGGTGTGAATTTACGCAACCAGGAGGCAACAGGGTATAACTGGCCCGTTTCAGGGTCCTTTTGTGAGAGGATGGCTCGCATAGCCATGCTTGAGACGTCCGTTTCCACCAGGTATGGGAGATCAGGGCGAGGGTGGCGTAAGATTGGGGCAGATGTGAATCTTGCTTTGAGTTCCTGGAAAGCCTCCTCGGCTTCTGTTGTCCACTGGAACGTTTTTTTTGTTGCTTTTCCTTAGTAATGACGTGATGGGATGCACGATTGCGAAAATCCTGGGATGAACCGGTGGTAGAAGTTTGCTAAACCCAGCATACTTTGAACCCCCTTGAATGAATTTGGGGATGGCCAGTTCAGGATAGCATCTACCTTGTGTACATCCATTCGGATTCCATTCGGGCTGAGAATAAAGCCCAGGAATTCCACCTCGGAGACGTGGAATGAGCGCTTTTCGAGCTTGGCGTAGAGATGGTGTTGACAGAGTTTCTCCAATACGGATCGGACGTGTTTAACGTGGTCCTGCTTTGATGCAGAATATACTAGATATCGTCGATGTACACTAGAGCGCAGACATCAATCAATTCCCATAGGACATCGTTCATGAAGTATTGAAATGCAGCAGGCGCGTTGCAAAGGCCAAAGGGCATTACTTGATATTCGTACAAGCCGTATTTGGTGTCAAAAGCGGTTTTCCATTCGTCCCCCTATTTTACGCGAACAAGGTGATATGCCCCCCTAAGGTCTAGTTTTGTGTATATTTGGGCATCTTTGACTTGATCAAGCAATTCAGGGATCAGTGGCAGGGGGTAGTGATTTTTTACGGTAATCTGGTTCAGTGCGCAATAGTCGATGCACGTTCTCAAGTCTCCCTCCTTTTTCGGTACGAAGAATAGAGGACTGGCTGATGGAGACTTCGAGGGACGGATGAACCCGTTGGCCAGGTATTGGTCAAGATAGGCCTTCAGGTGCTGGTTTTCTGGTCCCATGAGTGTGTAAATTTGCCCACAAGGGATTTGTGCACCGTGTATCAGGTCGATTTGGCAATCGCATGGTCTATGTGGTGGCAGGGTATTAGCCTGTTCTTTCTGAAAGACATCTTGAAAGTCCTGGTATTCACTTGGTAGGGTGCTGATTGCCACAGTCGCAAGCATGGAGGTTCTGGTGTCTGTTGGTTGTTTTTCTTGGCGATAACATGTTTGGGCACAAGTCTCGGGAAAGGCCAATTCTTTTGCTCGCCAATCGATTCGAGGATTGTGAGCTACCAACCATGGCAATCCCAAAATCAAGCGGAACTGTGGTGCCTTAATGAGGTCGAAAATGATAGATTCTTGGTGTCCACCCTGGCACAGAAGGGTTAAAGCTGCAGTGCATTGGGATACTGTAACAGAAGCTATTTCTGTGCCGTCGACAGTGGTGACAGTGTCGGTGGTTGATTTAGGGCGTAACGGAAGCCCCATCTTTGCCGCAAGATCCTGGTCGATGTAATTCCCAACGGCTCCACTGTCTATGTACGCTCTTACTGCGTGCATCCGAGATGGTTGTTGGTGATTGATCAAGACCACAGATAGTGCAAAATGGGAGGTCTGTAGAGCACTTTCTTCGCTCGACAAGTGGACCCCTACACTTGCCGGGCTGGGGAGTTTTCCGATTCCTTGATGGTATCTTCCTTGTCCGTGGCCCCTACCATCCTCCTCGGTGGCTTCACAGGGCACTCTTTAAGGAAATGACCTGACCTTCCACAGCACAGACATAACTGCTGCTATCTCCTTTTATCCCTTTCCGCTTTAGTCAAGGGGGATCTGACCCCCCCCGATTTGCATTGGTTCTCCTGAACCTTCCGTTGTTCGGGCAGTATTGTCCTTTGAACGCACATACATAGGATGAGGGTCCGGTCTGGTTTGATCTGCTCTTCGGTCCTGCAACCTATGATCCACTTGAACATCAAGGTCAATGAGCAGTCTTTCGGGAGGGTTCACTACTTGTGCGAGAACATCCTTGAGCTCCCCCCGCAACCCCTGATGAAATAACGTGGTTCTCTTCTCCACTGGCCATTCTGCTTCAACTACGAGTCTATTGAGCGTGGCTATGTATGTTAATAGGTCTTGATTCCCTTGGCGTAGGGACAGAAGTTCGTTGTCTAATGCCTGCCCATGAGTACGACGGGCGAACAGCTTTTCCATCTCCTGCTGAAAGCCCCTGAAGTCATGCAGCAAAGGATCGTCTTGGGCCACAAAGGGTACAGACCAGTCTGCGGCGCTACCACTCAGGTAGGATAGCACAAAAGCGACCCGTGATTGGTCATTCGGAAAGGCCCCTGGCCTACAAAGGAAGTGCAGGTGGCACTGGTTCATGAACGTTGCAAACCTCTTGGGATCCCCCGTAAATCGTTCAGGTGGGGCCAAGGGAACTGCCCCAGGAAGGGTTATCTGAGCGGGATTGGCTGATGGCGCTGGCATCGAGGGCACGCTTCTCGGCAATGGTGCATGCCCTGCTTGTGACTGGAGAAGTTGCCGGCTTAAATCAACAGTACGTTATTTGGCTACTATCAGCTCTTGACTCAGGGTGTTGGTCTCCTGCCTGGCTGCATGTACCTCAGAACGTAGCTGCCCCAACATGTGGGCTAACTGGTCGGTTTCTGACGTTTCCATGACGCCCAGGTGGATTTTGAAGTATGGCTTTGCGTTCTGTGACGCTCACCTGGTATCCACGGGGACATCACTCAGCCTGTTCTGACCTCTTACGACCTCAAACCCTTCCCTGGAGGCTATTAGACTGGAGACTGGGTCTGAAACACAGGATTGGTAGAGTTTAACTCCCTATTGTCTCTGTGTGCTTGAACCCCTTCTTCCCCGGGGTCCAACCCTTCCCTTTGAGCCACAGCTCACCTTGTTTTCTTGGATAGTGTGCTCTCCATCCTGCTTTCAGCGTAGGGGTGCGTTGATTCATGCGGGCTCGTTGCTGCCTAGTTACTTCACTGGCAAGAGTCCGACAGGTAAGTATAATGAGTCTTTTGAGCAGTTCTCTAACTTCGTTCCTTTCCTTTCTTAGATGATGGCCGGCGTCTGGGGATGGCGGCGTGCTGCTGAGATTAGTAGCGCTGAAGGTGAGTGAGAGCGCGATGCGCAATGCACCCCTTTCGTATTTGCATTGAACTGAGTTCTTTTTCTGTGTCTTTTAGGTGCCGCAATGTTTTCAGTGTGGATGCCGGTTATGAAGAACAACTACGGTGGATAAGCGCGGTATGCGGCGCCTCTAGTTATTTCCACGCTAACCTGGAGTGTCTTTTCCCTCTTGCAGATGGATGAGAAGTTCCGGAGACAGAGTTCCCCCGGAGCGGCTGGGATTCAGGGAAGCGTTTGAAGCTCGTACAGTATTTAAAAATAAGCGAAGATTTGAAGAATTCTTACTAATGCCTTTTTTCTGTTCTTTTCCCTTTTCCTTAGGAAGCGGCGTGCCAGGATGGGAATGACACCGCGAAGATGCCCGCAGAACAAAAGGAGCGATGAATGATGGGCAGAAGCGCTGCAAGGTAAGGCTGTTCCTAACGGTGTTCTGGGTCTTTGGAGGGATGGAGGGTCCCTTGAGGACCATGTAGGGGATCGTGGCCTGTCTCCAGCCTGACATCTTGGAGGGCTGGGGACATGAGGGGCAGGAATAATGACATAAGCACTGCCTGTACAGTGTTCATGATTACATGCAACAGGATATTAATGACTGGACATGACATGTTCCTAATACCCAGGGAAGTGTACTTAGGGATGATCCATGGTGATGGGGGGAGGGGGTGTTGGGTGTTGTTCAATCAGAAACAGCACTCTCACAAATGAAGTCCAAAAACCCATGATGTGCTCACATCTGTTGGATGTTTTACCAATGGGAATGGCCTATGAATGCACAGTGCATAATGACACATTTGCCTAATGTGCGTCGTGAAACACAGTGGTTTCCAAATCATGCATTCGACTACTTGATGTCACCATGTACATGTCCATCAATGCCTTTCCCCATATGATTATGGCACATTCACATTGGTGGTATGGGCCACCGGTGAAGGGTAACGTTTCTGTGATACGGCTGGGTGGGGACTGATATGGTGGGAATAAGGTACTTTGGATGAGTCCTGCACCTCTCAATCATATATTGGTGGTGGTAACTGATTGATGATTGCAATAATTTCCGTGCTTCACCCATTGTTTTTGGAGGTATCCCGTAAGGTGACAAGACAGGAATACTGGTCTGCAGTGTACCTGTGGATTGAGTGCATTGACTGAGATTTCTCTGTGTGGCAGTTGGATTTAGCTCAGGGATGGCAACATGCCTCATGATTTCCTTTGCGGCACTCCTGTATTTCATGCATTGTGACTGCAGGGTGGTGCATTGTGGTACCTGTGGTCCATGACTTATGATGTTCCTGATGTGTGTGCTGATATGAGCACTGTGTATGTTGCTTACATGTACGCACTGCTGTGTAGGCATGCCACATCTGCATCCATTGCCTGTGTCCCACAGTCTGGTGAATTAACTAGGCTCACAGTTTTAGGCACCCAGGACGCTGTGTGTGGTCTTGTTCCCTTTTATGTGTGTGATTTGTTATTGTGCAGTTTGGGGATGTAGAGGTATGTAGGTCTGGTTCATCATGCGACTTTGACTTCTATTGCCCAAAGCAGTCTACATGCAATGCATTGCATTCATGGTAATTATTACGCCTATTTTCTGGGGTGATTATGTTTATGTTTATATTTAGGGATTTATAAAGCGCACAAGGTACCTACAGACTTAAGGGTGCTAACGTACATGCAAAGAACTGGAAAAAACAAATAAGAGGGAGAAGCAGATAATCGCATGGACAAAAGAATAATCTCAGGTGACTTTCCGGAAATTCATAAGGCTGAAGGGACTTAAGAAAAGAGTACTGTCTTAAGCTTTTTCTTGAAGACCTCAGTGGATGATATAACTCTTAGTGAGGGCATTACGGCATTCCATGCTTGTGGGGCCGCTAAAGCAAAGGCAGCATGCCTTGCCTTCTTGGTCTTACATCGAGTGATGGTAAGAAGATTGGAATCATCTGATCTAAGAGCTCCAGCACTATTTTTAATTATGATGGCTTCTTTAAGATAGGCCGGCATTTGGCCCTGCACGCATTTATGGGTGATAAGGAGTAACCAAAGGAAACCCTGGCCTGGATGGGGAGTCAGTGGAGACTTCTTCTTGCTTCTGATACATGATCTCTTTTCTTAAGGCATTTGACAACCCTCACTGCTCCATTTTGAATTACCTGGAGACGGAGAAAGTCAGATAGGGGGATGCCCACCAGAAGGCTACACCAATAGTCCAATCTGGATCCTATTATCGCCCTGGCTAGTGTGTCTGAGTTTTTTCAGATATGAAGGGTCTTAGATGGCGAAACAGTTTGATAAAATAGGAGGAAGAGGAGATCAGACTGTTAACCTGGGCTTTCATATTCAGGTTTTTGTCTAAGTAGATGCCCAGGATCTTCACCTTACTCATGACCTCAATGTTACAATTATCTATATTGAAATTATTGTAAATTAGTCCCAGTTTCTCAAGTTTAGTCTCTGACCCAACTAATAGAAGCTCAGTTTTTGAACTGTCGATGGCCAAACCATTGGCCACCATCCAGTGTTGAATCTTTTGATAGATTTTATTAATTAATATTTCGTCCTCCTGGTGTGAACCTGACATGAGTATGACGCACTGTGTGTTGTCCATGTATTCGCAAACATGATCCCTTCCTGTTCCAGCATATGAAAGAATGGGATCATAAAAATATTATAAAAGCAAGGGGACACACATGCTCGCTGCGGGACTCCATACATGAGGGTTGTGGGTTTGGCTTCTGCAAGATCGCTAGCTAACTTGCCTACCCTTCAAAAAGGAAGAGATCCAATTGGTCAATGCTGGGGAAAACTTGGCATTGTTCCTTAACCTGGCAGACAGAATGGTATAGTCCACCAGTTTGAAGGCCGCCGAAAGATCGAGAATCATGAGTGGGGAGAATCATTATGGATTCATGCATGTGGTGTGCACTTGTGGTGCTCATGAATTCAATCCTGTGCTATGTTCCAACACCCCTCATGGCCCGGCCAGCAGACAGGTTGCCTATGCTTGTGGTTCCCCCCCAATCAACACCCCTCATGGCCCTGTGGTTAGACTCACCCATCAGCCAGGTACGTTGTGCAGCGTGTCGTGCCATGTAGCAGGGAAGCAGGGAGTTGCGCAGCACCATGGCTTCATGTGTTGGGCCAGGGAATCTTGCACAGCAATGCGTTATGATTTTGCTAGAATCGCACACCATCTGGACATTCAGGGAATGGTAGAGCTTCCTGTTGCGGTACACTACCTCCATGGCATGATGGACTACTAGCTCCACATGAGTGCAGTCAAAGGCTTCAATTACATTTGGCATGCCTGCCAGTGCATGGAATGCTATTTTGGTAGCAATCACCTCCTCCGCAGTCTGTGGTAACTTGATGTGGTCACTTGCGTGTTTCAGGAGTGCATCTACCACCTGGTTGAGCACACGGGAGATACAGGGTTGCAAGATGCCATGCAGCTTCCCCACTGTATGCTGGTGGCAAGGAAGTATAGCACAGACACAACCTTCAGCAAGGGGGGCGGGGGGGCGGCTGTCCGCATGTTGATGAGGCTCACCAGGTCGTCATGAATGAGGTCCAGTATTGTGGAGATGGTGTCCCTGTCCAGGCAGTACAGTGTGTGGATCTGTGCAGGGGTTAGGTCAAATGGACTGGCCCTTAGGCAAGGGATTGGTAGCTGCCTGCGGGATGGAACAGCCTGCACTATTGGTATGTGCTGGCCCAGTCTGGCCCTCCTTCTCCTCCTGCGCCTCTGCTGCATTCTCTGGTTCACTGCCTGCTCAAGGAGTAGCAGTGCAGGCATGTCCTCCAGCCCCAGTATTGCAACTACTAATGGTAGCATTGTGGATTTGGGAGGGGTGTGGTGTGTGGAAGTGTTCCTTTTGTGCTTTGCCAGACTCCATTGCCTCTACCTGTGCTGATTGTGTGCACCGGTGGCAGGTTTCTACACAGCATATCCCTGTTTACGCCTGCTCCTCGAAGCCAGTGTTTATGGCATCATGGTGTCCGTTGTTACCAGCAGCTCCATGGCGGTAATTGCATGTCTGTGCAACTCTTAAAGTGCACTTGACTGCGGCATGCCAGTGACACGGGCACGGCTGCAGCTTGTCCATGCTCATACCAGCAAGGGAGAGCCTGGTCACAGTGGGTCGCTGCCGATGCCGATGACACCGACATCACTGCACGTAATACTCCGGTCCGGTAAATGATGCTGGTATTACCGTACCGGCATAAATTTTACTGGACCAGCAAACTTGTAGGAGGAGGAATATGATGTCAGTTTCCTTTTATACTTGCTGGTTAGTTCTTGTTATATTATGATGAGGTTTCTTTATAATGTTTTGCTTTATGTATTTATTTATTGGATATTTGTAAGTCGCCTATATACCAAATGATGTTTCAAGGCACCACAAGACAAGAAACAGGGGTTGGGGGGACAAGGTAGATGCTAACAAAAACGGTCCTACTAGGCCTTGTGACATGACATTCAGATCATGGAAGTGCAGTAACAAGAAGTGCCGGTCTGGGCAACAAGCGAAGTTCAAGCAAGAGTGGGAGGTGCAGGGAAAGAGGAGAGAGTGCAAGTGAAGCAGGGGGAGGGGCGAGAAGAAGGGAAGAGGGCCACAGAGGCTAGAAAAGTGCTAAGGGGAGGGCAGAAGGGCAGGTGCCAGGGATTGCAAGGGTAAAGGGGAGAGAATCCACATACTAAGGTGTGGGGGGACTGTGCAGGGGGCATGGTGCCCAGTAGAACTCATACGGAACCAAGCAGCCAGTCACTGAGGCAGACAAAGGGTGTTAGCAGAGGAGGGGAAAGGGAAGGAAGAAGAAAAGGGGGCGTCTTGAGGAGCTCCCGGAACTTAAGGAGGTCCGGCTCATGGCTAAGAGGGTCAGGGAGACCATTCCAGAGGGAGGCTCCAGCGGAGGAGAGAGATCTGTCCCTGCCCCTTCCCCCCGAATCCCCAAACTCTGCTTAGAGAAGCACCTGATCTGCAGAGAGTTTGAGCTAAAAGATCAGAGGGCTCTAGCAGGGAGATATTTAGGAAGGGAGAGTTGGATCTAGCAGGGTCCCAGGCCCCAGAAAGCCTTGTGGATGATACACAGGGTCTTGAACTTGATCCTACCAGCAACTGGGAACCAGTGGAGAGATTCTACGGCTGGAGAGATGTGGTCCCTGGGCTTGAGGCCAAGGATAAATTTGCAGTCCTTTTCTGGATTAGCTGGAGAGGGCAAAGGGAGGATAAAGGAAGATTGAGGAAGAGGCTGTTGCAGTAGTACAGCCAAGAGAGGACCAGAGCTCTGGAGACAATGAGTTTCTGGGGGAAGGCAAGGAAAGGGGGAATGCCTCTGAGGAGGTGTAGCTGGTAGTGGGCCTTCTTGGCAAGGTCTGTGATGTGAGGAGAGAAGGCGAGAGAAGAGTCAAAGATGACACCAAGGTTTTTGCATCACAGGAGTTTGAGGGGAGGGGACCCGTAGAGGGCGGCTAGAGGGTAAGAGGGAAGGAGGGAGCTGGGGTCCCAACGAGAAGGATCTCAGCCTTACTGGCATTAAGGCAGAGGTCATTGGCAGCAAACCATGCCTGAATAGCAGTCAGACAGACATGGATGAGAGAGGAGGAAGAGGAGGAGGTAGAGGGAAGCTTGAAGGAAAGCTGCGTGTCATCTGCATAACACTGGAAGTGAGGAGAGAAGGAGGAGATCAGGTGGGACAGAGGAGCAGGGTAGATGTTGAAGAGCCACAGCAAAAGGATAGAGCCTTGATGAACAACGCAGGTGGAGACAGTGATAGGGGAGAGAAAAGGGCCCTGCTGAACCTGGGAAGGACGATCAGAGAGGAAAGAGGTCAACCAGTCCAGTGCCAGGCCTGAGATGCCAGTGGTGTCACAGAGCCGATTCATCAGGGTGGAGTGATTGACAGTGTCAAAGGCAGAGGTATCTGTTCTAGCAGGATGAGAATGGAAGGAGAGTTAGAATTAAGAGGAGAGAGCAAGTCATCACGGATGTTCAGTTTCTGTGCCTCTGGCTTCTCTGGCTTGGACCCTTTACATTTACATTTACTTACATTTACTTTACATTTACATTTACTTTACATTTACATTTCTTTACTTCCACTTTAAATACTTTCCTTCAGTTCCAATGTCTCTTGGAAAATGTACTTGCTACATATGACTTGCTACTTTCTTACTCTCTCTTCCCGCTGCAGCTTTAAAACATTTCACAGAGATTTGTTTGGGCATTCTCACTTCGCCGGCCACTCTGCTACTTTGTATTTCATTTTCACAGTTCCTAACAATGGATTCACTTTCTCTCACAGCTTATCAGCGCCCTAGTAACCTTCATCCCTCGGATACTGTTGCAAGCATTTCAATTAAACACAGACCAGGATTTCTTTGATTGTCTCAACTCACCGGTCTTGTTAAAATGCTGTCTGTCTTTCGTGCCTTTCATGTAGGAGTCAAGATTGCTACCACTGCACTTCTGCGCCTCCCCAACTTTGCCGTTCACCCAGGAGGCTGGCTGTTAACCTTGTAGCACTCAGAAGACTCTTTCTCCCTAGCTGGGCTGTCGTGCGCAATCCACCCAGCCTTTCAGAGATAACTATCTCTAGCCGGGGAGTCTCTGGCTTCCTGCCCCTTCGATTCAACCCCTCGGTTTGTCACTCTCATTTACCTGGTTCACCATAGCCTTGGAGGAACTGCTCTTTCTCGTGCACCGCCTTGCTCAAAGAGTGTCTCAATGTTCCACCTTTTAACCATGTGGGTAGAGTTAATAGGTATTAGGTGTGGCTGATTAAAGTCAAGTGCCTGACCCTGCCTGATCTTGTTAGCGGGACATGTCCTGTGTGTTGCATGGGTGGTAATCCTTTCAGCCTTAGATCTCCTTTTCCTCAGCTCAGTGTTTGTGTAGTGTAGGAAAGGGAGGTCTAGAAAATTGGAATATCCCATAAAATAGGATTGGATAGGGGTATTTTCAAAGGGGGGATGGTCCAAAACTGGGATGGGGAACAGACTTCTAAGCTGTTGGAATGAGAGAAGGAAGCAGCCGTTAATTATCTGATGGATAAATCTGATGCCTTTATTTAACCAAGACCTGTGAGATACAGACCTATCATTAATGGTAATAGATTTGTTATGTCATAGAAATGGGAAAAGTTCCTTGGACAGGGTTTTTCAGTGGGGGAAGAGAAACCAGGCATTTACGGGGTCCGAATGTGCAGCCGAAAAGTGGCTAAATACGTAAATAAGGTCAGTAAGGTCACAAGGGTGTGCTCATTGTTTTTCCAACACACACCAGGAGGGGGTGTTAAAGGATTTGGGAGGGGCAAACCAGCAGCATGACTGTTTGAGAAGAAATGCATGGTGATACAACTTGAAGTCTGGGAACCTGACCCCGCCAATCATATGGAGCTTTCAAGTTATTCACTGCAATTCTCTTACATGTTCCTATTCCCCATAAGAAGTTGAGAAGGATTAAGTTGATGGACCTTCAATTTTACAATAACTTGTTCAATGCATGCTTAAACTCACTTTAGTGTTTTTGTAATAGCACTCTCATTCCTGATGCCTCGAGACTTCTGCTCTTGACCATGACTTCCGATATCAGAGCTACCAAATTCTACAATGTTCTGACTAATGTGCGGCTTCCTGCCACCAATACGCCTGTGCGCTCTAAATGGGAGTGGGATCTTGGTTGTGTCCTAGATTATCATACTAGGTCGCTATTGTATTCTAGAATCAGGGGCATCTCTACCTCTGCCAACATTACACAACACTGTTACTTCTTTATTCAGAAAACTTTCATTACCCCCCTGAAATTATTCAAATCCAAGATTGGAGCAGATGACGAGTGTTGGTCCCGTGGAGGTGCCCCTACTTCATACAAGCATATGTTTTTCGAATGTCCCTTTGTTTTCAAGTTTTGGCAAGAAGTGTGGAGATTTCTAAAATTAATCTTTTCTGTTGATGTCCCTCTATCGTTTATAAATGCTTTCCTTGGTAGCCTCACCGTCAAAGATGTCAAGTAACAGGCCTCTACCAAGCTGTATGATATTTTTATTGCTCTTGCCCTGAAGCTTATCACTGCCAAATTGGAAACACCTACAAAATATCTCCACTAAGGGATGGTGCAATAACATTTGCCATGTACAAAGGATTGAACATTGTATGGCTGCTTACCTACATGCTATACCCAAGTACAGCGCCAAATGGATTTTTTTCATTCAATACTTAGACTACTTTAGTATGTCCACTCATGGCTCTTGAGATGCTTATTGTTTATATACTTAATTTTTCAGTGCCTCCTCTTTTTCACTATATTTGATCATCAGTTCTCTTTGCTTTGTGAATCAACGATTTCAGGATATATATTGTTAGGCGTCCCCTACCGCTTCCTCTTTCCTACTGTTTTCCTGTCTGTCCCCTCGTTCGTTCCCCTGTCTGTCTTTCATTAACAAACTTCATTGCTGATTTGCAGATTCAATTAAATATCACCAGTCTGTTTTGTGGCATCACTCGTTTGCTTTTTAAGATCGTTCAATGTGTTATATTGTTACCTCAGCTCAAATTTGGAGCTTTACTGTTTTTATTATATTCTGCATTGCTACTATTGTATTCTTCTTTCCCTTTTTAAAATCTCAATAAAGATGATCAAACTGAGGAAAAGGGAGGATACCGCGTCTTGCCATCGGGTGTCTCTCCCCCACTCCCTGAGGACCCCTCACCCAGGTGATACTCCTGCACTTGTCCACCCTGAAGGCCTGTATCCAAAGGCCATGACTGTGCCCTGGCCACCTGAGATGGGATCCCGGGGTCGAGGCAGTGAAACACCCTCTGGTTTTTCACATGTACATGCACCTTTGAAGTAGCCATAAAACAGCAGGTAGCAACCACCTAAACATGCAACAACAAAAAAAAGGAAAAACGGAAGGTAGGGCTGGAAATCTAATCTGTTAACTAGACCATACACCCCTGTTTTGACCTAATATTCACATGCTGCCCTTTGTTAATAGTACACAGTAACTGCATCCCAGAGTGAAAAGTCTAGTTAAAGGCTGGGTTATGTGAATTAACTACCTTAATTGCCCAGACTCAGCCTAAGAGTATTTCTGCCTCACACAGCAACCTAACCATTACCGTAGACGCCCTAGAAGGACTCAGGAACCTGCAGGAAGGCCAGACTGGGTTTATGCTCCCAAGGAAGCCGTGGTCGAAATCCCACCTGCAGTTAAATGTGTCAATATTTCTTTCCAGCTTCCCCATCTATAGAACCTGGACGTTTCGGGGGTTAGGGGGTTGAGTAGGGGGGTTTTGCATGCTGAGTTTTCATGGCCATGGTTTTTACATGCCTTAGGTCAGCTGGCACTGTGGAAGGCTCAAAGGTCTGGCCATAGACAGGCGTTGTGTCCTTAAGCACAAGCCTAGAGCTTTGGTAACCATGACACAAATGAAGAATCCAAAAAAGGTGAGGTTTTTGCTTGCTTTTCGGGGAGCTTTTCGTAAACGTGTCAAATTGCTATTTCTGACATACAATTCCTCCCAAATGTTGTTGGGGCCTAGGGAAGTAAGCAGATGAGCTTACTGGCGTCTGTGTTTTCTTTGACATGGCTTCAACATGTCCGGACTCACTGTGCAGTGAGTACATTCCTGACATACCCTCCTGGCACAGCATACACCCCCTCTCCAGCTAGCTCTCCTCTTGGCACTGTGCCCCATACAATACAGTTAAGTTCCACAATAAATTCGGTCGAATTGTACACATAGCCCCTCCACCTTTTCCTTATCACGCCTTCCTGTGCAGTTTATCTATCCCTTGGCCTCATCCCAATTATCTACATGACTTTGCTTCTCTTTACCACTATTGAATGTTATATCATATTCCTCTTTTGCCTCTCTGACAGGCAAAGTGCTTTGACGCCATAAACTAGGGCAGGACCTCTCTCACCAACACACATCTCACCAACTCTCCATCACAACTTGCATTCCTTAACCTCTCACTCTGTCATACAAATACTCACGTGCTATGTCACACTGTCAAGTCACAATTTGCACTGCCCAGCCCCTGCCACACTCCAAATCATACTTCCAACTCACACCTTACACTCTACAATTCCTCCTGCAATATACAGTCCTTCATTCTTTTGTGCTGCTTCTGCATCTTGCACCCTTTCTCCCATTCCATCGCACTCTTCCCTCATCCTTTTTCCCAATCTGCAGCTCACTGCCTCTTTCTGGCCAACCGCTTCCTCTCTGCTTTCTGGCTCACTGGCCACACGCTCCCTTTACTTTCTGTGCCTCTGTTCGCTCTCAGATTTCTGGCCCACCGCATCACTGCTTCCTTTGATCTATTGTGCAGCGCTTCCTCCTCTGACCCACTGCTCTCCCTCTGCTTTCTTGCTCATCACTTCACATCTCACCCATCACTCTCCCTCTCTCTCATAGTGTAGCCATTTTTTTTAAATGTACATTTTGACCTAGTTCCTCAAATAATGGGGCATTTAAAAAAAGAACGGAGGATATGCTATATTTAGACAACCCATTTTTGGAAATGAGCAGGTCACCTTATTCTCAAAGGTGACCGGCGCATTTCCACAGGCTTGAGCTGTTGTGCAAATTGCGTAATTGCGGCGGAATTGATCGTAGTCAATTTTGCTGCGAATTGATTTGCACTTCAGCCAAACAAGCCAAAATGTACCTTTCACCACCACCCCACCCCCTCCCCTACTTAACTGCTTGGTCGCTAACACTTCCCCTGCAACCCTGCAGTGCCAGATCTGTCCCTCCAACGCGGGTCGGATCCGGCTCTGCAGGGTCCCTTTTTCGTTATTTTCTTTTTTTCTGTCCCTGCCTCAAATTTTGAGGAAAAAGGGGAAAACACTTCTGCAACCACCCTAGACCGAAAATACTGAACATGGGGAGCGGTTGACATCCCCGCAACACATGTTCAGTATTTATAAAAATCAATCGAATAGTACTGGACGAAATAGGTCAAATTGTAACATTCGATAGATTTTTGTCAGCAAAATGGGCAGTACTTTGAATAGAATCGCTCTCCCGACAGTGTTCTGCAAGCTCCCAGCACCTTTCACAGGGACATGCCCTCCAGGTGCCTTCCGCTGTAAAATGCGACCCAAAAAATGCATTTTTATCCTGTTTGAGGAACAGAAATGCAAGCGACACAGCAGCGGTTCATACCTTAAAAGAAATGCATGACAGGGTCAGGAAAGACCCTGTCATGCAGTGGCAGCTCCACATCCCTTGCTCGTAGAATTGCCTACAATTTCTACACATTTAAAAGTACAACTTGCTTGGAAATGAGGGATGCACTTTTAAATTGACAGAAATGCCACTTTATTTGATCAAGGAGGTGAAAAGGCCATCTGAATGGGCGTGCATATAAAATGTGCTCATTCATGTGTCCCCTGTGGATTGGGCTGCACTTTTTTGAGGCGCAAGTGATGAGATGTGTTAGCTCATTTCATTTCTTGTGTAGAAAAAAAAGGTTGACAACCTGGCACCCTGAGTATAATTTTTCTTAAAACAGTAATGTTTGCAGATTACTTTTAAAAAAAAAGTAAAAATAAACATTTTTTTTTTAAAGATGCTGTTTTTGCACAAAACGGCTGTTTTTGCAGGATTTTGCGCTAAACGGCCGTTTTCGCGGCATTTTGCGGGATCGCAAAATCGCTATAAACTGGAGGGTCTGAGAGATTCAGCACTATGAGAATTACTTTGAATTGGTACAGGTCAACACTAGCAATGATTCATGAAGGATTATCAGATTGAAAACGAATTTCAGCAGTTGAAAACAAGAAACAGCTATTTTGACAAGTGGCGAAATGGAGCTAAATTGCAATTCGCTGCAATTTTTCCTATAATGAATTGGAATGTTAGGATCTTAGCTTCAAAATGACAGCTACATTTCGGTTCTAGGATGTACGGTTCAAAAGTTGCAGAGGTTTTTGTGAAGGTAGATTTTTCAGAAATAGAATCAAGATTTCAGAAATGACAGATGCGCTTTAAAGATTTACCAATAAGGATAGGAATATACTAAGGAGCTATGAAGAAGCAAGACACTCAACGGGCAGCCACCAGAACAGCGGCACCACCGCTCTGATCTCTGTCCATCAAAACTCTTGTCCCTCTTCAGAAATATCAGCACAAAAATGATTATTGCTACAATTATCAAAGACTTATGTGTAGGAGAGCAGAGTTTAGGATAGACAAAAGAGGTTCTGTAATGCAGTTCTGGACAGGTTAAGATGGTTGGAATAAGATTACTTTAAACTAAGAAATGACTATGCACAGTTCTAGACTAGATGCTCACTCCTAGGCTTTAGAACAAAATCGGCCCCGTCAAGATCTGGTCAAGGGTTTGGCTTCAATTCTCTCACCACCGGACATGTCTCAGGCACTCTGGGTTCTGCTGTCAGCACTGCACAGAAGTCTGGATGGCCTCTTGGACTGGATCTGCCGGGTTCTGGATCTGGACCTTGGTTCTAGCACAGGGTTCTTAGCTAGAAGCAAACAGCACAGTCAGGCTGTTGGATTTTGAGAGCACCTGGGGGGTTTAGGGGTTAGAATCAGGTTGCTAGATTCTGCAGGCCTGCTGAGAAGGGTGCAGCTTGTGAATTAGGCCTCTCTGCTTCAAGGTTCTAGAATTTGGTTCTAGAGTCTGGTCTCTGGATCTATCTGGAGTCTGGAGTCTTCTTGCAGGGTGCTTCGCCAAGAATAGTTGAGTAGTGGAAAAGAGTGTGTGTCCTATCTGTCCTAGCAGTCCTTATTAATGTATTTCCAAAGTGGGAGGGGAGGCTGATTCTCTACGCCCAACCCTCTAAGGATTTGATTGGTCAGAGGATTTCCTGTCCCCTGACTGGAGAAAGGATCAGCGTGTCACCTGGTGTCGTGTTTATGGCTTAGGTGAAAACACTCCCCTTTGTGTCTGTACAGCATATCTGATTTTTCATAAAACACATATTTACACTATACACAACTTGTTAATGCTACCTACATTTCATGACAGATTGCCCAAGGTACATCTCTGTCCAACTCTGATCTTCCTAGGAGCTTTGGTTCAGAAATGACCACTTTTTGCACTTTTGGTGGGCTTACCAATATTATTTATGCAACCATTTTTAGATCTGCATTCATATCCTCTCTAGGCATATTACTGTAATTTCTTATGTTCATAGCAACAACCCAGCAGCTGCAATATGAATACATTCCGGGGTTTGGTCTCAGAACATCACACAGCGTCCAGCTTAGTCTTAAATCGTGAGGGAATTTTTCATTTTAAGAACCTCAAAGTTTCCCATTTTTGTTAGCTTGGTACAATTTGTTATAAACATTTTTTATAAAACATAGATTTGCTATCAATTCAATTCACATCTCGCTGGGCTGACTCAGAGGGTCACATATCTTGTTTCCTGCCAACACTGTGTTGACAGTTACACCCGAATTTAGCATATTCCTATTCATCCCAAAGAATCCATTGTCTTGACTGAGAGCAACAGGCCAGGGTGCCTCTGCTAGTTCCTGTTCACACCAGCCTGTCAATCTCTTGGCCAAAGGCAGTGGAAGCTTCCTTTGTCGAGGGAAAAGGTGTGAAGAGTTCTCAGGGGAAGCAAGCCTTTTGGAGTTTTAACTGCATCAGGTTACTTTCTGATCAATTGTAACATAGTTCCTTGTGAAAAAAATAACATTTATAAACTTAAAATAAGCAACATATCTTTAAATCAAGTCTTTTTCAACATGAGATCACTGTGTGGCACTCTATATGGCATTTTGATGGAATTCTCTTCTTTTGGCATAGTTTGGGTTCAATTGATCAACTTTACACAAATGGTTTTAAAACGCACACTTTCTGGTAGAGGTGAGCAACGGTATTACACCCATTTTGGACAGCTGTCTTTCCATCAAGGATCTTTAAAAGATGATTTTGTTCTGAGAACATATGATTCTTGCTGACATTGTATTGATGTGGATTCTTGCAGTAACCGATGTGGAACACCCAACAAAGAGGTTGGATCTTTTAGGTGATTTGTGAGCCATGATTTTAGCAATTTTTGACAATCAAGAAAACGGATTTTCAAACGGCTCTGTGTTTCTTTTTCAATCAGCATTGCTATTTCCAAGTGGGTTCAGGCTACTTGGGTAGCCAAGGTTTTTGGCAGTGATGATCTGTGCTCCCTAAGATAGGCAAAAGTGGATGGTGGCCTATTTTTCAGGTTTTCACTGGCGCAATTTCTGGTGATTTCTAGCGAGCAGCATGCTTTCCAGTGACCATTATGATGTTTCTGCTGCCAGCAATGCACAGTGATGTTGCAGGGCTTGGATGAGTGGGTTGATTCATCCCACAAGCCCCCCTGTTGCGATGGCCATTGAACTTCCATCAATGGAACTTCGCAAGACTGGGATGTCAGCCTCATCTCTCCGGATTCCACAAAAGGCAAAGTTCAGCATCTTTTCCTCCATCAGGGGTGTATCGATCGGTTCGCCTCGCCAGTCCTGATGGGAGTATTGAGCGATACCCAGGGCCCCTCGGATCTTTGCTCCCGGTCCCCGGGTCATCCTCCTTGGTCAGTCTCCAAGGTTTATCTCTCTCTCTCTTTTTATCTCCTAGGATGACAAATCAAAAAACATATTTGTAGACATTTCCCCACCACTATTAATGTAGTGGGGCAGACATATACATTTTATAAATCAGGAGACATTTTTATTATTGTATTTTATACACTATATGTGGAATATTTTGGGTTGATATTTTATGAATTTGGAGTGGCACCGTCTGGGGTTTCAGAAGACTCCTCCAGTTGCTGCAGAGTGTGCCTAGGATGGCAACACTTCGGCTGATTAATATGGACCCACTTATCTTCCCCTTCTGCCAAACTGCCTTTGGGGATGTGGATTTTGTAGGCGACTGGTGAGATCTTGTCTACAATTTTAAAAGGTCCCTTCGAGGTAGGTAGAACTTTCCGCTGTTTGGCCTGGTCCCTTTGGAAATTGTATAGATAGACCCGGTCTCCTACATTGTATTCTTTTCGAGGTAGTCTTCAAGTCATAGAGGGTCTTCATGCTGTCGGCTGATCGTTCTAGATTTTGCTGAGCATAGACAAAAGCATGTTGAAGGTGTTTTCTTACATTTTTAACATACTCATGTGTTGTGGAGGCATTGATCAATGTCTGCTCTTGGGTCCTGTAGAGCAGATGCTGGGAAGCACCATCCTGCGTCCAGTCATCAGCTCAAACTGTGACATTTTAGTTGCAGATGAAGGGGTAGATCTGATGGCCATTAGGACAAGAGGTAATCGAATATCCCAACTTGGCCCAGAATCTGCCACAATTGTTTTAATATGCTCACAATGGTTTTGTTGTAACGTTCTACTGAACCACTAGAGGCTAGCCGGTAAGCAATATGTAGCTTCCTTTTAACCCCAAGTATCTCCCACATCTTTGTCAATACTTCGCTGGTGAAATGGCTACCTCTGTCTGACTCGATCCTTTGGGGTAGTCCAAAATGCGAAAAGATGTGATTGATCATCAGGGCAGCTGCTGTTTCTGCCTTGCAGTTTGGGGCCGGGAGACATTCCACCCATTTAGTAAATAAGCATGTCACAGTCATGTACTTATTCCCCCTAGCGGAGCGAATGACGGGCCCGATAAAGTCGACTTGCAAATCGGACCATGGCAGTGTCATCCCCCTCTTTTGGAGAGGCGCACGTTGTGTGATTGATGTTGACTGAAATTGTGCACCCACAAGACACCCCTTCAAGTATTGGTTGAGGTCCTGCCCCATGTGTGGCCAGTATGCAACCTCTCTTAAGATTCCAAGTGTTGTATGAAACCCCCTATGACTGGCTGTGGCCGCATCACAGGCGTGACTTAACATCAGGCTTCGGAATGAGGTAGGAACCCCCCACTGATCATGGCCAACTAGGGATTTCCTTACCAACAAACCGTCTTGGATTCGGAACATTTTTGGACATTTCATCAACACTCTGAGGTCCTCTTTCCCAATGTAATCGGTATCCGTCAGGGGAAAGTTCTCAGGGTCCTCAATGTGTTGATAAAACTTACCAATTATTGGATCCCCTTTTTGAGCTGTAATCAAATCAGCATCTGGGGTCTCCTTACACCATTGTGCGGTTGAAAAATCATTGTGAGCATCTGTCTGGGACCTAGTGATAGCAGTGTCCTGGATTTCCCTCAACAAGAACTCTATCTCTATTAGATCCCCTTGGATGGCCCCGGTTTTGGCCAGCTGATCAGCTAAGTCATTTCCAGTTGTGTCTGGTCCCTCTACTTTGGAATTACCCTTGATCCTTTTCCAGTAGATGGTCATCCTATTCGCTGTGACCAGGTCATCAATATTTTGGATTAACGTCCCATGTTTCAAGGGCTTGTTATTAGCACATAGGATGCCTCTGATTTTACAATTAACCAGGCGCTCCACTAACCCGTTCCGTACATAATCCGAATCAGTGATTATGACTAGTTTGTGGAGTTGATGTTGGACAGCAGTGAGGATGGCTTGATGCACAGCCATCAACTCTGCCACTTGACTACTTCGGGGACCAATCTTGTACTCAGCGGAGGGTTCTGGGAACTCATTCACCCATGCATTCTCTACACGGGCCACAAGTTCTTTTTCCCCATTGTTGTCAACATGGTAAGAGCATCCATCCACATAGACAGTGGGCATTCCCTCACACTTGTCTTCTTCATAGACTTTGTGTGGGGAATTGAGGTATGCCTCCATGTTGTCCTTGATTTTTAGACTCCCGTCCTCGAGACAGTTTTCTCTGGCACAATCATGCAAGTCAGCCAGACCTTGCGCGAGGGGACTCTTCTTGTTTTGGCCATATCTGACCTCCACAGGAAATCCACAGGAAAGCCTTGCATTCACAGAATCCAGGAAGTAATTCGGGAATTACTCACATTTCCGGGCCGGATTCTGTCCCTTTGGAGATATTGCAGAGGCTGGTGTGGAGTCTCCACTATGATGTGTTCCCCCTGGATAAATGGGTGGTAATTCTTCAATGCCCACACCGTCACCAGGAGTGCCTTCTCACAATCGTTGAATTTTTCCTCCACAGAGGATAAAGTTTTACTCGCATAGGAGATTACTTTATTGACCTTGTCATGCTTTTGGTATAATACTGCAGTCAAGCATGTATTAGAGAACCCTGTCTCCAAGAAGAACTCCTTGTTTCTGACAGGGTAAGCTAGGCAAGGCGCTTGTGAGAGGCTTCTTTTGAGTTGTCTTACTGCCTCGGATTGTTCTGGACCCCATTCCCACTTGACCCCCCCTTCAAAAGACGAATCAGGGGTCTGGTGATCTCTGCGTAGCCCTCAATGCACTTTCTGCTGTAATTAGTGAGTCCAAGGAGGCTCCTTAGTTCCCGCAGAGTTGTGGGGTCCTTCAGTTTCTGGAGTGCTTCAACTTTCTTTTCCTGGGGACAGAGACCCTGAGGAGTAATCTCATGCCCCAAGAAATGAACATGGGTTCTACACCACTGTGCTTTCTGAAAGGAAAGTTTTGCCCCGGCAGCCCTCAACTGTGTCAGAACATAACAGATCTCCACTATGTGTTCCTCCACAGTTGAGCTTTTGATGAGGACATCATCTACATAGGCCAGGTTACCCCTCTCACCCAGGTCGGTCATGGACTTATGTAGGAAAATGTTGAACTCATTGCCGGAGTTGAGGTATCCGAAGGGAGTCCGGGTCCATGTGTACTACTGGCCCCCAAAGGTAAAAGCCAGCTTGTATTGGGCCTCCCTACTGACAGGTACAGTCCAGTATCCATTGGTCAGGTCTATTGCAGTGAATACCTGTGACCCTGGATCTGGGCCAGCCCTTGGTCAATGTAGGGAAGAGGCCATCGGGAAGTAGGGACCCATTTATTGAGCTCCCTAAGGTCGGCGCAGAGTCTCCACTGGCCGTTTGACTTCAATATCCCCAGCACCGGAATATTGAAGGTGCTGTGGACTGAATGGATTATCCCACGGGACTCAAGGTTCTTAATGATTTCAGTAAGGAACTCCATTGATGCGGGAGGCAAGCGATATTGCTTCACAGACACTGGTGTCAAGATTGCTAACGGCTAGGTCTCTCTCCCGTGACCCCTCCTCACCTGAGGTTTCTGAGGAAGTGTTCAAAGTTCTTGAGGACCCTCTGCTTCCTCTAGTAGTGGTCGTCTGAGTCTTCTTTCCTTGGCCCTTGACCTTCTTATCGTGGAGGTAGGGACGAGCTCCACTGGAGGCCACCTTGGCAACTGAGGAACTCCCCGCCAAGTGGGACCCCCAGTAAGCCCGTCCAAGTAATCAGGGAAAAAGCTTCTGCGGCACCAAAAAACCCTGAAGCACACAGGCTGAACTTGGAGCTTGATCTTTCCGGTGGTGAAATTCCAGAGAAAGGTAATGGTATATAGACAAAGGCAGAAGGAAGAGGAAAACAGAACAGAGCGCCAAGGGCAGCTTTAGAGTGTGCAGGGGCACAGAAAAGTAAAGGAATAAAGCGACCCGATTCGAGTTGGCACTGGGAGTCGGAGTCAGGAGGAAGGAGTTCAATCTACCGAAAGTCGGAAGAGAGAGAGTGGGAGCGAGGAAAGATGGAAACGAATAAATCCGGGCGGAAAGGAGCAGAGCGAGGAAGGACGGAAGCCGGAGCAACTCCCGCAGAAAGGATCAGGAACCAGAGCGACCTGAAGGCGAAATGAACCAGAGTAACAAAGTCAACAACAGGAAGTGGGAGCGATACAACGCACTGAACGTAGGTCTCAGTGCGTTGTTATAGCAACACTGACTGGGGGCGGCCATCTTGGAAGAAGACTAGACCGTGCGAAACGGTTCTAGTCGTAGATCGCTCACCTAAGTCGGGAACGGGACCATCTTTGCCAAACCTTCCATGGCCGGAACATAACAACTGGAGTCATACCAGGGTCCGTGGGAATTGTTGTTGTGTGGATGTCGGTGCGACCACAGTCATATGAGTCCACCGCAAAGAGATCTTGAAAATCCAAGAAAACTTGTTTCAACTTTTGCTTCTGCTCCAGAGTCACACAGGCATCACCTAGGTTGACTCTCTCTTCAACCATTGCCTGAAGCCTGGAAAGACTTCTGGTTTCGCTATCTCAGCGGCCTCCTCCAGCCGGGTGGAGAAGTCCCTAGTCAACGTGCTGATTTGGACTGGTGGCTTCAGGTGGGAAAGGCAGCCCGCATGGACCTGGAAAATCACCTCATCCTCCTGAAGTCACAAGTCACATCTTCCTTACCTTAAGGGCAGGAAGTGTACACCAGGAAGTTCCCCCCATGCCGGGTAAAGATCCTGTCTGGTGTTGTGTGTTCATCACTGTCACTGTCAAAACAGTCCTTGGGGATTGGTCCTAACAGTTCATTTCCTAAATCAATGGAAAAATGTCGGTCATCAACCGCCATTCCAATAATGGTGACTGCGGCTAGAGTGATACTCTTTAAGTCGCTGTTATCCACCTCTATTGGAATGGTGTCATGTTCTATATTGACCAATGGTGTTGGGTTTACCCCCAACCCTTGCTGTTGGAGAGAAGCATTTAGATGAATATAAGCATCAGGGTTTTTCAATTTCTGTCCTCTTTTAACTTTCACTTCCAGGGAGAATTTGTCATGACCCACAGAATGCGCCCCTTCTGGACTTCCTGGTCCTTATCGCGGCGAGGCTTGCATTCATTGTTTCTCCCAACATGGCCATATCACGTGACACGCCTCGCACCAGCCTTCACGGCGGACGTAGTACGTCCCATAAATATGCCACGCCCCCGCGTCCCCGAGCATCTCAACGCTATCAACAGGTAGTGACTAGACGTGTGCTTCGCAGCTTGGCGAACCCTTCTGTTGTCCAAGTTCCTGGACCCTTATTCCCACTCCTTCCACCCTCTCCTTTCCACCCTGTTCCTGGAATCCACGTGTCCTTGCGACCGCTTCTTCCTTCCTGGACGTCCTGAATCCGCGAGTATCCTGGAACGCTGAACGCACGCTGGAGTCGGAAGAAACTTGTGCCGGCCTGTACAAAACCCGATCCACCCGCAAGAAGAATCTTCCCGCGGATTCCTGCAAGAAGCAATCTCAGGTGAGACGGGGGGAGATTCACGACAGTTTGAGACGCCGAACGACCGATATTGAAACCGATATGGAAAAGGCCGTCCAGGATCTCATGCGTGGCATGCAAGAACTAACAACCAAGGTGCAGAACTTAAAAGCGGAGAATGCCGCATTAAAGCAACTTGTTTTGTCTCGCGATTCTGCTACAAAAGTGAGTGTGTTACTGGGTGGTGTCATAGACAAGTATGATGGGTCTGCAAAATCCCTTCGTGGATTCCTGGACTCCTGTTTGGTGCATTTTACCTTTAAGCCTTATTATTTTTCAACTTCCAGGGCAAAGGTGGGCTTTATAATCTCGCACCTCGCAGGAAATGCATTGACTTGGGCTACTCCCTTAGTCAATTCTGGAGATGCCCTCCTAGATGATTATGATGGATTCATACAGGCTCTCAAAACCATGTTCGACTGCCCAGAACAGGTTTATAGTGCCCAGGAATGCCTACTTGACTTTCGGCAAGGATCCCAGGACATGCTAACGTATGTCACAAGATTCAAGCAATTGGCCAAGGAAGCAGATTGGTCCTCAGAAGCAAGTTTCACTCTCTTCCGTAGGGGCCTAAACGAGGATATAAAAGATGAATTAGCCAGAGTGGCTCATCCTAGCTCATTCCAGGCTCTTATGGATTTAGCCATGCAGATAGACTTTCGTATCCAGGAAAGAAAGGCAGAGAGAAAAAAGACCAAGATGCCCTTCCAGAAAAGTTCTCTTGAGACTTCAGTAAAAACTGATCCTATTCCAACCCCTGACACAGACCCGGAACCCATGCAAATAGGAGACTTCCGTGGACCCATTTCCCCACAAGAAAGGATGAGAAGGATCCACACAGGCTTGTGCATGTATTGTGCATCGGATAAACACCTGGTTAGAGAATGTCCTCTAGCCCCTCCACGGCGTTCGGGAAACACCAGCTCCCGATCCTAGATGGAGCGAGGTGTCGGGAGAGAGATGTTTGCTCCACATCTATTCCATCCTTGAACTTTCCTGGACAGAACAACCTAGTGGTTCTACAAGCCTTCTTATCGTTATCAAAGAAGGAGACCTACCCCGTCCTGGTCTTGGTGGATTGTGGGGCTATGGGAGTATTAATTGATCAGGATTGGGTCTTTAAGCACCACATTCCATATGAAGCCTGGGGTGTAATGCAACCTGTGAAGGCAATTGATGGAAGACCCCTCAGTTCAGGACCCATATCCTTGCAGACCAAGGAAATACAACGTTCAGTAAACCATCACCAGGAATTGATCAAGTTTGATATTATCAAATCAACCCACTACCCCATGGTACTAGGCATGCCCTGGTTGCAGAAACACAATCCATACATCAATTGGACAGCAGGATCCTTGTTTCTTGGTTCAGAATATTGTCTGTCTCATTGTTTATCCCCGTATCCCTCCTCGATATCGTCTGAAAGTTATCCAGCAGATCAACAAGAGGCACTCATGGTTTCCAATATCATTCAGGTCCCAAAGGCCTATCAAAGTTATGCTGATGTGTTTTCAACTGCCATAGTTCAGGCTCTACCCCCTCACAGACCTGAAGACTGCACCATAGACACAGAGCCTTCAGCAGTGATTCCCTTCGGGAGGATGTTTATTCTATCCGAACCTGAAAAAAAGGCCCTCCGAGAATACTTGTATACCAACCTTGAAAATGGCACCATAAAACCATCGAAATCCCCAGCTGGAGCCTTGCTGTTCTTTGTTCCCAAGAAGGACACCAAGGAACTTAGAGCTTGCCTCGATTATCGTGGATTAAATCAATGCACCGTCAAGGACCGCTACCCCTTACCCTTGATCTCGGATATCCTGGAATCGGTGAGAGGTGCTGTAATCTTCACGAAACTGGATCTCAGTGGTGCCTATCATCTGATTCGTATCAAGGAAGGAGACAAATGGAAAGCAGCCTTTAGAACACCTTTTGGACACTTCCAATATCTGGTCATGCCCTTTGGACTTGCTAATGCCCCTGCAGTCTTTCAACGATTCATGGATAGGGTGTTCTCTGACATGCTGTTTCTCTTCGTCATCATCTACCTGGACGATATCTTGATTTACTCCAAGGACCTTTTAAAGCATGAAGAGCATGTAAAGGCAGTCTCACAACGACTACGTGAACACAGACTCCTAGCCACACCTGAGAAATGCCTGTTTCACGTTACTTCTGTTCATTATCTAGGATTTGTCCTTAGTCCAGAATGAATTGGTATGGATCATTTGAAGGTAAAGGCCATACTATCTTGGCCGGCTCCCACTTCCGTGAAACAAGTTCAATCCTTCCTGGGGCTTGCCAATTTCTATCGAAAGTTCATACCCACCTTTTCTGAGATTGTTCAACCGATCATCGCTCTCTTGAAGAAAGACACTCCCTTTCTCTGGTCTGCACCTCAAGACAAGGCATTCCAACGCCTAAAGACAGAGTTTACTCAAGCCCCCATCCTAGCCCAACCCGACATTAATCGGCCATTCCTAGTGGAGCCGGATGCCTCTAACTACGCCATAAGAGCAGTCTTGAAGCAAGAATTTGAGGACAAGTTGGAACACCCCATTGCTTACCTTTCACAAACCCTGACTCCCAGTGAGATACATTATTCCGTCTTGAAAAAGGAACTGTTAGCCATCCGCCAAGCCTTCACAGAATGGCGACATCTACTCCTGGGAGCTAGACATCCAGTCCAGGTTCGCACGGACCATCAAAACCTTCAAGTTCTATAATCCTTGGAGTGTAGGAACAGTCGTCAGGCCCGTTGGGCCTTCTTCTTTGCCCAGTACCAGTTCCACATCAGTCATGTTACTGGATCACAAAACATAATTGCTGACGCCTTATCTCGACGTCCTGATTACGAAACTATTGATGATCGGGCCTATCCCAAGATGTTTCCTCAGACGATTTTTGTAGCTCAAGCAGTCAGCCTTTTGGAAGAAGTCTGGATGCAAACCCAGTCCTCTGAGCTCTGGAAGGATATTTCAAGGAAGAATCCATGGAATCTGAGAACCAAGTACGGATATTTGTTCAAAGATAACACTCTAGTCATTCCCACACAGAAACTACAACAAAGGATAATAAACCTCTGCCACGATACCCTCTACTCCGGACATTGTGGCATAACCAACACTCTCCGTCTTATACAAAGACAATTTTGGTGGCCTAGAATGAAGACGGATGTACAACTGTACATCCGAGCCTGCTCTATCTGCAGTCAAAACAAACACGATAACAAGAGACCGGGTCTCCTACTGCAACCTACACTACCGACAAGGCCATGGGAATTCATCGCTACAGACTTCATTGTGGAATTACCACCTTCCAAGGGATACACGACTATCATGGTCACCATTGACTTGTTAACTCATATGGCTCATTTTACACCCCTATACAAACTACCATCCTCATCAGAACTTGCTGGAATCTTCCTGGAACACATTTTCCGCCTTCATGGACTTCCTTCCAAGATCATATCAGACCGAGGACCTCAATACGTCTCACAATTCTAGAAACATCTGTGTCGCATTCTAGGAATCCAACGTGCTCTTTCATCTGGTTATCACCCACAAACTAACGGAGCTACGGAATGTGCAAATCAGACCCTAGAACAATACCTTTGTTGTTTCGCCACCAAGGTACAGGATGATTGGTCGCTACTTATACCTGTGGCTGAATTTGCCTACAACAATTCCGATCGCTCAGCAGTCAAGACCAGCATCTTTTATTGCAGTCAAGGTTTACACCCGTCAGTTTTACCTTCTGTTCTTCCACATCCTACACCAGTACCTACCGTCGACTCCTGGATCGAAACTCTCATCAACATATACAAGGAAGCCAAAGAACATTTAGAAAAGGCCCAAACACACACTAAGCATTATGCGGATTCCAAGAGAAGACCAGGGCCTTCTTATTCAGTCGGTGATCAAGTCTGGCTGTCCTTGAAACTACTACCACGACATTTACGACCAAACAAATTGGCCCCCCGGTACTATGGGCCATTTTCCATAAAAAGAAGCCATCAATCCAGTCTCATTCCGGCTTAAGCTACCAGACTCCTGGAAGAAAATTCACCCAGTTTTTCTCACTTCTTTATTGAAACCCTACATCCGATCCTCCCGGAAATCCTGCAGACCCAGTCCCGTGGTTGTGGACAACCAACTGGAATATGAAGTATCCAGAAGATGCGATTCCAGGTATAAACAGGGTCAACTTCAATACCTGGTTGAGTGGAAAGGATATCCTCCTAGTGAAAGAACCTGGGAACCACTTTCTAACCTGAACACCCCTCGATTGCTCTGAAGATATCATCTCATATACCCGGGAAAACCTGGTGGAACAGGTTTTCGGAGGAGGCATGCTGTCATGACCCACAGAACGCGCCCCTTCTGGACTTCCTGGTCCTTATCGCGGCAGGGCTTGCATTAATTGTTTCTCCCAACATGGCCGTATCACGTGACACGCCTCACACCAGCCTTCACGGCGGACATAGTACGTCCCATAAATATGCCACGCCCCCGCGGCCCCACGCATCTCAACGCTATCAACAGGTAGTGACTAGAAGTGTACTTCGCAGCTTGGCGAACCCTTCTGTTATCCAAGGTCCTGGACCTTTATTCCCACTCCTTCCACCCTCTCCTTTCCACCCTGTTCCTGGAATCCACGTATCCTTGCGACCGCTTCTTCCTTCCTGGACGTCCTGAATCTGCGAGTATCCTGGAACGCTGAACGCACGCTGGAGTCGGAAGAGACTCGTGTCGGCTTGTACAAAACCCGATCCGCCCACAAGAAGAATCTTCCCGCAGATTCCTGCAAGAAGCGATCTCAGGTTAGACGGGGGGAGATTCACGACAGAGTTGTCGGGTGCTTTCTGGGATGGTGACTTCCTCTCCAAACTGAATTTCAACTGCATAAGGTAGCAATTGAGCTGACCTAAATGCTTTCTCTGGATCATCAAAGCCCATGGGATTATCCGCTAATCGGGACCAAGCTTTGAAGTTTATTAGGTCCAAACTAATGGCAAAGCGATTGAGAATGTCACTGCCTAAGTAAAAGGCGGCAGTGACTTCTCGCTCGACCCAACAATTATGAACTATACTCTTGTTGCCTATGGAGATTTTGAGCATACACCTGCTTGGCAGGAGATGTTTGGAATTGGGGGTTTCCAGATCCATTTTTCATTTGTCTATCAGTTTGAATGTGGGAATGGCTGGATCTTTTGGGAGTTGGCGGAACATGGCTTCGCTGATGAAGCTCTTACCGTTGTTTACACTACTCGGGCGAGAACAGAGTCCTTCCCTTCATTTAACTGAACAGGGATGAACACCTGCTCTCCAATTTGCTGAATATCAGCCAGGCTCTGAGCTGATTTCACATCTTTCTGGACTATTGGAGTGGGAATGTCTGATTGTGGATTGGTAAAGAATTTCAGAGTGTTTCCTTCCAGTGTGGAATACCACCTTAAACTGGAAGGAAGGTTGATTTTCAGAAATAGAGAGGACCCCCCATCACCAGTCTGTTGTTCTACTGCTATTACGGTCACGTCTGGAATTTGGTTGTTCTGGAAGTGAAATTCTACTTGGTCAGATTTTTGTTCAACCATGTGGCATGTGCCGTTTAGACTAACATGGTTGATGCTCTGTTTCAATTTTATGGGACGGCTAATCTGAGTCCAGAGGACCTTGTTTACGCAATCTATTAGGGGTGACAACCTTCTCAGGAAGTCATTCTCTAGTAAACAAGGGGTGCCCTCTGGAGTCACTACTATGACCGGGTGTTTCACCTTGTGTCGCCCAATTTTAATGTCCAAATCCGCAGTCCCCTCAACGGGAATTTCCTTCCCGTCAAAGTTCTGAAGTTGTCCAGGAAGAGAGGTGAGAGGAATTTGGTAATTCTCCCCCCTTCCTGAATTCAGTTCATCAAAGGCCTTTTTGGACAGAAGGGTAGCTTGGGATCCAGCGTCCAACAGTGCCAAAATTGTACCCTGCCCCTGTACTTGAACTGGGACATAGTATCTTCCCTCCTTCTCTGCAAGGGGGCACAGATAATGCACATTTTTGGACAACTGGTGGGCTATTCTTTTAGTTTTGGACATGTAGAGAGAAGAGATTTGGGCAGAATTCTGTGGAGAGTCTTGGGAATCTGAAAGAAAATGTTGGCAACTGGAGATAGGAGCGGTTTTGAGTTCCCCTGGTTCCGGTTCTGGGCCCCCCTCCTTTTTGGAGGCAGTCACCAGAATGGGTTTGAACCAGGGGATTTTGTTGCTGTTGGTTCTGGGATGGGATGATGGCCGGCGCTAGCTCAGTCCCCACATCTACCCAGTCTGGATCTGAATCTCTAGGGACCCATTTTTCTTTGGGAGGAGTTCCCCCATCTCTGAAGGAGAAGATCATTTTCCCAGGATCCTCTGAGGATCCCTCTCCTTCAAATTGGAAGGTCTGTACCTCCTCCTCAAAATGGGTCTGTTTGGATCCTTTGCTTCTCCTACCCACCCTCTGCTCCTTGGGTGGCAGGCTTTCAGGGGGAGGAGATTTTGTTTCCGGTTCCTGGGTTTCCAGGGGCTGTTTACAAGTGGGGAAGGAAGCTTCCTCCAAGGCTTTATACCCCCCTTCCCCTTGTACCTCCTCCCTGGGAACCGGTGAGTTATCGGGGTGCTGCCCCTGTCATTGTTCTGGAGTACCAGGTCCAGAGTTTGGGGCATTCTGTGCCGACATGCTCATCTGAGGGTTATGCTGAGCCCTCTGCATGCGTCCCAGATCGTGTGCCATATTTTGGACCTGGCGCTCAAGTTGTGAAACCTGCTCAGGCTGATACAGGGTTCTGTTTTCTCCCCTGAGCTGATCCCGGGAAGGGTAGCTATCCCTTCTCTGGTAGTACCCCGGGTTGGGAAGATTTGGGTACCCCTCCACCCTTGGCCTCCCCTCTCCCGGATTAGGTGGTCTGGGCTCAGGGAAGTGGGAAAGAAGGATGGATGATTTTGGGGTTGGAAATTTTGTGGATACCTGGGGAAAAAGTTCTGCCCAGGATTTGGTGAATGCCTGCCCTCCTGGGGGAAGTTAGGAGGGAAGTTCCCTGGGTTAGGTGCTTGGTTGGACCACCCCCCCTTGGGCTGGAGGAGTCCACACATAACCCAGGATGGGTCGTTTCCCTTGTACCAGGGACTTACATAGTCAGGGGAGTGAGGGACCCCATTTGTGGGACTACCTCCTTGACTCCCTGTCTGTGACTGGCCCGAGGGCCTTCTGGGCTTAGAATTATTCTGTGCAGGCAGGTTTTTAGGCCCCCCCCATCTCCAAATCTAAAATGGGGGCAACCTTTACCTCTGCCACCTTGGCAGCGGCTGGGGTGCTGGTCAGTTTGGGGCTTTTCTGAGCATTATTTTTATTTTCTATGTGCTTCTGCACCTCATAGATTTGAATGACCTGTTCAATGACCCAGTCTAGTGACCTTTTCTCATGAAAATCTCTCACTAGCTGGTTCATGATGTATTTCGGCAGCGCATGGAAAAACGTATTCACAAATTCTTTACTGTCCATGCGCACCCTTTTGGTAGTCTGCTCAAAGGCACGCTTCAACTCCTGCACAAATTCTTGTGGGGCCTGATCCTCCCCACATTGCAAATTGTAGGCTGCCTTGCGAGCTTCTTGGGTATTTCTATGAACATAAATGTACTTTAAGATGGCCGCCCTATATGTGGACCATCTTGAATGATTTTGGTCCTCCAGCCCCGCAAAGAAACTGGAGTATTCTGGGGAGAATGTCCATTTTACGTACTGGGTGCAGCTACTGCTGTCTTTCAAATGGAAAGTCTCCATCATTTGGTCAAAGAGCTCCAAGTGTTCCCACACGGAATACTTGAAGTTCTTGTGATAAGGCGTGATGACACTCCTTATTGCCTTAACCTGTTTTAAGGGGTCCTTAAGCAAGGCTCTTTTTGCCTTATTGGCCTTCTTGGTTCGGGTAACCCTGGTCCATTCATCCTCTGACTCAGAGGCACTGCTCCCAGAGGTGCCCGTCTGATCTTACAGGTTTTCCCAGATTCTGCGAGCCTGGGAATGGCTGGCAGAATGTGGGGACCTAGTCTCTTGTGTCCTGGGATACTCAGAGGAGTCTTCAGATTCCTCCTTGCTGCTAGGATTTGATGGGTACCCCCCCCCACTGACCTAACTGGGCAGAGGTTTTCAGGATGCCCTTAGTGGGCCTACTCTCCTGGGGTTCCCCACTAAATTGCACTGTACTTGGGTGCCCATACCCGGATGCCCGCCCAGCCATTCCTGGGAGGTACTGGCCTATGAGCCCCATACTTCTGTCACAAATCGTCTCAGCCTTCCCAAACTCCTCCTCACCTGTCTTCTCCGGTACTTCTTCCGTCCTTACTACAGCCTTCTTCTTCTTCTCTCTTTCTCCTTCGGTGGGTTTCTTCTCCTTTTTCTTTTGTCGAAGGTAAGGACGCGCTCCCTCGGTAGCCTCCGTGATCTGGCTGATAACAGACCAAGGGAATACCCGAGGAGCACGCCCTAAAGAATGGGGAAAAAGCCTCCTGGCAAAAAACCCCGATCAGTATTCAGGTGTCCGAAGAATACTGATGTCCGGCAATTACATGGAGATCTTGATTCCTGTAGTCGCAGAGCTCCGGACACGTAGTATGAATGTCCGCACCTTGCTCAACTGTAGTATCGGCTGAGTTGTGATAGGAGGGAGGTCTCGGCCTGTCGGAACACCGAAGAGGCGTTACGAACGGAAGAAAGGAGGGAGGAAAGGAAGAGGTAAGGAAAAGGACAGGAAAGTATGGTCAGTCGAAAACGCTCACAGCGAAGATACAAACGCTGAAGCGCCGGCTGAGAGAAAAAGTCAGGAAAAATACTTACATGGAAAACGCAGGGGTAGAGTGCGTCGTGCAAGAAAGGACAGAAGATAAGACCCTAATCACCCTACCTGAAAACCTGAAATAACCTCCTGTGTAGGGAAAGGAAAGGTAGGTAATTAAAGACTTTGAACGCAAGGCAATGTTGAAAAGCTAGACGCTGAGAGCGACTAGCTGGGCACGTAACGGAAACGATACAACGCGCAGAGCGTTGCTACGGGATGCTAGTTATAGAATATGTCTGCCATGTTGGAATAAACTAGACCGATAGAATGGAACAGGCCGCCATCTTAGTAGTATCTCCAACGACTAGCAATTCTCCAGGGCTGGTGCATGACAGTATGCCCCCTTCGATACCTGCCTCCTCCAGGTTTTCCTGGGTACAGCCTATGGAATCGCTGTACAAGTCTGGGAGCGTGCATATGGGATCTTGGTTCCCACGATCTTTCGGCCATGGGAAATACCTTCCAATGGACCAAATATTGAAGGGTTCCTTTCCTGTAGCGGGAATCTACAATTCTGGCCACCTCATATTCCTCAGGTTCTTCGGGCGGAGTGATCACCGTCCTTCTCAAAGGTCTCTTGTACAGATCTTTTTGATAAGTCTTGAGTAAAGAGGAGTGAAAGACCGGATGTACCCTCCGTAGAGAGTGAGGTAATCCTAGTTTGAAGGCTACAGGATTGATCTGGGCCAGGATTGGGTAGGGCCCTATGTATCGTGCTGTGAATTTCCCCTTATGCGTCCAGCGAGGTAGATATCGCGTAGATAACCAAACCAAATCTCCTGTTTTCCAAAGGGGAACCGGATTACGTTTGGTGTCTGCATAGGTCTTATACCTCTTGCGGCTTTCCTCTAAGGTTTGTAGGGCTTCCTTATGTGTGCGCTTGAGATCCATCAGCATTCTCTCCAAGGCGGGAGTTGTGGTCTGGCTGCTGAAAGATAAGGCTCCTAGATGATGCGGGTCATAACCATAGGTGCACCTGAAAGGACTCATCTTAATTGCCGTATGAAAGGTGTTATTGTAAGCGAACTCTGCCATTGGTAACAGAGCAGCCCAGTTGTCTTGTTCCCTATTACAATAACAGCGAAGGTATTGTTCTAAACCAGCGTTCAGTCTTTCGGTCTGTCCATTGGACTGGGGATGATATCCCGAGGATAACGCCTTCTGTATAGCCAGCTGGTTACATAGCGAGTTCCAAAATTTAGAAGTAAATTGCGTTCCTCTGTCCGAAATTATGGACCTTGGTAAACCGTGTAACCTTACTATCTCGCGAAGGAAGACTGTAGCGGTCTCTGAGGCTGAAGGAATTCCTGCGAGAGCGACGAAATGAGCTAACTTGGTGAAAGAATCAATCGTCACTAGAATCACCTTCTTTTCCTGGGAAACTGGAAATTCTACTATGAAGTCCAATGAGAGGTCCTCCCAGGGGCGTGTGGGAGTCTTGGCTTGATGTAGGAGTCCGAGTGGTCTGTGACGAGGGGTCTTATTGATGGCACAGATGGGACAAGTCGACACATAAGCGGTGATGTCTCTTCGCATCGACGGCCACCAGAAACTCCTGGACACCAACTCGAACGTTGCCTTCTCCCCCTTATGTCCAGCCAAGGGTAGATCGTGGCAGAAGCTGATGGCCTGTCTGCGAAGATCAGTGGTGGGTAAGAACAATGCTGAATGATGAAACCACAATCCTTCGCGTTCCTGCAATTTGTATGACTGTTTCTCTTCCTGATCATAATCCTTGAGGTCACCTTGAACCTTCTCAAGGAATAGGTTAGCAATGGTATGAAAGTGGTTCTCAAGCAGAATCTTCTCCTTTTTAACCTCCGATAGATCTTCCTCTAACCAACTTCGGGATAACGCGTCTGCCACACTATTCTGGGATCCTGGTATGTAGGTGATCAGGAAATCAAAGCTTGAAAAATAATAGGCCCAACGGGCATGCCTGGAATTCCTGCATTCCATTTGTTGGAGAACCTTGAGATTCCTATGATCAGTACGAATCACAAATTGGTGAGAGGCTCCCTGTAGCAAATGTCTCCATTCCTGACAGGCTGCCCGCATTGCTAATAATTCTCTCTCCAGAACTGAGTAGTTTCTTTCGCTTCCAGTTAGGGTGCGAGAGTAATAGGCGACAGGGTGTTCTTCTCCATTGCTTCCTTCTTGTAACAAGACTGCCCCTAAAGCACCTCCCGAGGCATCGGTCTCCAAAATAAACGGTTTATTCTGCTCGGGCTGAACTAAAACCGGGGCAGTGATGAATCGTCTCTTTAGTGTCTCGAATGCTGTTTGAGCCGCCGAACCCCACTGGAATACTATACCCTTTTTGAGAAGTGCTGTGATGGGTAATACCAGATCAGAGAAGTTGGGTATAAACCGGCGGTAAAAGTTCGCCAGACCTAGGAAACGTTGAATCTCCTTGACAGACGAGGGCTCTGGCCATCTGTCTATGGCCAACACCTTCTTGGGGTCCATACGGATACCCTTCTCCGACAATATGAATCCCAGGTAAGGTACTTCTGTGGTCTCAAAGAGGCACTTCTCTGGCTTGGCGAAAAGTTGGTTTTCCAATAACCTACGAAGTACTTCGCACACATGTAGCCGGTGTTTCTCCAAGGATGGAGAGAAAATAAGAATGTCATCCAGATATACGACTACCGATATGTATAACATATCGGCAAAGATCTTGTCTACAAATCTCTGAAATACCGCTGGGGCGTTCACCAGTCCGAATGGCATAACACAGTACTCAAACAACCCCAGCGGCGTCCTGAAAGCGGTTTTCCACTCGTCTCCCTTCTTTATTCTTAACAGATGATATGCACCACGGAGATCTAGCTTGGTGAATACTTTTGAATCTCTGACCGCTTCCAGTATGTCTCTGATAAGAGGCATTGGGTACCTGTCTCGGATGGTAATGCTGTTCAAGCCCCTGTAATCGATACAGGGGCGTAATTCTTTGGAGTCCTTCTTTGATATGAAGAACAATGATGCCCCTCCTGAGGACTTTGATGATCGGATAAGCCCATTCATTAAGTTGGAGTTGAGGTACTCCTTCAATGCTTCCTTTTCAGATACGGATAGTGGATACATTCGACCGAAGGGTAAGGAGGTCTCTTCCTTTAGATCTATGCTGCAGTCCTCGTGGCGGTGAGGTGGGAGGAGCCTGGGATTAATGTCTTCAAACACTCTAGCGAAAGCCATATACTGTCTAGGTATAGAGGATATTGAGAGATTGCACTGAGTTGTAGGGAGACTGGAATGTATCTCCTTCTGGGATTCCATAGCATTCATGCAGTGTTCCCGGCAGTATTCGGAGTCGAAGCTTAACTTGTTATTAGTCCAGTCAATCTTGGGGTTGTGTCTTCTTAACCATGAAACACCTAATATCAACGGAAAATGAGCTGCTCTGATGACATCAAATGTGAGGGTTTCGACATGATGATCCATCCCTACTGTTATAGGTTCCGTCTCCATGGTAATGAGTCCAGATAAAAGTGGACGGCCATCTACTCCCTCGACCGGTATCGGTCTGTCCTTCTTCCTCAGTGGAATCTGATTTTCCTGAGCCCATGTTACGTCTATAAAGTTTCCTGCTGCTCCGCAGTCAAGCATTGCCAAAACCGATAGGTTCTGTCTCAGACTGTAGAAAATAGACAGCTGGAATACCATCAGACCATTGTCCTCTATTCCTTCATTAATGGGTCTTGTGAGGTTGCAAGGGTTTGTACGGTGGTCCCCATGGCTTCCCTTGCAAAAACCCGGGGTCTGGCGTTTCCCTGTCTCTTAGAGGGGGTATCTGGACAATCTTTAAGCATGTGAGTTGATGAACCACAGTACATGCAAAGGTTGAGCTCCTGCCTTCTTTTCCTTTCAGTCTTGGTTAGCGGTCCCCTGGTGGCCCCTATTTGCATAGGTTCTTCTGACATAGGTCTTTCCCTCCTTCCTGAAGGCGGGCTGTAACGTGGCACTGATCTTCTTCCTCTACTCTTCTCTGCCCTTCTTTCCTGTAGACGGTAGTCGATCTGTAGTACTAGCGTAACCAGCTCTTGAAAGGTGTTGGGACGTACTGCTCTAGCCAGTTCGTCCTTTAGTTCCTCATTTAGCCCTCTCCGGAAAATAGTTTGTTGTGCCGTATCTGGCCATCCAGCTGATACCGCCAGTGTTTGGAATTGTGCAACATAACCCTGTAAATCTTGGTTTCCTTGTCTGACATCAAGATAAGCATCATATTTGGAATACTGTACTTCAGAACGCTCAAACCGGTTTTTGAAACCTTGTATAAACTGGGCATAATCGTTAACCAAAGGGTCTTGGTTGGTTACCAAAGGGGTAGCCCATGCTAGGGCGCTTCCTGTCAAGTTGGCTATGAGGAACCCAACTCTGGCCCTTCCAGACTCGAATGCCCGAAGTCGGAAGGAAAAATAGACTGTACAAGCATCGAGGAATTCTTTGATATACCTAGGGTTTCCATCGTATTTACCAAATGTAAATGGCATTGGAGGTAAATCATCTCTACCAGCTTCCCTAGTGGCTGCTTGTTGTCGCAAAAGAAGGTTCTCGGCGTGCAGTGATTGCATATCGACTCTGAGGCTCTGAATGGCATTACACATATCTTGCATTTGTTCTGGTGACGCCATTGTGTCTTCTTGGCGTTGTATACTGTCACGAATCGTCTCAGCCTTCCCAAACTCCTCCTCACCTGTCTTCTCCGGTACTTCTTCCGTCCTTACTACAGCCTTCTTCTTCTTCTCTCTTTCTCCTTCGGTGGGTTTCTTCTCCTTTTTCTTTTGTCGAAGGTAAGGACGCGCTCCCTCGGTAGCCTCCGTGATCTGGCTGATAACAGACCAAGGGAATACCCGAGGAGCACGCCCTAAAGAATGGGGAAAAAGCCTCCTGGCAAAAAACCCCGATCAGTATTCAGGTGTCCGAGGAATACTGATGTCCGGCAATTACATGGAGATCTTGATTCCTGTAGTCGCAGAGCTCCGGACACGTAGTATGAATGTCCGCACCTTGCTCAACTGTAGTATCGGCTGAGTTGTGATAGGAGGGAGGTCTCGGCCTGTCGGAACACCGAAGAGGCGTTACGAATGGAAGAAAGGAGGGAGGAAAGGAAGAGGTAAGGAAAAGGACAGGAAAGTATGGTCAGTCGAAAACGCTCACAGCGAAGATACAAACGCTGAAGCGCCGGCTGAGAGAAAAAGTCAGGAAAAATACTTACATGGAAAACGCAGGGGTAGAGTGCGTCGTGCAAGAAAGGACAGAAGATAAGACCCTAATCACCCTACCTGAAAACCTGAAATAACCTCCTGTGTAGGGAAAGGAAAGGTAGGTAATTAAAGACTTTGAACGCAAGGCAATGTTGAAAAGCTAGACGCTGAGAGCGACTAGCTGGGCACGTAACGGAAACGATACAACGCGCAGAGCGTTGCTACGGGATGCTAGTTATAGAATATGTCGGCCATGTTGGAATAAACTAGACCGATAGAATGGAACAGGCCGCCATCTTAGTAGTATCTCCAACGACTAGCAATTCTCCAGGGCTGGTGCATGACAACTTCTGACTGGATAGTAATCTGCCATCCCCATGGCCCTGTGCTCATGTGCACTATGGGACATGGGGGATGCAGAGTCCAGGGACTGGGAGAGACGGAGGCCTCTGGTACTAGGGCTCCTGAAGTTATGCTCAGGTGTTTCCCTTTCCCAGCGAACCTCATCTCTATCAGCCCCTGCTCCCTGTTGCCATGCAAGAGCCTGAGCTTTCAGTTCCTCAATCAAGGCCTTACTAGACTCTATCAGTCTCTCTTGCATGGCCTCCTGTTGCTGGAGCCTATCATTGTGCTGACAGAGAGCCTCATTTTCCCTCTGAGCTTCCTGTTTGGTCCTGGAGTACTGGGCCAGTCTTTGCTGCAGGAGGGTTACCTCCTGTGTTCCGTCCCTACTGGCCTGCTCCTTTCTTGCCAGGGCATCTTCCACCCTCCTGGTGTGCTCTAACAAGTTCTGATGCTCTTTTTGGAGGTCACCCAGTCCCTGGAGGGCCAGGTGATTTACTTCCAACCTCCCTTTTAAGTTACAGACTTCCTGGCCTAAGGTATCCCTTTCCTGAGCAAGAGCCTGTCTCTGTGCCACCAGGTCATCCCTTTGAAGGGCACCAGCTTTCTGGCGCTCTTCCTCAAATTCTGCCTGGGTGTCCAGGTCTTTCAGAAATAATTTGTTGCACTCTGCCTTCTCTCTATCCAGGTGACTTTGCAGGGCGACTACCTGCTCTGCGCATACCCTATTGAAATCCAGTTGTTGCCCCAGCTTTTTCTGGCTCTGCAGTAGGGAGTCCAAACCTTCTTGGTACTCCTTCTGCAAGGCCAGAATTCTGGTATCCTGGTCTGCCCTTTCCTGTATCAGGATACCCATGACCTCTTTTATTTTAATTAGATACTGCCTACTTTTGTTTGCTGACTCCTGGCCCCTCTGCAGCCTGTGCTCAGAAGAGTCCAGATCAGATTGGGCCTTCTCTAATGCCATCAGTTGCCTACTTGCCAGATCTAGGCCTTCGGCACATTTGTCCTTTATGGCTCCCATGGATAAATATAAATATGCCACTACCCCGGCAATCTTGCTGTGCTCATCCTTGGCCTTAGGGGCCATATATAGTTCACTCAGGGCCACATGTAAGGAAACCTGATCTCTCCAGATATCTAACCCAGTTGCAGTGACCTGTTGTGCGATCGCCTGCAACCACGCATTCTGGTCCTGATCAGTCCACTCACCTCTCACAAATAGCTCATGTAAAAAGTGCTCTCTAGCTATCTTGATGTCTAGCAATGTCGCTATTCTGGAAATTGATTTCCTTCCTGACTTACAGAAGTTTATTATTTTATTTTGCAAAACAGACCGTTTCCTGAGAGCGTTCCCTTTTGAGGGGTGCTTTTACAGTGTAACACAGCGTAGTAGCCCAACAGGATTTATGTATCCTGTCAGTTAGCGCACTGTATTAAGCTGCACAAGTGGTAGATCTAATCCAGAAGTCCCGGCTACCGAGCCCCCAATCTGTAAGTGACTTCAATCCAGCACTCCAGCTAAGTCAATGCCTAGTCTGGGATGCCCAATGGAAGACCTTATTTATATATTTTTATGTCAAAGTTCTACAAATCTGGATGATGAACCATTATATAACGCCTCTCTCTTTGGATCTCCCCGACCTCACTGAGCCAAGTAGATTTGTTTTGCAAATTAAAAGGTTTATTTGAAGAATTGGACAATATATAGTTCACACTTTTATGAATAGAACAATATCTGAGTAGGACACTTATGAATATGAACGGTGATCAGCAATGGGTAATATTAAAATATCAACAACTCTTTAATCACTTAGGAGTAGGAACAGGAAGGATAAGGTAGCAGAGAATACTTTATATGGGTTCAAGGAAATGCAATGATGGGAAAGAATGCAACACAGAAATAAACTTGATATGGTTTCAATCAAAACAATGTGGTCACTTTTTCCCCTGTGACTACTCACTCCCCCCACGATGCAATATGAAGAGATGGAAATGAGAGCACACAGGTTTCAAGAATACAATAAATAATGCAGTTCAATTCCAGTTCCCCCAGCAAGCTTACAGAAAACAGGTATGATTTTAAAACATGCAAAAATACGTTTGAATGTGATTGCAATGAATGGGAAAATATGCTCAAATTATTTTAATTCACTAAAGGAGATTCAGCACTAGTGAGAATTACTTTGGATTGGTACAGGTCAACACTAGCAATGATTCATGAAGGATTATCAGATTGAAAATGAATTTCAGCAGTTGAAAACAAGAAACAGCTATTTTGACAAGTGGCGAAATGGAGCTAAATTGCAATTTGCGGCAATTTTTCCGCACGCGTGAAATGTGATTATGGAAAAAATATAATGAATTGGAATGTCGTTTTAGGTTCGTTGGAAAGCTTAGGATCTTAGCATCATAATGACAAAATTCGGTTCTAGGGCATATGGTTCAAAGGTTACGGAGGTTTTTGTGAAGATAGATTTTTCAGAAATAGAATCAAGATTTCAGAAATGACAGATGCGCTTTAAAGATTTACCAACAAGGATAGTCATATAATAAGGAGCTATGAAGAAGCAAGACACTGAATGGGCAGACACCAGAACAGCGGCGCCACCGCTCTGATCTCTGTCCGTCAAACCACTTGTCCCTCTTCAGAAATATCAGCGCAAAAATGATTATTGCTACAATTATCACAGACTTATGTGGAGGAGAGAAGAGTTTAGGATAGACAAAAGAGGTTCTGTAATGCAGTTCTGGACAGGTTAAGATGGTTGGCATCAGATTACTTTAAACTAAGAGATGACTATGCACAGTTCTAGACTAGATACTCACTCCTAGGCTTTAGAATGGAATGGGCCCTGTCAAGATCTGGTCAAGGGTATGGCTTCAATTCTCTCACCACCGGACAGGTCTCAGGCACTCTGGATTCTGCTCTCAGCACTGCACGGTGGTCTGGGTGGCCTCTTGGACTGGATCTGACGGGTTCTGGATACAGCTCTACTTTCTGGGTCTGGACCTTGGTTCTAGCACAGGGTTCTTAGCTAGAAGCAAACAGCACAGCCAGGCTGTTGGATTTTGAAAGCCCCTGGGGAGTTTAGGGGTTAGAATCAGGTTGCTAGATTTTGCAGGCCTGCTGAGAAGGGTTCAGCTTGTGAATTAGGCCTCTCTGCTTCAAGGTTCTAGAGTTTGGTTCTAGAGTCTGGTCTCTGGATCTATCTGGAGTCTGGAGTCTTCCTGCAGGGTGCTTCACCAAGAATAGTTGAGTAGTGGAAAAGAGTGTGTGTCCTATCTGTCCAAGCAGTCCTTATTTATGTATTTCCAAAGTGGGTGGGGAGGCTGATTCTCTATGCCCAACCCTCTAAGGATTTCATTGGTCAGAGGATTTCCTGTCCCCTGACTGGAGAAAGGATCAGCGTGTCACCCGGTGTCGTGCTTATGGTTTAGGTGAAAACACTCCCTTTTGTGTCTGTACAGCATATCTGATTTTTCATAAAATACATATTTACACTATACACAACTTGTTAATGCTACCTACATTGCATGGCAGATTGCCTAGGGTACATCTCTGTCCGACTTTGATCTTCCTAGGAGCTTTGCTTCAGAAATTACCACTTTTTGCGCTTTTGGTGGGTTTCCCAATATTATTTCTGCACCCATTTTTAGACATGCATTCATATCCTCTCTGGGCATATTACTGTAATTTCTTAGGTTAATAGCAACAACCCAGCAGCTGGTTCGTTGGAAAGCATAGGATCTTAGCTTCATAATGACAGTTACAATTCGGGTCTAGGGCATACGGTTCAAAAGTTACGGAGGTTTTTGTGAAGATAGATTTTTCAGAAATAGAATCAAGATTTCAGAAATGACAGATGCGCTTTAAAGATTTACCAACAAGGATAGTCATATACTAAGGAGCTATGAAGAAGCAAGTCCTCTATGGGCATATTACTGGAATTTCTCATGTTCATAGCAACAACCCAGCAGCTGCGATATGAATAAATTCCGGGGTTTGGTCTCAGAACATCACACAACGTCCAGCTTAGTCTTAAATCGTGAGGGAATTTTTCATTTTAAGAACCTCAAAGTTTCCCATTTTTTCAGCTTGGTACAATTTGTTATAAGCATTTTTATAAAACATACATTTGCTTTCAATTCAATTCACATCTCAGTCTGGTCCGCCTCCTAGAGCTAGGCTGACTCAGAGGGTCACATGTCTTGTTTCCTGCCAACACTTTGTTGACAGTTACACCCGAATTTAGCATATTCCTATTCATCCCAAAGAATCCATTGGGCCTCATTACGACCCCGGTGCTAAACCATGGTCCGCTATGGTGAATGGCGGAATTACCGCCCCATTCCAAGGTAATTCCCCGTTCAACATGGGCCCTTCCCCATTCCCATTTTTGCCCCATAGGGCTCAATGGGAATGGGGAAGGCGCTAAGTACGGTGCCGCAAATTGCGGCACTGTACTTAGCACTAAGGTCCCTTTGCGGGTTGGATTTTAACACCTGCAAAAAGCAGGCGTTAAAATCGCCAACCCGCAAAGGGACCTCGTATTCAGGCATTAAGGGGTTAACGGCACTGCCACCTTTTGCGGCGCCGTTAACCCCTTGACGCCAGGGTTGTAATGAGGGCCATTGTCTTGACTGAGAGCAACAGACCAGGGTGCCTCTGCTAGTTCCTGTTCACACCAGCCTGTCAATCTCTTGGCCAAGGGCAGGGGAAGCTTCCTTTGTCCAGGGAAAAGGTGTGAAGGGTTCTCAGGGGAAGCAAGCCTTTTGGAGTTTTAACTGCATCAGGTTACTTTCTGATCAATTGTAACATAGTTCCTTGTGAAAAAAATAACATTTATAAACTTAAAGTAAGCGACACATCTTTAAATCAAGTCTTTTTCAACATGAGATCACTGTGTGGCACTCTATATGGCATTTTGATGGAATTCTCTTCTTTTGGCATAGTTTGGGTTCAGTTGTTCAACTTTACACAAATGGTTTTAAAACTCCGGCTTTCCGGTAGAGGTGAGCAACGGTATTACACCCATTTTGGACGGTTGTCTTTCCATGAAGGATCTTTAAAAGAGGATTTTGTTCTGAGAACATATGATTCTTGCTGACATTGTATTGATGTGGATTCTTGCAGTAACTGATGTGGAACACCCAACAAAGAGGTTGGATCTTTTAGGTGATTTGTGAGCCATGATTTTAGCAATTTTTGACAGTCAAGAAAACAGATTTTCAAACAGCTCTGTGTTCCTTTTTCAATCAGCCTTGCTATTTCCAAGTGGTTTCAGGCTCGTTTGTGGGTAGCCCAATGTTGTTTTTTGGCAGTGATGATCTGTGCTCACTAAGATAGGCAAAAGTGGATGGTAGCCTATTTTTCAGGTTTTCACTGCGCAATTTCTGGTGATTTCTAGCGAGCAGCATGCTTTCCAGTGGCCATTATGATGTTTCTGTGGCCAGCAATGCACAGTGATGTTGCAGGGCTTGGATGAGCGGGTTGATACATCCCACAGCCAAGGGTTCATCATTTAATAGAATTTTGTGCAACAGAAAGCTCGATAACGGGGTCTCAAGTCACATCGTCAGATTGAAGTAGACTTTGAGTCGAGCTACACCGGAATCAGAAGATAAGACCATGCCAAGCTCCCTTTTATTCTGAGGCACAGTGAACGTCTACAAGGCCAAGTTCAAAGCCTAATTGAATGACAGACCGCAGGAGTGATGATAGATGTTGGGCTAATTGGGTGGGGATTCATGACCAGGCCAACCCTCCCAGCACATGGCGTAACCAGCTTGTGTGCTTCTAGCAAGTGGAATATTCAAGAAGGTTACAAGCGTGCCAACCAATTATAGAGGGCCATGTACCAAAGAGCCCTATAATTTGTGTAACCAATAGCGTGTCGAGTATTAGTATGACATGGAAGATGACTTGGGATGGGCTTAGTTGTCCACCTGATCTTAGAGACCCAATCACAACCCCGTCAGTATGGAATGTATACCTAGATGTTCCCTTTAAGCCTATCACATTCCCTAGTAGGTTTTCTTATTTGCCACGTAGAATGACATCAGTAGTGACATTTTTATGTATAGGAATGTTGTTTTTTCATATTATGCTTTGAGTGAGTGCCAGAAATTGAGCGAACGTCCGTTGATGTCCGTTGTTACTCCCTGATTTAGATAATTGTTAATAAGACAGTACTGAGTTTTGCCAACTTCCTGAGTCGGTCTGATTATTGATTTATGAGTACGTTCTGCATCCCCATCCATCTCTTAGCATTGCTACCTCGTCTTAAAGGGCCCAGGTCCCGGGGTTCAGTCATAAAAGAGATGAAGAGAATTGAATGCCCTGATATAACAGAGATTGTTGGATCGCCTGGATTTTGGGAATGAACTCAAGTCTTACTCTATGGACAAGTGAAGTCCAAGAAGGGATGGGAAGGAGGACTGATGTCCTGTGCAGCTCATCTACTAAAGTCAGAATATGTCAAAGAGGAGCAGAGAGTAAACGCTGGGTGTTTGAAGTCATGGGCCAAGCATGCCAAACTGTTGGCATGGGTAGAAGATTAATCAGGTCCAATGGTGGTGATTCCATTGGTGAATGCGACACTGTGCTTCCAAAGAAAGGGAAAGAAGCATGTGGGAGATAACATGGGCTGCAAAACTACAGTTGACGTGTCCAGAATGGGAGCAGGGACAGCCGTCCTGATCGATCGATATTGGGCTCGTGGGCCTAGCGCCTACATGAAGCTGCCAAAGGATTGGGAAGGTACGTGTTCCTTGGTGCTCATCCATGTACCCGCATTAGTGATTCCTCAGAGCGACCTGAACATTGGAGAAGAAGAAGATTGCTTGAATTTCTCAATTGAAACAAGAGAGGGAATTACTTCTCAGCCAAATCAATAGAAGCGTATGACTCTATTCCTTATGAACACAGGTTGTTCAGCAAAACTGCTTAAGCATTCACGACTATCTTCATACCTGGGATCCAGACACTGGCCAATGCCAAATGGTTGCAAATTACCAGATGGGAGCTTCTGCAGACAATCAACACCACCATAAAGGGATTCAATCCTATCAAAGTAGAGCTGAGGGCCATACGACTGATGACCCTGCAAAACAGATATGTCCTTGACATGATCACAGCAATGGAAGGAGGAGTTTGTGCCAAAATCGGGCGATCATGTTTCATGTTCATACTTTCTCACGATGGCGAGAATAGGACCTTGACAGAGGCCATAACGTTGCTGACAAACCTGCATAACCAGATTGAAGACGAGACAGAGGACATTATAGATGACAGTTGGTTTGCGTCCATATTCTCATGGATTCCGCAGTGGTGGCAAACATCTTCAAGTTTCTTGGAGCAGTATTAGTGATGGTGATGTTTGGATTCTGCGTGATCAAGATAATTGCCCAGTGTAAGAAGACAGCAAAGAAGGCAGTAGAAATGACGATCATGATAATTGCCAAATCAGGGTTCGGACCCAAGGAATTGACTGATGAATATGTCTGAAAATACATAGAGGCCAGCATCATAGCACCTGAAGGAACGAAGTTGCTGTACCCAAAGAATCATAAGAAGTACATGGGATGATGGGTCTATTGTAATCCGAATGGACAGTGAAGCTACATGACCTGGAGTGTGGATGAACATGTTAAATCAGTATGTACCCTGAGAGTGGTGATGAAGATCTGGACTCCGAAGAAGCAATTCTTCAAGAGAAAATATCAAGATGTGGAAACAGGTGAAGAGGTGGTTGATGAATCGACCAGAGGGGGAATGTACAGGAGCAGCTGCATGCCTCTGCAGGAAATTGCGCTCCCATACCTCCTGTATGTTGGAAGCCTGAGATTGTGCCATGCTTGACATCAGCAGTTGTGACCATACCACAGAGAATATTCGAACGTAGGTATCCTCTGAGAAAACCCTATCAGATGTATTCCTGAAGAGACAACAATCTGAGGGAGCAACTCCCCGAAGGAATATGAAAAGGAGCAAAAGAGGAGCTGGTGACGTCACGAAGAGATGAGCGTGACGCACTGAGAACACTGACTGAAGAGGATGCATGGACCTTAGAGAAACTGATGGCGAAGTTAAGAATTGAGTAAACTTTCATATGCGAAAAGAAGAATGCATCTGTGTAATGCACTACAGAAAATGCAAGCCATTCAATAACTGTACAGATGCTGTAATGCAAGTAGACTAAGTGATCATAGAAGCTGGCTATACATAGTGAAAAGACTGCAAGCGTAGCTGCCATTGTATAGAAAGTGGAAATCGGTGTCATGAATTTAGTAAGCCCGGAACCACGGAGAGCAAAGGCTGCAAACTGTGTTGCAGCAAGAATAAAGCAGAGAGCCAAGGCCGGTTATCTATTCCTGAAGGCGGTGAATGTGAGAAAGTGAATTATCCCTTGTTAAAGCTGCAAAGAAAGAACACCAAGCGTGCCAAGTTTTATTCATTTAAGACATTTAAAAGCTGTAAAATTGACCAAGTCGTGATCTCCTGTCACGTGAGCCACGGATGGAAATAGAGTTGAGTTTGGAGTCCTAGAACAACGATAGTGCGTGCTCGCACTCCCTTATATTCCCAGACACAAGCATAATCTGCAAAGCCAAGTACAAAGACAATCTTCATGGCAGAAGATATGGTTGATGAGAGATGATGGGCTAATTGGGTGGGAAGGTAAAGTCAAGTCCACCTCCTGGCTCCTGGGTTTGAGCTTACCTGCAGCTAAGAGAACCGAATGTTCCAGAGATGGCACGAGCGTGCCAACCAATTGTAGAGGGCTGTATAATGGAGGGCCTTATAGTTTGTGAGCCAATGATATACTGTGTATTTAATAGTGTTGAAGATTACATGTTTTAGAGATAGGCATGATTTTCCACCTGACAGGAGACATCCAATCACAATCCCACCCCTTATAGAAAGAATAATTAGATGTTCCCCTTGAGCCTATCACAACCCCTCATAGGTTGTTCTCATTTTCCACATAGTATGACATCATGTCTGACAAATTTTTAGTATATAAAAATGTTTTTATGTGAAATGAACCGAGAGCTCGAGCTAACGTCCGTTGATATCCGTTGTTACTCCCTTTTTTAGACAATTGATATTAAAACTTCCATTATTATCATTATATTCTCAGTTCCATTACTTCAATGTAATCCTCATTGTTATTTATTACCGTTCTTAAAATACCTTGTGGAAGATTATGAAATTGTTATTGTTCCACTATTTGAATTGATATTGTTCTCAAGCATTTGTATTATCATTATAACAATAATAAAACTATTTCAATTTTTAAAAAACAGTAAACTTTGTCATCTTCCTGAGTTGGATCGATTATTTGGTATCAGAGTTATTCTGCATCCCCATCCATTGGATGCATGTTATCCAAAGGGCCTTACGCTCACTGGCTTCAAACCTCACAATTTGTGTGGCTGAGTTTGTGTCGCTGTACTCGGACTGTGCGGTATCAGGTAATATTATCCCCACCAATAATATCGCCATATATATGGTTGTGGGGTAAGGCCATAGGCAATATTATTAGTGGAGATAATTTATGGGGTTATTGGGACCGGTCTCCATTAAAAATATTATGGGGGTTGCACGGGTGTCCCCCTCAGGTTCCATGGCTTAATATCGCCCCAAAAATATGGGCATATTTTTGTGTGGCGATATTGATATTAACACATGGAACCGACTGTGCGTGTGATAGTGCTCGACAGCATCCAGAAACGGTGTCAGGGTCTTTCAACCTTTTCAGATAAAAGGGGCATCAGGGGGGGGCCCAGAAACTGCCCCCATGTTGCCAGTCAGCAGTCGTGTAACAAGGCCATATAATCCTTTCTCTATTTTCGTTCTGGGGCACCAAGCAGCGCTCGGTTTCCTTGAGCCCTCCGGCCGTAGCTTCCCACGGCATATACAGAAGTGTTATCACCGGCCCGCATTGCCTTTTAAAACTGGTTCCTCCACATCAGCCATTTGCTGACAAAATAGGGTCTGTAGCTCTTCAGTGGGCATAGTGTTTAAGATCCCTGCTGGCTTGCTCCATTGGCTCGTGAAAATAGGCGGCTATTGCCTTATCTTTTTCGCCATTGTAATGTATGCACCCCAGGGGCCCTCAGACTGTTTTAGCTCTAAGCAGGGGGCCCACCCAACCATGTTGAAATGTGTCCCCACACTTCTTCAGCCGGCCCTGACACCATCCCTGTTGATTGTGTGTGTTGCTGTGTTGCTATTGTGGCAGAATGTGTGCGGCTGTGTGATTGTGTGAGGGAGGGGTGTGTGTTAGTGAGGATTTCTGGTGTTTTGCGGTATAATGTTTGCGTCCCTCTGTTCGACTGCCATGCTGTGGCTGTTTGCCATTGTTTGTAACTTTCGTTTTGATCTCCGTGCTGCTATATTCTGGGGCGTGCTAGTGCATGTTGGTGTGCTGATACATTTGGCATATGCTAGCGTGTGGTGGTTGTGTGTTCAACCGTGTTTGATTGGTAACACACTTAAAGCAACTGTCTCTACGTTGCCTGTATGTTCCGTGCGTGTCCCGCAGACGCACGTGTGTTTGTTCGCCTGTCCATGCACAGTCGTCACTATGCCCTCCTCTGCACAACCCTGGCACAAATCCTTCCCGGTCTACAGGTCCAAATCCAACCTGTTCCCAAAAAAACCTGCCCGGAGAGTTTCCTGTGTATTCGATCGGCGTTGCCAACGACACCCGAGGAATGCATGGGTGTGTCCCCTCGTGTGTGTCAGTGCGCTGTGTTTAGCACTCCCTGCCCAGTTTAAGAATTACTCAAGGAGGGGGAGGCAGCCGCGCACACACTATCCGGCTGCCGGTGAGACTACACCGGCTCGAGCGGGCACCAAGCGGGCAAGGAGTTCGACCAGGACTGGGGAGCGGATCCGGGGGTCTGAGGATTATTTTTGAGGCTGAGCTGGGGGGGCAGTGGTTCGTAGGCCGGTGGTGGTTGCAGGGCCTGTGCTCGGGGGGTGCTGCTGCTGCCGAGTACAGCGTCGCCTGGGGATAGGGCACGGCGGGTTCGTGGACGATGGTTGCTCGCCCCACGGCCTGAGACTGCGGATTATTAACCTGCTGCGAATTCCATCGCCGGAGAGACGCCGAGGCCAGGCCGGACAGGTGAGTCTAACCCGCTCCCAATGTGACCTGCTCGCTTTCCCGACTGGGGTGATGCCAAGGGGATTAGCGGGGTCAGAGAGAGGACGCCCTCCCAGTTACCCGCCTCTCTCACACATTCTGCGGACTTTCCTGAAGATGGTGCGGGGTTCTTTCCACTTCTCTTTGGGTTTCTGAATGTGTGGTAAATTGGGGAGACTGCACCCTGGCCCTATTATTCATTTAACCCGTGAGACTGGTTATAATTTACCCCCCCCCCCCCACCCACACACACTCGCCCCAGTACAAACGTTGCACCCAAGGCGCCCGTCAGAGGCTTTGGAACCCCACGGGTCCCACAAGCTACCCACATTACTTGGCATCGGCCACAGGGCAGACTTTAGGGTCCAGTTTAAAGTTGTGTTTGTAGCCTTTTTAATATAGTTGGCATTGACACCCATACACGGACCGAAGTCGTTCATGTCTTGTTAGCATTTCTAGTCAGTAGAGCTCAGTTTAAAGGCCCGTTTGATACATTTTGCGAACGTCTGGGTTGATCCAACACAGTGTTTGAAACTGAGTTAATGTCTGGATCCAAAAGCTAATTTGATGCGCCCCGATTACTTAGCTCAAAGTGGGAGCAAGCGGCGTGGAGCCATACAATATATTACCTTCAGCACGGACCAGTGAGTGGAACTGGGATCAGTGTAGCCTGCACAACACAAGCTCAAATCCTGGCGTGGCGAGCCCAGCCTTTCCTCTGTCTGAGGTCCTTAAAATGGCTACCGTTTACTGGATAATTGGAACACCTGTCGCTTGAAGCTTTTTTGGTTAACTACGGCAGCGACGGCTGTAGTGCCGCTCCCTTGCCTCCACTCAGGGGTGTTGCCAGGTCTGGAAAAGATCAGTGGCTATTCTAATGGCGGGATTGTGGGGACTCGGGGCTACCTAGGCTTTTGGTGGTAGACCCTGAGATTCTATCCAGGGCTACAACCAAAAGATCCGGGGCTATAGCCCCCTTGGCCCAACTCCCTAGCAACGCCTCTGCCTCCACTCCCTGGGGCGCCTACTGGAGGAGACATTTACATAGTGCAAAAGCCGCAGAAAGTTCCCCTATAGCCACTGTGGCGATGGAGCTAAGAGTTAAACATGGGAGACAGTGTCCTGGCCTCTAACCCCGCCTTCTCCTCTGTGCCACAGTGGCACGGAGAACCCCATGCACAATGCAACCTTGCGCCCGCTGGCAACGCCACAGGCACACTAAACACTGCAGGGCTATTTAGGCTCTCTACGGGGCCCGTAACTCTTTGGCCCTATCACATACCACCCCTTCTCCATTCCGGGCCAGTGTCTCTGCCAGTGCGGACAGCTCCACAATCTTGGGTTCTCCCCTCTGGATAAACAGATGTGTCATCGCAACAAGACACCTGCATTCGCACACCAGCAATCAGGACTCGGGTGCTTCTGGCCTGCACCTATCACCACCACAGGTTCCACACCCGCCTCTCCCTCCAGCCCCAGCATTCCATAACACTGCACCAAGAGTCCACCAAAATGGCAGATGTGAATAGACCTGGGCACACTGCTTTATCCCCCAGTGCCCCTGTCCCCGCTGCCAAAATGGGGAACATTTAGAAACACGCTAAATTCCCAGATAACACCAAATTGGGCGACGACTTCCCCCACGTGTGATTTTCAGACCCGCAGTTGTATGGCTGAGAGTGGTTGGCACAAAAGGATAACAAATACATAGCATGGCCACCCCCCATTGGCCACCCCCTTTCTGGGGGTCATGAGACATAATGTGATGGATACACATACCAAAGAATAAGAAGGACAACTGGTGTATATTTGGAAACACAAGGTTACATTTATTGGAGTCATACAGCAATAGTGGGGGGGGGCAGTCCCAGCCCAAAGTAAATTTACATCCTTAGACTTCTAAGGTGGCCCCTTAGGTGGGCAATGGCATTGCCATAAGTTCCCGGGGACACTTGTCACTTCCGGTTTGCAGAATAGCAGAGATAGGCTTCTGATTATCATCAATTATCATCAATGCTGTAGCCTCCTGCTTTGACCTCATGGTAGAGGATTATGGAATTCAAAATCGACTGCTATGACATCACAGCATGGTGATGTTGCATGTTCTCTGCCAGCTATTTTTTCCTTTTTCCCTTCATTTTTGGGTTGCTTTGGGGGTAATGGGGAAAGGGAACCCAGTACGTTCTATGTTTTATACAGTTCCCTTGGGCCTCCCATCTCCACAGACTGCAAAACTGGTCCATACGACATAACATTAGCACCCTGGGAGGGGGCGCTTGCTAATCAGGAGGCTCGGATCGCAGGCTGTATTGTATGGTACAAGCCCATGTTCGGAGCAGCGTGGATAGCCAGCGCCCCCTTCCCTTCCCTGCTCGCCCTAACCCATTCACCTCTTAGCACCCATGTGGTTTCCTATGCAGGTGCTAAGAGTGTGTAGTTTGCTGTCATCCCCGAAGTCCATTTTCAATGTGAATGACTGCAGTCATACACTACAGATGATTACAGTCATCAACATTGAAAACAGACTGCGGGGATGACAGCAATGCACAGCGTTGCGCCGCGCAGCAAAGGTACGTTTCTTTTTACATGGGTGCTAATGGCAATATTACTCTCGGTGGCGGGCCAGGACAATAATAGCAGTCTCTCTCTAAATGGCCACAAGTGCTTATAGAAGCATGTCAACCAGTGGATTACCACAGAAGCCCTGACCAGGGATGTCATGTCACCAAAATGCTAGGCGGTGGCGGAAGTGACAACACACGACCCCTGACATCTGATGACAGCACCCTGAAGTGATATCACGCGAAGTGATGGAGCATGACCTTGTGCCCCTTGACAAAACAGGAAGTGGCGTCACATAGCATTGGTCCTAAGTACACTACGAAAAATATGGTTACAATACCACTATAATGTGATATACATTTCATACAAGAATGGATCACCATATGTATCATTATTATCATGTATATAGGCCCATATTACTAAATAACAATGAATGCAGGCAGACGTCCAAGGCCAAATGATAATGTTTTATTATATAGCACTTACGCTCAAACGCTTTATATAGAACAAATAAACATACAATATGACCCATCCTGTGTTGGTACTCAATTACCGACCTCAGAAGGATGAAAGACTGAGTTGAGGTGTTTAAGAACAGACTAAATCAGTGACTCACCCCCTGAAGTGTGTCTGAAATAAACCTTTAATGAGTCTAGCAATTATTGTATAGAATTCCAGAAAGACAAATTATTTGTTATTCCTATTCTTTCTTATTGAGGGTCACTGCTGAAAGTGTTAGACTTGTGGAACCCCTTGTTTTTTTTAAGAGGCCTGAACAAGAAAGCCAGCCACTCTAGACACAAAGAGCCACATGGCACTGCCCACAGCCAAGGACATTACATTAAAGGGTAGCAAGGGAGACCCCAGGGGTAGCAAGGGAGACCTAAGGGGTCGCAGCTGTGACCACTGGCAACCCCCAAACGACGTCCCTGGTCCTGACTTTCTGTTAAAAAAGGCCAAAACTGAACATGCTCATGGCGGTCATATCATTTTTAAACTCTGAGCAGCGAGTACCGTGGATCGAACCAACCCCACGCGCTGAGACATCACATGCACATCCTTCTGAAATGCGAAATCCAGAAAGAGGAGCGACTTGAGAACAAGGTGGCGAGGCAGTACTTACAACTTTAAAAACACATGCAGTTACAAAACCGGCTTGTAAGCTGTCTGTTGGCAATCTGTAAAGCATAGAACACAATTCATAGCCCTGGTTCCCAGTACAAACGACCAATTTGGGGCAAAGGCCTAAGATACCTAAAAAGGCTGGCATCTTCTTAGGTGCCCACTCAATATTCACCATCCTACCAATCCCAACTGATCACCCCTAGCAGTGGATAAGAAAAACACGAAACATGGAGGCGGGTCCATCAGTGCGCAAAGTGTAGAGCAATGGGCAGGGGTCAACTTGTACGAAAAGTAGTGAAACTATGTACCCGGCCGGCCGGCCGGTCTGCCCCGCTCCCCACAAACCCCATCGCCACGCCCATCCCACGGCAATCCAAACCCCTAAACACATGCGCCTGCTGTTTAAGGCAACGTTCAGTGCAGTGCGTTGAAAGTGCAAGTTTCAACTTCATCTGACTACTCAGCCATTCTGGAACAGTTTATTTTTAAAATAAAAGTATAGGAACAGTAAAACGTACTAGAAAAAGAGTAGAGGAGCACCGCTCCCAACCGCTCACGCTCACTTCGACCTCTGGCAATGGAACACTCTGGATTTGTTCCCAGATGGTACAACTGTGCCATCAGTGGTAAACATGAGAATGGGAAATGTTCCAACGATGGGGGACTCAGGTTGGGCGGTCAGTCCCCGACAAAACCCTAAGAAGAGGTCTAGGAGAGGAGCTAAAGGCCTCCATGTACTTGTCTGCTTGCAGACCACCCTGCAAATCTCACCACCTTCCATAGTGGGCCAAGGCGTTAGTGACAATGGTCTAGGATGACCAGATTTTTTTTAAAAAACGGGACAGGCCATAGACATAGAAGTAGGACGAACATAAATACAAATAAAACTGTAGTCCTACTTCTAAGACGCTGGCCTGTTGCAGGGGGTTGGGAGGGGGTATGCTCATAGGCACACCACTCTCATTGGAGGAGAGCGCTGGGGCGGGGAAGTGGGAAAAAATGGTGCGTGAAATGCTTTTCATGCCCCCATTCACGCAGGAAGAGTCGCGTGGGACCCGATTTCGGGATTTTGAAAATCAGGTCCCAGCAAAAACCGGGACCGTAGCCACCCACCCACGCAAACCCCGGACGGGGTTTCTAAAATGAAAAACTCCCAGTACCCCGGGATGGAGCGCGATTTCACTGAACTGTCCCGGGAAAACCAGGATGTTTGATCACCCTACAATGGTGGTACCAGAGACCAGGGAGGTCACCCGTCCCTCACCTGCAAGTGCCATCTCATAGGGTGTATGGATCACAGACTCCAAATCCTTTTCTCACAGACAGAAGCCGAAAGACTCACTCAGACTGCGTGAAGGGGCCACTCAATGCTACTGATTTGATCAGGTCTGCGCTGAATTAGGGTGACCAGATGTCCCCGTTTTGCCGGGACCATCCCGGAATTTGACTGTGTGTTATATTTACTGGTTTATATGTACAGTAACAATCGCACCATTTTTAGCCAGGAGAAGTGCTGGAAATGCTGTGGGATCCCGGTTTGGGGCAGGGAGTCAGGGTTTGTTGGTGGGTGTTGCTTTTAGTCCTATTTCTATGTCTCTAGACAGTCCTGTCTTCTTTATTTTGAAAATCTGGTCACCCTACGCTGAAGCAAAGGCAAGCATTCACCCTGTGCTTTACACAATGGGCCAACCTGGAAACCGATCCTGTTTCAAACACAGTCTTCTGAATCGCATTAAGTGTGAAAAGAACAGGAGATGATTGGTGGGTGGGGCAAATTTTGCAAATTAAAATTCTCAACCTTCTCTGCATATTCCCTTTGAATTATCATTCTTCAAATTGGTGCAATCTGGGATCCTTACTCGATTAGGGAACGCACAACTTGGTCTTCTTTTGTATGGATTCTGTAGGAAACAATGAGCAAACATTTCTCTTGCTGAATGCTCTTTTCTGCTGCTGTGACGTAATGTCTCCTACTGTGACACCATGGCAGAAGATTATGGAATTCATAATCAATTGCTATGGCATCACTGCAGGAGCATCCAACATTTTCTCTGCTTTTTTTTTCGTTTTGCATTGCCATGGTGTGATGGGAGAGATAACGTGGGGTGTCATTAGGAGTTTTGTGGTGTGGTAAAAAAAGTGGCGCTGATGGAATTACTGCCCATTTACTGCATCCCCAACTTTGGTGGTAATGTGGAAGTAAACACTCCTGCACTTTGCCGCTAATAAAGGAAGCATTTACCACAGGTGGAATTACCACCTGCAGTAAATGCTCTAAATGCCTAATGGAGTTCCATGGAACTCAGGAATGGGGATCAGCGCTGTCATTTCACCATTCGTAATCTGGCCGATTCACTGCAATTAGAGATGGCGTAAACGGTAAATGAGTTTGGTGGTATTTCCATAATATGGCTGTCATTTTTTTTTTTTAGGTTGTCTATAGCGCACACCCGCCTCCACTTCAAACCCCCTACAATGCTGGTCCATATGGGACAGAGTAGATGGTAGAAAAGGGACTGAGGGGGGCTATACGCAACATACAACTATAGAGGGGTAGCCATCAATTACAGGCGTATAGTCCATGGAGGGCTTCCCAATGCCATCATGGAGAGCTTGCGCTTCCTTCTGGTTGGCCATCAGATGTCCCTCTGAACCTCTTGCGCCTTGAAACACTTGTGTATAGGCGCGCTATAAATAAAATATCATATCATATCTTGGTGGATAGTTGATGGCACCCCGTATTTCTGATGCGGGCGTCCACTGGAGTGGGCCCTGAAGGGAATTGGGCAGTGCTGGACCATGTAGGCACCCTACATTTAGGCTACACTCACTACTTCCTCCCAGGTCAGCGCCGGAAATCCAGTTTCTGCTAAGCAAGCACATCTAGGCTCGAGCCCTGTGTTGGAAGAACAGAAATAAACCAAAGAGGACACCATAGGAAGAGCTTTCGATTGGACAGCTCAGGGGATTCAACAGGGATGTCATTTTACCAAAATGCCAGGGGTAGCGGAAGTGACATCACATGACCCATGACCTCTGATAACATCACAGGAAGTGTTGTAATTTGACCCTGCCTGAAGTGACATTATAGGAAGCAATAGAACACAACCTTTCACCCCTTTAATGTTTCTAGCATTGTATACATTGTATAGAATTCCAGAAAGACACATTATTTGTTATTCCTATTCTTTCTTATTTAGGGTCACTGCTCAAAGTGTTACACTTGTGTGGAAACCCCTGTTGTTTTTAAAGAGGCCTGAACAAAAATGCCAGCCACTCCAGAAACAAAGAGCCACGTGGCACTGGCCACAGCCCAGGAGCTTCAATGTAAAAAAATAATAAAGAAAAAGGTAAAATCTTTCTTTTTTTATTTAGGGGTAGCAAGGGAGACTGCCACCCCCCAAATGACGTCCCTGGGGTTCAGCCAGCTGCTGCAGGGATTAGCCTGCAGGTCGCGGGATTTCCTTTTGGAAGGGATGAATTTACCCGTGTCTCTCATGCAGCGACTTCCTTTCAGACACTAATCTTTGTCTCAAATCAAACGAATTGGATTTGTCAACCTCAAAGGCGCCCGGGCTGTTTGCCCATGGAGGCTATTTATTCCCACGATCAAACATCATAAAGCTAGTGGGCGTGGCCAGAGACAATAGGCCGAGCATCTTGCGACGCGATTGGCCAGGGGCCCTGAGCGACTATAGCCGTCTGGCTTCAAGTTTGGGTAGGCATCGCAACGCTTTTTGTTTATTTTTGTACTTTTTTGGGTGATGGCGTTTTCTGTTTGTGGTTTCAGGGCAGGGCCTTTTCTGCTCGTTAATGGTTTACTCCATAAACGGGGGATTCGTGGAGAGGGCGGGTGCGGGGCTTTGGGGGAGAGGAAGGGTGACAAGAAAGTACTTCACACGAAAGCTGGCAAATGCACGTAAGCCTGGAAGTGTTTTTGTGTTGGGGAGTGGCATGCGAGTGACATGGATGGATGACAAGTGTGACAAGACAGGCAATACAGAAATGACAGTTGCAAGAGTGAGGAGACTGACGACCAGGATGTGAGGTGGAAAAAACTTTGGCCACAAGCTTTATTTTTGTACCAGCCATGGTGCGAAAGAAAAACCAGCCATAACATCACATAAGGAATAACAATAAAAATATTTTGGGGACAGAGGGAACAGGTGAGCAGGGGGCCCTAATCCCAATTAGGGGCCGCTCGAGGCTGTTCCCCGCCGCCATTCATATGAATGCTTGTGACAATTGTTTGGCCACAGCGTGTGAGCTGTGACATGTTCGTAATTGTTTGTCTTTGGAGCAGGTTCCTCCTGCTTTCTCTTGTCCTTTCCCTGTGAGGTGGGGAGGTGTGCGCTTGTGTGCCTTTATTGATGTCCAACCCGACCGGGTTTAGCACTTGCACCCTCTCTCGCTCACAGGGTGATTTCCGCTGAAGTTATGGCTCTTGATCCGTATTTCTAGATAGAACAGGAACCCCGCGTTGTGAAGCCTTTCACTTGATCATCCGCGGGATGTGTTCTTAGAGCCATTTTTATTTTTGGGTTGTGTGTTCTGTACTTTTCCATGGATGGAGGCGTTTTAGCCTCTTGGTCCACTCTTCGGAGATGAATTTGGCATTTATTACACACATGATCCACTTGAGTTTTTGAAGCCCCCACGCTCCGTTTGCGGGCTAGTTGTTTCATCAGGGGTGGGTTCTTGGAGCCTTACTAGGGTCTTCCCTGCTCCTGATCCCCTTGTGCCACGGGACCCCTTCCGCGCATTAAGCTGCTTGTTTTTACAGCCGGGGTGGGTTCCAAGAGCCTTACTGGGTTTTTACCCCGCTCCCGATCCACTTGCCTTGTGAAACCCCTTCAGCGCTTAAAGCTGCTTGTTTTTACAGCCGGGGTGGGTTCAAAGAGCCTTACTAGGTTTCTTCCCCTGCTCCCGATCCACTTGCGTTATGAGACCCCCTCGGCGAGCTGGAAAAAAGGGGGGGGGGTTCAAAAAGAGAGAATTACTAGAATTTTTTTCTGCTCTCAAACCACTTGTGTGAAAACCCCTTCCGTGCTTGTGTTATACTATTCCGCCACTGGGGTGGGTTCTAAGGGCATAGCTGGGAATTTCCCCTGCCCACGATCCACTTGCGTACCCCAGTGTGCTTATCCTGCATAGAAAAATGTGAGGGGGGGTGGGTTCCGGAGCCTTACTAGGTACTTACCCTGCTCCTGATCCACTTGTGGTGAGACCCCCCCTTCTGCAAGCATGGGGGTGGATACTTGAGGCATACTAGTACAAGCTTATGCTCAAGTTCCTCTCTCCTTTTCAGTTTTGTAAAACCCTTAGCGCTCCCACCTGTATTGATGTTCTCTGGTGGATTCTGAGCGCCTGGGTCTTCTATAACTGTCTTTTCCTAGAATATTAACTAATAGATACAAGACCCCCCGGTATTTTAGAAGGAGGCCCTTCTTGGAGTTGAATGTTTATGTTTAATTTATAAAGTGAGGCGTTTTAGCCTACCCTAATAATATGATTGTGTTCCATCTTCTATCTGGCCCTCGATATTCCTTTCCCTACAGTTTTTGCAGGGTGGGAGGGATGGTTTTTTAGACCTGCAGCCGTCCTGCTGCTGTTCGTGGCTGACGGGGAGGAAGAATGAGAAGGGCCACCTTGCCCCAGCCAGATAAAGGCAAAATTCGGCCTGGGGCAAGGCGGCCCCTTCTTTGAACTTCAAAAGGCCCCCGCCCAGCATCCGCAGGCTGGGAAGGGGGGCCTTTGAAGTATGGAGGGCAAGGTGACAAGGGGCAGTGACTACCGGTTGTCACCTGCCCCTCTCACCTCACCCTCCTGTCGTGGAGACGCGCTGTCTGGGTTCCCATTGTTACGGGACCCAGCAGCCCGACCCCACCATGTGCATGCTAAGTGGGGCAGCGCCAAACAGGCGCTGCCCCACGGGACTTCACACAAATCCCCCACCTCCCAGCTTACGTCCCCGGGCCTCCCATCCGGGTGGGCCCGGGTGTAGAGTCGTCTCCCAGCAGCAAGTGTGGGGGCGTGACACCATGGGCAGGATTCAGAACAGGTTTATGACATGGGGCATTTAACTGTGGTGTCAGAACAAATACAAAGCTGGAGACCACCAGTGTACAATTGGCAGACTTCCTGTAAGCCCTCTGAAGTGGTCCCATTTCACTTGTTTAAATACAGCGTTACTCATACTCTACCGTCTTCTAAGCACTGCAGTACCAGGTTTTTACTATTAAGCAGCTTGATTGCTACGTGGTGTATTCACCTTAGAAGACTGAAGGGTTCCGTTGACATGACTGAATCAAAACGTGACTCTGCAGGTTTAACACTAAGGGCCCGATTCATGGAATCTTTTGCACGGTTCAAACTGACTTTGCACTGCCGACAAAAACCCTGATTCATGGAACTGTGCAAAGTGTATTTTTACAGTGCGTAGTCGGTGCAAAGTCATTTTTGCAGTACAAAATTAACTTTGCACCGACTTTGCACTGCAAAAATACACTTTGCACAGTTCCATGAATCGGGGTTTGTTTCGGCAGTGAAAAGTCACTTTTCAGCAGTGCAAAGTCACCTTGATCCTGCAAAAAATTCCATGGACCAGGCCCTTAATTTGAGAAGCTAAATCGATGTGCTTTTACGCAGACAGTTAAACCTTCAGAAACCTCTGGACAGTCCTGATTTGATTGTTTGAATTTCTGGGACTTTTAGTTTCCTTTTTCCACTAGGCATGCAGTACTGCAAGTCCCAGAATACAAAGAAAATAAACAGGCCTGATTGAGCTACTCACCCCAGAAGGGATAAACCGAGAGCTCTGTAGATAGACTCACTATGATGGTCTCTTTCTGACTCGCTATAACTCTTGAACTCTTCCACCAGGCCCTTAACGCCCCAGACGTGCCCTCCTTTTGGTGATTAGTATACACAACTATGTTTATTGACTCTTTAAGGACTAGCAGAGAGTGCATTGTTGCACGACTTAAATTAGCAAAAAAAAAGTGACTCACGCTTTTAATGCTTTTATAGTAGCCCAAACGTACATGTTTGTCAAGGGATACGTGGCATTTGCCTCACGTGGGAATTCCATTTGAGTTTATTGTCGATTTTTTTGGGTGTGTGCTATTTACAGTGCCATCAATGTAGCACAGCGGGTGGAGATTAGAAATTGCACTGCCGCCACAGAAGTGACTGGCGCGACCCCAAAGGAGATACAGTTGTTATTTTTTGTGCTGTGAGGTGATGCTGGAGAACTCTGATTAAGGGAGTGCTTTAAAGCAGGGAATTTTGTGAGTAGCAGTTTTTGTGTACATTTAAAAAGGGCACTGACATCAGGATAGGATTGTACTTTTTAGAATACCATTTAAGTGTTCTCAAATCTTATTTATGCCCTGATGAAGGCTTGAATCTTTCGCTGCAATGTAATAGATCTTCAACCGAAACAAGTTGTCAATTTCTGTTTCCTTATGCATTTTTTTCGATTTTAAGTTTGATCATATTCTGTTAAAAAATATTGTGTCTGAAAACAATTACTATAGCTTTTGTTTGTTTGAACATGGACATTGGTGTACATTTTAGTCCAAAATGTGACATATCGGCTGTGAACCCTTTGGTACAGATATACCCATTTGTGTCTGTATTGAATTAATTTCTTGCTAAATGATTGTGTTGCTAATGATGGTATGATGTACACATAGGAGGGATATTTCCTTGATGTATTGTTTGTATTTGTGTCTCTAATTTTAGTACTTTTTCATAATTGTCTGATCACTTGCTCATGATTTTATGATATTAAAAATGTAAAGAACTACCGCAAAAAAAGTTAAATCCTGGTAATTAATTACAGTACTACTAGACTTTTGGACCTTCAGTGATGTGTGCAAGCAAAGGCTGAAATTCATAGAACACCGTAGGGACTACCTTTATGCAATTTTACAATTTTCCCGCGATGCGCTTATTGAAAACTGGGACTTTTTACCCTATCTTTTGTAAGCTTGATTGGGTGACTGCCAGATGTGGAAATGCCTGATTAAGGATGGGTGGCATGTGGGTTGATTGTGTGGGCCTGGTTGAGCTTTTTTTCCTAATTCCGGCTTTCTGGTGCTAATTGGTGCATTTTTGGGCTGTTCTGGTGAACAGTGCGGGAGGTGTTCAGAGCTGCAGACCTGACAGAGAGCTCAGTGGATGGGATGGGTGCATACACAGAGAGAATGAGCAATTGCGATGTTGATAGAGGAAAACCACTGTTATTACAGGGAGTGACTTGAAGAACAGGATTCCGGTAGATCTGACAGACAAATGAATCTGGAATTCACACACTGTAGCAGGGCGAGGCATACTGGCCTCCAAAGTGATTTCCTGCCAGTCCGGTGCCTCTGAGAGTGCTGCAGGGCTGGTGGGGTGTCAGTCTGCTGTTGGGTGCAACACACTTTTGTGTTTCTCAACTCTAAACACATTGCGCACATTCTTCATTCATGCCCCAGGAGTCAACTTCACGTTGACTAATATCCCTCCGCCCTCAGAATCCACACATGAGATCAGTGGATGTAAGGTCTGCTTTGCAATCTGGGACTCTGTCAGCTGATGAGATAGCTCAGCAGGTCAACTCACCTCCTAGCAACTCAGATCTTTTCCCACTAGTTGACATCATGGCCCTTTTCATCCTTCCGGGGTGGATAAGCCAAGAACCGTTGAATAATAGTAGATTAGTTCATCGGTTCCATCTTCTATTGAATATCCACATTAAATGGCTGGCCACCTAGCCTTCCCATGACCACATAGTTTAGGACTTTGCAAGACATTGTTACTTTTTGGAGGGGTAGGGGAAGTCTTCGGATATCATGGCTACACATTTCAAAGTCAGTCATTTTTTTTAACTCAAAATGTTATTTTATTTTATTGTTTTAAGTGCAGACCTAGTTGGAGAGCAGCAAAGTGCTGTGCAGAGTGTGGGTAGCCAGCATTTGTGGTGGCATCTTTCAACAGTAGCTCAGTACTGTAAGTTGAGGTCTGTGCGTCAGTAGGTGCATCCAATGGGATTAGTCCTTGGTCAGATGTTGTTTGAAAAGCCATGTTTTAAGAGCTTTGTGAAATTGGAGAATTGTAGGGGCATTTCCGAGACAATATCGGGATTGAGTTTGTGACAAGAGAAGGATTGTTTGCGGGTCCTCTCTTTGCGGACGAGTTGTGATTCAAGCCGGTGGGTCAATTTTCTGTGTGTGACACCAGATATGTGGAGCTTAGCCTCCAGGTACATTGGAGTGCTTCTTGTGACGGCCTTGTAGATGATACATGCAGTCTTGAACAGTATCCTGGCCTAGAGAGGAAGCCAATGTAGTTTGCGTAGGACCATTGTGATTCAGTCAAAATTCCACACACCTGTAATAAGACGTGCCACAGTGTGGTGGACTGCTTTTAGGGGCGCCAAGTGAGCAGCAGGAAGCCCCATCACAAGGGCATTTCTCCTATTGATATGCGCATCCAAAAGGGCCCACACTACGGTCCAGAAGTCCTGTGCGGGATGAAGGGTCTGGTTTTGTCAAGGGTGGAGATTTGGAGCCAGGCCATTTGGGGCTTCTTGACTATGTGTTTCTGCAAGGATCAGCTGCTGTCAATGATATGAAGCCTAATGATTCTCGGGAATCAGCGAGTTGTGGATCAAATCCTTCAAGGCGCATATCGTTGAGCCATTATTGGGCAAGTTGTTGTTTAGCAGGGGGATCGATGGGGACACACTCAGTCTTGGATGCGTTAAGTTTGAGGTAGGCAGTCGGCATCCAGGGCTGGATAATGACTTGATAATCGCGGAGGCGACTGATGTCCTGTGGGCTTTTTACTCTTGTGTACAAATGTGTCATCTGTGTGTTGTTGGAGAGCTACATCGGGATCTTCGAGGACTGTGCCCAGAGGCCCAGTGGCTTCTTATTTACAAGGAGCCACTGGGCCTCTGGGCACAGCCCTCAAAGATCCTAATGAAGGATTGGTGAGATGATAAAGCCTTCAAAATATTTAAATACTAAAAATATTGTTAGTACATTACTTTTGTGATGGAAAATAAGGATGTCAATATTTAGGTGAGAAAACAGATACAATTCTCCTTCATTGTGTTTTTCAAGTCTGAGAAAAAAACGGAAGACGACAAAGCATGTGGGTTTGGAAAGTCCATTTCTGGCCAAAAGAAAAAGAAAGAGGGACTCCAGAAGACATTCAAGGAAAATATGCTCTGGATCTTGCGCATGAAAAGTTTGCTTAGTCAAGCCAAGCCATCTTGGCTTGAATAAGATGCATTTATGGGGCACCGCCTTCGATAAGCAATGTGGTTTAGCCACCTTCCTTAATGGCTTTTGATTGTGGTTCCCTTCTCAGTGTGTGGACCACAACTTCAATAATGGAGCCATTCACTTGCAATATTTTCTGGTCATCCGTGAAAAGTGGATTCCATAATTGTATGTAGTTTGTCCAGAATTACTCTGTTTAGAAATCCCCCCTGCACTCTGTTCCTTTTCAAGCACGTTTTTTAAATTAAAGTGTTCATGGCTACATAAAATCTTTTAAACACAAAAAAGAAAACAAATACCAGAATGCTCAATAAACAATTTAAAAAACAATTTAAAAAATATAATCAAAGTGCAGTGTAATTACTACCAATTTACCTAAAACCACGCCTAATGACATGGATTGCATAACACAGTCTATTCATTTCAACAGAGTAAAACAGTAGTAAGATTCTGCACATATCCTTAAACGAATTCTAAAATGATCTTTTAAAATGATATCTATATATAAAATATAAAATGTCTCTTATTTTATTCCACACTTGCATGAAATCTAATAAAAATGTTTACCTCCAAACATGCAGAATTATATTTCATCAATCATTTTAGTCTGTTTAACATAGTTAACATAAGTTGCTTTCCTACTTACAATTTGGATGTTACAAGATATGTCCCAAATTAAAGCCTTTAGTTTAATTTCCTTAGTAGCACAGCCCAAATTAATTGGGTAACGACATATCCAATTTCTTTAAAAAATGATCGAACTTCCTGCAATCAATGTTTGAACCACTCAATGGCATTATGGGGGACATCCCTATTATGTACCCTCTCTCCCCCATGCATGGTCACTTGCTTTTTCTGCTATGCCTCGGTCTTTGCAATTCTACCTAAAGAGCCCGTGGTTTAATGGGTGGCCTTTCACCCATTTCACCATTTCACTCACTTGGGGCATAGGAGGAGGGAGGCAAATCGATCACACCCTGCAAAATGGATTAAAAGAGCTGGTAGACCTGTTACAAGAAAACTCTGATCAAGGGGTAGGGGTGCACCAAAAGGGTCTTCGAACTGTAAACAAAAGCAGTCTCGGGTGCTAGTCATATGTAATTCTTCTTATGGGGTTCCGCACATGCACAGTCCCTTTAGTGCTGCATGGACTAGTTTGCACGCCAGGCCAACTGTGTCTACTCTTTTATGGTGGCTTTGTGGCAGGCCAAAGAGCAGATCTAAAAGAAAAGGTATAATTATCTTGATTTTAATAAGCTAGGAAATACTAAACATTCATGAATCATTTGGATTGCTGTTGATGTCTCAGACAGAGAGTCTGTGAAAGCTGAAATGTGCATATGTCTGCTCCCAGTGCTGTCTACACAGAGCCATGTCAAAACCCGGATTCCTTAAAGATCACTTTAATTTCAACCGCTTCTTATTGATTACCTTAATGTCAGTATATTTTTAAGTAGACTTAGTTTATTTGCCTGTGTATTGTGTAATGTTGGTTTTACTGTTCTTTCAAAAGAAAACAGAAAGGGCATTGGTGTTTGTAAACTCTTGATTATGTTATTGGGATTTAAGAGACAGAAAGGGTCTGAGAAAGTGAAATGGACCAATTTGGAAGAGGCTTATGGCTGGAATATGGCAGGAATATGGCGAGGTCACTGGGTTTTAAGGGCTTTTTCGGGTTTTTCTATTACTTCTACTGCATTGCAAGGATCGAAATTAAGATCGGCTAAACAGGAGCTAAAAGCTGCGGCTGGGTATCCAGCATTAACCAGGAACCAGGACCTACCACTGGGGAACCAGGAGCTGTTACATAGCGTTAAGCAAATTGAATTTCCATATAATAGGAGAGCCTATCATGTTGTATATTATTTATGACCCTTAATGCTTTAAAACTCAAAAATATGCGTCCTAATGTTTATTCATTTATTGTCCCAAACACACAGAGTTGGTTGGCCTGGACAGCCAAAAGTCGCTCTTGATAGCAGTTGGTGTCAAACTAACCAGGTTCTTCTAGGCTACAAGCAGGAGCTAAATAGCTCCCAGCTCCCTGCAATTTCGAACCCTGCATTGTGTGTCGTTCATGCCTTTGTGCATGCCTTGCACATCATAAGATCTGCTATATGCGGTTTCAGGTTTGTCTGCCCATCAAGGTATTTGACTGCTTTTCTGCCCTCACCCGCTCAAATTCTGCATTCCAAAACAAAATATGCATACTATGTAAGCCACCCACACATAGCACTTGAACACCCCCCACAAAATACATCAAAACCTCAGAGACTATGCCTCTACAACCAATTTACACACCCCAAGCAAATGCATCGTAGAACCTCGGGCACACGATGCTCCCCTACAGACACAAAACATCAAGAAAGAGACGCCCGCACAGAGCTCGGATTACTTCCGGTCTCTGTGCATCAACCCAACAGCAACTCTATCTTGCTTTTTCGCCTCCTTCCCCACTAACCTCACCCATCTGCCACGCCTCTTTCAGAGCCTGGAGACCATGGCATGAATCTCATTAACATACCATTACTACTCATCACAAATAACTAAAACCACACTATTAATTATCTGTGATTTTAACAGCCCTACAAGGAAACTATGGAGGGTGACTAATCCAAAACACACAAGTTAAAGAAGTAAAGGGCTTTCAAAAAGGAGGACAGATTAAAATTGGCTCTGAGAGCATTGAAATGGTTACTTATGCAAAAGTGAATCGCCTTCAAGATGCTCACTTGACATGCAAAGCATTCAGGTCCAAATGTTAGGTACCTGTAGATACTGCCACCACACCGCCCCCTACAGTCCTATTTCAATCACATACCAGGAGCAACGTCACTGCAGGATGATACAAGCAAGCCCATGTTGAGGGAAGACGACCACAAGTGAAAGAAGTGGAAACAAGGGTGATGTTGGGCCCTGAACCCAGCCCCCAAAATGGTGGAGGAAGGATAGGTCAGGGGCAATGCCTTTGTCTTGGAAGCAAGACAACACAGCACAACACAAGTTCAAATCCTAATCCCACACTTATAAACCACTCGTTGGGATTAAGCGCGTTATAAAAGAACAATTATAATATAAGTATATTATAAAAAATGGTCACCCTATGATCAAAATAGAACTAAATAACGGTCTGTCTGGGAATCCCTCAGCAAACAGCATTACCAGGCTTAGAGTCCTGTACTTTCACTTAACAGCCTACTGCTTTCTGGGAGTTGTAGTTTTTCTTACTTTCGGTTGAGGTTATTGCAATACAGTACCAGTTTGGAAATGTATGCAATGGGAAAGCCCAAAACTGATGCAGTGTATATCCATGGACAGGGAGCCCTACAGCCCTCAATGCCCACCAACAGCCATGTTTATACTGTATTCTGTACCTTTATAAAGGGGAACCCTTCTACTATGGTTGTGCAGGTCCGCACCAAACCCTCCCCCCCCAATGACTTCCAGTCCTCCCTGTGTTCTGCTGCTCATATAAAGGGACCAGTCACTGCACACAGCCCCCTTCCAGAGATGCCAACACACTCCAGGGTGCCTCAGGACTCCTCCTCAAAATGACCTTACCCAAAGGGCACTACTACCGAGTATCCCCATGGCCACACCGGACGGATGCTCTAAATTACCCAGCAGGCCCTTCACTAACCTTCTCAACCTCCAACCTCAGACAGACTGTACGGATACCCACTAAGCCACTGGCACACTGCAACTGAATAACCCTCCAAAAGACAATAAACAGCAGAACGCTGCAATCAATTTACATATACATCCTATCACCATGGACACACAAGTCTCCCCTCTGGACACAGATGCCTCTATGCTCTCAACACAGAACACCAGCAGAACTATCTTGCATCCTTCCTGTCTGCCCACAAACCTAACCCCCCACCGTCCCCGTCCCTTGCAGATCCGCCTGGAGACCATGAAACGGGAAGCAGCACGCAGCATGTATCCCAATAGCATAACACCGATACACACTCACTTTCATAGCGGCCATCAGCAGTGCATTCTATCAGGTGCTCCAAGGAGCTCGGTTCGGTTCCATGTAATAATGTCCCTGCAAAAATGTCTCTTGACAAAAAAGTTGGCCGTTTTTTGCGGAGACATTATTGCATTGAACATGCGGGGGACACCCCACAACCACAGATTTTTTTTTTACAAGGGGAGCAGGAGACCTCCCTGCAACCCGTCCCCATACATAATGTCACCATATATATATATATATAATATCGCCAATGGCTTTTCCCGACGACATGTATGGGGACATTGTTACCTGATACCCTGAGTTCTATGTGCAGTGCACACTAATAGTGTGTTACAGGTCACCTGCCGTGGCACTGGTCTGGTATAGTGCTATGCAGACCACCATCAATAAACACATACATGTTTTTGTTAGCTGCTCGGGTAGCCAGTCTTTCTCTGTGCTTGATTAGAAAGGTGTGCCTTGACCGTTCTATGTGCTCAGCAATGCACCTCAGGTTCTGGCTGCTAGAGGCCCGAGCCCTTATCTAATCTGGGCCTGGCACACCAAGTGTTGATGTGGGCCCTCCGATCCCCTCGAGCATTCCATTTCAGCCGCAGGAAAATATTGACACAGTCAGGAGCGCGCTGCTGGTCATCCTAGACTCCTGCGCGCATGCGCAGGTAAGCAAGCTTTTGGATCCCCATCCCTGCCGGTGTTTGCTTTTTCTCGAGCCACTGCAGCTTCGACTCAAGTGGATGAACTCTCCTGGGTTATGTGATCCATCACGCGCCTGCAAATATTTGAGATGTTGCCCATTGTGTAACTTTAGCTCCCGTTGGAGATTTGACAAGTTTTCCGGCCGTCCACGTGACCGCCTCACAAGTGAGATGGAAATGAGTGCTGGCCTGCCGGGCGCTGCTAGTCAGTGCTGGAGGGCACCAGTGATATTATCGCGGATGAAAACAAGGAGGGTGATTCAATTTATTTTTAAAGGCACTAAACACCCTGCTCAACATATTTTAGGACTGGTGCAATTATATAAACAAACTCCAGTCCTAGAATATTTGGGGAAAGTATTGGATAGTGCCTTTCAAAAAAATATTGAGCCATCATCGATGTTTCACCAGCGATAACATAACTGGATACTGTGCTGGCAATGGAAAAAATGCACTGGGGCAACCCTCTCATCCTTGGAGGGGAGGGGCTGTGGGGAGTAGGGGGGCGGGCCACAGGTCATGCAATACAGTATCTCTTCATACAACCCAATCCTGGTGATTTGCATAACAGCAAAGAGCATCATGGGAACATAAGAATATCCACAATTTTAAATTTGAAACATATCTTATAGTGATTCAGTAAGAAACCCTTTTGATCGAATGATGGAAGTTGGGCTCTGCAATTTTGATTAGTCACACTACTCACCCTAAGAAAACAATATTGTAGTTTGGACAGCTACCACAGGCATGTGAGGCTTTGGCTATTTCAGTGTTCAGTTTTCCATGCTGTACTGTTGATAACTTGGCTTCCAGGGAGGACCCTCAGGCGCAAGTTAACTTTTTCAGTTTCTGTTTTTAATTGTTGGGGGTCCTCCATCCACCTAGATACCAGAAGAGGGTTGAATGGATGTGGAAACAGAACTCTTGAAGCTGCTACCCCTCCTCTGAAGATTAGGGACGAGGACATGAATGGTCAGTGGGTATGCTGATTCTGCTCAACATATCCTGATCACTGCTTTCAAAAACTGGCACTGTTTACTATTATTCTCTTGTTTAAGGCAGGGCTAGTGTCTCTGCTTCCCTTTAAGAATGGGCTGGTGGTCCAGACAAGATTTTGCTGAAACCACCCTCTTAAAAAAATCCTACAGTGTTAGTAAATGGCTGACCTTCTATGGATCTGAAAGTTCCCTGACCCTCTAAATTCCCTATTATAGGCTTTTATAAAACCCTGATGTATCCCGGCCATTCTTCAGCTCACTTCTAGGCCCGACCATCTGATGGGCACAGTGCAGCGTGAAGATCTGGGCTCTCCCGTCTCAATCACCGGAGTCAGTCTGCGGCCTTTACTCTGTGCACAATGCACCATGGCCCTCATTACGACGCTGGCGGAAATCGAAAAACGATGGCGGAAATGCAATACCGCCATCGAATAGCGCTCGGTGCGACTATGACCCGTCACCGCAAAGTACGATGCCATTAGCGACACCGTAGTGAACGCCAACGCTAACTGCACCAAGCACGCGCGCGCGCGCCATGCCAAACCGTAAACACCACCATGGCGCAAGGGTACGCCAATTCCGACCCTAGCGGACATGTACCCAACGCCATCAAGCATGGCGGAATGCACCATTCCGCCTTGGTGAGAAGTACGGCATCGCGAATCAACCGTAAACGGCCCCACTGAGTGCCCGTACACCGCTCCCTGCCCACAAAGTACAACTCCCCGTAGGTGCAATGAAGTCACAATGCAACCATTGAAATGTACAAGTCACCCATGCATGCCAACGAACAAAAGAAACACAACAGGGGCCAATGGGAGCTGCAGGGCACAGATGGCACGAATACAGAAGCCATCCCAATGGACATGACCACAGTCCCCCACCAAGAAACGCACGCAAACACAGGCACCTGTGACCAGCAATATTCCGAAAATCACATCATTCCACCAGTCCACCTGGCTGACCGGCATCTGGCACACAAAACCCAATCCCCCGCCCCTGAGCATGACAACATTCAAACTGTCATATTGGCAGCCCCCATCCCTGACCTCACGGGCTTCGTAGGCAAACGCGCCCAGTACAGTACCACGCAACTAAACTCCGAAGCTGGAACCCAGTGCAGATCTCCTCACAATACATCGCCCCCCAAATAGGCATATGCCACATCACTTGCAAAGAAGAACGCTACACGGGCCAAATCAGAATAGAAATTTAATGCACATCAAAATCACCAAGCCCATACAGCCATCAGGCCATGAACTCCAAAACACATTTCACCATTGTGGGCTGCATCCGCAAGAAATGACCAGCCACTACTTGTGTGACGCCCTGTTCCCTCATGGTACACAGAGCCACATTCACGTACGAAAAGGCAACATGGAAGCGCACAGAACCGCAGGGCCGTCCCAATGGGGAGGCACTAGTCCAGCTGAAAGGCCGAAATGTTGCTCCGAGCCACCAGTACTGCGTAAGGGCATGTGGCCCATTGGCGATCGTCCCATAAGATCGTAATGCTGCTCCACTGATTAACACGAAGCAGCAGGTGTCGGGAGTAAAACCCATCTGCAGGAGTGGCATACAGATGGCAGTGGCAAAAGGGGAGGAGATACCTGTCAACCAAAAGAAAAGAAAAAGAACAGAATGGCCATCAGTACTACATTCCAACAACTCACTGCAATGATCACACTAAATCCACAGCCACATGCATGCTAGCCCACTCCAAAGGTCCATCACCACCCAAAAACCACTTGCGACTCATAACTATCTATATCGAGGTGTAAACACCATCACAAACGAGTGTACCTGTGCATGCGCCTGTGAAAACAGAATCCATCTGATGGGATTGGTAACGTGCATGGACACAAGTGTCTGAGGGCGCGTCGAGACAGGGAGGGCTCAACAAGGCCAGATAGACGATGGTCCCACTATGGCAGCCCTGCATCACATAGCGTAGGGGAGGCGGATAGATCCCAAGAAGCCCTGTACATGGCAAACTCTGTATCAAATCACCTGCCCATGCATCCATTCATCATTCCCTCATCCCGGGATTAAAACGCCAGAATATTTACTCACATAACATTAGAAATATCCATTGAGTCTGTGCGTTATGCAGCCTGCAAAATCCACAGTGCCCCAGCCCGTAATTCCAGTGTAGTGAAGTAACATGTATATGGGAACGTCCGGCCTCATCGCCCACGTCGCTATTGCGCATCCCAAACCATTCATATCAATCATTGCATTCTCGCCATGGCCCCTGTCCCAAGGACATTGAACAATAGAACGTTATATTTGCAGTCAGACCTGTGGGCATCTCCTCGCCGCTAGCTGAAAACCGAAAGCGCCGCCCTACGAATTCCTCATTTGCAACATCACGTCGAAGAGGCATCTGTGGCCGTTTGAATACACTAATTAATCCATCGAGTGCGGCTGTGTGTGAAAATGGCAACTGCCTTCACCCACGAATGGGACGCCCCGCCCGTCGTTGCAACTCGGTACAGTGATGAATGAGGGCCCACCGTTACTCGAGTACTACGTTCCACTGACCCTTCACAACTCTGTTCGTGACTGCACAGATAGTATGTGAACCAATGGGACCACAGCAGAATGAACATATCAACCAATGTTACACGGCCATCGGGTACAAATACATGATTGCAATAGCAAGATGCCATTCCACGAATTGCAGCGTTGTGCGCGGGACGTGCTCGGCCAAAGGGGAGAGCAGTTTGCACAGGTGGAATGAATCACCACAGGTGGAGGCCATTCAGCCTGAAAACACATAAATTGCACAGCCAGTCTCCTCCCACAACCACACCGAAATGCTACCGGCAGGACTCGCGATGTTGGCCCTGGGGGACCTGATAGCACTGCAAGTACTCCAACTCCAAGAAGAAGACGAACACCAACTACAACCGGCCGCACGGAGGAGACGCAGGAGGAGGAGGAGGCCAAGGCAGGGCCAGCAAGGGCCGCCAGCACAGCCACTACCACCACGCAGGCAGCCCGCAATCCCACGCCTCCGAGCACATCCGTTCAACCTCACTGATGAGCAGATCCACACCCTCTACCGTCTGGACCGGGACACCATAGCCGCCATTGTGGACATGACACAGGCTGACCTTGTCAGCATGATAGATAGCCCAACCGCCATCCCACCCCTACTGAAGGTGGTGTCTGTACTCCACTTCCTGGCCACAGGCACCTACCAGCACACAGTCGGACAGTTGCATGGCATTTCTCAGCCACTGTTCTCACGGACACTATTGCAAGTGCTCGATGCCCTCCTGCAGCACGCAGACGACTACATCTCCCTACCACGCTCGGAGCAGGAAATTACCAACACAAAAGTGGGATTCCATGCACTTGGCGGCATACCGGGTTGCATTGGTGCCATCGACTGCACCCATGTGGAATTGGTCGTCCCACATGCCATGGAGGCCCAGTACCGCAACCGAAAACAATTTCATTCTCTGAATGTACAAATGGTGTGTGACTCCAACAGGATCATTACACATTGTTGTGCCCGATTCCCTGGATCAACCCATGATTCTAGGGTCTTGAGGAACTCTACAATACCACGCTACATGGAGCGACACGCAAGGAACAGATCCTGGCTACTCGGTGAGTCTCATTTCATGCATGATAATGTGGGGTATGTGATTCGGCAATGACCTGGCAGGAAGGGGGGGGGTGTGCGTACGTAGCAATGGCATTCCACATCATACGTTTCTCGTCCACATACAGGTGATGCTGGATATCCACTGAAGAGATGGCTCCTCACACCAGTCCGGAACCCACGGGACCAGCATGAGGAGGACTACAACCATGCCCACTCACGTACCCGTGTAGTCATTGAACAGGCATTCGGCCTACTGAAGGGTCGTTTCCGCTGCCTCAGCAGGTCTGGCGGGGCACTCCTGTACCGCCATGAGAAGGTTGCAAAGATGGTGATGGCATGTGTCATGCTCCACAACATGTGCGTACGTAGAAATGTGCCCATGCCCCCTGACGCAGAACTGCAAGCACCTGATGATGGTCATGATGAGGGTGGGGATGTGGCAGCACCTCAAGGAGTCTGCGAGGCACCGGAGGGCCGTGACATTCGTCAGCATCTCATTGATGTATGCTTCTAGCACTCACGCCTGGTGGCTGATACATGGACACGGGACTCGTGGCACTGTGTGTGTCTGGGACATGCACAATATGGACTGTACGCCTATGATGGCCTAGTACACAAAGATCAATGTCCACACATCTCATTGGTTGATCGTGCACTTTTTATGGCATATGTGATATCATGTTGTACACCCTATCGACCCGCCACCCAAGTGAGCCCAACACACCCCCTCCACCCTCCTACCTCCCCCCCGAACACCAGTGTCCAAAGATGCTCATTGTCAGTGGGCAGTCGCTATTGCAAGCCCCCTCTGCGGGTATCAGGGGCACCCCTGCCTGTGGAGCGCAGGTTCCTCCCAGATCTACGTTGGGGGCTGCCCTGGACGGAACTTGCAACGGATGATGTCTCTGCCTGCTCACGTCCATGCATGTCCCTAAGGGTTTGCGAGAGCTCAGTGAGCACACGGCGCACTGCGGCAAGTTCGGCACATACGTCCTTGGACGTCGCATGCAGTTCCCCCCTCAGGCTCTCGGTGCTTCTCTCCATTTGTGCCCTTAGTGTCTCTGTACCTCTCTCCATTTCTGCCCTAAGTGTCTCAGTTGATGTTTCTATGTCTGCCTTAGTGCCCCCACATTCATCGGCATGGTCCTTGAGGAGCGTGGCCAGTTGCTGCTGTTGCACGATTAACTGGTCGAGGGACTGTTGCCTCTGCTGGGCCATGGCCATTTGCGGGGGTGTCACAGAGGGGCTGTTGTCCTCATGTTGCCTTGCCACAGGGCTTGTGGGGGATGGCCAGTCGTCGTCTTGTGGGTGCCCCTGCGTGGTATCCTCATGTTGTACGGGATGGGACAGACAGGGGGATTGGGACAGGTCATGGATGGATCTGACTTCGACATCCCCGTCTTCTGTGTCGGAGCATGCTGCCATCAATGGGGTGTCACCTATGGTGCTGCTGCCACCAGAGGCAGTGCCTTCTGTGGCATCCGTTGGGGGGACCTGTGGTGGTGGTGTTGTGGGCATGCTGGCTGCTGGGGTGCCTGTTGATGTTCCCTCCTCTGTGCTGCCACCAAATTTGTGCTGCTGCCGTGTCTTGATGCGTGCAGCTGAGGTGGAGGGTCTTTGGCCGTTGGTCTTGGCCCTCTTTGCAGGTGTGCTGGTAGGGGTGTCCTGAAGCTCGTCGTTTGGATCGGACCCTGTGGTGGAGTAAAGGAGGGCGAGGGTTATTGATGGGTCTGTGGGAATTGGAATGGCATTGTATCACATGCATTGGGGTGGTACCTGAGGGTGATTTGGGTCGGGGCCTTGGAGGTGCTTTCATTTGTGTGTGGAGTGAGGGTGCAGTTGTTTGGCAGCCTGCAGTTAGGGTGTGCCTGCTGCACGTGTAGTGCGTGTTTTAGGGGTTTTTAATTATTTATGTATTTATTGTGGGTTTTAACGTGCGCTATCAGGCCGATGTGTGTGGACGTTCTCCTGGACATGTGTTTCTGTTGCACTATGTGGACGCATGGTACTTCACATGGATGGACTTTGTGGATTTGGCATTGTTTTATTTGGGCCACCTACCTGAATCTTCGGATGTCTGCACTCCTTTCTCCATCCCTCCGACTCCCTCTATGCTCTCCATTCCGATGGTGGAGGCACAGATTTCTTCCCAGGGGGTCAACTTGATGGGTGATTCAGGACCTCCCCCGGTGGCTGTGGCAATGTTGCGGTTGGCAGAGAGTATGCTGCGGACGCGTATCCGCAGGTCGTCCCATCGCTTACGGCATTGCTGTGGGGTGCGGGGTGCGGTCCCCACCGCACTTACCCGCTGTGCCACCAGAGCCCATATGGCCTTCTTGTTTGCAAGTGCCGTCCTGGTCATTTGCGTGCAGAAGACGACGGCAGCATTCTCCTGGAGGGTCTCTGTTAGCACGGTGAGTTCCTCACGGGAGAAGTGGACCTGCCGCTTGCGGTCGCACGCTTTCTTCGCTACTTTTCCCATTTTTCTTGGTTTCGCTAGGGTGGATGACGGGTTGGGGTGTGTCTCAGGGTAGTGATTTTAGTGGTTGTGTGGTTTTAGTGGTTTTATAGGTGTACGGCGGGATGTTTCCCGTTCCGGGCCCATGTTTTAACTTCCGTTTCCGTATATTTCCGGTCACCGTACTTTCCGGTAGGCGCACACTGCGGTGTCCGCTGTGATGGGTGGCGGTATTGCACCTAGGGTGCCGTACGGCGGCGGTGTGGGCCGTTTTGGGGTCATTTCCGCCATCGCGGACTTTGCACTTCCGCCATGCCGTGGTGCTCGTGCCCGATGGGTCGGAATGGGCCGCACTTTGCTCCTTCGTGCAATGGCGGAAACGCTATTTACGCTGTGGCGGTCCGGTCAGTCACTTTCCGCCAGGGTCGTAATGAGGGCCCATGTCTTCTTGCAATGTGGTATTTATGCTGCATCAGGAAAAGTGCTATTTTCTTGCATCGGCTTCAGAATGGAGCCCGGTTTGATGTTTTAAGGCCACTATGGCGCCCCCTTGTGCTTCCTTGCTTGTGATACCCAAAACACGGCCTTGAATTACCATTTTGTTGTAGTTGCCACCCAACCTCTTGCTGGCTCTACTTCCCTCTGCTGCTGGGCCTCCGTTTTGGCTTTGAATTGGTTTTGATCATTTCTGTGAGTGGGGGTAAGGCACGGAGGCTTCATCTCATCCAACCCATCTGTGTAGTCCACCATCTCCATCTGGTGGACAATTTCGCCCGACTCCTATCGTCTCGAATGTTTGCATGACACATCTCATGACGTTCATCAGCAGCCACCAGCCTCCATTTCGCTCTTACTCAAGCAGTAATAGAGTGATGTGTTTCCGTGTCATTGGTCTCCACCAGCGTTTGAAGACCTGCAGTCGGTGGGGAAGTGGCTTGAAAAGGACAGGTGCAAGAGAAATGTGCGCTTGTTGGGATCCTTCACCATCTTATGCACAGTGCATCTCTTAAGTTGGTGATCACGGCATGAATTTCCAGATCGATTCTGCGGTCCGTAACCAGATTTTTCCCCCACCACTGTCAAGAGTCCTCCCCTCCTGTGCTATTCAGTTACATTATTCCAACATTTAAGGATAAACAAAATGCTGAACTTGTATGATAGCAGGTCCAGCAACTGCTGAAAAACGCGGGAGTCTGGACTATGGGGACAGGACAGAGTGTCTCCTTAGATTTAAAGGCCTTCATTGGCTCTCCATTTCTGCTTTAAAAGCCTTCATTGGCTCTCAATTTCTTGGTAGGCTGCGCATCCCTCCAACGTTTCAGGGAAAATCCTCCATACGTTGCTGGCAGAGAGTGCAAAATCTGTTTACCATATTTGGGTCTAGAGACTGAATTGTCTTTCTCTATTCATTTTTTTCGAAAAAACGTTCCCTCTGGTGGCGTCTTTTATTTGCTAACTGTCAATCTATGGGAGCGTCCCGAATTAAATATTTAGAATAGTGAAAATCTTGAACGTAAAACTGTAAAGCAGGAGAAAGTGCCAAGCAACCAGAAGCCTATAGAAATGTACACCAATAAACCACCCGGATCCGAGCACATGTTCCCCATCGTTTGAGTTTCGACCAATTTTCAAGGAAACATGCCGTCTCCCCCACCCGAACCCAAGCAGATGGTGTCTGCCCACCCTCTTGAGCATCGGCCAAAGTTTCATGGGAAGGCGATACAGGTTTCCCACCCCAACATAAACACTTCAAGAAATGCTATACCGGCTCCTCCCACCGCCACTATGCAATTCTGGTGACAACAGGAATTTCTCTCCTAGCTACTCCATTGGTGAATTGTTTACACCACGACGGGTGCCAACCTATTTTTGCCCTACTCACTCGAGCCTCGCTCAAATGCCACTCGGTACACCACAACAAGTGGCGAATGGCGCATAGGCACCTAATTAATATAGGAAAAGTAACCATATGCACTCTCTTATGTCTCATTTCAGCCTTTGCTATGCCCTCCCACTAATTCATCCCTCGAAATCGACACACACAAAACAACCCATCCACACACACTCATTGTATCCTAAAAGCCCTCTCACCAGGCAGCAAAAGAAAACAGCCACTGCACATCTACACCCAACATACATACCACAAACCCCTGGCCAATGTGTCCTACCAATATAGGCCCACATGGTCTGCTTTCTGGACACACATGCCTCGATGCTCCTGATACAAAACATCTAGAAACTCACATGAGTGCAGAGCTTCGATGCTCCTGATACAAAACATCTAGAAACTCACATGAATGCAGAGCTCCAGGTACTTCAGTTCTGCACGCATCAACACAAAATCCTGCATGTTTCCTCTCAGCCTAACAAGACCAACGCACTCTCTTTCAGAGTCAACAGGTCACCTGACAAACAAGACTAAAATGATAGTCTCTCTCAAAGTACACATGGCAAATTGATCTGGCTCCAATCGAATATGTAAATAACTTTCTTTATCTGGGCTTCCCCATTTGGATGAAACTTTATAAAGAATCCATTAAAGTATGGTTAAAAACCCTGGTGAACAAATTGCTAAATGAACTGCACGCAGAATTGATAGTAAGTATGAACAAAGTTCTTTGATCCCTGCTAAGAAGTTTTATGAGGGAAAAATGGTACCAAAAAGTCTATACAGAATTGAAGTTCAGCCATTTTGGGTTCTGGATTTTCTCCCTACATTAGAATCTTTAATCTAGAAAAAATGATTACAAATTCCTAATAGTGTGCCGCTTTCCCTGATTAGGTATGAAGTGGACTATTTTCTCTCAAAGGTAGGGCCAGTTGGAAATATCTGAATTTTGATGATAAGATACTGGACCCACCTCTGCGTATCCTATTTGTTGATTTAGGAGCTGTCCTGGCTAAGAAAGGGAACCGTTTTGTGGCATCATATCATAGCATAGCATTTAATTTCTGTAGCAGTTTATTGGTTCAAATTGGGTCATGGGAGCCTGAATTGGAAGCCATTCCTGGTATGGTTAAAATGTTGTTATTTTGCTATTATTGGACCCTCACAATAGACGAAATGCATTTGTATAAATCATTAACTCCTCTACCTAGAGATCATAAGAAAGCTGGAATTCTTGCTCCATTTTTAACACTCTAACCCCATATTAGAATCAGCGGCAAAAGTAGACGGCTCCCTTGGAATCTTTTATTGACTCGGAAGATTTTACTTTATTATTGTCAAATTGCTCCCAAACTTAGTTTTTTTGTAGTTTTTGCCAAGATAAGAATGAAGTTGAAACTCTGGAGCATATTACGGCTCTGAGCACTAAAAGATGTATATTTTTTAGAAAATATGCTGAACTGTTTGCCCTATCTGATTGTGAGTCGCTCTGGTAGTTTTGTCTTGCGGGAATAACCAATGCCGCTACCATTGCAGTGACAAACTATTTAGACTCCCTGTCACTGGACTCTTTGCTCCATTGATATCCATTGTAGACATCGCTGAATCTGGTCAGTTTTGCCCCATTGCACTTTGACACTTTATGAATTCATCATTGTTTTTAACTTGCCATAATTGGAAGCACTTTGGATGCATTACTGGCTATCAGATCGAGTATCTGTTTTTTAGGTTAATTGTCAATGTTATTATTGATTGTACATGAATGTAACTTTTTAATGAAATGATTCTTGTATGGTTTAAATTGTGATTTTAATGTGGTGATACTATGAATTGCGTTATTGTATATGATGATATTGTGATTTGTTAAAGGTTATTTTATAACCATACAACAATAAAAATGAAAACATTTGAAGAGCCGCCAGATCACCTGGAAGCAATGCCACTGGCACGGGAACACGGTATAAAGCCTACTATCAAAACATAACTTAAAATGTAAACAAGATATTGAAAATAGTATCAAATGAAAAGCAACCCCCTCCCCAACAAAACTGTGAAAAAAGTCCCCACACACAACCAAAGAAAATTACTAGGATGAAACCACTCATCCCATCATTTTCACCCTTCCCGAAAACTGTTCTGTAACCCCCACCTAAAAAGAACCCTAAAGCTATGATCTGTATTTTAAAAACACAATAATGTACAAATTGCTCAACTCCCTAGCCTTACCAGACAGAAGGCAAACTGTAATAGCAATATAATGCGCCGCACGGAAAAAGTTAATTCCTGAATGCGCTTATTCCTTTTCTTTTATGAAGTCAACCGTGTGGACATTTTATATTTTTACAAATGATCCTGTCCTTTCACTGTGAGGTCTGCACCTTAGAGCTATTTAGTTTGCAGAGTTGGGCCTCACCCATCTGTAGAACCTAATCAATTGAACGTAATGATTTGGAAAGGGTCAAGTGGCGCTTAGAAGTAGCTTCAAGGCGCAATGGCCCCATTGCAGTGAGAAATCATCGTTTTACAAGTAATTCGGTACATGTGTTTCCCCTGACAGTGACTGATACCTTAGGTCGGGTTCGCCAAGAGGACAATGGGGAAAATGGCGTTGAGCTCCTTTTCCGGAATTTCTGGTGGTCACTTTGAGATTTTCAGATTGGCTGGAGGGTATTTGTGGTTTTTGGGCCTTTCCTGTGGAGTCGCCACCCCCGCGCTGGGAAACTCTGTATTGACCTGTTCTTCTTGTATTTGCGGTCACAGGTGCACCTGCTTAGAGCAAGGTGCAAAGGTGTGGAGGTGCCCGTGGACAGGGTTCCCCTGTTTGTTTAGAAGGCGGGCGGTCTTCCTCCCTTTAAGGTGAAGTTGAGCGAGGAGAGGACCGTGCGCCTTTTAAGCGGGCTGAGTCAAGCACCCACCCACCACCCAGCAGGACGGTGGACCTCGTGCTGGGTTGGCAATTACGGGTCATCGCCCTATCTATTCATTTCAGAAGGGCATTTGTAAAGAGCTCGAAGGGAATTGGTTACCGTACATGAATAGAAAGCACATCTTCTTTGCAACGCAAACATGAGCACAGGCCCTACTTGGCTGTGTGCATGCGTCTGCTTTCAAGATAGCACGCAAACCACAAGCTGTGACTTCAGTCATTTCACTCGCTGTCTGACTTTTTTGAGAAGTAAAAAAAAAATGCACTTTTTATGGGATTGTGTATTTTACTGGCAGTGCAATGATCATAATTAGTTATTTATATAGCGCTTTCAACAAATGATGTACACTTGACCAAAACCCACATTTCGATAATTATGCTTAAAACTAGCATCACGCTGTGTAAGAAAATTCCAAGTTTGGCGGTCCGGAAATAAGGATGCCGGTAGCAATGTACCGGCACCCTTTCCAGACCGCCAGACTACGAGAATGCCTGCAGGGGCCATGGTTTTCACGGAAGCACCGCGGCACCTTTAGCAACGGTGCCGGTGCTCCCGTGTTCCCATTCCTGTGGAGACCTATGCGACTCCAAGGGAATGGGGACTTACAGTTCCCGCCACGTGACATCCTGGGCCGCCTGGACTTGTAATATATCCCAGTGGCCCAGGATATCAGGCGGCTTAAACGGTGCTACGAGGTCGGGTTACACCGGCGGGTTACTGCCGACCTCATAATGAGGTCCAATGTCTAAAAGCTGTTGACAATCACACACTTTGAGTGTGCCATTTCCGGGTGTGGGGGGTATTACAGCTACAGAGTTTAAAAAGATTAGAGGTAAGACCCCGCTGAATGGTAGGGTGGCCAGGTGGGGTGGCATTGGTAGCAGGGTCAGAGGATGTGGCTCATGGCTACGGCAGGCAGGCCTGCCCCCCCTCCCTTTCTGCGGTGCACAAGGATGGCATAACGCGCTGGGCCGGAAGCAACCAGGTTCACAAGGGGTGACATGTGTGTGGGGGGGGTCGTCAGGCATCACCTTTCGCAGGCTTAGTGGGTGGCGGTGACGGCAGACAGTGGATCAAAAACGCAATTTAAGGGTGGCCCGAGGAGGGTGAAAGCATTGCCTTCCTTCTCCTCCACCGGTCCTGCTCCTAGCATCATTTTCCATCCCATCCTCCCTACAAGTTGAGGGGTTCAGAGGGGTTGGGGGGTGGCAGGTGGTGGAGGTCTGAAAGGACAGCGATTTGTCCCTTGGGGGGCCCCAGTGCCCAGGATCAGCTGGTGGTGACGGTTGACTTGCCCTCACTGGGGATTTCGGGCTGGTAGGAGTCACAGTGGATGTGGGGGGGGGGGGCGGGATCAGGAGGCAGTTGCGATAGGTACTGGGTACGGGCCTTCTGGTATTGCCCACAAAAAGGCATGATGGGGCCCACCCAGGGGGCGGAGCCTCACTGCCATGGACCACCCATGGGGAGGAATGGACCACCTGTCAGAAAAGGAAACGCATGCCAGTATGGATGTATTGTATGTTGATGCTTCTTTGTTAAATTCTGTTTCCGGGTCACATATGTGGAGTGTGCTATTAAATAAATGTGGCCAGTTTTTTTTCTTCTCCAAGTTGGGGTTTCGTGTGTTTCTTCTGTCCTTGCATGCTGCTCCCGGCTCAGCCCACTCAGGGGAGAACTGTTCAGCCAAGTCCGCCTTTAAGGTTCACATCATATTGCATTCGGGTACTAGTAGTCATTATTACAAAATTGCAGAAGTTGAAATGCCAAGATATGCGGAACATTCAACAAGAGCTCTCTCTGTGCATACTTCCGAGAAACGGGAGTGTTCGTGAAGGATCGATGTTAGCTGCAAAAGTGGGCAGAGGTTTGACAGCATCACCAGACCTGTAGATTATCTCTGCGTGACCAAAGAGAGAACATACCCGGATGACAATTAGGTGTGTTTATTACAGGGGTCAATGCACCTGCTGTACGTACATTTTCGGAGGTCTGTGGCGATATCCAGAGAGTTGTGTGCGGGCTGCATGTACATGCTCCAATTAAGTGAGGGTCGACTCTGCCTCTCATCCCTACAACATTGATAAAATGAGTACAATTGATTTGAGTGTGGAAGGGTTTAGCCAAATTGCGCCCCAGTCTCAGTAATCTGCCAGGAATTCGGCGTATTGTCCATGAGTGCGTGCCTTTTAGAGGCGTTGGTGTGGGGGGAGGGGGAGGGGTGAGAGGGCTATAGCCCCGGGTCTTTTGGTTGTAGCCCCGGATAGAAGTTCAGGGGTCACAACCAAAAAGGCTAGCTAGCCCTGAGTCCCGACAGTCCCAAAATTAGCGTAGCCCCGGATCTTTTGCAGACCTAGCAACAATTAGGAAAGTGTGTTTTCCCCCTGTGAACTCTCCGTTTAGTAAGTTGAATGAGGTTATGACAGCTGCCAATACTCCGCATGTTGGGTCCAGACGAATAGAACATGCATGGAGCAGTCCACGCAGAGCTTGGAATGGAGGCCACATTGGCCATAGGGGAGAGTGATGGGATTGAGGCGAATGATTCGAATAAGAAGAAGCTTTTATTTCGAATAGCGACAAATGGGGCAAAACCACTACCAGAATGTGAGCCTTATATTAAAAGATGTCCTTGCCCGTTTTGGCGAAATACATCTTCAAGGCTACGAATGAATGATTTACCGACATTTGGAGTAGAAGGTCCTCGAAATAGAGTAGAAAGGATGAAGAGAATCTCTAGGTTTTGCAGGGACAGAGCCCGTAGAAGCCCTCGAGCATCTCGAGACGCAAATATTTGAGTAGGTTTTTGTGTCAAGGAAGTACTTTTGACCCCTCGTGCTTCTGGAAGGAAATTGTGAGCGGCAGTCAACTTGCTTTGATTTTAGCATCATTAAGCTGCATCGATGAAAGATTGAGCTTGCAAGAGATTGTTTTAATTGGATGGCACTGTATAATTAATTGTCTGTGGTGTTCATATTTTGGAGAATTGTGTAAGGTTTCATTTTAAACCATGTGCACACATACTACATGTATTCATTGATTTGAGTAGCAGTTACACATGTTAGTACAACCCTGGTAAAGCAGCACCACTGCAGCAGCAAGTGTTGCAGCCAAAAATATGATGTCATTCTTAATGTCAGAAAAGAAAGCGGGGGCTGGGGTGTGCGGTAGCATTGTACTCTATAACGAGGAGGTTGGTCTAACCCATGGAAGTAGGTGGGGTAAACAGGATAGGTGCATCGGAAGAGAGTGACAGGTATCTGGCTCTAGAAACGAGTGATGGGGGAGGGGCTGAACCACATGCCTTGTTTACTTCGTGCAAATTAAATACTGGTTGCAACTCAGTTCCATTGAATGGGAGCTAGCCAGCCAGGTCAGGAGAGGGCTCTAATAGTGGGTGCTGGATGCCAATCCTGCCCGCACTATGACCATGTGCATTGCACAGTGAGGGTGGAGACCCCCATAGCCACCTGGCTTGTGTTTGCTGACGGCCTAGGCGTTGGTCGGTATCCCCTGACCCACAGGAGCTGTGTAACCGTTGTTACAGAGGTAACACCCCAGGATTAGGGAGACCATTGGTGCCCGGAGCTATCTACCTCTGCGTCAGAAGCAATCCGACTGCAGATGCTACCTTTCCGTGTTCACTACCCTCATCAGTGCAGGAAATGTGCCGGAACCAGAGGAGCGGCGCTCCGGCAAAACATGTCCTGCCTCAGCCCTACTCTGTCCCAGGACCCAGGACACTCACAGATCTGAAGCCGAGTTCTCAAACGCACTGCACTTCAACGAGCGCACAGCATCGGGTTGCTCGTGCGTGTGAGAACTCAGCTCCACAACATACCTATCCCCCATCCATAGGGACAACAGGACACTCCCACCGAGATCTGTTCTGAAGCTGAATTTCCCCCACAAGCAACCCACCTTTCAATGAACAAACTGCTTCCAGTAGTCTCAGCACTGAAGACTGAATGCAGAAACTGCCAAAGCCTCAAATGCTATGGTGCAGTTCTTCTTCTTCTTCTTCTTCTCTTCTTCTTCTTCTTCTTCTTCTTAATTATCGGAGGCGTAGGCGGACCCCCGCAGGCGCTTCCTCCAACTGGTATATATCTCCTGCAATTTACAGCCTTTTTTTGGTAGGGTGAGTATGGTGACCAATCAAAATCGCAGAGTCCAACTTCCATTGTTCACTCAAAAGAGAGTTTCTAAATAAATCTCTGTAAGACATGTTTCAAATTTAAAATTGTGGCCATTCTTATGTTCCCATAATGCCCTTTGCTTTTATGCAGATCACCATGTTTGGGTTCTATGAAGAGTGGGCCTGATTCATGGAAGTGTTTTATAATGGCACAATCCCATAGGAAAAAGTTCCATAAATCAGGCCCTGTGTTGCATGACCTGGCATGGCACACCTTGGCCCGCCCCCTCCTCCCCACAGCCCCACCCCTCCAAAAAGGAGAGGGATCCCCCAGTTTATGTTTTCCATTTCAGTATGGGAATGAGGCGTGAACAATTAAATGTGACGCAGGTTGTTGCGGGCACACACCCTTTCCCCACGCGCGCCCTTGTTAACAGTGCAGCAGGCGTCCAGCCAAATCACTCATAAATGCACTTGACCATTCTTGGCGCCTTTTGTGGTTGACGTGTGGGGGGGTGAAGGAGGCTTCAAAAGGTGTGAGTGGCTCAGCAGAGGAATCCGACTTGAGGTCCTTCTCAGCCGCCGCCCAGCACTCACCATTGCTTATGACCCTGCCTCACCCTTCTCATAGGCTCTTCACATCCAGGCAGCAGGAAGCAACGCCCCTCCCACTGGCACCCCTTTCCACCGTTTGTGTGTGTCTCAGCAGCCTCCCCGCCGCACAACATCATTTAATAACGCTGCTAAATTAGTTACATTTCTTTCATGCAAGCAGCAACTGCTTTCTCTCCGAGCCCCGCTAGCTCTGACTGCTCCCTGATTCCCTCTTTCTCCTGTCCTCTGCCTGGCTCCTTCCCTCGTCTCTTTATAAACTCTCTATTTCTTTTTCTTTATCCCCAGTGCTTTAAATGGGCCGCAGGTCCTACCAGGATCTCAGTACCTGCACTTCTTATTTTTGAGCATTTAAGTTTGTTTGTTTATTTATATGGAGCTTCCTCACACTAAGGTATCTGGGCGCATTACAGGTATTGCAAATTTTAGATTACAAAAGGTACATTTATGAATACTTGAGTCACATAGTGAGGATAACATTATCAAGCAGTAACAATTTACAGATCACTTTACATTCATACAGCCATTGTAATATTTCGGTTAGTACTGGTGGTGGACTGCTAGAGCTGGTCAAGGATCATCAGCCAGGAGCCAGTGTTTGGTGTTTTTCCTAAAGCTGTTGAAGGACTGGTCGGCTATTAGGTTGGTAGGTAGGGAGTTCCCAAGCTAGGCTTCCATGACCGGAAAGCTACTACCCCCTGCTTTCTTCAATTTATATCTAGGGACAGTGATACAGAAGGAATGCTGGGTTCTGGTAGGACGTGTCGAGGAGCTTTGGACACGTTTCTCCATGAGGTAGGTTGGTGCAGAGTTAGTTAGGCGTTTAAGTGTAAGAGATGCAACTTTGAACTGAATCCTGTCCTTGACTGAAAGCCACTTGTTGGAACGTCTGGCCTCTGAAATGTGTTGCCTTCTTGGTATATTTAATGCAGTTCTTAGTGCGTTATTCTGTAATATTTGAAATGTATTACGAATATATTTGCTACATCCTAGGTAAAGCGTGTTGCAGTAGTCTAGTTTAGAGAGAATTAATGCTCTTGATAGGGTAGTGCAGCTGGCTGTAGATAAGAAGGGTTTGCATGCCTGAATCAGTTTACAGGTGTAAGTAGTAGCTGACGTTCTGGCGTTCACTTGCTTGCGCATATTTAGGGGCTGAGTCTAGGTGAAATCCCAAGGTTTTTACCTCTTTCACCACTTTGATATCAATACCATCAATATTGAAAGACTGCAAATGAGAACCAAGTGTGTTGAGATTGGTAGGGGCTCTAAGAAGCATAAGCTCAGTCTTTTCATCATTCAGCCATAGGCCATGGGAGGCCATCCAGGCCTGAATGATAAGATAGATTTTATTGACCAGTGCCAGGTCTGTCTCATAATCACCAGTTAGGGGGATGACGATCTGGGTGTCATGTGCGTAATTAGTGTAGGTGACACCCAGATGGTCAAGGCCATTAAATAGTGGCTTGATGAAAATGTTATACATAGTGGAGAAGACGCATGAACCTTGCGGGACTCAGCATGTAATAGGTGTAGGTTCTGCAGTCGCCGAAGGTAAAAACACTCTCCTAGACCTGTTCAGAAATGATTGGATCCAAGCTAATGCTTCCAGAGAGAAGTGGGCAGCTGTAGACAGATGCATGCAGAGCACTTCTTGGCCTACCAGATCAAAGGCAGCCGAGAGGTCTAATAACAGTAGGAGAGCCCGTTTCCCATTATCCCTTAGGTCGTCAATTTGGTTCTTCAGGTTGATCAAGGCAGTTTCTGTCCCATGCTTGGGTCTGAAGCCAGACGGCCTGAGCCCTAATAGGTTATTACAATCCAAGTATGACTGTCTCTGAAGGTATGCAGCTTTTTCAATTATTTTTACGAGGAAGGGGACTGTTGTTATTGGCCTGTAGTTAGTCAGGATATTAGGGTCAAGTGTCGGTTTCTTTACGAGAGGTAGGACCCAGGCGTCCTTGAGGTTACTAGGGACAGTGCCAGATTTGAATGAGGAATTCATAAAAGTGGTAATGAAAGGGGCCAATTCTACTGCAGCTTCTTTAATAATGGGGGCAGGGCAGATATCACCCTGGCATCAAGAGGGTTTGAGTGAAGTGATAATGTCAACCACTTCTTGGGTGGAGACTTGAGCAAATTTGAATTGCTGGAGAGCTCTGTTGATATTAGGTTGAAACCTCTGAGAGGTGATGGTTTTGGGGAAGTTACGTTTCTTTGCTTCTATTCTAGTTTGGAGGAGAGCGATTTTATTTGAGAGTGCATTTTGAATGTTGGTGCTCCAGGTTTTATCCTTAGTGCAAGTATCCGTGGGAGGGACAGGGGATTCCATTTCTCTGAGGATGACGAAGAGTTCTCTGGTGCTAGAACTAGCTTTGTCTATCCTATCATTGTATGCATCTCGTTTGGTTTGCAGTATCTCTGATATGTATTTGGCTGTGATTTTCACTAGGATCTCTTTATTTAAGGCTGTAGGGCAGTTCTTCCATGTGGCTTCCATTTCTCTTTTTTCTGCCCGTATAGCTTTAAGGTTAGGGGTAAACCATGAATTAAGGTGGGCTTCAGGTTTGCTTTTACGCATTTTTAGAGGTGCGATATTATCGAAAGCATGGGTGATAGTGGTATTGCAAAGGTCTACTAGCAACTCCGGGTCTGAGTTATCAGGCAGTGGATTTAACAAGGGAGTGAGATATGGAAGTTACTTGTTCACAGTAATATTGAGTTTATTCCTCATGAGAAGAGGGGGTGCCAGAAGACTAGTCTTAGTTGGGCGGGGGCCGTTTTTGATAGTGAAGTTAAGTAGGTGATGGTCTGTCCAGACATAAGGTTCAATAGATGTAATTAGCACAGTGCAGTTACGGTCAGCTACCCAATCTAAGGTTCTACCTTTAACATGTGTAGGCATGTTGATCCTTCGCGTAAAGCCTAGTTCTGCTAGTGAGCTGGCAAGAGCCAATGCATGTTGATCTTTAGGGTCATTGAGACCTAGATTAAAGTCTCCTAGGATAAGGATGTGTGAGGATGGTTTTGTGTTGTTCGAAAGTAAAGTTGGAATATCTTCCTCGAATGAGCCAATAGGGCCAGGAGGTCTGTATACCAGGTGCATAGTTATGGTGCGAGAGTTGGTGAGAGGTCGTTTCACTGTCAGCAATTCACCGGAAGTAAAGTTAGGGTGAGTGGAGACTCTAAATCCAAGATTAGATTTAGCTATAAAGGCAATGCCAACTTCTCTAGAGGTTTCTTTGTCTAGTCTTAGAATTGTGCCATTCTCAGGGATTGCCAGAACGAGGGAGGGTCCAGCAGCGGCATGGAGCCATGTCTCCGTTATGGCTAGGAAATCGAGTTGTTTAGTGGTGGTCAAGTCGGCTACGTCTAGCGCATGGGCTACCAGGGATCTTGCATTGATCAGAGCACCTTTGATTTGCCGCAAATTAGTGTTTACCAGGTTTAGATTATGGTGTGAGTTACTGTAATGAGGCCTGTGTTTGTTAGAGAGGTTAGACTTGCTGTTGGAACTCTTTCGTGAGAGTTTTTGGGTCTTCAGAAGGTCAGATAAACTGTTGGATGCTAGGCGCTGATTATTAAATATGGAACCCAACCTAGTGTTTCTTACTACTGTAGAGCAAGGTTGGTTAGGAGTAGGTCTGGATGCATAGCATCGTATCCATTGGTTAGGAGTCATTGTACAATAAGGCTCAACGGCCGGGAGTATGCCTATATTTAGGTGACTATCTTCAATCAGTGTTACATAACTGAGGCAGGAATCTAGTAGGTTGCATAATTGTTGGCTAAACTACTGCTATTTGGATGTGTGGCAGGAATTTGGTAGGATTAACCTGCTGAGGTAATGTAGCAAGGTTGTGATTTGAGGAAGACATTATCAAGGTTGCAGCCCTAGGCTTTGATGATAGGCCGTAGGTTTGCTGATTATGTGAGTCTGCTGCTATGATGGCACATGTGCAAGAGACCAGTAGGCTAACAGTGAGAATGAGGACAACCTGCATGGTTAAGTTCCCGAAGGTAGGTAACTAAAGACAAGTGCGCTATGAGCGGGATGAAGGAGAACCCTCTAATTCAGTGTAAGCATGTGCAATCATAGGACGCACCTTCCCAAATCCAAATGCTGGCGAGGACGAACTTTAGGACACTGTTAACGATATCGAAAGTTAAGTGAGGTCGGTGCTATCACGTCAGTTTATCTAACAATCAGTCATCCCTCCTTATGTTTGACATACTATGTAAGGCAGAGGGTGATGAGAAAACATGTAATCACGGTAAGAAAGAACTAGAGCTGGAACCAGTTATGCCAGACCTAATATAGATAAGGCTAAGACACAGTGCAGGCAAGAAATTCAAGAACAAATGTGTGAACATTCTGTATGACATGACATCGGGGCAGTGCTATGCAGAACTAGGGCCAGCATAGTAGAAGTTACTGGCAACGTCAGTTTAAACAGGCTTTTGCTAAATCGAATTTAGGACTGAATAGAGGACGGTAATGTGCAGTTATCCCATGTTACATATATCAATATAAGTGTTATATAGTACAAGTAGTAATGGATTTCTTCTTTCCGTTGGAGTGGCAGAGATTACGTACGAGAATATATATATATATATTTTTTTTATTTATACAAGTATGTAATCACCGAAGTGATTTTTACAAGAAGATGAGCGTAAAATTTCACAGCATATTTGTTCAATCGAAGAAATGAAACGAAAAAGACATGAGTAAAGAAGAAAGAAGAATTTGTGAAATTTCAAAAGTAAAAACGAGATGAAGATGAAGATGGAGATACAGGTAAAAAAATGAAAACAAAAATAGTGAGGGTGGAAGCAAAAGCAAAGCACGGGGTGAGAACACTCCCCACCCCCACCATCTATTTGTGTCCACTCCCTCTAACACGGAGGTACGTGTGCAAAGATCTGGTCCAAAATGTTAGTGGCTGCAATACGTACGAGAATATGGTAACACATACACATAGAATTCAGCACGCAGGCTCAGGCAGCTTAGCCTTTCCTGGAGAAAGCTGTGGCCTCTCCCTCCTACCCTCTCCACCACGCACACTTCCCATAATTTCTCCTTCAGGCCCCACCCTGCAGAACAAAAGGAGAGACAAATATGCAGCTACTCTGCTCTTAGCACGGTAGGCACGGAACACTGTTTCACTAAGTTTTCTTCACCTGTTACCATTGGTGCCCTTTAATGGAGCAGGGATTGATTTGGAGAGCCTGGGAAATTACTTTTTTAAAGATATGTCTTTGTTATTAGCAGTGCTTAGTCTAATATGTAAATTTTTAAGTAATTGCAGTTGCTATGGAATGTTTTCGACTGAAAACTCGCACACAGCTCCAGTTACCAACCAAATTTCTTATTTGGCAATAAAAGCGAGCAATGATAAAACTTCTTTTCTAAAGCTTTGTAAAACAGCTATGATATGTGCTAGTTTGGTAGGCAAAAAAATAAAGTCTCATTTAATATAGATAGTCAAACTTTCTTAACACAATGCATAACAACAAACTGGAAGTTTGTGTGTAAGGACCTCAGATACACTGCTTCACCAAATTGTGTGCTCCCTGGCACATCATTTCATCTCACTGGGCATTGCCCGCAAACGGAAGTGCCTAAAAGGGTGCTGTGCCCAAAGTGCCGCTCCAGAACAGCAAGCACTGAAAGTGCTGCGCCGGAAGCTGGGGGAGTACCTGCACTTCTTTTTTGCCATGTTAAAGCACGGTTTATGCCTTTTCTCCCTCTCCTACAATGTTCCTCTCATTCCTCTGCACTACATGTCCCTATATGTTTAACGGAACTTCCCTAAAATCTGTCCATCGCATCCCTCGGTAAATTCAAAAGGCAGTTCCCCAGTGTCAGGTACTTACATATTTACGTTTAAAAAAAGCCCCCAAAAAGCCTAGCTTCAGCTTAAATGTATTAATGTGATCCAGCCAGTGTCCAGGGTTCAGTCTGCATGTGATGTTGAAGCGAAGTGGTGATGAGGCCTGTGAGGCACACCGTTGGAAGAGTAGCTCAGCAGGTTGAGTGACTGTTGGTGAGATCTGTTCCGAACCTGTACAGCGCGGCACCTATTTCTGAAGCGGACTCTGCCTCTTTCTTTTTTATGAAGAGTTTTTTTTTTCGCAGTCCTGTCTATTGAGATTTCTTATACTTTGGTGTCAGTTTGCTGTATTATGTGTGCTGTGCTTTGCAGTCCGGATATATTGAACAGTGTACAATTCAGATGCAGTATGCAATATAGTATTATAGCCCTGGAAAAACAACTATGCAGAATTGTATGTCGAATTGAAAACTGAAGATGAAAAAGGCAAAGAACAAGTCTTCTAGCTGTCTATTTTACAAAAGAAAACATAGCGACAAAATAAAATGTGCCCCCTTTGACACTATTTGACCCTGAGCACATCACTTTACCTCACTAGCTCTTATTTTCCTTCAGTACCAAAACTTCAATCACCCAGCAGTACTTTAGTTCAGCTAGCGATACAGAGAAGGTATCGCTCATATGGTTCAATATTTTTAAGTAATAGCAGGAAAACACTGTGGCATTATAATACATTGTCAGGAGTGGCACTCTATTAAAAGTGGCACAGGACACCCAGAAAGGGTTTGGGTGGTTGTGCCAAATAAAGTGGACAGATAAGAACACACACAGCGGAAAGGAAAGAGAACGAAGAGTAAGCAAGAGTAGCAAGGGAAAAGATACAGAATGAATACCCTCTTGGGGTGTATGCAGATATAGGAAAAGAGTATTCCACGAACCTTGGAAATACTCTAGCCTTCTGCACAGTTTGCTATAACAGAGGCCCACGCTGATTGCTCATGACTTGGAACAGCAGCTCTGGGTGTCTGTAATGTAGAAACAGGACAAGGGAAGGGGCAGAGGTTGACTGATGGGAACCAACAGACAAGCTCTGTACAAAAGGGTCTACAAACAGTACAAGAGAAGATACTACAGACAAATCCAGTAAAGGAGGTGATAGCAAACTAGCAGAAGGAAATGAAAGGAAAGTCGTGTAACAGGATAGGATAGCAGAGGACAGTAAGGAACAAGGTAGAGAGCTCCGAGGAGCAGGAAAGCAATGAGTAAGCCCACAGGGGTAGGACTGTAAGGTAGAACGCCCAGAGGAAAAAGGGCTTAGGGCAGCAGAGTAAAGCAGACTGCACGGCAAGGATCCCGCAAGGGCCGGGCAGTAAGGAGTGAACCCTGAGGGACAGGGCCGCTGAACGTAGAAGGTAGCAGAGGACTGTAGAGAGCTGCTAGGCCGAGAACCCAGTGGAAAAGGTAGATAGTAGGCAGCGGAGCGTGATAAGCTGCAAAGTAGGAAGGCCCAGAGGACAAGGGCTGTAGGTAGCCAGAGAGAGGTAGGCTGCAGAGCCGGGAGCCCCAGAGGACAAGGGCTAAGGCAGTCGGAGTGAGGCAGGCTGAAGAGCACGGGAGCCCAGAAGACAAGGGCTGAAGGCAGCCAGAGTGAGGCAGGCTGCAGGGCAGGGAGCCCAGAGGACAAGGGCTGAGGAAGGAAAGCAGCAGAGCGTGATCAGCTGCAAGGAACAAGTTACTTACCTGTAACTGTTGTTCTCCAGCATGGGTCTGGCATGGATTCACATGCTCATGAATATTCCCCGTCGTCAGGCTGGGAATCCTCGGTAAAGAAAAAACCAGTATCAGTTTCGTTTCTGATCTGTCTTTCGTAGTAATAACCAATCACTGGTCTCTGCGTCATACTGACCACAGCCAATGACTGCCCTCTACCTAAGCACCGCCTCTGGCAGCCATCTTCAGATTTGGAAGCACGTGAAGTGGCAGTATGACCAAGTGAAGAGCCGCAGAGGGGTAGGCGGGAGGGTTCGCATGTGAATCCATGCCAGACCCATGCTGGAGAACAACAGTTACAGGTAAGTAACTTGTTCCTTCTCCAGCATGGGGTCTGGCATGGATTCACATGCTCATGAATAAAGAATACATAGCAGTACACACATGCACAACCACGGGAGGTGGCAAAGGCTCAACATTAAGCATCACATCAACTCAACATTAAGCATCTTACCTCCTCACCAGGCTCACCTCAGGCGAACAGGTTGCACAGCACTGCTTGGCCGACCCTGGACTCCTCCCTGGAATCCCGGTCGACGCAGTAGAATTTCGTGAAGGTGTGCGTCGACCTCCACGTAGCAGCCCTGCATATGTCCAGCAGGGGCACACCAGATAGGAACGCCGTGGTAGCTGCGATCGCTCTGGTGGAATGGGCTCTCGGACGGCCAGGCAGCGGTCGGTTTGCCAACCGGTGACAGCACATGATACAGCCGGAGAGCCATCTGGAGATGGAAGCCTTCGAGAGAGCCTTCCCCTGATTGACAGGTCCAAAGTTCACAAAGAGTTGTGACGTCTTCCGAAAACCCTTCGTGCGGTCCACGTAGAACTTCCGCGCTCTAGCTACATCCAGCGAGTGCAAAGTCCTCTCAGCCGGCGACGAAGGCGACGGGAAGAACACAGGTAACACCAAGGGTTCGTTGAGATGGAAGTCCGACGGTACCTTGGGCATGAAGGAGGGGTGCGTCCTGAGCACTACCCTCGTGTCGTGGAAAATCAAGTACGGGGCCTTGCAGGAAAGGGCCTGGATCTCTCCCACTCGTCGTGCGGAGGTGATGGCCACAAGAAAAGCTGTTTTCCACGATAGAAACTTCAACGGGGCCGAGTGCAGAGGCTCGAACGGAGGTCCCATGAGCTTGGTCAGCACCACGTTGAGCTCCCACGCCGGGGCCGGAGCCTTCACCGGCGGGAACGATCTGAACAGTCCCTTCATGAACTCTTTCACCAGACGATGAGACCACAAGGACGCCCGCCCCGTGGTTCTGGTGTATCGGGAGATCGCAGCAAGATGAATCTTGATGGACGCGTGTGCCAGACCAGCTTTGGCCAGCGTCAGCAGGTACGGCAGTACTTGGGGAGCCGTAATCCGTAGAGGGTTAATCTTCTGTGCGTGGCACCAGACAGAGAACCTCTTCCATTTGTGTCCGTAGCATTTAAGAGTCGAGGACGCCCTGGCCTTTGCAATAACCTCTCTGCAATCGGCCGGTATGTCGTATCCTCCAAACTCTAGCGCTGCAGGAGCCAGGCCTGCAAGTTCAGCGACTTCGGGTCGTGGTGGAGGATGGCGCCTCCTTCCCTGGAGAGTAGATCCGCGTCCGCCGGCAGCTTGATCGGCGGGGACGCTGACAAGTCCAGAAGGTCCGGGAACCATATCTGCCTCGGCCACGCAGGTGCGACGAGGATCATCCTGCACCGTGACCTCTTGAGCTGGTTGACGAGCCGGATTAGCAGAGGCAAGGGAGGGAACGCGTAGAGGAACAGGCCCTCCCAGGGGAACGAGAAAGCATCGCCCATGCTCCTCGTCTGGGGAAACCTGCTGGCGAACCTCCGGCACTTGGTGTTCGTCGCCGTCGCGAACAGGTCGATCTGGGGTGTGCCCCACCGTCGGAAGAGGCGATCCACCAGATCCTGCCGTAGTTCCCACTCGTGGCACGAGCGCAGCTCCCTGCTGAGTGAGTCGGCGATGGTGTTTTTTATCCCTGCCAGATGAAACGGCACCAGAAAAATCCCTTGGGCGACGGCCCAATGCCACAGGTCCTGCGCCTCCTTGGACAGCGCTGGGGACCTGGTTCCGCCCTGTTTCCTGATGTAAAACATGGTGGTGGTGTTGTCGGTGAAGATCCTCACCACCTTGCCCTTGAGGGACGGAAGGAAGGACCTGAGGGCCCAAAACACTGCACGGAGCTCCAGGACGTTGATATGCAGGGACTTCTCCGTCGGGAGCCAGAGTCCCCTTGCGTGCAGATTTTCGGTGTGCGCTCCCCACCCTTCCAGGGAGGCATCTGTGGTCACAGTCTCCTGGTGGGATGGGGTCTGGAAGTCCATGCCCGCCGTCAGATGCGCGCGGGTGCCCCACCACCGTATCGCTCGTCGGAAACTCTCGTCGAGCTTGATCCTTTCCTCGAAGCTGCCCGTCGTCTGGATCCAGCGCGCATCCAGGAATTCTTGCAACGGGCGCATCCGGAGCCTGCACATGGGAATGAGGTAGATGCAGGAAGACATCATCCCGAGGAGGGACTTGATGGACCTCACTTTGGCCGCGTCGGCCACCAACATCCGTTGCACCTTGCCCAAGATGGTCCTGGTCCTCTCCTCCGACGGGGAGGCCAGAAGGGACACTGTGTCGAGCCTCGCTCCCAGAAACAGTGCGACTTGCGCGGGCACCAGGTGGGATTTGGCGTAGTTCATGGAGAATCCCAGGTCCGTGAGGAGTTGGACGGTCCTTGCCGTGTGGACCACGGCGAGCTCCCTCGTCTTGGCGCGGATGAGCCAGTCGTCCAGGTAGGGGTAGACGTGAATCCCCTCGCGGCGCAGCTGCGCCGCCACCGGTGCGAGGCACTTGGTGAATACCCTGGGTGCCGACCGTAGTCCGAAGGGAAGGGCTTTGAACTGGTAATGACGCCCTTGGACCACGAATCTGAGGAATTTTCGGTGCCCCCTTAGGATGGGAATGTGGAAGTAGGCATCCTCCAAATCCAACGACGATAGGAAGTCTCCTTCCTCCAGCTGACCCAGGACGTGCTGGAGGGTGACCATCCGGAACTTCTGCGCCTTGATGAACTTGTTCAGACGTCGCAGGTCTAGGATGGGGCGCCATCCTCCCGTCTTCTTCTTCACGAGGAAGTATCTCGAGTAGACTCCGGAGCCCCGAAGCCTCTTTGGGACGAGTTCGATGGCGCCCTTTCTGAGCATCGCCTTTACCTCCAGGAGAAGTTGAGGGACGTGAAGTTCTTTCCTGGCCACGGGGGGGACGCGCGGGCACCTTCTTTGAAACTCGAGCGCGTGGCCCCGGGCCAGGGCGTCCAGCACCCAACGGTCGGTGGAGATGGACTCCCACACGCTGACGAAGCCCGCCAGCCGGCCTCCCACCGGGGTGCTTCGGTGGGGGCCCGACCCCACGGCCGGTTCAATCCTGCTTGGACGCGGCCTTGCCGCCTTGACCTCCTTGGCGACGACGGCGGGGTCCGCTAGACTTGCCTCGTCCTCTGTAGGCCTCTTGCGACGACGAGCGGGCCGCTTGACGGTAGGAAGCGAAACCGCCGCCGGAACCTTTGGAGGCGCCCTTGCCTCCGCCGCTCCGAAAGGGCGTCCGTCGTTGCTGCAGGACTCCCAGGGCCCGGGCCGTCTCAGTATCCGCCTTGATGGCCTGAAGGGAATCGTCCACTGTCTTCCCAAACAGGTTGTTCCCGTCGAAGGGCATGTCCAGGACTCTGGTCTGGACGTCCTGCCGGAAGTCCGTAGCTTTGAGCCATCCACGACGTCGAAGGCAAACGCCGTTGCCCAGCTGGCGGAACCCAGTGTCGGCGATGTCCGTCGCCACGGTGATGGCGTGGTCCGAGGCCACCTCACCTTCCTGCAGGATCTCCAGGGCCTCCGCCCTCTTGTCGTCCGGCAGAAAATCCAGCAGGGGAGCTATCTTGTACCAGAGCTCCCTGTCGTAGCGGGCCACGATAGCCAAGGCGTTGGCCGCTTTAATCGTCGTCGCTGCCGACGAGATGACTCTACGTCCCATAGCATCCAATTTCTTTCCCTCGCCGTCCGGCGGGGAAGTCGATGTGGAGGCCGCACCCCCCCCCGCTTTCTTCCTGGCTGCCGCGGAGACGACGGAATCCGGGGTAGGCTGGGCCCGGAGGCATAGGGGGGCCGTGTCCGGGACCCGGTACTTTTTCTCGTACCGGTCTCTTCTAGCTGGCGTCGTGGAAGGGTTCTTGAGGAGGGAAAGGCCCTCATCCCAAATGTCGTCCAACAGAGGCACTGCGAGGACCGTCTTCCTCTTGGCCTCGCGCCGCTGATAAAGGAAGCCTTCCTTTTTCTTCTCCTCAGG